>NC_059326.1:97250769-97867884 GCF_018350155.1 Leopardus geoffroyi | reverse complement strand
ATGTGTTGTTCTAGGAGATGTAAAAGAATCAAAACTTTTATTTCAATTACCTTTTACCATCAGTATAATTTTAAAAAGCTTCAAACATTTAATTCTGCCGAAAATTCAACCCTTTACAATATGAACTCTCTTAAATCAATTCAACTGAAACTAGCTCTCACTAAGCCATGATTCAAATCACTACTTCAAAACAATTCATCACTACTATCAAACCTGTTAATGAAGACACCTTCCCTTGAAGGAACCTTCACAAAGACTGCTGTTGGGAGCACATCAGCCAAATGGGAACCTTCCAATATTACCTCATGACAGTTGCCAAATGTTTATCTTTTCTCCAAAACGTTAGAATTTTCTGTCTCCCTTAGGAAGTTTTTCTCCACTCCTTATAATATTGTTGTTTAATTTTATACATTGAATGCATTTAAATCTCTAATAGAAGGTTAACTCATTATTACTATTTCATTGCCAAGTGACTATCACAACAAAAATACAACTTTTAAAAATATTTCGTCAGTAATTATAATTTATTAAAGTTTCCATGTACCAGATAACGGAAATTATGTATATATCATAGGTATATATATCATATGTATATAAGTATAAATTATGTGTCTATCATATGTGTGTGTGTGTATATATATATATGTATATCATGTGTATATACATGTGTATAGTATATATATAATTAATATATATGACCAGAGCCGAAATCATGACCTGAGCCACCTAGGTGCCCCTAAAGTCCATGCTCTTATAACACCTCCCTACCTCCTCAGATCACCCTGTGTGGCAGGTACACCCAATCCCATTTCCAACCTCTTCTCCTTTGCCACCCTCCATAGCAGAGACTGGGAAAGCCAACCACTCCATTTCCAGCTTCCATCGCAGCCAGAGCAGACCATGTGACACAGTTATGGCAAGAGAAATATAAGGAGCAGTGGACTGGAGCTTCTGGAAAATCTCTGTTTTTAGGATCAAAGGGACATATCTGAGGGGTGTCTGGGTGGCTCAGTCAGTTCAGTGACCAATTCTTGATTGTGGCTCAGGTCATGATCCCATGGTTGTGAGATCAAGTCCCGCATCAGGATCTGTGCTGAGTATGGAGCCTACTTAAGATTCTCTCTCTCTCCCTCTGCCCTTCCCCCATGCTCGCTCTCTCTCTCAAATAATTTTTAAAAGGTTGGGGGGGGGAACAAATATGAGTCACTGCTCTTCTCCTCCTCTTTCTGCCAAGATCACAGATCTTGTGATAGGAGACATAGCCCTCATTTTGTGATGACTTTTAAGGAAAGACCAGATGATCTACAGAGAAGCCACCCAACCCTGTTGACCATAAATCCCTGGACCAAGAACGGCAGCATCTACCTTGACTTTGTATTAGGTAAAGATAAATCTACTTGTTTAGCCAGCTTGTCAGGGTGTGAATTTCCTTTCCATGCTAATTATTCAGATATTAGAGATTCTCAAGAGATCCACATTCAACCAACATGTACTGAAAGCCTAACACTTCTGGACTCACTGATAGACATCATCATAATTTAACCCTTTTACAACGTCCCTGTGTGGTGGGGATAATTATACTTATTTCATGGAATTGTGGTTCAGAGAGGCCTGGCAGTTTGTTCAAAGGCGACACACAATTGGCAAAAAGTCAGGATTCAAACCTGTGTCATGTGAATCTGATTTTACGCTTCTTTCTTTTAGCTATCTGGAAACACTCATATGATATTGAGACACCAGTTTGGTTTCACTTTGAAAGTATGTGTTCCTTCCACAGGAATTTTCCAGTTTTCAGGAACAAATAATCCTTGCATAAGGAAGTCTCACCAAAACTCGTGTTCCTTAAATTCACCGAGTATATTATCTGGCTTACAGGTTTTCATTTTCATGTAGAGCAGGCTGTGCTCTCTGCCATGGAGAAATTATTGGTAGTAAAATGAAGACTGAGATCCAAAGAACATTCACAAAAAACAAACAAGAAAGAACCAAAAAATTGTTATGTAGTAGATGTGAACAGAGACGGAATATGATGGTAATAGTCGCATCTCTCACAGGCAGAGGATGGAGTATGTAAGGCCAGAGAATTCCCTTACAATTACATTTTACCCTGAATTCATAAAACCGCACTGACTGGCAATCCTTCTTCATACAGAGAGCCTTTCAGAAGAGGAAAAGAAAAATAAGTTGTCATCTGAAAAAAAAAAAAAAAGTACCACAGAATGGAGAAAAAAAGATTAGGCATGATAACAAGTTGTGGAAAGGCACTGCAAAGTCAAAGAGATCTCAGTAAGTACTCATTTGTCCACGGTCTTAATAGGATAAATTCCTCCGGGGTCTTAAAAGATAATGAGCCCGCCAATTATTGTCTCAGGGCACAGGAGCAGGACGAGGAATTACTGCTGTTTTCAGATGTAATAACACAAGCTGAGCAAGTCAGAAATGTCATCCTGGAGGAGTCGTTCTTATTTGAGCAAAGAGATGTTAATCACAGGTGAGTCTTGCCAGTGGCTCTCCAATCAGGCAAGTCAAGGCTCGTTTGCAGTTCGAGCAAGACGCTCCCAAATCAAATCTGGTATTAACGAGGTACCACAATAAGGAGACTTACAGCAACCGTAAATCTTTTGATTTCCAAGCCAGTTGTCTATTTGTCCTTGTTGGCAGAGAGCACATATTTACACAGCTTTCAGGGCAAAGCAATCCAAATAGATGCCAGAGACAGAGGCAGATAACATTGATTCATGATCGTGTGCTGCTGTGCGGTAGGTCTTTTGACATCATAATAATTGCAGTTTATTTTCTACATTAAGAATAATTTTCAAGTGCAAATATTACATTCTGTTCAAGTCTGTTAAGTGTTCAGAGGAGGTAACACGGGCATTTGGAGGGCATCGGCACTCCTGTGGAGCTCTTTTATTGTTTCTATTTCATTTTGGGCTTTGAGCCTTAATTTCTTTTTATGTAAGAAATTTAAAACCCAGAAAAAAACTTGAAGGAAGAGAACAATAAATACCATCCATCTCAATTCATCAAAATGTTAACATTCTGTCAGACTTGTTTAATTTGTTTCCTCCAATCCTTCCTCCCTCCCTCCCATTCTTCCTTCCTTCCTTCCTTCCTTCCTTCCTTCCTTCCTTCCTTCCTTCCTTCTTTCCTTTCTTCCTTTTTTTATGTGGGCTAATCTTCTATTCTTTGACATAAAAATATATATATACTTTTTTGCTGAAACATTTGAGAATAAGTTACAGACACTGTGTCAGTTCATCCCTAAATATCACATATCTGCTAAGAATGAGTGTCCTACATAACCACACCATCCCTTTCATTTATCTACATTAAAATTTCCCCAACTGATGGAAAATAACTTTTAAGATTACTTCTTCATTCTAGAATCAAATCAAGGTTCACATATGACATGTGGCTATGTCTCTTTAATACCTTTAATCTCTTTTAGAAGAGCACTCAGCTTTTCGTTTTCGTTTTGATGACATTGAAAAATTCAGGATAGTTGCCTTCTACTATACCCCACATTCTATATTTAATTCGTCTTCACCATTAAGTTCATGTTAATTATTTTTTTCCTAAGTACTACCCACTACATGTGATGCTGTATACCTCCTACTGTTGTCATGTATCTATCACAGGGCTTAATTTTCCTTGGCAATTAAAACACATAATCTTTGGGTTAATACATTGAGTCCATGCAAATATCTCAACAACACTTTATTCAAAAGTTTTCGTATTATTTTATGATCTTTGCTTGAATTACGTTTGGCTGCAAAATGGTGACTTCTAAAAATCTTCTTTTCACATTAGTGAATAATTTTTTATAAAGAAGAGCTTCTGCCTTTTATTTCCCCCCTCTCCCTCTCTCTCTTTCCCCTCTTCTTTCTCTGTATCATTATAGATTTATATTTGATGTGATATAATCCATTACTATCATTATTCTTTTCAGTGCTCAAATTGCCCCCATTTTGGCAAGTGGAAGCCCCTTCATCCTGGCTTCTGTTAATTCTTTTGACATGAGCCCATTAGTCTTCAAACACTTCCTTGCTTTAGGGCATAACAAAAATAGCCCAGACTTATCTTGTATTTTTCTTGCCTAGACCTGGACTCGGCCATTTCTACACAAAAACCTTAGTTCTTTTCAGTTCAAGCTACTATCTGTGTGTTGTCGCCACTCTGAAGAAACAGGATAGACCCTGCCCCACCACCCAAAATTTGGTTGGAAGGTTCAGACTGATGACTCATAGCAAGAGGGTATCAAAAGGGTTATTACTTACATAATGAGGCTTTCTGGGAAAGCAGGGAAGGCTTTGCAAGCTGGTCTGAAAACGCTTTGCAAGACAGGAAAAGGAGACTGCCGTGGGTCTTTACAGTAGTCAGAGGGGAAGGCTGACATGAGGACTCATGGGCACAGGCAGGGTCTTGTGTGGTTTGAATTTCCCAGCAGTATCAAGGAAGGAGGATCCAGAGTTTCTAAGCAGCTAGTCCAGAAGTGAGGCAGAGGGGGAGGGAGGGGAAGCTTAAGATTTTGGCAATCAAACATCAAAAAACAGAGCCAGAGTCCTTATCATACTGGATTATATTTACAGGCTCTTCTATAAATCTAGGAGATAGAGATCTGTTACATCAATACTACCTGTGTGCAAAACTCCTGTGCAGGGTACATGGGAAGTATGTGGAATAAGAACATAAGGTACCTCTAGCTCTTAAGGTAGAACAACCTCTCTAAGTCCACAGCATTATCACCAAAATCGTTATTCCTAAGGTCCTTAATATTTCCAAATGGTTTCCAAATCAGATATGGATAGGGATATCAATTTTCTTTTTAGAAAGTCAACTTTAGGGGCACCTGGGTGGCTCAGTGGGTCAAGCCTCCGACTTTGGCTCAGGTCATGATCTGTCAGGTCATGAGTTTGAGCCCCGCATCAGGCTCTGTGCTGATAGCTCAGAGCCTGGAGCCTGCTTCAGATTCTGTGTCTCCCTCTCTCTCTGCCCCTCCTCTGCACGCACTCTATCTCTCTCTCTCAAAAAATGAATAAACATTAAAAAAATTTTTTTCATTAAAAAAAAACAACAAAGAAAATCAACTTTAGAAAGGCTCTGGGCTTTAGTGATGTCAGAGCTCCTAAGAGGGTCAAAAGATTTTAACTTATCTCTCAGCCAGGTCATCCAGACTATTCTTAGGGCCTTTGTATTTCATATAAAATGTTAGATTAGAGGCACACCTGGCTGGCTCAGTCAGATGAGTATCCGACTCTTTATTTCAGCTCAGGTCATGATCCCATGGTAGTAGGATTGAGCCCTGCATCAGGCTCCATGCTGAGCATGGAACCTGCTTAACATTCTCCCCCCTCCCACCCCTCTCCCCTGCTTGCTCTTTCTCTCTCTGCACTCTCTCTCTCTCTCAACTAAAAAATAAAAATAAATAAATAAAAATTGAAATAATGTTTAAAAAATGTTATATTCGAGCAGCTCATCATTAAACTGGATTAACAGAAATACTGTTATATTAAACACTCAGAAAATAATGCCACAGATCTGTGTCAAGACAGATAATGCTAACAACAATAATAATAGCAGCTAACACATATTGCATGAATTTATGTTCCAGGAACTCTTCCAAACACATTACAGTCATCATCATCATAGTTCATTAGATTAAATGTTAATATTACCCCAATTTTTCAGTGAGGAAATTGAAGCCCAGAGAAATTAAATAACGTGACCAACATCACACCATGAGTAAATGAAGGGAAAAAGGATTCAAACACAGAGCAGGAAGACAACATTGAACATTAAACATCGCAAAGCCATATTTTAGTTCTGAAAGTGGAGCACAGATTGATTTCCACCCAATATAGGAAGTGCCAAACTGGCTCAGATTTTAAACTAGTGAGAACAAAACTTTTATTCTGCTCTATTTCATTTTACCTCAGAATATTAGGGGAACAACATCCAAGGCAGCAAGTAACCAAATGACTACACATTAGGCAGACGAATGGTTTGGAGTTTCCCAATCCAAAGGGCTACATCAACAATCAATTTGGAATTCAGCTATGCATGCCCTGTTGGGTTCCCAAGGCTATTTTCCCCTGCTAAAGCCCAGACACAGTTATACAGTAAAATGATAGAGGCATTGATTTCAAAGGGAGCCACAATGGTGGGTTAAAAATAATTGTTCAACCACTGTTTGACCTTCAACTTTGGAGCTCTCAATGTTAGAACACATACAGTGTCACATTCCACATGATTTGTATATCAGATCATTTTTACACACATCTCAATCTTCTTATCAACCCAGTGCTAATGACATAAAATTTACTTACACAAACATGGAGCAAGGATCTCAGGTAATCCACATGTCTACTGAAGAAGGGGGAGGGGGGTGGCAAATACCTTTTCCAATCCCTTGGCAGACTTTACGTGGACGGCTATGCCAGCAGGGGGCGCCACAGACATTACCTTTGACAAATGACCGTCCCCCCCCCCCCCCCTTAGTGGTGATCCCTTACACTTGCTTTCTGTCCACTGGGATTCTGGGTTTTCCCAGGTCATGTGCAAAGCTGGGAGTGCAAGGGGGTCAACACCACTGTAACAATATTTAATCAACAGTGGGTAGGAAGTGGCAAATAAGGACTCCTCTTTCCCCATCTTTGGTGGATGATTCTGGGGTACATTCTAGATAATGCTGGTGGAGCCCTGGCATCACTGAGCCCCAGCTACTGCCAGCCATCTTCTTTAAAAAGCATCTTTGGAGGCACCTGGGTGGCTCAGTTGGTTAAGCATCAGACTCTCGATTTCAGCTGAGGTCATGATCTCATGGTTCATGGGTCCCAGCCCCACGTCAGGCTCCGCACTGGCAGCATATGACCTGCTTTGGATTCTTTCTCTCCCTTTCTCTGCCCCTCCCCCGCTTGCGCGCGGATGCTCGCGCACGCTCTCTCTCTCAAAATAAACTTTTTTTTTTTTTTACATTTTTAAAAAAAGCATCTTTGCATTGGCCTCCTTCTCTGCTCTGCTCTTTCCCATTTGTCATACCTATTTTGCTTTATTGTATTTGGTTGCAGGAGTTTATTAAGAGTTAATAAATACATCAAAAAAAGTCATATTCCTGGGGAACCACTCATCAAGCCCTTGTCATAGGTGCTGCTTTGGGGAGAGAATCTAAGCAGAATCTAAGAGTTTAAGTAACTTATTTTTTTTTAAAAAGTCACTTATGTTTGGAGTCTAGAATATCTGTCAGACCTAGATCTAGGTCTTGTATCTTTTTATGGGATATGGATTAAAAGCATGTGTTTTTAAGTAGATTCACCCGCATTAGAAACTAGCTAAGTAAGATATCTTGAGATACTGCCTTGATTTTTCTGAGCCTCAACTATGAAATCGGAATGTAATGAAAATAATAGGAAGGGCCAATCTTTGTTAAGTATTGCTATGCGTAGACTTTGTTCTAAGTGCTTTACAGGTATTAACCTACAAATTGGCACCATAACCGATGAATACCGAGATAAATACTAGAATTATCACCAGTTTACAGACGAAGAAATGGGTACAGAAAGGCTACTATGCCCGATATCACAGAGCAAGTAAGCGGTACATGAGGGATTCCAACCTCAAACAATCAAGCCCCAGGGCTAATACATCTAAGCACTATTTATTAGCTTTACTGTTTCCTCAGAGGGTTATAATATTAAAATGTAATAATAAAATAAAAATATATGGCATTTAGTACAGCACTGGGTGCACAGGAAATGCTTCCAAGTTTTAGCTTAACAAGAAAAGAAAAAGAAAGACCGAATCCTAATGAAAAAGATTAACAAGTATTCCTTTTCTGTCCATTTATCTTTGTTTCTGTAATTTCTTCTTTTCTCCGACGGTCTTCCATTAAAATGTTACTGCCCTTCCTTCCCTCTGCCTTGGTGATGTTTTATGTTTCCCTTGTCACCTTCCCCAGTCACCTTCCCCCAACTTCTCCTATTTCTTCCTTTCAAACCTCATTTTTCCCAATTTCAAGGCCACTGACAGATCAACATGAGCAACATCAGAGATATTTTATTTTCATGACATTCCCTTCAGAATGTCACCAGCAAAAATGGTTTTTGTGGTCTTTGCAACAAAGTACCCCAAAATGCATGCAGAGACACAATCAGTATTTGTCAGATCCTCCATCAGTAGAGGCTTCTCAGGGATATAAAGGGATGGATAAAAAGGATATCCTGGGGGTGGGTGTGCTGCTCATAGCCTAAGAGACAAGCAAAAAAGAGCAAATAAACTAAATAAACACTTTATTTGATTCACTGGCAAGATCTTCTCTTTCTTTTTAATTAATAGTCCAAATGCTAATCCACTTACTCTAATCTTTCCTTACAAATTATACCACTGAGAATAAAATGCATATGCAAAAAAGTCACGCCGGGAGCCGTAATTAAGGCCCTTGACAATTACTCTGATTACTACATTTTTCACAAGTGCCAAGAAATGTTGAACCACTGTCTGGACTCCTTTCGCCTTGTGGAAGAAGAACACTGCTGATCGAAATCTGAACGATTTTGGTGATCACTAGTAAAATGTCCGCAGAGGACAAACAGATGAGCCCACTAACTGATGCCCTTCGTCTCTTGAGGCAACTTTGGATTATCTTCAATTTTAGGAAAGTAGTATCTATCGTGGCTAGATCCCCACTGGCTCTTGAGTCTTCTTTGGAACTCCACAGAGTATGAATGAATTTAATTCTGTTGAATTAGGTAAGGTACGTCCCTATGAAGAAACATTCCCAGGTAGAGTCGGTAAACTTGCAATTCAGACTCTTGCACTGAGCGATCTTTTCAAAGTGGTGTCAGAGCGACCCTTCCAAGGTTGGCAGTAATTGCTCTATTCCTAAGGCAAGCAGCTGCTTACTCTGACTTTTGGACAATGGTTGATAAAAAATCAGGGGCGCCTGGGTGGCGCAGTCGGTTAAGCGTCCGACTTCAGCCAGGTCACGATCTCGCGGTCCGTGAGTTCGAGCCCCGCGTCGGGCTCTGGGCTGATGGCTCAGAGCCTGGAGCCTGTTTCTGATTCTGTGTGTCTCCCTCTCTCTCTGCCCCTCCCCCGTTCATGCTCTGTCTCTCTCTGTCCCAAAAATAAATAAACGTTGAAAAAAAAAAATGAATCTACACATGAATGGGTATCTACATGTCACTCTGAAATATTCCTCCAGCTCAAGAGTTTACATATTGTTTACTCTTTCAGTCATTCATCCACTTGTTTCAAATGAGTGATTAAAGGAAAAGCAAAATTCTCAGGGCTGGTAGCAGCCAGATTATTAAATGGTATATGCATTTGTCTAAAGTTAAAGATGTGCGTTTCCCTGCATCTTGGGTGATACTCTTCTCTTGCTAAATACCAATATGTCTCAGGGGTAATCCTATAAATGTCTATAATTTCAATCTTGCATGGTTATTTTAGTTAACTCAAATATAGATTCCCATATTAAACATTCTGAAACAGTTTGTCCTTTATCATTTGAAGAAGTTGAACCGTCCTTTAAAGTATAATGAAATAAGATTTTTTTTTAAGAGGGGAATTTTTAGCACCACGTTTATAGAGCACTCTTGGTGCAGGAACCAAAATTATTAGCAGTGCCTTTTTTGCTTGTTTTAAAAGACTCTTCAATTTTGGCTGATGGCTACATCTCTAAATAGATTTCATGCTCCCCGCTCAGAGATGGAAAAGCACACGTAGCTCTCTTAACATTCAAATAACAATGTCTCCACTCATCATCACCAAAGTCCAATACCTATCCCGGAACCTATTAAATTAGCTACAAAACCTCTGCTATTCTCATGGAAATAGCATGTCTGTGAGGGCCTTTTAACTCATTTTATCCCTCTCTGCTACAGAATGTTTTACATTCCAGAATGTACCTAAAAGGATTTTAAAGGTCCTTTTTTTGTGTGTGATCCTGTGATTTCATCATGACTGCTCTCGATGACAAAAGACAGTCCTGCCTAAATGAAAAGACAGCTGAGGGAAAAGAACTACTGCTTAGTAAAAGCCCCAGCTTAGGATATACCATCATGTAGCCATGGGCAGCCCAATTTACTACAGTTCAAAAACAAGAAAGGGGTTATTTGCAAAACCCAGGTGAAGATGCTAACAATTCAAGAGGGAAATGGAGTACAGGGAAAGGCACTTGGCATCCAAGCTAAATGGGAATCTAAAAGAATAGCTGACATCTGGAGGTCAGAGATCAGGTCGTAAAGCAAGGAACGGACGCAGCAGGCAATCCACTCAGAGGACACCACTCACCAAGTGTGACACATCCCCACTGTCTTGGAAAGACCTACCATAGCAGGAAATATTCAGGGGAGATTAAAGCTTTCCTTTCTGAAACTTATATGGCTATCCACAGCCAAGTACTACCCAAAATCATCCTGTGCTGCTGGAAGGCATGCGGCTAACAAGTGAGAAAGGCATTTTCGGAAATCTGTATCTCAATTCCAGAATGCTATCATTTTAAAGGAACATTCTTAATAGACCATACAGTTACATCAGAGCAGGGGTTCCTACTAGGCACCAACACATTGTTCTCACAGGTATACATTTCACGCTGACTTCACGTTTCTCTGTATATCACCTTCTCCCCAACACCACCATCACTCCCATTCATACCATTAGGGAACATCAGCTTTGTTACCAAACTACCAAATGTTCAATTTTAAGATCAAAATGGTTTCACAGGGTGTCTAAGTTGCTAATGCTGAGCGATCTAAGCCAATGCTTCTCAAATCTTAATGTGCATACAAATCTCCTAGAGGATCTTATTAAAACTCTGTAGTTCTTGGGTGAGATCTGACATTTTGTATTTCTAACAAACTCCCGGGTGCTATCAAAAGTGCTAACCTATGGAGCACACCCTTGAATACCTTAGTAACTCAGAACCCTCATAATTGTCCAAAATTCCTGAAGCTTCCTCAGACTAAAATCCAGCCTAGAACTAAACCACATTCTTCAAAGCAAGGGTTCTCCAAACGGAGTCCCTGGATCTCCAGCTCTGCATCAGACTGCCTAGGTTCTAGTCCCAGGTTCTAGGCTCCTCTCCCTACCTCCTGTGTAACCTAGCTATGCAGTCTTTCTAGGATTCCATTTCCTCATCTTAAAGTCTCAACAGGTCATTGCAGGCATTAATTAAGATGACTCAGGTATCGTGCTTCCCATAATGCTCAGTATGGTAATCAAACACCAAAGGTCAAACCTCCTTAGAGAGCCCTAAGATGAACTTCAGGGACATCTATGAAGACACTAATTATTTCTAAAGTGTTCTGTGTACTTTTTACTTCCCTGAGACAGACTCCACATCTTTCTTTAGATTCTCAATGGGGTTAATAACCTTAAAAAGTTTAAGAACTATGGATCACAAGTGACTGGAGGTGGGGGTGGGTGCATGGATGGCTCAGACAGGTAAGCATCTGATGTCTGGTTAGGTCATGATGTCACGGTTCATGAGTTAGAGCCCCACATCAGGCTCTGTGTTGAAACTTAGAGCCTAGGGCTTGCTTTGGATCCTCTGTCCCCATCTCTCTCTGCCCCTCCCCTGCTCTCTCTCTCAAGAATAAATAAACATTAAAAAAAAAAAAAAAAAAAAGAGTAACTAGGAGTCCCAGAACTGCCCTGGTGTCCAGAAGATGGGTATGAGGAAAAGATAGACCTTGACGAAGCACCGTCATGAACCAAACCCCACTGGATTGGGGGAACAGGCATGGGAAGAAAGGACAGCAGACTAACTTTTTCCTAATTTGTATTACTTATGGTCATCATCACCATAATCTTATAAACAAGTGTTGATCCATTGGGATAAAGTTCTCCCCGGAGTGCAGGTGCCCCAAGTGCGTAAAATGACATAGTAAGAAAACTCCCTCAGGCCACTAATAACCTCATGTGGGTGACACACTCAGTATTTAAAAAGCATCACTTGTGTGGTCAGTGTGCCCTACCTAATGGAGCCCTAGAAGGCCAGTTCTGTCACATCAGATCACAGAGCTGGGCACAGAAGAAAAAGAACACTAAACCACGCATGCTCTGACTGATTGTTAGAGCAGAGTCAGCTGTGAGCAAGGCAGGCAGAAGAGACAATTCCATGGTTCCTGAAGAACTAAAGGATTACAAAGGCCAAAGGAAGATAGCAAACAGAATAGCAAGAGAAAGCTAGAGAAAATTCAAAACACACCCATTAACAAATTCATGAATAATCAGAGTTGAAAGAACAGTGTGGGCCAAAACTGAGGTGAAGGAAAACAATACCTTAAAACTTGCTTTGTCCATCTTCTTGCCTACTATTTTAGGAGTTTCACAATAGATAGAGGAGAAATTTTTAAAAGTATGTATCACAGGGAAGAAGTGAAGGCATTGAATGAAAACTCAAAATATCCTTTTGATTGCTAAAACTAATTTAAATGTTCATTTATTTTTGAGAGGAGGGGAGGAGAGAGGCAGAGAGGGAAGGAGACACAGAATCTGAAACAGGTTCCAGGCTCTGAGCTGTCAGCACAAAGCCTGACGTGGGGCTCCAACCCACGAACCATGAGATCATGACCTGAGCCGAAATCAGACACTTAACCAACTGAGCCACCCAGGTGCCCCAAAACCTCTGTTCTTCATTTTTTTAATGTTTATTTATTTTTGAGAGAGAGAGACAGACAGAGTACAAATGGGGGAGGGGAAGAGAGAGGGAGACACAGAATCAGAAACAGGCTCCAGGCTCTGAGCTGTCAGCACAGAGCCCACTTAGCCAACTGAGCCACACAGGCACCCCTAAAACTAATTTAAAGCAATCCATATGACTACACAGAATATTCCAACCTAAGGAGGTGACTTGATTTTTACGATTGTGAAATAGGTATATAAAGGCGAATACACATGTAAAATTGAGCTTTAAAAGAAATATACTCATCGAATATAGTTATGAAGTCTCACATGAAAAACAATAGATTTCACAGATATATATATAAAAATACCCAAACCTGAACCTGATTTTAAATTACACAAGTAGACATGATACCACAAAAGTTCATTGAAAGTACAAAATATGGCCCTTTTTGGCAGGATTTCCAAGCCTCACTCCAGGATACATGTGTATAGATATCATAAAAATAATTTCTATTTTCACTTACAATACCCAACTTTAATTTTTACAAGAATGTCTAAGAAATAATTCTTTTTTAAAAATGTTTATTTATTTTTGAGAGAGAAAGAGAGACAGAGCATCAACAGGGCAGGGGTAGAGAGAGAGGGAGACAGAATCAGAAGCAGGCTCCAGGCTCTGAGCTGTCAGTACAGAACCCAGCACGGGGCTCAAACTCACAAACTGTGAGATCATGACCTGAGCCGAAGTCGGATGCTTAACAAACTGAGCCACCCAGACACCCGAGAAATCATTCTAATGGCTGATGCAATTTACTAAATTAAATAATTTACTGAATTTGTAATAATTTTTAAGTTAACAGGCATAGTTAACACTAAATCCTAAAGTCATATTCATTTTTTTATAATAAATAATCACACTAAATAACGTCATAAATTTTAGCAATGGAACTTTTTCTTCTTCTTTTTTTTAATTTTTTTTAATATTTATTTATTTTTTTTTTTAATTTTTTTTTTTCAACGTTTTATTTATTTTTGGGACAGAGAGAGAGAGAGACAGAGCATGAACGGGGGAGGGGCAGAGAGAGAGGGAGACACAGAATCGGAAACAGGCTCCAGGCTCTGAGCGTCAGCCCAGAGCCTGACGCGGGGCTCGAACTCACGGACCGTGAGATCGTGACCTGGCTGAAGTCGGAAGCTTAACCGACAGCGCCACCCAGGCGCCCCAATATTTATTTATTTTTGAGAGAGACTGAGCACGAGCAGGGGAGGAGCAGAGAGAGAGGGAGACACATAATCCGAAACAGGCTTAGAGCCCGACATAGGGCTCGAACTCACAAACCGTAAGATCTTGACCTGAGCCAGAGCCAGACCCTCAACCAACTGAGCCACCCAGGAACCCCTGGAACTTTTTCTTCTTAATCATCAACTATTTCTCATATCCCAGTTAATTTTATATTTTATCTCGTTATAAAAAAAACTCATTAAAGGGTTTTAAAAGACATAGTTTGTTGCAAAGTGAGATGATTATATAATGTCAACAATGCAAAATAGAGGCTAAAACAAGTTTTTAAACAACATTGAAACAAAAAAGAAACTGACACAGTTTTGTTGAAATGCTAAAATTTCTGATTTGCTTCCATGTAAATCTGGACTGGATAAGTCTTGAAGCATCCTGCAGCTCATCCACTATACCTCTCCCTTCTGTCCTTTTCTGAGAAAATCAGTCCTGCCAACTTGGCCATGAAGAGCAGCCGGTCCCTAAAGATGTTCTAGAACTCAAATATCTTTCTCATTCTTATAATATGTAGTCTTATAATAAACCCAACTTCGGTTTGCTTGTCTGAGGGGTCTCTGGTCTTTTGTTACAGAAGGCTCTTGAGCTAGCCAGGAAAAATAAATATTGGCTAACCTAGATCCCTCCTAATGAATTGACATGGACGGATGTCAGTGCAGATGATCTGCCTACAATCTGCCCAATACTAGCAGTCTTTAAAGTCAGAAAATTAGTGATGCTCTACAGCCCTACGGCAGGAATCCCAACTTCCATGCGCTTTTCAAAGGGGATAGTTGAAAGAGGCTGAGTCCACTTTCAAAGCATCATCTAAGTTAGGAAGACATTTATCGCTTCAGCCACACCGCAGAGCTAAAAATCAGTGTTCTTGCTGTGTTTCACCCCTCTCTCTCGAAGGAAGGAAGGAAGAAAGGAGGGAGGGGATGGTAGGAGGAAAGAAATACATGAAGCAGACATTGACAGAACAGAAGGGAAAAATGGATAGCCACACATTAATTGAAGACTTCAATACATCATTTTCAACAAAATAGTAGATCAATAAGGAAATAGAAGGGTTGAACAATACTGGAGGACAACACTGTACAAGCACATACAGAACACTAAATTCAGCAACAGTCAAAGGCACATTCTTATCAAGTGTTCATGTAACATTCTCCAGGATAAATGACATGTTAGGTCACAAAACAAGTTTTAACACATTTAGGAAAACTGAAACCATACGAAGCATCTTTTCTGACCGGAATGGAACAAAAGTAGAAATCTAAGGTAGAGGGAAAACAGGAAAATGAAAATATATCAAATATATATGGAAATTGGACCACCCACTCTTAAATAACCAATAGGTCAAAGAAGAAATCACAAGGGAATTCAGAGAGTATCTGGAGACAAATGCAAACACAATGAACTTATATAACACAATGAAAGCAATACTGAGAAGGAAGTATAGAGCAGGGAACATTTACATTAAAAAAAGAAAGGGGTGCCTGGGTGGTTCAGTGGGTTAAACGTCTGACCTTGGCTCAGGTCATGATCTCAATGCTGGTGAGTTCAAGCCCCATGTCAGGCTCTGTGCTGACAGCTCAGAGCCTGAAGCTTGCTTCAGATTCTGTGTCTCCCTCTCTCTCTTCCCTTCTCCATTCGCATGCTCTCTCTCCTTCAAAAATAAACAAACATTTTTTAAAAATAAGAAAAAAATGTATGTCAAGCAACCTAACTTTATACCCCCAAGGAACTGGAAAAAGTAAAATAAATTAAGCCACAAGTGAGCAGAAGGAAAGAAATAAGAAATATTAGAGATGAACAAAGTAGAAACCAGGAAAACAATAGGAATAAACAACAACAACAACAACAAAAGTTAATCTTGCTTTCTTCAAAAAAATTTTTTTTAATGTTTATTCATTTTTGAGAGACAGAGAAAGATAGAGCATGAGCAGAGGAGGGGCATAGAAAGAAAGGGAGACACAGGATCCAAAGCAGGCTCCAGGCTCTGAGTTGTCAGCACAGAGCCCCACATGGGGCTTGAACTCACCAACCACGATTCATGACCTGAGTCAAAGTCAGATACTTAATGAACTGAGCCATCCAGGCACCCCTGGCCTTGATTTTTTTGAAAAGCTTTGCAAAATTGACATTTCTTGGATATGGCACCAAAAATGCAGACAACACCCAAAAATAGAGAAATTAAACTACATCAAACTTAAAAATTTCTGTACAGCCAAAGAAAAGGCAACTTCTATAATGCAACAACAAAGAGAAAAATAACCAGTTAAAAAATGGGCAAAGGAATTGAAGAGACAATTCTCCAAAAAAGATATACAAATGGCTAACAAGTCTGAAAAGATGCTCAACATCCCTAACCGCAGAAGAAATGCAAATCAAGACCACAGTGAGATATCATTTCACACCCATTGGGTTGGCTACTACCAAAAGAACACTAAACAGTAAATATTGGCCAAGACACTGAGAATCTGCAATGCTCATGCATTCTTGGTGGGAATATAAAATGGTGCAGCCATTATGGAAAACACCGTGTAGGGTCCTTTAAAAAACAAAATTAAAATCACCATATGATATCTAAAAGAGTTCAAACTAGGATCTCAAGGAGGTATTTGTACACCCATGTTCATAGTGGCATTGTTCACAATAACCCAGAATACAAGCAACCCATTGAATATCCACTGACAGATGAATGCGTAAAGAAATGCAGTACATACATACAAAGAAATCTTAAACAGCCTTAAAAAAAGATAAGAAAATCCTATTACATGTGTATAGAGTTTCAGTTTTGAAACACAAAGAAGTTCCAGAGATCTGTTACACGACAAAGTGATACATTCAACAACAGTGAACTGTACACTTGAAAATGAATAAGATGTCGGGGTGGGGGGGACATCTGGTGGCTCAGCCAGTTAAGCATCCAACTCTTGATCTTAGCTCAGATCTTAATCACAGAGTTGTGAGTTCAAGCCCCGTGTTGGGCTCTGTGCTGGGTGTGAAGCCTACTTCAAAAAAATGAATAAGGTGGTAACTTTAAAATCATGTGGTTTTATCACAATTTTTTAAACATATGCTTATATCTGGATATTAACCTCAGAGAATATCATTTAATCTGCCTAGGATGCAGAGTGGATACTGGGAATTTTTTAAAAGCCCTCCTAGTTGTTCATTACTGCGTATAGGACCATGGGCCCAGTGCTGCCAGATCTTACATTTTTTCCAAGAGAAGCTAGAATCGAGATTTTTATACAAATGTTTCTCATGTTTTAACATTGGCAATTAATTTTTTAAATGCTATGCAAACCAAACACTAGCCTGTGGGCTAGTGATCTCTGAGCTCCTTTCCAGTTTAAAATTTCTGTGGATCAAAATTAAGTTTCCTATATCTCAGTAGCTACCCTCCTTACCAGGTGACTCTCTTTCAAATCTTTCCTATGGGAAGTAGTCAGCAATAAACTGGGTCAGTATCCACAAGAGTATCCACAAGAGATGTATCATGGTTACAAGTCCTCAGCTCCACGCGGCTTATCATCTGGCCAGTAAGCTGGACTGGGGATCTCTCAATAGCCATTTCAGGCAAAGAACCCTGATGCTTAAGTTGAACATGTCATGAACTCCTAAATACACTTAACATACAAGAGCTGAATTGCTTTGATGTAAGAAGGATTGGGGAAGAGGGGCGCAAATGATCATGTTGTATTTCCTGTTCTATCAGCAAGCTTTCCTTTCTTGAGCAGACTCCACAAAGCTTCCATCTAGGTTCAGAGAAAAGCTTCAGGAGCTGGAGGGGGGAAAGCATCAAACCAAACCTCTTTATCCCCTGCTCCAAACAGAGCAGCTCTGCTCGTATCAGCTGTGCTGAGAATCCACTTAAGGTTTTGTTTGCAAAGGGGGTTCAATTGCTTTCAGGAAAGAAGTTGAAAACAACCCTGACCTAGATAAGGGTATCTAGTATGCTCATTAATTTTTCAGATGACAGCAACAGAGATAAAACTAACTGCACAAATAGAAAATATAAGCACCAAGGAAAAGTGAAGAAAGCGGTGGAAAGGGAGATGGAATTCTGAGGGTATCAAGCAAACCAAATAAAATATTGTTTAGAACAGAATTCCAATTTGTGGAAAAGCATAGTAAGAGTCAGCATGGAGCTATAAGACTCCTTAGCCTCATAGACTGTTTGCTGACCCTCCCTACGGAGGAATATTCCAGGCTGGACTTTCATGTCTGTGGGAGTGCGAAGCACATTTAGCAGGGAGGTTAATTAAAGGTCTAATAACAGGAAGCTTGTGTAAAGAATAAAGTAACCAACATTATTCCATCAAGATAAGAACACTGTGAAGAAATTTAATCTAAAAATACAAAGACTGGAGAGGCAGCCAAACATAGATAACTTGGACAATAGCAAAATTAAAGACTAGCGCATCAAAGGACACTATCAAGAGAGTGAAAAGGTAACCCATGGAATGGAAGAAAATATATGTAATTTGTACATATGAGAAGTGGTTAATATCCAGAATATATAAATAACTCCTTAACTCAACAACTACAACAAAAAGCCCAATGAAAAAGTGAGTGAAAGTCTTGAACAGACATTTCTCCAAAAAAAGTACACTAATAGTCAATAAGTACATGAAAAGAGATTCAATATCAGTAAGTGTTAGAAATATGCAAATCAAAACCACAAGATACTATTTTATATCTATTAGAATGGTTGTTATAAAAAATTAAAAAAAAGGGGGGGGGGGCACCTGGGTGACTCAGTTGGTTAAGCGTCTGACTCTTGATAGTGAGTCAGGTCATGATCCCACAGTGGTGAGTTCGAGCCCCACGATGTCAGCGCAGAGCCTGCCTGGGATTCTCTCTCTCCCCCTTTCGCTGTCCCTCCCCCAACCTCTCTCAAAAGGAATACAGAAACATTTTTAAAAACACAAAAAATAAGTGTTGGTAAAGATGTGGATAAACTGGAACTCTTAAACACTGCTGGTGGGATGTAAAATGTTGCAGCCACTGAGGAAAACAGTATGGCAGTCCCTCGAAAAATTAGAAATAGAATTATCATAAGATCCAACAATTTAATTTTGGGATACACACCTAAAAGGATTGAATGCAAGGACTTGAAAAAGTATCTGCCCTCCCCCATTCATAGGCAGCTTTGCTCAAAAGGTAGAAGCAACCAGGTGTCCATCAATGGATGAATGGACAAACACAATGTGGTATATACATACCATGGAATATTATGCAGTCTTAAGAAAGAAGGAAATTTTGACCCATGCTATGGATGAATCTTGAAGACATTAAGCAAATAAGACAGAATCAAACAACTAATGTTGTATGAGTCCACTTATATGAGATACCTAAAGTGCTCAAATTCATAGAGACAGAAAGTAGAATGGTCATTGCCAAGGACTGATGGGAACAGGGTTTCCATATTGCAACAATTCCACATTGCACAACAATGTGAATACCACTGAACCATATACCTATTTAGAAAATGGTTAAAACTGTCAACAATCTCATGTAAATTTTACCACAATTTTAAAAATATTTCTTTAAAGACAAGGCAATGAGAATCATGAATGCATACTGGCCCATATGCCAAGTGAGTCTCATGATATGTCAGACAGATAGACTTAACATATTTCCTTTTCACAGTATCTTCCCACTTCATTTGGTAGACATACAAATCCGTGATCCATCAAGGTGAACTCTGAGAGCAACTTCTCTGAAACGGCCAATCATAGGGCCTCTGACTTAAGGGGGCAATCAGTGGAAACAAGAAATAAAACTTAAAAGGGCTGGTTGAGCACAATGAGGTGAGTGGAACTAGTGAAAACATTTCAGGCCAAAAGGGTCTTAGTGAACTTGATGATTCTCAAACATGACGTGCCAGGCTACTTATCATGGACTCCAGACTACTTATTGTAACAGGAAAGATAAAGTCAACTGGTGTAGTATGTCAAAATGACATCTTCAGACTCTTGACAGGACAAATGTGTAAGCACTAGGGATTGTTTATCAGACACAGAATGTGATACCAGAAAAATTAAAGGATCTCCTCCTGAAATGCCTCATGGATGCTTAACAACCTTGCAGCTGTGGATAGCAATGATTTTACAAGTTTCAGACTCTTGGAAGTTCTGGCCCCACCTCTTCTGAAAAAGCAAAAATACTGATTGAATTTTTCACATCCCCTGCTTCACAGGACTCAGAGAACTTCACACTTGCAGGGCATGGGCCAGCACCACCATTAAACATGCTTACAGGAGGGGTGCCTGGGTGGCTCAGTTTGTTAGGGGTCCAATTTGGGCTCATGAGTTCAAGCCCTGCGTTGGGCTCACTGACAGTGTGCAGACTGCTTGGGATCCTCTCTCTCCCTCTCTCTGCCATGCTCATGCGTGCATTCTCTCTCTCTCTCTCTCTCTCTCTCTCTCTCTCTCTCAAAATCAATAAATAAACTTCAAAAAAATTAATTAAAAAAATATGCTTACAGGAATTCAAATATCAGTGGATAATGAGGAATGTAAAACGAACAGTGGATACAGGACATACCAAATTTGATACTTGAATGAATTGAGAATTAATAGGAAATTCACAAAATGTAAAAGAAAATCACAACAAAATAAGACAGAACTGGCTCAGAAATTTTTTTTTTTTTTTTTTTTTTTTTTTTTTTGGTTTCAAACGTGAAGAAGAATTTGCAAGAACCATTGTGCCAAGTAAGCTTTTGGCAAGGTTTAAGTATATACATTCTCAAATCTTGAAACAACCAGCTTCAAAAGAAGATGCAAAGCTCCCAAATTAATGGTGGCAACAGAGGATACAACCCCCAACCATGACCAAGGTTAGCAGTGAAGGAAGAAGATAGAGCTGTGACCTCTTGTGCAGGGTAAGAAGGGCAGGAAGATACACGAGGGGGTGCTGGTCAGTGCCAGCAGCCAACAGCACCCCCCTCCTTGATGAGTGGTACCCAAACACCTGCCCACATGCTTGAAGCACACGCCAAAAGGGGGTACTGAGTCCAAAAACATGCCAAGCATCAGAGGCAAAGACCTGGCCAGGTGGGCAATATGTAATTGACCTATGGGTTTTTCCTCTTTAAAATGGAACTCTTCTTGGCCTCCAGTTGCTCAACATTCACTCTCTCAAAGCCACATTCCAGTTCAGAAAGCTATGGCGCCATTTCTGTGTTTGAGGTTTTGACAAACTCTGACCTGCATAATGATGACTGACTTCATGACAACAACCCACAAGACCCACGCAACTATTGTTTCTCAACATTCAACCTTGCTAAGTTCTCCTAGATGACTGCTATGTTTTAGCTAAAGATGTCTATCAATCCACAGAAGCAGTGCTTGTTGGGTGAGTAATTGCCCACATTCCGTGACTCGCCAACCACGTCTCTTTTGAGTAGAGGTCACTACAGCTTAACACACTTTTTCTGTCTAGAATATGGAGAGGAATAAAACCACATTTTGTAATCAGATCTATATTTGGCCTTATGACATAGCAACAAAGGGAAGTAAAATGCTGACTGTCAAATCTCAAAAAGATGACTTTAAATTGTCCCGCTTTATGTTTCAGTGGTTCTTTTTTTTTTTTTTAATTGAAATGTAATCAATTCATACTTGATAAAATGGATACAAGACAAGGGGAATAGCAACTGTTCTGAGCCCTGAAAATACGTGGACTTCTCATTGTTTCTTGTTTTATTAATCTAAAAGTATTTTGAGATTCAGGTCTGTGTAATTCCTTTTCAACACAAGTCAAGGACTTGGTCTCTCTTTCTCCAAACTTTTTTTTAAATGAAGTTTATATACTTATTTTGAGAGAAAGAGAGAGAGAGAGAGAACGTGAGAGTGGCAGAGAGAGGGAGAGAGAGGATCCCAAGCAAGCTTCTCATTGTCAACACAGAGCCCAATGCAGGACTCAAACCCACAAACCATGAGATCATGACCTGAGCCCAGGTCAAGAGTCTGACACTTAACCAAGTGAGCCACCCACGCAGCCCTCTCCAAACCTCTTTAAAGAAAGCCTGAATTCAGCATTAATGCAGATCAGTCAAGTGGTGGACGGGTGGCTTCTGGCTTTTATAATGAGGCATGGGTCTGTATCACTTTCTATTTACATGGCCTTACTGAGTTTTTTTTTTTTACCCCTCTACACCTCAGTTTTCTGTCTGTAACACAATGTTGACAATGTTTACCTCTGCTGCTCATTGGGGTATTACAAGGGGTAATGAAGGCTGCATGCTTGGCATAGGGCGAGGGACATGGTAAGTGTTTTAAAACCCAGTGGTGGGGTGCCTATGTGGTTCAGTTGGTTAAGCGTCAGACTCTTGATTTTGGCTCAGGTCATGATTGCACAGTTGGTGGGTTCCAGCCTCATGCTGGGCTCTGCCCTATCTCGGGCTCCACCCTGACAGTGCAGAGTCTACTTGGGATTCTCTCTCTCTCTCTCTCTCTCTCTCTCTCTCTCTCTTCCCTGCTCTCTGTCTCTCTCTCTCAAAAAATAAACTAAAAAAAAGCCAATGGTAAAAGGAGACTAGGAAACCTCTGTCTTCTGTATATTCTGAGAAGGAGGTGGTAGGGAAAAAAATGGAGTAGAAGGAATATCACTGCAAGATGCACTGACATGCCATAGATTCCCTAAGATGCAAAGCTACTCTTTTAACCTCCTTTCCAAAGGAAACAGAGTAAATTAAAAGACCTGCCTTAGGCCACCTGGGATTCTCTCTCTCTCCCTCTGCCCTTCCCCTTTTCATGAGCACATTCTGTCTCTCTCTCTCTCTCATTCTCTCTCTCTCTCAAAATAAATACATAAATTAAAAAAAAAAAAAAAGAAAAAGACCCACCTTATTCAGGCATCTCACTAAGGAGGTATAGCAGTGCTCCACCATAACATCAGGAGTCCAACGGGTTCCATTCAACTGGGACTTGCATCCAGACACATTCAGATGCAAGGATGAGGTCATTTCTTAAACAAATTAACAGAACTTGAAAGATGTCCTTTTACCTCCCAGTCTCTAATAGGAAGCCTAAAGGATTTCCATATTTGTCTCCCAAGCACACCCACATTAGACCTGCCCTACCCTGCCAGGAAGTATTTATCCCACCTGCTTCTCTTCCAGATGTTGTTGTTTTTTTTTTTTTTTGGGGGGGGGGTCATCCATTCGTGTAGTGGTCTAGTCTTTCAGACCATCTCTAATCACTTTTCTTCACACTGCATCAAAAAAAAAAAAAAAAAAGATAATTTCAGATGTGCCTTGAAGGATAAACTGCAGCCAGCTAGCAAATTCAAAACAAGTGCAAAGTCAGCAGCACACCAATGAGACCAGTGTTTATTACTCACATGAAAATGAAAAGGAGGGTTAATCCACTAATGAATCCAGCACAGCGGCATCTGGAGGGGCAGTGGGGGGACAAAGCACTGAAGGAGCCCAGAAACCAAGGAGGCGTTATCAGCAAACAGGGTCTTTGCCTACACGTCTGCTTCTCACCCCAAGATGTAAACTTCCTTTGAATCCTCTCACTTAAGAGGATAACCCTTTCCAGCTCCGGGAGACTTGCATGCCTCCAGATAAATGCAGCATAAATGACAGTTTAATAGCTTTCCACCTGCAGCACCTGTGCTGACAAATAGTACCAGGCATCCAACAAGTTGAAGGGTCTCAGCGTGTGAGAAATGGAACAGCTGGTCCAGTCCATGCTCATTTGCCGAACAGCTCCAGTAATCCCAGCTTGAGCTGGAAAAGAATCTCTAGAAAGGTAGTTAACTCAAAGCTTCCGTGCGAGAAGCATCTGTCATCTAAAACAACTTTGTGGGAGACGTGTGGCAAATGATGAGAAAGATGGCCCCCAGAAGGAGTGACAGTGTTGGCAAACACACCCTTTCTGAGGTGACACAGCCTGTCTCTGTGGCCACTACCTTGGGTTGTCAAACAACATCTGGCCCACAACCAGAAGCACTTAGCCAACACCCTCCTTGGAATAAAACGAATGCTTGGTCATTCACAATGCACTTGGGTCCTGTTCCATGAGAGGTACTTAAGCTTCCTATTTATTTTACCTACAGGGAATATGTGGTCCAGCTCATTGTATCTACTCTACAAAGTCTGCAAGTATTCATACGGAGGGGGGGGGGGAGTACTTTCAGGAGTAGAGTGGTAGGAACTTGATAACAACCCAACTAACTGAAAAATACTTTCTTTCTCCTGGGATTGTTATCCCAGTGAGCGCATACATGTGTAGCAGAGATGGCCTGTTTTTCCTGTAAAATGTTTCCATTGTTTGTATGTGTCAGCTGAAAACATGCCTTATCTTCTCATCCAATTATTAGTTACTGAATAAAGTTCTTTAACTGAACTGCTTCTTGAGATCTGCTCCTTTGTTGAGTCACACCCACTAACCATTACTGAATTTAATCCTACCCGAGGCCAGGGATTTGCAGCAAGAGGAAACAAGAGTATTGCACATACACAAAGCTTATGTTCACACCTGCTAACCACAACAAGTAAGCCACACACTCAAAAACCAATAAATACAAAAACAGACCCTTCCATGCTCCGTGCGCACCTGAATGTATATTGCCCCAGTTCTACTTTTGGCGTTGTCTTCCATTTCTAGATCTTTTCACATCCCTCAGATTTATCTTCTGAATGAGCACATTAAATGGCTTTAGTGAATACCTACTCCTATGTTTTCCTCCACTATCCAATCTTTCTCATGCATTTCCACCATGAGCACCTTGTCTGGGCTCCTCCCGACTTCCCGTGATGAGGAGAGGGGAAAGTTCAAAATTACCCATGACCATGAGCTTACATACAGGAAGCCACCCAAACCTTCAGTCTAGAGTAGAATGTTCCAAATTTTATTTTCAGAGGAAAAAGACTTTTTTTAATGATGATCGTTTAAAATGATAATCTTTTGGGAATGTACTTCAGCAACAATTCAGGGGAAAAGCAAACAACACTTTGCTTCCTACAGAGACTTCAAAACCTACAAACTGAGTCGGTTAATACTTGACATTCAGCACAACATCATGGCTCCAAAACTGTTAGCAAGATGATTACGGATGACTTCATAGCCTAAGACAGTAGCCTACAATTCCTACCTGTTACTAGTTCTGTCCTCACAGCCTAATTATTATTCCTGCACATATCTTTACACTTTAATTTTTTATCATTGCCAAGCCATCAAACATGGATTTGGAGCAAAGTCAAATAGGAAATTATATTCCACTGTGATTTTTGAGCAACTAATAGTTCCCACTTGAATGAAATGAATTTTTACACCAAATTCAATACTACAGCTCCAGTCTGGAAATTCAGAGCTAAACTGTACTTACCTGAAGTTTAACTCATTAGATTTCTTAACTTCACCACATAAACCCCAAGCTCCTCTTTTCAGTCCGGCCATTAAGTTACAATGTAATGAGGCCTAGCTCATTTTGTTTGGTTTGTTATTCTCCATATGTAAAATGGCAATAATCCAAATTCTCCAAGGTTCTCCAAACCTCATTTTAAGATCTACGTTAAAGCATCTAAAAAGAGTTTCTAGAAGCCCTAAAATTCTGCATAGATGTTACAGGTGTTAGGTACAGATATTTGGTCCAAATTTTTATTTTTAATGTATATTTTTAACACTGTGAGACTATACTAGGAATCACTAACTCATAGGCGCTATGTATCAAATTTGAACACATTTTGGTGAACTCCCTTCCAAGATACTGCCTGGTTGACTCATTCTTGTGTGCAAACCTCAGTTTAAAGCTATTCCTACCAAATCTGTGCATACAAATGAATTTTCTTTAAATATTTATTGGGGCACCTGGATGTCTCAGTTGGTTAAGCATCTGACTTCAGCTTAGGTCATGATCACACCTTTCATGAGTTCGAGCCCTGATCGGGCTCTGTGCTGACAGCTTAGAGCCTGGAGCCTGCTTCAGATTCTGTGTCTGCCTCTCTCTCTGCCCCTCCCCGGCTTGGGTTCTCTCTCTCTCTCTCTCTCTCTCTCTCTCAAAAATAAATAATAATTTTAAAAAATTTAACTATGTTATATATTAGTAAGGGTATCAAATGGCCCTGGTCTTTTTTTTTTAAGCTAGTATCTGGCTTACATTTATATCTAGAGATGTATAACAAGGGCCTCATATCCATGAAAGGCCTGTGTGCTAAGCCATCCCTATTGGACATGTATGACACATGGTCTCATTCAGTAGCTTGTGGGCAGTGCAGTGAGACAGTATAAGAAGAAATTATTAAAGCCAGTTTACAAGCCTGGTTGGTTAATGGCAGATTTTGCAATCGTGTTGGGAGATCACAAAATCATATAGGATCTCAGACAGAACAGAGGACAATGGAGAGTAGTCGTTCCTCAAACATCCCCTGGCCTGACATCTCCTGGCTTAATCTGCCATGTACATGTCCTTTGACCTTATCACAGTAAACTATACCTTCCATAAGGTTGATATGGTGAGAGAACTCGGTTCTCTCAAACCAATAACCCAGTTTCTATAATATTGTGCTCCTTCCATTTATATACCATGTAAGATTCAGATTCATCTGCCTGGAACACAAGTTTATCACATATTAGTCGACTGTATTAATTTCCAACAGATAACATTGGAAATGTGATTGACAAATCTGTTAGTATTTATTAAAGATTTTGTGTCCTTCTTGTCTTTGATGTTTATGATAAGAAAGACAAGCAGTAGTTAGATATTGTTGGTGGTACAAATTTGAAATGAAATTTTCCCACTATACCTTCTGGATAGATAATAATTATAGAGTGTCCTGAGAGCATACTCTGTTACATTTTCAACTACCTGTACATTGACTCAGGATTCCCATAATATAGATTAGAGTACAGAGTTCTACACAATATTCTATCATAAAATAGGACTCACAAGCTAAAAAAAAAAAAAAAAAAAGATTGAAAACTGCTACTCTATAACCACTGATATTTTCAAACCATCCTGGTCAGTAGAGTCAAAAATCAACTGTGTCGTCCAAGCTGTATTTTGCCCAAGCTGTGAGTAAGCATCACTAGTAAGAGAAGGACACTTTTCACATCATGCCAACCTGAAACACAGCTGGAACAGCTTTTCAAAATCAAATATCTAGTCAATGTATAAAACCAGAAAAGTAAGTTTCAGGTGAAATGAAATTGAGACATCATCTGTATCAGAAAGAATGCAAACAGGTCTGATAATAATAATATCATGTTATCAGCATTTATCATAAATACTGTGTGCTTCTGGCCTGGATTTTGTATTTCTGATAAAGAATTAAAGTAGTTGCAGGGAGCCTGGGTGACTCAATAGGTTAAAGCATCCAACTCTTGATTTCCGCTCAGGTCATGATCTCACAGTTCATGAGATCAAGCCCTGCATCCGACTCTGCAGTGACAGCATGGAGCCTGCTCAAGATTCTCTCTCTCCCTCTCTCTGCTCCTCCCCTCCTCTCTCTCTCTCAAAATAAATAAACATTTAAAAAAAGAATTAAAGTAGCTCTTCAATGTTGAGTTGTGATCATACATGACTACATGACTTTCAGCTCTGCCCTTAGCCTTCCTGCCCTATTCAATCTCTTCCTTTTGCCTCTATTTATTTACCTTATAAAGCTATGTTCCAAATTCAAAATAAAGCTACTCCTGTAAGTTATACAATAATTACTCCTCAGTTAAACTTGTCTTTAAGAATATCAATAAAGTGGTGCACCTGGGTGGCTCAGTTGGTTACGTGTCCGACTTCGGCTCAGGTCATATCTCGGGATTCGTGAGCTCAAGCCCCGCATCGGGCTCTGGGCTGACAGCTCAGAGCCTACAGTCTGCTTCGGATTCCATGTCTGTCTCTGTCCCTCCTCCACTCACACTCTCTGGCTCTCTCTCAAGATAAATAAATAAGCATTAAAAAAAGGAATATCAATAAAATGACTTTAAGAAAGAGCTTCTACTTTGTTTCCATTTTTCTCTTTCATTCCTCAAAAAAGAGAACAATGTGGAAAGAGTGGATATTAGCACTTTTTATTATATATATTTTTGTAAATAAGAACTAAAAAAATATGAAGGACCACCCATTCCCCAACCATATCCATTCTTTTAAATTTAGTCAATAACTCTCAACTTAATTTAGTTTCCCCATGACACCAACCACTATTGTGTTCATTCAAAAGATTCGGCAGGACTCAATGACTGCAAACGATATTTTAATTATTCCTAAGTCATAAACTGTTTTATTTTAGATTACTTTTCCCTTAGTATTTTGTATAACTGAAGCCTATTCGTAGGTGCTTAAAGTAAATGCATTCAATTATAAGATCAGTTGTGTCCTTATGCTTTTTGTATCACTCCTATATTGTATAATTATTTAAACAATACTGTAGGCAAATAACGTGTGTAGCGAATTATGAGTTAACCATAAAGAAAACTTCAGTTTCTCTCTTAGTTAATATCTTCTGCTAGAAGACAACTTGATAACTTTTCATCTCAAGAAAATGACTTTGGATGGGTTCCCCCAGAAACAAACCCAGTAATAAACAATCTGGTTCCTTGGGGGGTGCCTGGGTGGCTCTGTCGGTTAAGCGTCTGACTCTTGGTTTCAGCTCAGGTCCTGAACTCACAGTTTCATGAGTTCGAGCCCCACATCAGGCTCTGTGCTAACAGTGCAGAGACTGCTTGGGATTCTCTGTCTCCCTCTCTCTCTGTCCCTTTCCCCCTTTTGCTGTCTCCATCTGCCTCAAAATAAATAAATAAACTTTAAAAAAAAATATTCTGGTTCCAACAGTTAATTTGAGAAATGGAAGAAATCCCAGTAAGGAAGTAAGAAAGAGAGATAGGGAAGAGAAGGCCAGTACTGAAAAGTGTGTTATTAGCCAGGTGACAGTGTAGGAAAGTAGGGCTAATCCATGGAAAAAACTCTAAGAAATGCAATGGTCCTACCAAAAGGGCAAGGGAGCTGGGACATTTATGTACCAATCACTGGTAGAGGGCTGCTCCTGAGGAACTATTAATTCCCCTCATTTCCTCCTGCCATCTGGACAAGCAGAGCAGACTTCTACAGTGTCAGGAGAAACTCTTGGACTAGAAAATGGCAGACATTGGCAAGTTGGAAGTCTGCCAAGTGCACAAAATGGTAACGTGTAAGAGGTATGGGAAGGGCACTGCACAAATTACCAGGGAGACAAGTAGCAAAAAGCAAATTCTGAAGGTTTCACAAGTGATCTTAGCAGGTGAGTAAAGATAATAAGAAATGTCTCTCCCCAAAAGCCCGAGACTCACTGTTCTTCATAATTTGAATAATGGTTGCTGATTACTATTTATTTGACACCTCCTGTTTGCCAGGAACTGCCCAGAGGGGCCAACATCCATGATCACATTTATTATTCACACCAGTCCTATTATTATCATCTCTAATTCCCAGATGAGGACATTAAATAATTACTTATTACTTAAGATTAAATAATATGGGTTAAGTAATTTACTGAAGTAATAGATACCAACCCAGGTCTGACAGATACCAGCACATACATTCTTCTATTGTTTTCTTTTTTTTTTTTTTTAATTTTTTTTTTTTCAACGTTTATTTATTTTTGGGACAGAGAGAGACAGAGCATGAACGGGGGAGGGGCAGAGAGAGAGGGAGACACAGAATCGGAAACAGGCTCCAGGCTCTGAGCCATCAGCCCAGAGCCCGATGCGGGGCTCGAACTCACAGACTGCAAGATCGTGACCTGGCTGAAGTCGGACGCTTAACCGACTGCGCCACCCAGGCGCCCCGCTTCTATTGTTTTCAAAGTTCCCTAGATGAACGGATATGGCTTTGTTAGCATGAATATGTAATCAGCTCTGGAAATGCTATTTAAAGAACTTCATAGTCCACCTCCTTCCGAGAAAAACCTATGTCGTAATATCATCATAATTCCAGGGGCACCTGGGTGGCTCAGTCAGTTGAGCATCCAACTTCAGCTCAGGTCATGATCTCACAGTTTGCGAGTTCGAGCCCCGTGTCGGGCTCTGTGCTGATGGCTCAGAGCCAGGAGCCTGCTTCAGATTCTGTGTCTCCTCTCTCTGCTCTTCTCCTGCTCATATGCTGTCTCTTTCTCTCTCAGAAATAAAGATTAAAAAAAATTTTTTTTAATATCTTCATAATTCCAGCCCGTGTACGAGAAACGAAGAGACTTCCCACACCGGTGGCCCTGCCATTCCTACAGTGTGGGCTTTCACGAGAAGCTCTTATTTTAGCACCTGACCCTTTGTGGTTGGCACTATGAAACCACCTCTGCTTCTATGTCCTTTCCCAGTCTGACTTCCATTCACGCTGCCTGATCACGGAGGGGGCAATTTCTGTTCGGCAGGATCATCCCAGCCTGACTTTTGTTTTACCCCTTCACATTCTACGTTCCACCAAGTGGCAATTTTATTCTCAGATATTCAGCTAGAACTTTAAAATAGATTTCCAGGGGCGCCTGGGTGGCGCAGTCGGTTAAGCGTCCGACTTCAGCCAGGTCACGATCTCGCGGTCCGTGAGTTCGAGCCCCGCGTCGGGCTCTGGGCTGATGGCTCAGAGCCTGGAACCTGTTTCCGATTCTGTGTCTCCCTCTCTCTCTCTGCCCCTCCCCCGTTCATGCTCTGTCTCTCCCCATCTCAAAAATAAATAAAACATTAAAAAAAAATTAAAAAAAAAAAAAAAAAAGATTTCCAAAGAGCATCTGAGTGTTAGAACTTCAAAGTGGTCAAGTACAACTGTGCTCTCCCATAGAGTAAACCTAAATTCTAATCCCTGTTACATGGTATCTGGGGAGAAATCACATTTCATATTCTCATGTAGGAATCCCTTTTTACTCCTGATTCTCCAAATCATTCTTAAAACCTGCAAACTTCAAGTCTTCTAACGTTATCTTAGCTCATTTTCAGTTTGTATCGAAGGAAAGGCCTATCATGGGGGAAAGGCTTCCGTTACTTCACCAGCTTAATTTCTAGACAAAAGCTTTGAGGTGATCGGCAGGAGGAAATTTGAGTTCAGTTAAGCCACAAGCTAGGAAGACAGTGCGTCCACTTGTGCTTCCTAAGCCACAAGCAAGGAAAGGCAATGAAGGTCACATCCTGGGACAACAAATCCCATGGAGAATACTGTTATGTTTTGTTATAGTAACATTTTGTGGTAATAGGTGGTTTGTAGAAGATTCCCAAGATCAAAGGAGTTGGTAATGAGGGACCTTCAGAAACAAAAAGTAAGAAGGCTCTAAAAACAGTAGCTATTTGGAAATTACAAATGGTATCCATCCGGTGATGAATAATGAAGATAAATAGCATATCCCTACTCAGGGAATTCCGTTACTTTCAAACCACAGGACATTGGGGGTGTTGCCATGATTAGGGGTACTTTTTGCACTCTGGTTGTTACACATAATTTTTTAAAAGTTTTTATTTAAATTCCACTTAGTAATATACAGTATAATATTGGTTTCAGTGTACAAGTTAGGGATTCACTGATTCCATACAACACCTGGTGCTCATCACAACACGTGCACTCCTTAATCCCCATCACCTACTTAACCCATCTCTCCAACTCACCTCCCCTCGGGTAACCATAATTTGTTCTCTACAGTTAAGAGCCTATTTCTTGGTTTGCCTCTCTTTTTTTTTCCTTTGCTCATTTGTTTTGTTTCTTTAAATTCCACATGAGAGAGTCATGGTATTTGTCTTTGACTGAAGTACTTGGCTTAGCATAATACTCTCTAGCTCCATCCATGTCTTTGCAAATAGTAAGATTTCATTCTTTTTTTATGGCTGGGTAATATTCTATTGCATAAATACACCACATATTCTTTATCCATTCATCAGTCAACGGATGCTTGCACTGTTTCCATGATGTGGCTACTGTAGACAATGCTGCTATAAACATCAGGGTGCATTTATCCCTTCAAATTAGTATCTTTGTATTCTTTGGGTAAGAATACACTACCTAGTAGTGTGAATGCTGGATTGTAGGGTAGTCCCATTTTTAACTTTTTCAGGAACCTCCATACTGTTTTCCAGAGTAGCTGCACCAGTTTGCATTCCCACCAGCAGGGCAAGAGGGCCCCCCTTTTGCTGCATCCTTGGCAACACCTGTTGTTTCCTGAGTTGTTGACTTTAGCCATTCTGACAGGTGTGAGGTGCTAAATCACTGTAGTTTTGACGTGCATTTTCCTGATAATGACCGATGTCATTGAGCATCTTTTCGCATGTCTGTTGGCCATCTGTATTTCTTCTTTGGAAAAATGTCTACTCAAGTCTCCTGCCCATTTTTAATTGGCTTATTCATTTTTGGGGTGTTGAAGTTCGTAAGTACGTTACGTATTTTGAATACTAACCCTTTATCAGATAGGTGCTTGTAACACATAATTGTCAATCTGAATGTTAACATAGACACACACATTGAGAAAAAGAAACCTTTCATTGGGTCTGTGCTCTGAAAAATCACAGGTTTTTCATCAATGTGACTAGAGGCTTCCTTCACATCCTAAAACTATTTCCACAGAAGTATCTTCCCTTCCTCAAAAGGGAAGCTAAGGAGACTTTTAGGAGTGGCTCTCTTCCCTGAGGCAGGCATCAGTTTTCTTCTTTCCAAATAATCAGTAGGGTGAATATTTTACAACACGAAGAGACAGACCAGACTAGACATAAAAAAAACAAACACAAAGCATAAGAGACTGTTAAAAACTGAGAACAAACTGAGGGTTGAGGGGGGGTGGGAGGGAGGGGAGGGTGGGTGATGGGTACTGAGGAGGGCACCTTTTGGGATGAGCACTGGGTGTTGTATGGAAACCAATTTGACAATAAACTTCATATATTGAAAAAAAATTTAAAAAAATAAAAAACAAACAAACATAAAAATGCGCTTAACTTAATTCACAGAGACATACTGAATCCTTCATTGTGATTTTAAGACTATTTCTTAAATGTCTCAGCAGATCTAGATCACACACACACACGCACACTTTGGTAGGATAGAGGGTCCTGGATAAATAAGGAATTCAGCAACCACTTTTAAGGAGAGATGTTCTGACTTTCCTTACAACCTCTTCTGAAGTAAAAAAGGTTCCCTGTGGCAAGGTCCATCACCTCATTTGAGGCAAGCCCGAAAAGCAGGGCCCTCTCTGTTCCAGGGGAACAGCACTGCATATGCGGCTGGCACAGGTGTGGCCCAGAGAGAGGTCGCTGAAGAAATTTCCAAGTTAGCGCATGTTCCATCTCTGACAACCTGTGGCATACATACATTTCAGGTGGCACTCCTCACTTTATCATGGCTGTTAACTTCATCTTTTTCTCAAGATAAAGAAAGAAGCTAGGAATTGTATGGGAAGTCTCCATACAAGGGAATTTGGCCAAAGGTCTCTAGAATACCCTTTACTTTCTTTTTTTTAAGTTTATTTATTTTGAGGGGGGCTGGGAAGAGCATGAGCAGGGGAGGGGCAGAGAGAGAGAGAAGGAGAGAGAGAGAATCCCAAGCAGGCTCCATGCTACTAGCACAGATCCCAGTGCCGGGCTGGACCTCATGAACCGTGAGATCATGATCTGAGCCAAGATCAAGAGTCGGACCCATAAATGAGCCACCCAGGTGCCCCTCTAGGAGACCCTTTTCATCCTCACGAGGTTGGGGGACAGGAAGAGGAGAAGGTAGAGAGGCCCAGGAGTTGGAAAGGCCCTTAGCTGCTACTTGCTTCCAGCATTCTGCTCCAGAACCCCTCATATTCTGGTTTTCCCCATCAGCTGCTATTTCCTTTCAGCCATTGCAGGTGCCAGACTCCCTTTCTACAGTGATGACCCTTTCAGGTCGTGAGGTAACTTTTTAAAATACAAAGAAAGCTCTGCCTTGTATAATCTTAGGAGGTGTCACTGATTCCATGTTGCTCTTAACAGAATGAAGGTATGACGGCCTCCACCCACCCCACTCACTGCCTCAATTAACTCCAGTGCCCTGTGTAGTCCCATGTGTGACCCTGGCCCACACACAGAAGAATTTGAGCTTTCTGTCCATGTCGATGCCCAGATAAATCCACCCTATACACAGTCATCTAACTGACTATTCTGAAACACACATATGACATAGTTACTTCTCTGCCTAGTACCTCTAGTGAATCCCCTTTGCCCAAAGAACAAAGTTTAAACTTGTGAACATGACCTATGAAACCCTGCCTCCCTTTCCAGGCACATCCCCTGTCACTTTTCTCCCTCAGATTTCATGCCCCCAACGTACTAAAGAACATACATTTTTTTTTCTCATCCTAAGGATTCATAACGGACTGGTCTCTCTTCCTGAAATTTTACTCCTTCCCTCCATCTTTCCCTCATTCCCTCCATCTGGGAGGGTCCTGGAAAATATCTGCTCATCCTGCAGATCTCCACTATCACTTCCTTTGAGAACCCTCTCTGGTCCCCTGTTCCCTACCCCTACCACTGGGCTCAGTTCATTGACACTCCTGTTTGAACCCACAGAGACTCTACTTCCTCTATTGGGCAACTTATTTCCTATGCCAATTAATTAATTCATTCCTATGCCTATTTATTTATCAGTCCCTCTAAACTATAAGCTCCTGAAAGACTGAGAACTTGTTTCCTTCACTACTATATCTCAAAACCTGACACAATACCTGATACCTGATAGCAATCCAATTGATGAATGAGTGAATGAATGAATGAGTGAATTTTTACCAATGAATGCATGACAAGCTGGCCACTTGTATAAGGTCAGTCCCTGTTCCATTCCTCACTCCCTTACCCGCAACCTAAATCACAGCCCAGTTCTTCTGGTGGCCTTCCCTGGTCCTGCAGCATTTGTGAAATTCCAGCAATATCCTTCCCACCCCAGACACCCCTACTTTTTATCATATGTTTCTCCTTGAGTCTAGTAATACCAGTGAGCCTAAACCTGCCCAGCCTTCTTCTGAGCCAGGTGCAAAACCTTCCTTTCACAATGCTATTAGAGGCCATAACAGACAGAAAAATCTCTCTGCACACTTCAAGAAGCAACACCAAGACTTTGGGGCCTGGGAAATGCCAATGTAAGCCCAGAAAATTCATGGCACCACTATAGTATCAGCCCTACTTCCTCTCTGACAGTGAGGGCCCAAAGAGCATATCAGAGAATTTTCTGGACCTCTATAGTTTTAAACAAGCTCTACGTTGACATACAGTTTGGATGGAACCTGCACAGTGGATTTAGCTCAAGTCTGGCTCCATGACTTGCCTTGTGGAAACAACGTGAAGTTCACTGTTGTCTCTGTAAGCCATAAGACTTAAACTTGAAACTCTGGTCTTTGCCTGGTCCTCAGAAAGATGCAGGCCTGGGTCTGTCTTTCTAAGACCAGATAGTCACTGTCTGAAACACGAGAGCCTGGCCATGCATCCAGAAGTACAACAGGACTATTTCTGTCTGTCTGGGAACATGGGGTTTTTCACATGACTCATGTTAAACCTCTCAGGACAGCAAAACTTTACTCATAAAGGGTAAAAGGTATATTAATCCCAAGTTTCACAAATCTTCTCATCTCTTATTATTCATATGCAACCAGTTCTAGAGAGATTCCATTTTGCATTGGAAATGTGTTTGTAAGGATGCAATTTCGCTTTGGGGCTCCCCCTTAGATATGGGCTTCCAGATTTACCAAAAGTCATTAAGAGAAAGGTTCATCCCACCTAAGAGAAGCCCAAGGAAGCAATTCCAGTCAAATACTGGCTGTGGCTTTTCAGCTATGCTCATGAAGGATTTTACACCATACCTAGACGACCTCAAGCAACTTGTAACTACCCAAGAGCCATTTTGTGCCACACCCCTTAGCTGCCTCCACCATAGCTCATCAGTACTGTCATCAGACTTAATCAATAAAAAATACAGGACACCCAGTTAAACTGGAACTTTACATAAATCATAAATACTTATGTTTTGTATAAGTATATCCTATGTGCTATGTAGGGCATATTAATACTAAAAATGTTTTCATTGTTTTCTGACATTCAAATTTAACTACACATCCTATACTTTACCTGTCATATTGTACTCATCGGAAATGGTGGAGACTCATAAGGATCCCAGAGAAGCCTCAGAGAATCCTTGACTTTTATTTATCCACCCTAAGCAGTGAGCGTAAACTTCCCATTCCAATTAATAAGCTATAATGAAGTATATCCTTAGTTTCAGGGCTTTTTCTACTTGTCATTATCTTTTTTGTTTTGGAGATGTTTATTTTTTTTTCCCCCTTAACCTTAATAGCTCCTCAGGAAATATTTGAACGTTCATTAGACAAAGGAAAAACAACATGAATCTGAAAAATTAAGGGAACCGCCTGGTGTTTGGTGAAAAAGTATTAGGAAGATTGAAAAAGCCAAATTTAATAAGTGAGTCCTTCCAAGGACATTTTCATAACTTGATATTCTCCCACACTCTGAAGATGTGATTGCATCAAGAATGCAGGGCTGCTAGCCACATTTAAGCCTTCCTTGTGAGTCTATCAAATTGAAGATGCTTGTATACTAAGAAGTGAGCTGAGTAGCTGCTACGGGGACACTGGCAGTTGATGGAGCCCTTCCAAAGGCCTGGAGGGAAACAGCAAGTTTTTCTGTGGGTCTCCGCACTGGCCCCAGTGTTACCACACTCCTGGTACTTGTCAACTTGAAGTACCGTTTTACCCATCTTCACTTGTCTGTTACTATTTAGACAGCATACTAGACTTGACATTACATAAATTATATTCAAGAAACCATTTTTAAAATTTGGTAGGCAGTCTTAAATATATACATTCTAGTCCCTGGCTTACCTTCATTCAGCTGAATAAGGGTTTTTATAAAGAGTCGGTTTAGGAGCACATGGGTGGTTCAGTGGGTTAAGCATCCAACTTTGGCTCAGGTCATGATCTCATGGTTCATGGGTTCGAGCCCCTCATCAGTCTCTGTGCTGACAGCGTGAAGCCTGGAGCCTGCTTCAGATTCTGTGTCTCCCTTTCTCTCTTCCCCTCCCCCACTCACGCTCTGGCTCTCTCTCTCTCTCAAAAACAAATAAACATTTTTTAAAAAGTCAGTTTACTTACCCCATGTAACAAACCCATGCATGCTAGAGATGTAACAAGGTAACAGATTTAAAGGTTTTAGTGGCAAAACCATCCACTCTTCCAAATAGAGACAATAAAGCAAAATGATTAAAGGAATGGATTTTGACTTGCTCCAAAGTCTCAGCCAAGTTGTCTGGCCCCTGTGTAAGTTCTGGAGCAAATGAAAGAAGAAGCAGTAGATGAAGAAGTCATTCATGCCTCATCTGCCCTTATCTGTTACAGAGGGTTTATAACTGTACCTGTTCGATGGGGATGTCATGAAACTGTGTGTAAGAATTATATATAAGCAGTGAGAAGTGTACCTGACACAGAGTAAGCACTCAGCAGATGTTAACTATTAGCTACTGGAAAATTTGTCCATGAAAAGGACTTCTTTATCAGCAGATGACTCAACGGGAGAGAGCAAATCACAGAATCACAGCAAGTTAGAGGGGACTTAGTTCATACTCTACATGAAAAAGTGTGTATGTGTAGAAAAATGTCTGAAAATTTGCATATCAAATGGTTAATCATGTTAACTTTGAGGATTGGAATGAATATAGTGGGGAAAGAATAAAGAAAAAAATACGTTTTACTCAATTTATCCGTTGAGTTTTTATACTCTTAATATATTGTTTGTGAATTTAGGTTTTTTTTTTCATTTTATTTTATTTTCAGAAAGAGAGAGCACACACAAGTTGGGGAGAGGGGCAGAGATAGAGAGAGGGAGAGAGAGAATTCCAAACAGGCACCACAGTTAGCACAGAGCCCGAGGCAGGGCTTGATTCCACAACCCTGGGGTCAAGACCTGAGCCAAACTCAAGAGTCAAACACTCAAATGAATGAACCACCCAGGCACCTCTGTTTGTGAAATTTTAACAAATGTATCAGGATAAATGGTTTGAAGTTTTCCTGATGTGCCTGTATGGTTATTTTGGAATTGTTGGCATTTCCTGCAATCTTTGGATCTATGCCCATTGAGTCAACACACCATCCTGGAGGGAAGAGGTAACAGAACAGAAATTAAGTGAGAGGAAAGGAGTCTGGGAAATGGGAACATCTCGTAATAACTGTACTTTCGGGAAAGGATATGATGGCAAATGAGGCAAACGTCCTACCCTTGCGATGAAAAGGATCTCTTGGGTTGAGAGTGGATGAAGTCTTGGAGTGCCTGGCCGAGAGAACCAAACAGAAGGCAACACACACACACAGTCTGAGAACACTCTACTTGTCTCCAGATATCAGCCTGACTCCCCAGCAAGAGAGGTATTCAGGTGGAACCCATCCAACTTACTCTGCGTTCACTCTGCCAGGCCATTCATAAACCCTTGAGTTATGGCATGGTCCAGACACCCAGGAAGGTGGTGGCAGTTATGGCATGGCCCAGACACCTAGGAAGGTGGTGGCAGTGGTGATGTGGAGAGGGGACCCCTGCCTGCACTTGATGAGATCAAACAGAACCGGCTCAGAACTCTCTTAGGCCAGAAGTTTTCTGCACACGTGCGCGCGCGCACACACACACACACACACACACACACACACACACACACAAACCACTCTGGCTATCTGGGCCAGGTGGACCTCATTAATCTTGGAATTTCTTAGCACCTGATAGGACTACAGTATACAGTAACCTTAGGCATGAATAAATTCTTCATCTAGCCCCTCATATGCCCCAGGCTAGTGCGATCTAGAATAAGAACAAAGTTCCCAGATGGCTCCAGGAGCTGTGCCCACAATCCCTTAGACCAGGTAAGGCTCATCCCACAATATGATAATGGCATGGGCCTGACAGAGTCATTCTCTAGACTAATTAACCCACACAAATACAAGAATACCTGGTTTGTGGTACTTTCTCATTACTTGCTAATTTTATTATTCTGTTTCCCCTCCTTACCAGAGTGGTTTAAAGATCAAATTCTCAAGTGCCCTCAGAAAAGGGGAACTAGTTTTTCTATTGACAATCCTGCCTCTCACCACATTCTCAGCTTAACCTGACTCTAGGTTCACTAAGCTGTCAAAATGTGTACTGTTCAAGTCTTGAGGGAAAACAAGTGGAATGTCTCCGAGAGGGAAGAGCTTGGCTAAGAGACTAGAAAAAATATTCCCCAGGAATCAGAAGAAAGGATTCCAGGGACCCAGAGCAGAAGGGAACTCAGGTCAGATTCTTGGATGAGGCTAGAAAATCTCAGATTGGAGTATCGTCTGAGAAACTTACACAGGGAACCTTGGGCCTCTGCACTTACAGGTGCAACACAGAAACAGGAAGGACCTTTCAGGTTTGATGCACCTGTTACAGGGAAAATGGGCATCTCCACTGAACTTGTCTGGGTAAGTAATTAGAGCTCACAGGACCCTTTACCCTTTACCCCCATCTCCACCTCCAACATACCAAACCACACACACACACACACACACACACACACACACACACACACACACACGCTCATGCACATCTAGGTACAGATTAAAACCACTCCCTAATTTGTTTCACGTGTGATTTCCTTCCAATTTTTGTTTCACGGTTTCTTTGGTTTTCTATTTACATAGATCTGGGGACACATTTACCCCATGACTCCTACCCAAATCATCTTAACTGGATGGTAATTCAAAGCTGAGATTTGAGCAGTTGTCTAGGGACTCTAATTTGCTGGGAGGTATTCTTGCTATGCATTTTGTTTTTAGAAGGATTTGGAACTCAACTGCAGGTCTCCAGGGGCCAGCCTTTGTGGGCTGTCAGACAGGGAAGCTTCCACCATTGCAAGAACACCAGTGAAGTTATCACTTTTCAACAATCAAACATCCACTAATTTGTGAGGAATAAATTCCGAATGTTTGGAGGAAATTAGGGAAGGAGACTTAGAGTTTACTGAAATAGGGGGAAAAAAGAGTCAGGATAGTAAAGAGACAAGAAAAGGATCTTAAAAGTTAGAAAGGAAATGCAAAGAATAAAGAGAAAAAGAAAAGATTCTTAATGGATTCATCTGCTTCAACAGAATTAAGGAGGATTATTGATGTGTGAAGACTGTGGCATAAAGCAGATACAATTATTAGAAGGTGATAAGAAAAGAATGAGAAACAGGATTATCAAGTTACAAATTCACTGTAATGGTGGGGAGCATGGGTGGCTCAGTCAGTTAAGTGACTGGCTCTTGATTTCAGCTCAGGTCATGATCTCATGGTTCATGAGATCGAGCCCCACATCAGGCTCTGAGCTGACAGTATGAAGCCTGCTTGGGATTCTCTCTCTCTCTCTCTCTGCTCCTCCCTGACTTGTGCTATTTCTCTCAAAGCAAATAAGTAAACGTTAAAAAAGTATCTATCAAATGAATTATAATGAACTCAAGTTATCCACAGAGCATTCGATTTACATTTAACATCATCATTTATCCAGGAAGCTCAGGAGAACACACAGATAAACTAGTAAGAATAAGACAGGTTTAATAAGGCAGGTGGATACAAGATTAACAAATTTAAAAATCCAGCAAGTGTCTCCACACTTCGCAATAACCTCTTCCTGCAACACCTGACTTGGACCCACAGGCCCTTGTGTTGCTCTGCTCTGTGCTTTCAGGGAAGTCTCTCTCTGAACAGGAATGGCAGCCAGAACTCTCATTGTGTCAACAGCATCCCACCGAGTTATGTGAAATAAGCTCTCAGTGTTTGAAACAGTCAGTGGAAGAGAGAAGTCAAAAAAATCTTCCAAGAAAAGGAGAAGAAAATGATGAAGACCCTGGAAGACTGGGGATGTGGGGTGTGGAAAGGGAATGTTCTTGATGGGCTCAAGGAACAAAGGAACAAGATAAAGGGGAAGGTTACAGAGCACACAGACGCCGTCAGAGAGGGAGTGGAATCCCCCAGACCGTGGTGTGAGTACGGAAGGGTAGGATGAGCCTCCAATTCTGAATTCCTGGAATGGCAGTCAAAGGGGAAACAGGGCATCTTGAGGCAAAACATGTGAATATGCAGACGACATCCCCATTGGACAAGCTGAGAAACGTGAAACCGGTGAGTAATCTGGTTTATTATTATTATTATTATTATTATTATTATTATTATTATCATCATTGTCATTATCATTATTACTCAAATAAAGATGACAACGCCAGATCACAGAAACCATGGTTGATTCAATAAAGCCCCATGGAAATCACATTTCACATTGTGAAAAAAAATCCATAGGACTTTGGAATTAGACCTTATCCCACTTAAATGGACAGAATCTCTGAACTTTGAATTATTTCCTTCTAATTCCATCAGTTCTCTAAAGCCTGGCATTGCCCCCCTACTCAGATTAGAAAGACACATAACTACCCCCTCACCTGCAGTCCAGGGACAACCTCATGCATCGAAATGAGTCTTCAGGGCCTCCTAGACGTCTTTAGTTCCAGGGGGTGGTAGCCGTGTTGTGAAGATTAAGTTCAGGGATGCAAAGGTCAAAAACTTGAGAGGCTAGAGGAAGAATTTATTTAGAAATGGAAATTTAATGTCAGAACTGAAAATATCAGGGGCGCCTGGGTGGCACAGTCGGTTAAGCGTCCAACTTCAGCCAGGTCACGATCTCGCGGTCCGTGAGTTCGAGCCCCGCGTCAGGCTCTGGGTTGATGGCTCAGAGCCTGGAGCCTGTTTCCGATTCTGTGTCTCCCTCTCTCTCTGACCCTCCCCTGTTCATGCTCTGTCTCTCTCTGTCCCAAAAATAAATAAACATTGAAAAAAAAAAAAAAGAACTGAAAATATCAGAGCTTATTGGCTTAAACTCTTGCTACAACTATCTCTGCAAACACAACGGGTGGTTGTGGTTAGACAGCCTCTTCTGAGCACTGTGACAAAGTCTCACCCATACAAGAGGGACCTGTTCCATGGACAGCTTCAAAACTCAGAAATTTCTCCTCTGTCCTGTTGTTTCCTTGTGAAGCCACAACTCATAATCCCTCATCCAGGCCGGACCTGGGGAGATATGCACACCAGCCAGCAGCCCTCTGAAGACTGCCTTCACACTGCTTTCAAACACGACCCATAGGACACAGTTTTTACAGCACCCGCTACTTACCGACGACCTCTTCTGAACCCAGTGTAGTTTGTCATTTGTGGAATCCAGCCTTGTGAAAACAGTCACACAAAAGCCTAATCAATCCCGAGTGCTTCAGAACTGTTGCTGCTGGAAAAGGATTGTGGGCATCTTTGGTGCCTATAGGAGACCTGGTTCATGAGCCACTAGAGGGAAAGATGTAGATGGTAGATAGACAGACAGACAGGTAGATACATAGATGATAGATAGATAGATAGATAGATAGATAGATAGATAGATAACTTCACTTAAAGAACATATCCAGGTAAGGTTTGGAAAACAGCCTTTATTGCATATGGTATTTATATTTTCCTGTGATGCCAGATTGAATGCCGGTTCCTTCATCTTTCTTCACATCATTGGCATTTTATCTGCTACTATCCCCAGGATCCTTTCTTCTCCCTGGAATTGATTAAACACATAAGGCAGAACAGGAAGAGACAAGACGTGAACGTGAGCTCCGTGAGCCAGGGTGACCCTTCACCTTTGCCTTAAAGCTCAGAGCCACACACACCACACTGAGTTTATTTCCAGACCTACTATAGCAAACGGAAGGTTCTGGAATATTCCCAGATCTCTTGGGGGCTCACTTGCTTGTTTCTCTCCCTCCACACTCTGCTTTCTTCCAGAGGGCTACATCCATGGGCCGGGATAAGATGCTGGCTTTGGCCGAAGTTTCTCACACCTCAAACCTCTGGTCCTGCTAGGCCCCATGTCCTCTCTCCAGACCACTCCTAGCCCTTGAAGTTGCAATGAGCTCTCATCCCAGAAGGGTCGCTGGCAGTATTTGCTCTTAGAGCTCAGGTCAGTCATGCAGTCAATGAAATAAATGCCAATCAAAACTCTCACTTTCTCAGGGCACCTGAGGCGGCTACATCAGTTGAGCATCCGACTCTTGGTTCTGGCTCAAGTCACGCTCTCACGGTTTGTGAGTTCAAGCCCCGTGTCAGGCTCTGTGCTGATGGTGAGGAGCCTGCTTGTGATTTTCTCTCTCTCTCTCTCTCTCTCTCTCCCTCTCTCTCTGCCCCTTCCCACCTCCTCTCTCTTCCAAAATAAATTTTAAAAACTAAAATAATTTTTTTTTTCAATTCTCACTTTCTCACTTAAGGAAATGGAGATCAATTTCCTGGACGCACTGAGTATGCCACAAGCTGATGCCACTGCGGAGCCACAAGGTAACCCAGTGTGGCCATGTAATTCCTTTCCCTAGATTCCCCTGGGACCCCCTGACATCAGCTCAGACCACACCAACCTCAGGCCTTACTTACTTCTCCCAAAAGAAGGCCACACCGTCTTCCAGGAATTTATGGCTCATGGATCTCAATTGCTGTGTGGAAACCAGAACAGAGAAAGACACTTCTTGGTTCAAGAGGAAAGATGCTCGGTTAGCCCTCGGAAATTTGCAGGACTTCCTGCGGGAGCTGAAAAGCTCGGGATAAATCGCCACTGACAGTCATAACTGTATCAAATGCCTGGACAAGAAGCAAGGGGCCCGCTCACCCACCCCCCCTCCTTAAGGTGTCCCCTGAGCTGTCAAAGCCCCCCACTCTCCATTCTGGAGGCGTGAGCCTGGATGGGAGAGACAAGAGTGTTGTGGAGAAGGCACAGTGCCCTCACACGCTCAGCCCCAGCTCACTTGTTGTCCTTTGGAGAATGAAACACACAGCCTGGGCACTGGCGTCAGGGTCGCTTCACGCGAGGGTCCGCCTGCGCGGGCTGCTCCTTCTCGTCCTTTTCTTCCTGCTTCTCTTCCCCTTCCTCCTCGTTCTCCTCCTCCTCCTCCTGGGTGCACTCAGGTTCCACGATGCCCGTCAACTGAGCCATGGTGAGGTGGAACACATGGCAGCTGAAGCCCTCCCTGATCCCGTACTGGACGTGCTCCCGGAGGACCTCCAAGGTGGAGAAGACCCGGCAGCAGGCCATGCATCGGAAGCCAGTCTCCACAGTCACCAGCCAGTCGGGGGTCTTGGCCCTGGGTCTCTCCTCAACAGTGGGTGAGCCTGGAGGGCTGTCTGACTCTGCCCGCTCCTCGTGGTCCTTGTCCTCCCCGCTGGGCTCGCTGTCAGACAGCAGGTTTCTGGTGGACACATCAGAGGGGGGAGTACCTACCCGCACGTTCTCAGGAAGGGTCACTTCTTCCATCCTCGGCTGCTTCTCTAGTGACTCCGAGGTCTCCTCTGTCTCCCAGGAGACAGCCACACCCTTTTGCATTTGTACCTGCATGTAGTATATTTTCATGCCCCTTTCCTCTTTGTTTCTGTACACAGAGGACACACAGGTCTTATAGGATGAAGGGGACGAGAAGGAGACCTGGTGTGAGGGGGGAGCAGTCTCCCCTCGCTCCTGACCCTGGACTAGGGGTGATCTAGGCTGGGGACTGTCTCGATGTACTCTCCGGATTCCTGGGAAAGGAAATTAGAGACATAAGAACGTGCGTGGGGCCGGCCAGAAGCTGAAGGAGCTTCAAGTGTGGTAGAGGGCAGAGGGGCTGTTGGTGTAAGCAGCTTGGTGTTGGTGTTCATACTCCAGGGCGGTGGGGGGGGGGGCATCTGGTGGCATCTGCAGGTTTTGAGTGTTTGTAGGGAGACTGGGGGGCGTCTGTATGTGGGGGTGTGGAGTCAGGTAGCAGGGGGTTGCAGAACGTGAGGGACGGTGGTGGGTTGCGCGTGCCATGAGCAGAACGTGAGATGGGGCTACCATCGGGGTACATGTGCATGTGGCATGGGGACAGTGGTGGAGAACATGGCACTGTAGATCACGGGCTTGGGGTGTGCGTGCTAACAATGGACGTGCGTGGAGTAAACGGTGGGCGTCAGGCGTGGGGATCTGAACTGGATGGTCTTGCTCCAGAGCCGGAGAGGCCTGTGCTGAGATGCTCAACCCTTCTCTGGAAGTAAGGATAAAGACAAAGCCTGCACAGCTCCTCTGAAGGTGCTTAATTCTGTCCCTCAGCCTGACAGCTCGAGCTTGGACCTTTCTGGCCCTTGTATCTTAACTTCCCCACTATGATTGCACCAGGGCTCACGCTCTCCCACATGGAGCTCGTATCCACACTCTCCCAACAGTTACGCCATCTTCCCGGGCTCCTCCGTTGAGCCCTGATCACTTCTGACTGTCCTGGATGCCTTCCCAGCCTCTCCTGGATCTGTGTGTCTCCAGCCCCGAACCCAAGGGGCCCCGCATCCAAGGAGCCCTGAACGCTTACCACCATGGATGAACTTGCGTGGAGAAGAAACACAGGAGAAATATTCAGAGGCAGAGGACACCTCCCCTACCCCTGCGTCCCAGCCTTTGGCCACCCCAGGGGATCCAAGCTGAAGGGCATCCTCCTGCGACTTTGAGACTCCTGAGAAAGATAGGAAAGCCTGAGACACGATGGGTGGGGCATGCTAATGCATCACTCATCCATCCAACAAATATTAACAGAGGGTCTGACCTGGCTCAGGTGCAGTGATGAATACACGTGGTCGACCGTCTGGTCCCTGGTGGATACTCCTGCATTTAGTTACTATCGATAACTATTTTGTTAGTGTCTTGTCAGAAGCGAAGGCCTGAGTGGTGGCTGTGAACAGGATGTCTGACACGTGAGAATAACATGTATCAGTCAAACCTTTCATGCCTGTGGGGACGGTATGGCAAGCAGGGTAGAAACGCATAGAGTGTTTGGAGCATAGCGTGTGTTCACAACTCAGGAACCATGCGACATGTCACATTTCCTGATTTATATAATATGGTCTGTATTTATGGTGTGTATTCAATCATTCATTTATCCATTCCTTCAACAGTGTTCAGCTACTATGTATCAGGAACTCTTCTAGGCTCTGGGAATGTTGAACATTCTGGTAGAAGACAGATACTAATCAGGGTATGATATGTCCGTTGATGTGAAGTATACAAGGATTCCCAGAGTTAGCAAACAACAATGGAGGACGCCCAGTTAAATTTGCGTTTCAGGTAAACCACAAGTAATTTTTATTTGCGAGTGTTCCCATGCAATATTTGGGTCATGCTTATTTTTAGTGTAAGTATGTACCATAGAGTATCTGTGACACACTTATACTCCAGAGTTTGGTGTAACGGGAGAGGACTTCGATACACATGGATCGTATGTGAACACAGTGGACGAGTGATATGCATATATGCCTATATGCTCTGTACAATTTAATAAAATAGTGTGTGTGCAGATGTGCAATTTTTTTCTCTATCAAAATGTATATGGGTAAGTGACAGGAACCTTACAAGACAGACTTCACAGCTAAGGACACTCTCCCCCTTCTCCCCATTGCTCCCCCCGCCCCAACACACACAAAGAGACAAACGTATCTTGCCAATCATTACTTTCTCTGTCCTATACCAGCTGCTGCATCAAAATCCTCCTCCTGTCCAGGCTTCCATTCCCAGGGCCCATCTTACACTCTTCAAGGCCCTGGACCTCGTGGAAGCTGATGAGAGAGCTCTAATTTGGGACAGAAGCCTCCCGCTGGATCTCTGGGGTGGTCTCCACTCTGCCCCACCACTTGCATGTGACCAGCCACTTTCTCAGGACAAGCTACTTGTTTGTGTAAAACGCACGCAGTCACCATGCACCCTAGGAAGTAAATCCACAGCTTTCAGAGCTCCCTGAAAGTCCCTGACTACATTTCTCACCCCCCTCCATCTGGGCATGGTCTGTAAAAGACCCCTCCCTTCCCTTGATCTCCTCTGGAAAGCCCACACCTGTAGATTCACAAACTCCCATGGATCAACTGGCAAATTCTTCCTGCTAAAGGAATACGATCTCCACACTTTCGGTATGATGCCATCCCTAGACCATCTCCTTCTGCACAGGCATGTCACTTCTCAAAATGTTTTTGAGCAAGGCTTCTCTTTCCTCTTTGATGGGTCGATCTCTATCAGCGCCCATCACACCCCACACCCAGGGACCCCAGAGGAAAATCACATAAAGAGGATAAAAGAGAACACAGGACTGAGCCTGGGAAAGCGGGACCCCAGCCTGCTCTGAGTCCAGCATAGCTCCAGGCCTGAACAGGCCAAGAGAGAAGTTCTCAGACTGGCAGGGATGAATCCCTGGCTTTTGGGGGGCATCTGGCCTTCCTGTGCCATCTCACACCACCAGGGACCCTCAGGACGGACGCGGCAACATCTGCTGCCCGCCTCCCTGGGGGAGGCGCAGACTGGCCGCAGCCTCTATGCACCCCCCAGACAAGGTGCCCAGCACATACCTCCTCCCTGCTCAGCCGTTTCCTGGGACTCTTCATCTTCCAGATGTTTCCTCTTTTGTCGCTGTTTCATGGTACCAGCTACAGAAGCTTCTTAGAAGACACCTAACCCCCAGCTCTTCTTTTCCCTCGCTGGTTGGCCCTTCTTGACTCTCAGAATATATGATGAAATGGCCCAATATAAGCAAAAATAGTTGAGTCCCCTAAATGGCTGAGGACGTCAGATGGCTCAGAGAATGAGCAGCACTGCCCAGGGTTCGCTGCAGCACAGGGCTGTTAAGGTTCAAAGGTCACCAGGCCCACAGCAGAGTTCTCTGACCTCACTGATGATGTCAGAGCATTCTGGGGACCTGGATCCCACACAGCCTTTGCAAATGCAGAGACCCTATTTTCAAGAGTCATTCCTTTTTCCCAATGGAACCTTTCCCTGGAATTCAACTCTCATCTTCTTAAGAGTGAAAGGATATTTTGAGATGCGAATCTGTTCTAGTTGATTTTTTTCCCTTTCTCCCTTTATTTTTTACCCTTTCCCTTCTGCATTCAAGTGGGAAGCAGGCTCTGGGTTCACTGGCCAGAGGAAGGACGTGCAGGGCTGAAAGCAGCAATACTGTGCTTATCATCTGGGCTTTTATTTCTAAAATCCCAAACTCCATAGAAAAGTGAGGATACTTGAGCAGAAACCTATCAGAAGCAGGAACTTTGAAATTATACACTTACTGTCTTCTTTTCCTGCTAGCTTAAGATCTATATCATCACAGAGAGGTCCGTGGACCATGAAAGAAAAGGAATCTCTAAAGTGCGGTCAGAGGGTTAGATATGGCAAAAACTCTCGGAGGAGATGGCTGTGTTGTGCATATGAGCAGAACCAACCTGTCCCACCCATGACACAAGAGTCACCAAACCAAAAGGAAACATGGCAACCGAGCCACTGGACCTCTAAGCTACAAGTGTATACCCCCCTAAACAGTAATCATGCTCTCACCTCAACCCTCATGACTGTGGCTCTGTATGATTTCCGAAGAGGGATGGGTAGAAATCCAAACAGGACTTCAGCGGGATCCAGGCTTAAAATACAAATTAAGTGGAGTTACAAAAACAATTTCATACTATTTCTTGCACACCTCTGCTCGTGGGCTGAAATGTATACCAGTTATAAGCGGCAACCCATCTGGATCCTTCTGATCCCAGTCTAAAATGAGAGACACCCCCTTTTGGGGCAGTGGCCGTGATCCGGGGGGAGTACTGGTGTGCTGGAATGAGGCAGGCTCCCAGAAGTCCACTGGACAAAGGCAAGTCCAAATCTGAAAGGACGTGTGGAACATCAGTCTCCAAGCAGGGAGAGTGAAAACAGGACAAATACCCCCTTGTGAGAATTTGCTGATGAGATTCAATCTTCCTGTTTCTTGGAGAATCCCTAGGTAAGAAGGTGCAAAAAGCAATTTTAAAAAAACTTTTTGTGGTAGAAATTTTCCAGCATAGAAAAAGTAAAAGAAATTGCACAACAGGGATGTGGTGCCATGGACCTATCACCCAGTATGAACAATTATCAATATTCTCTCATTCTTGTCCCATCCACCACACCCCCTCCCTCACACCACACACATAGCTTTTTGTTCAATTCTTTTAGTTTCAATGTTTGGAGGAGTGTGAGGGGGTTGGGGAGTACTGTATTTTGAAGAAAATCTCAGACATTATATCATCTCTCACTAAATGCAGCAGTATTTATATCCAATAGATAATTTTTTTTTTTTAACCAGCACTATCATTATCTTATGGAACAAATTTAACCACAATTTCTTTATATCACTTTATAACCAAGCCATACTCCAATTCCCTTAATCATATCAAATGTCTTTTTTATACTTCATTCATTAAAACCAAGATCCAGGGGTATCTGTGTTGCTCAGTTGGTTAAGCATCTGACTCTCGATTTCTGCTCAGGTTATGATAGAGTTCGTGGGTTCAAGCTCCATGTCAGAGCCTCTTTGGGTCGGTCTCCCTCCCCCCACCCCCCCCCTCAAAAATAAATAAACATTTTTTAAAAAACAGAAATAGATCAAGATCCACACACAGCATGTGGTCAATGTGTCTTTTAGTCTGTGAGAGCTCTTCCTACCTTTTAGGGGGCATTTATTTGTTGAAGAAACTAAATCATTTATCCTGTAGTATTTTCTGCAGCATGGAGTTGGTTGGTGGTATCTTGTGATGTCATTTAAGATGTTCTTATATTACCCATAATTCCTTCCAAACAGGCAGTTAGATCTAGAAAATTAATTAGTTTTCAATTCAGTTTCTCCTTATTGCAAGATTATTTTATAAGTGGTGTTGTGTGCCTTCCGATTAAATCACAACAGTAAGCACATAAGGTTGTCCCATGTTTAACCATGTTGAGATTAATCAGTGGGTTCCAGTGCTGTCGGCTTAGCCCCTCCACCATAACGATCCCATCAGCCTTTCAATATTTAGCATTAGTAAGCCCTGATGATTATGACTTCATCAGGAGTTGAAATTTCATTAAGAGTTCTAATCCCTTCATTCCAAGGAAGACAATCCCCTTCTTTTCCCACTACACCCATTTTGCCCCTCCCCTCTAATAGCCATCAGTTTGTTCTCTATATTTGTAGGTCTGTTTCTGTTTTTGTTTGTTTATTTAGAAGAAGAAAGATTCTTAAGGCATGTTTCCTAGATCCAGAATTTCTCAAGGAAGCAAACCTCTCTTCACAAAAGAAAAGATTATTCCAGTGGTACCAGTGCAGATTCTCCACGCTGGGACATACTTTACTCATTCCTTCATTTCTTCATTCTTCGTTCTGTAAATGCTTATTGAGTCTCTACTATGTGACAAGCTCTCTAGATCCTGCAGTTGAACAGTTATGAACAAAACAGACAAAAGCATTTTCTCCCAAGGAGTTTAATTCTGGAAGACAAGACAGGTCATCTTTTCAAATACATCAAATATGTAGTAGGTTAGATATTGACAAGTAGCATGAAGAAAAATAAAACAAACTGAATTTGGGTCTGTAAGAAATGGGTCATTTCTATGTTAAATGGGAAATCATGGAAGCCTTTACTAAAAAGATCCCTTTTCAGTAAGACCTGAGAGAAATAAGAAAGTTTACAGCTAAGGTTCTATTTTCCACACGAAAAGAAGAGGTTAGAGCCCTGGATCAAGGGTTGCTTGGCCTGATAGACTATCACCAAGGAAGCCAGTGTAACCAGAACTGAGAGCCGAAGAGAACGGTAAGAAAAGAGGTCAGATAGATAATGAGGGACCAGATTGTAAGCTACTGTCAAGACTAGCTTTTATTCTGAGTGACATGGGAAGTGTGGAGAATCTTGAGCAAGCAATTACATTTAAAAAGATCATTCTGCTCTGTTAACAATAGCCAACTGGTAGTTAAGGGCAGAATCAAGAAAACAGGGGATCTATTGGGGCACTAGCATGGCTCAGTCTGTAGAGCAAGCAACTCTTGATCTCAAGGTCGTAAGCTCAAGCCCCACATTGGGTGTGGGGCCTACTTAAAAAAATAAATAACAGTGGTCCTACTGCAATCATCCAGGAGAGAGATGATCCACAAGATGAAAAATAAACAAACTAGACTTCATGAAAACTAAAACCATTTGCTATGTGAAAGGTTCTTTTAAGAGTAGGAAAAGACAAGCTAGAGACTGGGAGAAAATATTTGCAAACCTCATATCCAATAGACGTAATATCGGTAACATGTAAAGAACTCCCACACTTGGAGTAAAAAAGTAAACACTTTGATTAGAAAATGGACAAAAGACAGGAAGAGATGTTTGAGTAAAAAGGATGTGCAGATGGAAAATAAGCATATGAAATGATGTCTAATGTCTTTCGCCGTTAGGGACATGCAAATGAAAGCCACAATCAAACACCCCTACATACCTATCACAGAAGTTTAAATAAAAAAATTGTGACAATACAAAATTCTAGCAAGATAGTAAAGAAGCTTGACCATTCAAACACAGCTGGTGAGGACGTAAAATGACAGCCACTCTGGAGAAGACTGTGGCACTTTCTTAAACTAAGCATACAAGGACCATCTAATCCAACAATTACACTCTTGGGCATTTATCCCAGAGAAATGAGAAGGCTGTTCATAAAACATATCCTTGGATATTGAGAACAGCTAATTCATAACAACCAAAAACTAGAAACAACTCAGGTCTTTCAGTGAGTGAATGTTTAAATAAACCGTGATACATCGATACCATGGAATTCTACCCAGCAATAAAAGAGGAATGAACCTGGATGAATCTCCAGAGAACTATGCTGAGAGAAATAAAGCCGATCCTAAAAGCTTACATACTAAATGATTCCATTTATGTAACAGTTTGGAGATGACAAAATTATAGAAATGGAAAGTGGGTGAACAGTTGAGTGGTTAAGGGGTAGTATGTAAGTGTGAGAGGGAAGTACGTGTGGCCATAAAAATGGCACCATGAAGTATCTTTGTGGTCATGAAAATGTTTTGTGTCTTGATTCTATCAAGGTCAATGTCTTGGCTGTGACATTATACTATAGTTTTGTAATATGTTTCAATTGGCCAAAGTGGGTAAAGTTTACATAGGAGATCTCTCTGTATTATTTTTTACACAGCACGTGAATGCACAATGATCTAAAAATTAGTTAAGTGAGTTTAATTTAAACTAGTTATTTAATTGAGTTAACTAAAAATTAGTTTAATTAAAAAAAAACTGGACTAGGAGTACTTGTTTAAAAATAGAGGTGGCTGGCTGTGGGATTCAGGTAAAGAATTAGCTTGCTTCTCCAAACAAATTTTTCTTAGCACCTGTGCAAGTATCCATGGAAGGCACACTGAGTAAACCATCTTGGCTATCCATGGGAGAGCAAGAAAGTTACTGGAAAAAAAAAAACACTCCATAAACCAGTGTAAGGCTCAAAAGTTATCCTCAGGAGCTGCTAGACTAGCAGCTAGAAGGACCTTGAAGATCTCTAATCGAATCTAAGATTCTGGCACCAATTCTAACGTGCAAGGGAGTGGCTTCCCCAAGCAATACTCCAACACCAGCTGTGCATTCTACAATTCAATTCAATGTGGACACTGTCTACCCCAAGACAGCATCAGATTCCACAGGTAAGGGGTAAATCCTATATGACTTCCCCAACCCACCCAACCTACCCCTGCTCCACATACACACACACCTCGGACACAGCTGTCACCTGTGCTTCTTACCAAATGGCTGTAGTTGGGAGGTTCCAACAGCCTACCCCACCTTGAGTTTAGCTATTTTGCTAGAGTGACCCACAGAACTCAGAGAAACATTTTGCATACTAGATTACCAGCTTATTCTAAGAGGATATAACTCAGGAACTTCCATCAGCCAGTTGGAAGAGATGCATAGGACAAGGTATGGGGAAAGGGCATGAAGCTTCCATGCCAATCTCCCCAAATCTCCCCCAAATCTCTGTGAATCCTGCCCTTTTCAGTTTTTATGGAGGCTTCATTATATAGGCGCAATTGATGCAATCATTGGCCAGTGAGGCCTGATCTAACCTCCAGCCCCTCTCCCCTCCCCAGAAGTTGAGGGTGGGACTGAAAGTGCCAACCTCTATTTACGTGGTTGGTTCCCTGAACCAGTCTCTATCCAAGGGCGCTTCTGAAGTCGTGTCATTAACATAAGCACCTTCATGGCTCTTATGACTTAGGAAGTTCCAAGAGTTTTAGGAGCTCTGTGCCAGGAGCAAATACCTATTTCTTACTATATCACACAACCACCTTCAATTTCTACAGCACTGCCTTCAAGAGGTTGCCTAGTCTATATCTCACTATTTCCAATGATAGAAAACTTACTTCCCCTCCAAGCACCTACAACATTTATCTATAGAAAACTTAGTAAAATCTTAATTTAAGAAAAGGAAACATCTTCTTTACCCCATTCATCACAGCCAAACTCTCTGGGGACCATATCAGTCTAGAATAAACTTAGGGGCACCTGGGCTGCTCATATGACAGCCCAGAGCCTGGAGACTGCTTCAGATTCCGTCTCTCTCTCTCTCTCTCTGCCCCTCCCCTGCTCATGTTCCGTCTATCTCTCTCTGTCTCTCTCAAAAATAAATATTTTTTTAAAATTTTTAAAGAATAAGCTTAATTGTTTTATCGTAACAAATAACTTCCCCAAAAAACAGTAGCTTAAAGTAATAAAAGTTCATTTCCTACTCCTTATACGCACCCACTGTGGGCTGGCCAAAGTTCCACTTCTCATTGTCCTCATTCCTGGATTCAGGTGGATAAAAGCCACCACTATCAGCCCTCACTGACAAAGAATTCCGGAGTTTCACACTGCCATTGAATGGTCTGTCCCAAAAGTAACACATTGCTTCTAGCCAAAATTGTTGATCACAATCTTAAGTGTCTCCCCATCTTCTGAATTTCTTAGGCAAAAATAATCTTTTTTTTTTCAACGTTTATTTATTTTGGGGACAGAGAGAGACAGAGCATGAACGGGGGAGGGGCAGAGAGAGGGGGAGACACAGAATCGGAAACAGGCTCCAGGCTCTGAGCCATCAGCCCAGAGCCTGACGCGGGGCTCGAACTCACAGACCGCGAGATCGTGACCTGGCTGAAGTCGGACGCTTAACCGACTGCGCCACCCAGGCGCCCCTAAATAATCTTGAACAATACCAATGAATAGCACAGAGATCATGTAGAAAAATCCTAATCACTCCCCATGAAATATGAGACCTAACAAAACTATCATGCCACATACAAAACTAGAGTTAGCACTCAGATCTCTTAGATAAAAATTCATCACCTTTTCCTACCATGTTATGTTGGGATTTTTATACCAGGATGATATAGTTGGGATTACATGGCATTTACTTCATTTTTTGTTTTGTTTCTTTTTTCTAAATAGACTCAACAGAGGGACGGCTCGGGAGTTCCTAAGCCACTTGCCTTAAACTGAAAAACAACTGAAAAATAATTTCACTGCCTCTTGAAATGTGTGACCCGGTAAAGAGGAGAGGTCTGGGAGGATTTTATATTCTGAATTCAAGGAAAACAAAGGAAACAATCTTTCCAAGACTTTTCAAGCAACAGGAGGAAAAACTCTTGGCTCTCATGTTGCTATTTTGATTTCTTGTTGACACTCCAGGTCTTTGAATAATAATGGTGGCAAGAGCCAGAGTCTAGCCAAGACAAAAGTCTAGATAATAGCGTGACAGCTCCTGCAGAACCAAATACTACAGAAAATGCTTAAGCTGAATCCTATTTACTCACAGGTCTGTGCAAAGCAACAAAGGGTTCTGAAACATTTGCTTCAAATAGCTTTTGTTCTTAGTATCTTAAAGGTAACTTCACTGCGAAATATTCACTCCATGATGAAAAATAATGCATACACGGGAAGAAGATTTTTGCATCGAGATAGGCTGCTTACTTTGCACCTGAAGGTACAATGCACTGCTAATTAATTAGAGGCAATCTTCCACTCTTCCCCCAGTTGTAGACCAATGAGTACATCATCCCCAGCCTTTAACCCATCCTGGTCATAGTTATTTTCTGAAAGAACATTGTTCTTCTGCTCAAATTGTAAATGGCTCCTGAATTAAAATCTAGAACATTCAACACAGTATTCAAAGCTCTGCACAATTAAGGTCCCTGTTGAGTTTTCCAGGAGACAACACAACACCTATCTTCTCATCTCCACGCTGTGGGGCCAGACTTCCCCACCTCAAACAGAGCACCTTCCTTGCTCAAGTCATTTCTTTCAAAAGTACAGATTTTCAAAGAGCAATTTGTATTTTGTTTTTGTTTTCATATATGACGCTATTATATAACATTGACTGTAGTCCCTATGCTGTGCCTTTTATCCACATGACATTCATTCTATAATGGGAAGCCTGTACCTCCCTCTCCCCTTCACTCACTGTGCCCATCCCCCCACCCCCTCCCCTCTGGTGAGACCATCAGTGTGTTCTGGGTATTTACAGGTCTGTCAAAGTACAATTTGTTTTTAAGTTGAACTAAAATCCTACTTTGGAAAAGAAGCCTCTCCAGGTGTCCTAGTGAGAATGGACCACTTGTAGTTGTACCTCTGATAGCTCTTTTCATATCCTGCCTTTGGATCAGTCTATTAATGAATGTGTCTCATTCACCCCCAACACGGTATGAATCCTTGAGAAGAAGAGGCTATGATTGCTTATCTCTGGAATCTCTGCAGCTCCTTGCACTTAGTATGAGCTACCTCCCTTACAGGCTCCCCCAACCCCCAAAAACAAAGCTCAAATAAATCAAATGCCAAAACACAGGATCTTCTTTTTCTCTAGACCAATATCCTGACCCATTACGTATCTTTTCCTCATCCCAGCACAGAAGTGTTATCTCTGCATCTATCCCAGAATTGGCACCACACCCACATGCCTGAACCAAAGCAAGAGCCCTGGTCATCCTGTGTCATCAACCCAACTCCCTTCATCTCTCTCTCAAATGATTTCTTCCATTGCCTAAAATTTAGCCATAGAGATTCAATTATTTGAATACTTAAACCTTCTGAGAAGCACTACCTTCATTTCAGCCATTATTAGCCCCTGTGTTAGGAAGGACTAGGGGAAAAGAGGCTGAGAAGTGGGCCTTTTTTTCATGGGATAGGAGATGTGGAAATTGGGAAAAGAAAGGATGGTATCTGGCAGGGAGACAGATGTTGGCCATGGTGGTGAGAAAGTATCGAAAATAAATATTCAACTTCTTCAGATATTTGCAACAGACAAGCTCTTCCAGAAATGGTGTCCCAGGGTGAAGCAATGTATTAAGAACATAAAACAGGGGCTCCTGGGGAGGTCGGTCAGTCAAGGGTCTGACTCTTGGTTTCAGCTCATGTAATGATCTCACAGTATGTGAGATCAAGCCCTGCATTGGGCTCTGTGCTGACAGTGCAGAGCCTGTTTGTGGATTCTCTCTCTCTCCTTCTCTCTCTCTCTCTCTCTGCCCCAGCCCTGGCTCACATTCTTTCTCTCTTGCAAAATAAATAAATAAACTTTTTTTAAAGAAAGAACACAAAACATATATACCCATTGCAAATTAGCAATGTTAACAAACTGAGATGAGACTCAAGGAGTTCAAAAAACCAGAGTAATCAAAGTTTAATTATAAAAGAGCCCAGAGTTTGGAGTAAAATGCACAACTAGAAAGGACACCTCACCAGGGACTCAGCTGCTAGGAGTATAAACTGTAAGCAAGTGAAGCAAGCTTTATGAAGCAGAGTTAGATGATTATTGGTGCCTAGAAAAAACCCTGGCCAAAAGGAATAATCTTAATGGAGCCATATCTCCCTCTAAACCTATTTAGTAGGGCTTTGAAAATCTCCGTGAACCTAACAACTTTGACATCAATTCATGGAACTAAATGAGATTCATGGTCTCAGTGTCCACGCCAAAAGATGGGTGGTATATCTTCAATGAGGAGGGAAATGTGAAATTCCCACAAATCCCACACTTAAAATGCCTCTTGGTCTATAAATTTTGCTTCTCTGATATTTACAGGTCTGTAATGGATTAAAGAGAAACCTGCTTCTAGGTGTGACAAGTGAGGTCACTGAAGATTACATGTTGCCATTAGCCCATGGTGTTTGCCCCAGGGAAAGCAATAAAATGGTCAGCTCCCACTTTTTTTGCTGGGATATTTATTGGTTGACTCTACAAGAGTTCGGCTGCAGGCTGTGAGCAAAAGCCTTCTGTCAATCTCATTGAGTGTGTATATGGGTAAAAAGCCAGTAGAGGCTCAAAACAGTTGAACATTCCTACCTGACACAGAGCCAGCAGCCGTGTACTAGCAGATGAGTAATTTCCAAAGGTACTTTCAAGTGTGTATAAAACCCTTTGATGGATTCTCTGTCACTTGGATGACCCAAAATTTCCATCTCATTGAAATCTGGAAAAGAATTCAGGTTCTGTCTTCCCCAGAGAGAGGAGGCATCCAAAAGTTTCACAAACCTTGAGTTTATGTAAGCAGTCAAGTCAAATTGTCTTAGTGCTGGAGCGTGACAGTACTTGATCTCTGATTTGATACTTGATAAAATCATTTCAAGTATCATTTCTAAGAACCCAGTGACATGAGATGGTGGGCTAAGTTGAGGATCGTGATTAACGCATTAGCCCTCCACATGCCCACAGTCTAAGGCAAGTCTGTGAATATAAAGGAAAGGGAAAATAGAAATGGCAGACCAAACGAGAAGGGCCGAAGTAATTGCTCTGCCATTATGGATTCTTTCCCTCCCCTGCCATCCATCATGGATTCTTTCCATCCTCTGCCTGTCATCCACCCATCTGTCCATCCATCCATCTGCTAAAAGCATATTCCAACCATGGTGACCAAGGTGGAGGCAAAGCCTAAAAGAACAGTCCAGTAGCTTCTGAGATGCTCAGGGTTGGAAACAACTTTGATGCCTGTGAAATCCAGTCCCCAATGGTACTCCAATTCAATGGTTATCTTGAATTTCCTCTGCAATGAATTTCCTCTACCAAGTAGTTACTTGGCTCGTATTCCAACAACTTAAGGCCCAGGTATCCAACATTTCTGTCCCAAAAAAAACAAAACAAACAAGAAAATAACAACTCTCTGTATTTGGGTGGGGATAACAGAAGACTCTTCCTTGTGATACAGGTGTGCTGTTTCAAAGGGGCACATGCACCCCAATGTTTATAGCAGCACTATTGACAATAGCCAAAGTATGGAAAGAGCCCAAACATCCAGTGACAGATGAATGGATAAAGAAGAAGTGATAGATACATACACACACACACACACACACACACACACACACACACACACACACACAATGGAGTATTACTCGGCAACCAAAAAGAATGAAATCTTGCCATTTGCAACTACGTAAATGGAACTAGAGGACATTATGCTAAGCAAAATAAGTCAGAGGAAAACAATATCATATGACTTCATTCATATGTGGAATTTAAGATACAAAACAGATGAATAGCAGGGAAAGGAAGCAAAAATAATGTAAAAACAGGGAGGGGGACAAAACCTAAGAGACTCTCAAACACAGAAAACAAACTGCAGGTTGCTGGAGGGGTTGTGCATGGGGGGATGAGCTAAACTGGTAAGGGACATTAAGAAAGACACTTACTGGGATGAGCACTGGGTGTTATACATAGGGCACGAATCACTAGAATCTAAACCTGAAATCATTATTGCACTATATGCTAACTTGGATATAAATTTTAAATATATATATATATATATATATATATATATATAGACACACACACACATATATATGTGTATGTGTATATATATATATATATATATATATATATATATATATATATATATATATATATATGAAAGCACTTCCTTGTAAGGACACATCTACTTTCCCAGAGGTTGCTGTTTCTCGTTGCATCCCTTGGGGTCACAAATAACAAATCTGCATCCCTCCATTAAGATGGTCCTTCTAATTTTTGGAGACTGTTATCTCAGCTCTTCAAATCTTTTCTTCAACAACAGACCCCTATTCTTCCAAACATCCAGGGTTCATTTCCTCTTTGCCATTCATCTTTCTCCTGAAAGTGTCCTAGTTACTTTTTGCCCTAATGTGCATTCCCCAGAACTGAATGCAGTGTTTTCCAACTAAGGTCTAACCAAGGCAACGTGGGATGGGGCTCTTACTTCCCTTATCACAGATATCTCTCCCACACCCAGTTTTAGGTAGGCATGTCAAACTGTTCAGTCCTACTGAGCTGACTTGGCCACTCTACTGAGCTGACTCGGCCACTCTGAAATAACCACATTGCAATTCAAAACCATTATTTGTTACCAAGTAATATAGCCAAATGGTATCCAGACCCTTTCTGTCCCCTACCCAGAGCCCATTCATAAGTCCCACTCCACAAACACAAAAGCATGAATGAAGTTTTCTGTTTTGCATATTCCTTTTAAAAACCTGACAATTGTTTGGTTTGGCCAGGATTCTTCAAAACGTCCCCAAGTCAAAAAATGGTCATCTCTAAATTTTATGCAACTTGATGAGCTGACTGCCTAAGCCTTTAAATCTCATGAAGGGATACCTGAAAAGGTAAGCCATTCAAGGTCAAATGGCATCCTGTCTAGTTAAGAGCTGAATGTCAGGGAAGGAACTCAGGTCAGTCTTTAGAACTACCTGAGTTTGAGTCAGAGCCGCATTTATCAAATGGCCCAGGCAACTTACTCTGAGCCTCAGTTTCCTCCCCTAGAAATGGAGATAATCCTCCTATCCTGCCATGTCCTTAAAGTGCTTGATGTAATACCTGGTCTATGGTAGATAAAAGCTAAATGGCTTGTTTCCCCTCAGAGCACAGATCATTACTAATTACATCTTATTTCTCTTAATCGATTAGTAGCCCTGAGAGAAAGGGACAAACTCTTGTTTATCCTCATATCCCTCAGCACCTTGATGCCTAGCATGAGTAGACACAAACTTCCTTCATTCTTTTAAATGTTTATTTATTTTGAGAGAGAGAGAGAAAGAGAGAGAACACATGCAGGTGAGTGGGGGAGAAGGACAGAGAGAGAGAGAGGGAGAGAGAGAATCCCAAGCAGGGTCCACACTATCCTGCAGAGCCCAAGGCAGGGCTCAAACTCAAGACCATGAGATCATGACCTGAGCAGAAATCAAGAGTCAGACGCTCAGCCAGCTGAGACACCCAGGCACCACATCACAAACTTCCTTCTTGAATATATATGTGAGCATCTGGCTTCAAATTCAGTTCTATATCACACAGAAATAATTGCATTTCTATTCTGAAATCTCAGTTATACCAGGGATATTGACAATTCCCAGGGAGTATCTAAGGTTACCCATTATAAAAAAAAAAAAAAAAAAAAAGACTCCCCTCAAGTCTCAGGCAGTCACGGTCAAACAATGCTTTAGGTTTCAGCTTTTCGGGAAAACAGATTGGCATTGACATTTCTAATATTTTTAATGCTGACCTAGTTTTAAGCTCTATTTCTCTCCTAAAGTAATGATGTTCCTAGACACGGCTAACACATGAGGGGCAATAGGAGGCTACTGGGGAAAGCCAACATCTGATATATTCAATTTCTGACCTATGGCTCAGGAAGCTACAGCGAAGTTTTGTTGGTCTCCCGTGTCTACCCTGAGCAATAAAATTCAAAGAGTTCACTCCCACACAGCCTCGACCAGGTTGAGGTAATTGTTACTGTTATGGCTTTAGCAATTTGAGTGGGAGAAGATGAGAATTTCAAAAGAGATTTATTTACTGCAAGGCATCCCAAATATCTCATTAATCTGCTTTTCATTTGGCAAACTTTTCCTTCATCAAAAGTGCCACGGTCTGCAGTTTATGACAAGGCAGAATTGCCTCTGGGAACACACAACGGCAAAATGAAAAGGATCTGGGCTCGGGGACGAGGAAGATGTGAGTTTGGTTTGCAGGTGTGCTGTGTACTTGCTCTTCACCTTGAGCAGTTTCCCTCAGGCTGCAAGAACCCCAACGTCCTCATCTGTAAAGAGAGGATCATTGTCCTGCCCTGGTTTATGAAGAGCTGAGATCAATGGTCAGACCTTGGGCAGGTCTGTTTGTGTTTGTTACTTCTGGAAGGCTTGGGTGGTCCTCTGCACAATGAAGATTGTAAAAGCAGCAGTGCACAGGGTGTATGATGAGGATTCAAATGAGTGAATATATGTAAACACATTAGAACAGTGTCCTGCACAGGGGGGTGCTATATGTCTGTTACCATCATCATGATTAAGGATTAATGACCCATGTAAAGAGCGCCTTGCACAGCGACTTGGCATCTGGCACATAGGTAGTGCTCAATAAATGTAAGCAAAAACATCTCTGCCCAAAATGAGAGAGTTTGCACTGGGGTCTGAAGAAACTCCTTGGGTAGGAGGACCTTTTCCACAATTATATACTCATAGCTTTAAAGAAGGAGAGATCAGGGGTGCCTGGACAGCTCAGTCGGTTAAGCATCCGACGTGGGCTCAGGTCATGATCTCACAGTTTGTGAGTTCGAGCCCCACGTCAGGCTCTGTGCTGACAGCTCAGAGCCTGGATCCTGCTTCCGAATCTGTATCTCCTGCTCTCTCTACCCCTCCCCTATTCGTGCTAAAATGAAACAATATTAAATAAATAAATAAATAAATAAATAAATAAATAAATAAATAAATAAATAAAATGTATGCATGCATGCATGTATGTTACCTTAAGAAATACCTTTCTACAGAGTTCAAACTGTCAGGTGGCATCTGATCCTCTTTGTGACTTGAACAAAAAGGAATCTTTGCACAGAGATGACGGGAATGCAAACTGACGCAGCTACTGGGGAAAACAATACAGAGGTTCCTCAAAAAATTAAAAATAGAATTACCGTATAATCCATTAAGTCTACTACTGGGTATTTCCTCAAGGAATACAAAAATACTCATTCGAAAAGACACATACACACTTATGTTTACTGCAGCATTATTTATAGAAGCCAAGATAGAGGAACAACCCAAGTGTCCATCAACTGATGAATGAATAAAGGAGATGTGGCATATGCATATATTACGCAACCATAAAAAAAGAGCTAGACAATGCCACTTGCAACAACATGGATGAAGCTAGAGGGTGTTATGCAAAGTGAAATAAGTCAGAGACAAACACCATATGATTTCACTCATATGTGGAATTTAAGAAACACAACAAATGAACAAAGGGAAAAAGAAACAAAGACTCTGAAATACAGAGAACATACTGGTGGTTACCAGATGGGAGATGGATGGTAGACCAGGGGGTGGGTGAAATAGATGAAAGGGATTAAGAGTAAACTTATGAGTGCACCTGGGTGGCTCACAGTTGATCGTCCGACTTCTGCTCAGGTCATGATCTCGTGGTTCATGAGTTCCAGCCCCACGTTGGGCTTTGTGCCGACAGCTCGAGCCTGGAGCCTGCTTTGGGTTCTGTGTCTCCCTCTCTCTCTGCCCCTCCCCTGTGCGTGCTCTGTCTCTCTCTCTCTCTGTCTCAAAAATAAATAAATATTAAAAAAAGATTTTTTTTTAAGAGTACCCTTATCATGGGGCACCTGGGTGGCTCAGTCAGTTAAGCGTTCGACTTCCACTCATGTCATGATTTCATGGTTTCTGAGTTTGAGCCCCACTTGGGGTTCTCTGCCGTCAATACAGAGATGGCTTCAGATCCTCTAGCCTCCTGTCTCTCTGCCCCTCGCATGTTCTCTCTCTTTCAAAAATAAATGAACTTAAAAGAAAAAGAGCATACTTATCGTGATGAACACTGAGAAATGTATAGAATTATTGAACCATTATACTGTATGCCTGAAACTAATATAACACTGCATGTTCATTTTACTTGAATTTTTAAAAAGTTGTTTTTTTTTTAAGAGAGAGTAAAGAAAAGACATGGGCTCAGGACGGTTTGGGGAGATGCTTGCAATGTCAAGGAAGAAAAGGTCTTCCCAACAACATTCCCAGGAGTCCCAATTCAGAGTAAGGAATATTCACCTCACTCTGGACAGTAAAACAGGGGCAATAAACTCAGGAACTTGCCACCTGTGAATTGATTCAAAGAGCTGTGTATCCTTTGCTTAGTTTTATCCCCCTCCCCCTTTTTTAAAAAGTTTATGTATTTTTGAGAGAGTGCAAGCAGGGGAGGGACAGAGAGAAAGGGGGACAGAGGATCAGAAGCAGGCTCTGTGCTGGCAGCACAGAGCCCAACGCGGGGCTTGAACTCACAAGTTGTGAGATCATGACCTGAGCCGAAGTCAGACACTCAACCAACTGAGCCACCCAGGCACCCCTAACCTTGGTTAATTTTAAACACTGCTTTTACAGCACAGTTCAGATTCGTTTTGTTTTGTACACATAATACCCCCGAGTTCCACATTCCTTACTCCTTAGCCCTAGGAATGACAATGCGTTCCTACTGCTCTGGTGTCACTCACTTCCGGGGGAAGTAGGATGTTCCTCTTCCCAATGGCCACACATACCTTTGCTTCAGTGAGTTTCTCTCATTTCCTCTCCTTCAGTCAGGAAGATAGATCTGACCTAAGGAGTTTGGCCTTTCAAAGCAGCTCTCACTTCATGAATTTAGGATTAAAAAAAAAAAATCAATCAGCCAAAGGAAACAGGAGACCACAAGAAAGAGAGAACAGAAAATAGAAGGGGTGAAAAAAATCAACCCGGGTTTAGCACGAAGTATTGATATTTTGTGTGTCCCAAGCTTAACCTAGGTTCTACTTTGTGCTGAGATTCTGGACCCCTCTGGCAGTGAATAGGTAATAGTCTGCCAGGAAATGCTAATAAATATTTTCATTAAGAACCAAGGGGAAGATAAAGTGATGGTCTTTAGACAGCTTTTAATGTTTCCCAGTTTTGCCTGTGACCTACCTCCCCTCACAGACTCATCTCTCAGGGCTAAAAAGAAAGGGCTTGAACTTCTGAAAATAAAATGGAAACATGCTAACAACCTTGCCCTGCCTTGAAATCCACACTTATCCCCAAAGGAGAAGACCACACTATATCCTTCTGCCTGGCTTATGTTAAGAACCCCAAGAACAGAATCAGAGGCGGGGGCAAGAATGGTACCAGGGGAGGCTGCCAACAGAGCAAAATCTGTGTTCCCTCGGAGGACAGCCAGCTTTCCCCAAATGACACTGAAGCAGGAGAGGAAGGAAACACATCATGACCCCCATGGGTGGTAGAAAGAACTAGAGAGCATATAGAAGACAACCCTTGGGGACTCTGCTGAGGGGTGGGTGGGGAGGCACAGAAGTTCATAACCATCAAAGGGATCAAAAGCTACAAATATGGGTTACAACGATTCGTGTGACCCCTTTTAAAACTCCAGGCTAGTGTGGCCTGAGAAAATGGGCTGACATTGGTAATATCACCTCCTTCTCTTCTTTTTCTACAATTTAAACTGTACACAGGGTTATGATGAAGCTCCCTAGTGGGCTGTGTTCATCCCAACTCTTATCTGATGCAGGCGTTCCCACTAAAAGAAGTATGATTCTTGACTCTTAGAATTTAATTATGTGCTGCTCTTCAAATATTGGAGTAATTCAAACTACTGAACCACTGGGTATATGATTTGTGTTACTTTCCTTGTAAGTGGGATGGGCAGGTACTGAATCATCCATTTTCTCACTCAAATTCCCTTGTAATTAACTACACACGTTTGAGAAACAGCAGGTGAGGGGTAGGGGCACAGTCTGTGTCCATGAGAGAATTTCTCTTCAAAGAAGCAATATAAAGAACCATGAGATCAACGTCTGATACCTTAGCAGCCCCTATAAGCAAGCAAACCAGAACCTAAACCTATAAATGCCTCAAGGTTAAGAAATCGAAATCTCGAATATGGGCACACCTGAGTGACCCAGTGGGTTAAGTGTTTGACTCTTGGTTTCGGCCCAGGTCGTGAACTCATTGTTCATGGGTCCAAGTCCTTCATCAGGCTGCGCACTGACAGTGTGCAGCTTGCTTGGAATTCTCTCTCTCCCTCTCTCTCTTTTATCTTTTTTTTAACAGAACTAAGCAACTCTGGTCCAGAGGATAACAAAAATATTCATTATTATTAGCTAGAGCCTTAGGTTTAAAATGTCCGGGCCTCAGTTTCTTCATGAATTAAAACAACAACAACAACTCACAGACTTATGAGGGCCAAAAGAGATCATTTGAAACATTTTTTTAACCCATAAAGGATCATAAATAATAAGTGGCTGTCTTGTCCATTGGCATAAGAGGTAAGTTAAAATACCTGCTTCCCATATTATGCTGAGTGAAATAAGTCAGTCAGAGAAAAACAGATACCATATGTTTTCACTCATATGTGGATCTTGAGAAGCTTAACAGAAGATTGTGGGGGAAGGGAAGGGAAAAAAAAATATATATATATAGTTACAAACAGAGAGGGAGGGAGACAAATTATAAGAGACTCTGAAATACAGAGAACAAACTGAGGGTTGATGGGGGAGTGGGGGAGAGGGGAAAGTGGGTGATGGGCACTGAGGAGGGCACTTGTTGGGATGAGTACTGGGTGTTGCATGTAAGCGATGAACCATGGGAATCTACCCCAAAAAACCAAGAGCACACTTTACACACTGTATGTTAGCCAATTTGACAATAAATTATATTAAATAAATAAATAATAAAATAAAATACCTGCTTCCCAAACTGTGATATTACAGTTTAACAATTTATAAAACATAACACTCTGGCTCATAATTCCCATGTGATTGCCTGAAGTTCAGGGCAAAGAGAATGAATATCCAATCCTTGCCCTTTCTGGGCAGTATTAGCTTGTATTAAATCTAGGAGTGACACTTCATTCTAACATTCAATATTAAGCTTCCTCCCAATAAACTAAAAAGTTTATTGTGCCAATACCAAGTTGCTTTTGTCCCTGGTATCTTAAATGCACATGGATGTTTCCTTAAGGCACTTCATCAATCAATATGTCCCCAACCTAGAGAAATGTAGCCACACTCACCCAAAGTGTGACTAAACAGAAGCATCCTTCCCATGAACACAACTATTGGATTTTAGTGAAGAGAGTAAGAAAATACATTGGAATCTGTGCATGGTGACAGCAGAAGTGGGTCATCCTTTTAAAATCTATTTCCCCCAAAGTTTCGTGTTAACATTAACAGAAGCCCAACCTCCAAAAATGAGTTTCCCATTGCCCAGGGGGAATGATGTCAAAGTAATTTGAATATTTTTCAAGTAACTTTCCTTAATACTCTATGCAACTGAGAAATCCCACAGGCCTGTAAATGTTAGCAAAACCACTGTTCCCAGCTGTCAACGTTGTCTTTGGGTTTGTCTTTCTCTCTTCTTTTTATGGATGAATAACATTTTCAATCGAGTTGTTTTTCTAGTTACTCTGGGAACCAGGCTCCATTATAATAAGTAGATATTCTAATAGAATAAGCAGATAGAATCCTCTATTTCAGGTTCTCTGGCCTCAACTTCTCTGTCTTGTTTCTGCTAGAGCATGACATTCACATTCCAGGAACTGTGTGGAATACAGGGGAGACATTTTGGGTTGGGACAACAGACTTTTGAAATCTTAAGAGCAGGGTCACCTCGGAGAAGACGCTTCACCCCTCTGAGTCTGACTGTCCTCTGTAAAACGTGGCCAATAATGACACTAGTAAGAATCAAATAGGACTTCACTCAATGACACCTCCTCTACAAATGCTCTCCTGTAGACTGTCCTTCCCTTAGTGAGAACCACCCACTCCCCACCTTGTGTCCCTTCTGTGATGTGTACCAACTTCAGACACAACCTTCGAGCCCATTTCCTGGTTTATATTTCTCTCTCCCCCCACCAGAGTAAAAACTTGCCTTATTTATTTTAGGAATCCCCAAATCAGGAGGGCCAATGTTTGCTCCGCAATGGGTTCTAATAAAATGTCCGTTGAAGGACTGACATGTTAATCAACTAGTTGACTGATTGAATGCTACAGATGAAAGCACCTTATAAAGCACCAATCACAGACAAATGTAAATCATTATTACATGGAATGCTGTGAATTTGCTTTGAACTTAAGGTAATGAGGCAATTGCTCAAAGTCAAGATGTAATGGACCTTATAAATGTTATTTCATAGCATCTTTAGTTTTTGTTTATTTGTTTAATCTAGACAGGTGCCAAGAAATCATACACTCTAGGAGAGCCTGGGTGGCTCAGTCAATTGAGTGTTTGACTCTTAATTTCAGCTCATGTCATGATTCCAGGGTTGTGGGACCAAGCCCCACATCAGGCTCAGCACTGAGCATGGGACCTACTTAAGATTCTCTTTCCCTCCCTCTTCCCAACTCACATGTGCTCTCGGAAGGAAGGAAGGAAGGAAGGAAGGAAGGAAGGAAGGAAGGAAGGAAGGAAGGAAGGAAAAAATTCACACACTCTAAAATAATAACACACTAAAAAAAGCAGTCTATGAGTGGGGAGGGAAGGGGGTAAAAATAGCTACAGAGAGGGAGGGAGGCAAACAACAAGAGACTCTCAAATACAAAGAACAATGAGGGTGGATGGGAAAATGGGTGATGGGCACTGAGGAGGGCACTTGTTGGGATGAGCTCTGGGTGTTGTATGTAAGCAATGAATCACAGAAATCTATCCCCAAAACCAAGAGCACAATGTACACACTTTAGCCAATTCAACAATACATTATATTTTTTTAAAAAAGCAGTTCATGCAACAGAAATACTGAAAAATATTCTGCTGGTTAAGTTTGTGTTGCCTCTAAAAGACATAATAATGAAATAACACGCTTGTATCCACTTGTATCCAAGTGCTTCTTGGGTACAAACTGGCATCCTGGTGAGACCATTAACACAAAAGGCCAACATGAAACACTGAGGTGACAGTCCTCAGACACCCATTTTGTTTTTACTGATAACTCTCGGTATAAGGATACTTATAAGAAGTACTTGGGGGTGCCTGGGTGGCTCAGTTGGTTAAGTGTCTGACTGCAGCCCAAGTCATGATCTCACAGTTCATGAGTTTGAGCCCTGTGTTGGGCTCTGCACTGACAGCTCAGAGCCTGGAGCCTGCTGCAGACTCTGGGTCTCCCTCTTTCTCTGCCCCTCCCCTGCTCACACTCTGTTTCTCTCTCTCAAAATAAATAAATAAACAAACAGTAAAAAAAAAAAAAAAAAAAAAAAAAAAAGTACTTGGCTTTGGAGGAGTTTTTTTTCCCCACTATTCAACTTACAAATATTGGACACCAGCTGCACATTGTCCAAATCCAAGATATGCAAACACAGTTTCTAGATGGGCTGTGGGTTGCATGACAGGGTGTTGACAAGAACACAAATATCATAATCAAGGTTGAATGTAAACAATAAAATACAGACGTAACTTTTCCAGTGTAATGGGTCTAGAGACAGAGAGAAATAACAGGCACTTGGAGGACATCAGAGAAGACTTCATGGAGGGGGCGGTATCTCTGACAAAAGTTAAGCTTTGAACAGTTTGTCAATGCACATACAAAGGGCACATAGCATGGAAGGGTGGGGGAAGAGTGGGGATTGGGAGGGAGGATTGTGATGCTGCACAGAAAGCCCAGAAGGGAAGACCACCTTCCATGGCGGTCTTTAGTCTTCATTTCCAGAAGTTTCCATTCTATCTGCTCCTGGTACACTAATCTGACTCTAATTACCAATTCAAAATTGGCTGCATTTAATGTAAAGTAACACTCATATTATTACTGTGAAGATCTCTCCCTTCTCACAACAGTGGTAAATATGATTTTGAAGGAATGCATTGAATACTACATGTATGTAATATCCCTGGAGAAATTATTCATAATTGAAACACATATGGGGCATACTGTAATTACATTCTTTAATTTTCATTAGAATTCAAAACAAACGCTTCTTAGCCTTTTCTGAAAATGATCAGTGCTTAACATGGAAAAACCTTTTAATTATTAGAGCGTAACATCTTGCCAACTTATACATGATTTTGCCCTTGCGAAATCCTGATGTCTAGCATTAGAATTTGCTTCTTTGGGATATTTTTAAGAGCTGGGAAATGCAGGTTTAGAACTGTATGACATTTCTTAACTCCATCAAAGTTCAGAGAAGCCTCTTCCATCTGTGATAGAAATAAATAATAGATTTAATGGAACGTCTCCCAAACTGGTGTTCTGCCAGATATTAAAAGATGTTTCATTTTAAAAAAATGAGACGTGTTATTGGAAAAAAGTTAATTAAAAGTTTTTGTTTTCCCTACAAGACTTCTCAGTCATTAGTGTATTCTTATAAGTTGTGAATCTCTAAAGAAGTGAAGGGACCCATGTCTCCATACTTACTATACGATGAAACATTTTTTCAGAACACATTCCCAGAATGTTGTTTCAAGAAATACCAACCTGAGAAATACTCATGGAATGAATTACTCTAAATTAAAGATAAGTCACAAGTCATGTTTGGGGGGGTCAGCTGACCTCCAGAGAAACTATCTCCTTCATCCAACAAAGAGCAGGCTTAGCAAAACAAATAAAAACACACAAAAAACAGAGTATGGATCCAAAAACAAAACAAAAGTTATATGAATTAGGTGGCAAATGCCACTTAGATAATTCTTTCAAGATGCCAAAACAAAAACTTCAATCATGAATTTCAAAGAAATACTGAGATTTTCCTGTAGTATAAAACATGTCTGAGAGGCACCTAGGTGACTCGGTTGAGCTTCGGACTTTGGCTCAGGTCATGATCTCGTGGTTGACAGGTTTGAGCCCTGAGTTGGGCTCTGTGCTGACAGCTCAGAGCCTGGCACCTGCTTCAGATTCTGTGTCTGCCTCTCTCTCTGTCCCTCCCCTGCTCATGCTCTGTCTCTGTCTCAAAAATAAGTAAATGTTAAAAAAAAATTGTTTTTAAATAACGTTTGGTGTACTAGTAAGTTAGTCAGTTACCATGTATGAGACAAGTAGAAACACAAGCTACTTTACACAGGTTTCCTCATCTGCTGAACACTTAGCATCAGAATATCTACTTTAATGGGGCTCCTGGATGACTCAGTCATTGAGGGTCACACTCGTGATTTTGGCTCGGGTAAAGATCCCAGAGTTGTAGGAATGAGTCTTTCACATCCCCCCTCCCCCACAAACCCATGTCAGGCTCTGGACTGAGTATGAGCCTGCTTACTGCTTAGGATTCTTTTCCTTTCTTCATCTCTCCCCCACTTGATACCTCTCTCTGTCTCTGTGTGTGTGTGTGTGTGTGTGTGTGTGTGTGTGTGTGTGTGTGTGTGTCTTTCAAAGAAAATAAAATAGCAATAGAAAAGTCCCCTCTGGCTGTTCTCCAGACAGACCTGTATACTCTTCGATCAAAAGTGTTGTGTATTACCACCGTCACCTCCCTCACCTTACTAAGGGAAAAATCTACCCAAAGAGTAGAAAGATAGAAAAGCTTGTGAAGGAAGTAGGTACATCTAAGAAGGATGGAAAAGCCCAATATTTAGAAGGGAGAAGTGAGAAGACAGAAGTTTGGTCATGCATTGTTCCCCTCTGCCAAGACTATGATTTTTTTTTCTATGTGTGAAAACTTTGAAAGATGTTTGAAGTAGTAGTTGGTTCCAGAAAACTTCACTTTGTTGTAGAAGGATGTAAGAGTGATTTACTGATTTGGGAGCAAACTGTTTTGAGTGGGTTGGAAATGCTTTACAATCTTTCCCATTTAAAATAATGGGATATAGGTCACCACTATTCCAAATTTTAACATCCAAAATCTTTGCTTAGATGTGGTGAGGAAAGATGCCTGAATATGTGTTTGAACTATTCATGGGGTAGGTGGTTCAATACCTGCCAAAATAAAGAGTTAGCCTTTCTCCAAGTAGGCACCTTGGGAATCTATGCCTTTTATCCGATAATGCTGCCATTCCTCAAAATATTTTGGAACACCTCTTTTAAAATTGCCTTTAGTTTGTGACATATACTTTTAAATTTCCTCAGTGGTGAGAAATTTTCAGCAATTATGGGTAGATTTGGTTTGGAAAGTAGACAAAGACATTCAGAGCCGCATCTGGAAAATAAGGTAAATGGTCCTTCCAAGAAATGGTATTTTGCTCCATGGGAGTCTCCATATGATGTAATGACATGACATTTCTTTTGTCACTTATGAAGTGGTTTTTAAATCAGTAGGATAGGAGGAATTCCAAAGTGTTTTTATTAATGGCAGCATCGTTAGAAAAAATATATTTTTCCAAAATGAAAGGAATAAAATTTTTTGTTATGAACATGTAGATATGGTTTTTCAAAATAGTTCCTATTGCTTTTTCCAGATTTTTTTTCAAAACAACTTGTCCACGTAAGGCAAATCCCTATTAACTGGATACCTACCTGTTTTCATCCAAATGGGTTATTTCCCTTTCAAGTATTATTTGGAAGGAGACTTACTTTGTCTTCTCTTGAACGCTCTCATTTACAGGACTTAAAAAAAAACTGATAGGAGATTAAAAAAAAAAAAAAAAAAGAAAAGAAAAGAAAAGGAAAAGAAGCCAAAGCTGGGTGGATGGGAACTGGAAGGTAGTCAGCAGGTATTACCAAATTGTCTTTTGACCTGGAGGTCAATCAGGTCCCCAAAGTAAAGATGGTTTCAGTATCTCCCAACACCTCTCAAAGCAACCACACAAACCAATGATGGTTTTGCATCACAGTATTTTTTTTTTTAACTTTAATTTCAAATAACCTTAAAGGTCCAGTCCTTTTGGCCCTAAGCAATGTGGCAAAGTGCATTTAAGACACTTGCCTTCCAGTCTCCATTCTGTGCCTGCAGGTGGGAACTTGGCCCCTGAGCCAGAAAACCCTGTTTTCTTCACTAATGAATGAGTCCCAAACACTTAGAATGTGCACTTACAGGTACGCAACAAACACCTGCAGCAAAAGGGCTTAATCTCTCTAAGCTTCAATTTCCTTATCTGTTAAACAGGGACACTGGTTCAAACCAAGAGATTCCATTCACAGGGATACAGTAGTTACTAATAGAGCCTCATCTTTTTTTCCTTTCATTTCCTTTCCAGGGGTACAAACTTCTCCCCAAACTAGACCAAAGGGCAGAAGATCAGTCGTGTTAAAAAAATATATATATATATATGTATATACACACATATATGTATATGTATACACACACACACACACACACACACACACACACACACACACTGTGATGCAAAACCATCATTGGTTTGTGTGGTTGCTTTGAGAGGTCTTGGGAGATATTGAAACCATCTTTGCCTTGGGGACCAGATTACTGTCTGTATTATCAACAGGCACTTTACTTTCATAAACTCAAGATTTTTCCAGAAATGAAAATGAAGTGGGACAGAAACGACTGGTTGCCCACGGAATAGCCATGCTTTCCTTCTTTCTCAGTAGCAGTTTCAGTTTTGCTCCAACTGTCCTGTGTTCAGCTAAAACAAAGGGAAAATATTTCCCCACAGGCCCTGTGGTCTCTGTAGTTATAGGACACAGCTCTGGGGAAAGCTGTAACATTTCCTAAAAGAAGAACAGAATCTCCTGATAGTGCCATAGCCGTCTGGAAACAAGGGTACCCACCAGGGCTGAGATGCTGGAGGTGGGACCGCCGTGTGGAAACCTCTAGCAGGGGGATAGGGGAGGGCCAGGAGGAACAGTCCCAGGGAGATCCTCCAGGAGGCAGACACTCAGAATCAGATTGTTCCAAGAACATTATTGGGAGGGCATCCACATTTTTCTTTTCATTTCATTTTTCTTTTCATTTTCAGGTCAAGTGAAAATAAAAACCTAAGTGGAGGGATTGCTTAAACTGATGATAACAAGAGCTAGAAAAGATCAATGATCTGCATATAAATAAAGATGGACACTCATATGTATGTAAAGGATATCAGGCGTATATACACCAAGGCACTATTTACATTCACTGTGTCTTTCTTCATCAGACAGTTCTGGGATCATCTGAGTTGAATCAAAATAGTTCAAACTGACCTAATTATTAAAACTCATTTGCATCACATCCCCTAACACGGTTCTCAACAGCCGCCACTTACTCACCAGGAGCTAACTGAGGTGGGGGCTTAGTTTTCAAATTGAACCAAAAGGCTCAGGCAGCCGGGACCCAGAGGGTAGGGAGCTTTGGTAGTCTGAGGACCTCTTTCTGGACACCACGTTTCCTCCTGCTTCGAAGAATCTCCAGGTAATGGTGGTGCCTGCACCCTCCAATGAGGAAAGCCTTCCAGAAGCTTCAAATGGAGGTGTTTTATCTGTTACATGGGTCATGCCAACATTGTCAATGTCCACCAGGCCACAGGGCACTGACTCTTGATTAGGAAATTCTTTATGCCTACTTCTTACAGTCAAGCAAATGATTCGTAAGGGAGCCCAGAACTGCTAAGACCTTCCTGGAGCCACAGCATTTATCCGCCCCTAGACCTTTCAGGAACCAGACTTCTAAAGCAAAACCTCTGAGTAGATCAAGGCCAAAGCTGACACCCCCTCACCCACCCTCCCTTACAGCCATTACTGTGTTTTGTTCTCTAGAAGCTTCTGGGCACTGCACACCACCCAGAAGTTCTGAAGAGCCTAGCATTTCTTGTTTTGTGTGAGCATTTTTGTCTCCCTCCCTAAAAGCAATCCATACTAACATAAACTGGCTTTTGTTCTCTTAGAAAGACAGGGTTTCATTCCATGAATAAGAAGCACCTGCTCCCATCCTTCAGATTCTCCTCATCATCATCTACAGCTCCAGCCACGTGTGACCCAGTCACTGTGGCTCCAGGAGGGCAATGCGGGGGCTAAGTGGAGAGCGCCACTTTCGGCCATGGCTCACTAAAGCCAACCCAGCAAAGGTTGGCTCGCTCACCAGCGAGGTAACAGAATTTTCTTCACACGGTGAATTTTTCATTCCCATGCACCTCACCACACTCCACCAAGGATTGAGGAAGGAATAAATATGGCCACTTAATCAAGTTAAGAAGAGAAACCTATGAAACCAGCTGGGAAAATTTACCTGAAAATTAGGTTTGTTCTGTTTTGTTTTTAAGGAAGGCATGTATTTAAGGTAACATCAGGGTCCAACTTGTTTACATTTAACATTTTAATGGTAGGAAGGTTAAGGTTTGGGAGTGAGACTTGTTGCTACTCACGTCCAAGCAACTGATTTTATTTTAGTGAACCTTACCCCCTCCCAGGCATTTAAAGAATCCTGTTATAATGTCAAGCCCTGATCTTTTTCCTGAAAGCAGCAAGAGAAGAATTAACTCTATAAAATGGCGCCGTGTCACAGCAAAGCCAGCCTACCTACAGGAGAGCTGAAAAGACAGAACAGACAGTGAGTTGAAAAGGACAGAGGGGAAGGAGCATCGGAGAAACGAAATTTCATGCTAGGTTCTCTGCAGAAAAACAGGAGGCAAACTCTTGGGAGGGGACTTGAGGTGGTAACTTCTATTACAAGCTGGGATTCTGCGGCCGATTTCTCACCCTGTCTGCCCTCACCCTCCTTCTCTTCCCAAACTTATCTTTGTCCTTGCAGGTTGCAAATAATTAACAGGTGCCCCCAGATGGAGGACCTTGTCGTCATGCCTTAATGTCTTTTCCAATTGCCTAAGAAAACGGGAATCTGGGATTTACTAAACCCGTTCCGCATATGCACCCCCAAAAAAGAAAATTGTACACTCACGCCTACTGTCGATGGCCTTTCCACAGTGAAACGTGTTTTCTTCAATCTCGAGCTGCTAGTTAAATAGCCAATTCCACAGAAAATTGTCCCTTCGGAGAGAGTGCTGTGATTTCCAGTGCGGGAAGGTAAGAGGGCACTTTCAGGCCATCCGTCGCCAAGGGAGCAAAAACCAGCAGCCCAAGTCAGAGCAGCCTCAAGAGTGGCAAGCTCCCTCCTTCCACAAAGACAGCTCCAGGTGGCCTCGGGACACAGCCCGGATGAAGGAAAACAGGTGAGGAAGAGCAAGTTGGCCTCAAAAAGCACCTGAGCACAATCCTCATACCAAATAGGAACTTAAAATACTATCACTTCAGAGAAGAACTTTCTGTTGTTAGACCCAAACTCCCTAACCTGAAATTCCCTTTCATTTTTTTTTTTTATGTTTTATTTACTTCTTTATTGTGAGAGAGAGAGAGGGACACAAAAGCAGAGGTAGAAAGAGACTCCCAAGCAGACTCCGGGGCTTGAACTCATGAATCATGAAATCATGACCTGAGCCTAAGTCAGACACTTATCCAACTGAGCCACCCAGGCACCCCTCTTTTTTTTTTTTTTTTTTAAGATGCTCTCAGCTATGGGGCACATTGGAATCACCCAGAGAGCTTGGTGGAAAAAAAAAAAAAGTGATGTCTACTCCCATGCCAAACCAATTACATAAGAATATCTGAGGGCAGGGGACAAGCACTGGGGGGAGGGTACCAAAACCTCTCCAGATGATGCTAATGTGTCAGGAGGGTCCACGGTCCCTGGACTCCACCATCCACACCTTGATCAAGCAGGCACATCTGACACACCTCTTGTGACAAGAAATTCCCTAACCTGGGGCACCTGGGTGGCTCAGTCAGTTGAGCAACTGACGTTAGCTCAGGGCATGATCTCATAGTTCATGAGTTCGAGCCCGGCATCGGGCTCTGTGCTGACAGCTCGGAACCTGGAGCCTGCTTCAGATTCTGTGTCTCCCTCTCTCTCTGCCCGTCCCTGTCACACACACACTCTCTCTCTCTCTCTCTCTCTCTCTCTCTCTCTCTCAAAAATAAATAACTATTTTAAAAAAATTTTTAAAGGAAATTCCCTAACCTTCCATGGAAATCCATTCCATGTTGAGACCATTCTGATTTTTAAAGGCTTTTCCTTACCTTGAGGCTCAACCTCCCTTTCCATAACATCCACCAATTTGTCCTTGCTCGCTGTGCTCACAAGGGCCACGGAAATCCACACAACACATATATGGAATTCGGGAAGGGTACAAACCCAGAGGAACTTCTGTGAGAGCACAACTGACAAGCTGAAGGCAAAGGTGAGGCCAAATTTCACAAAATAAAACCCAACATGTATCTGCATCCTGTCTTTTACTTAATTAAAGAAACACCTGTGAGAGGAGAAGATGGGGGAGAAAGGGTTTTAGCAGCATGAGTTCCGGGATGGACGTCCAGCACAGCGATGGCGGGGTGGGGCCAGGATCTTGATATGAATCATCAGGAGGACGTGGCTGTCCACTTTGCTCATGCTGTCCCAGGCTGCGTTCATAGACGTGTGATCCCCAGAAAAAGGGGCACTCAGGAGACACACCTGTAGTAGAGCTCTATCATGACCATCCTTCAAAATAGATGGAGGTAAACAGAGGAGAAAGACCCCGATGATGATCGATTTTTAAAGGTCTTCAGTAAAGAAGTGTTGGCAGAAAAGCCACTGAAAAAGACAACATTAAAATGGCAAGAGAAGGGGCCGGGTTGCTCGGAGCATCCAACTCTTGATTTCCGCTCAGGTCAACATCTCACCATCATGGGACCGAGCTGTGAGTCGGGCTCTGCACGGAGCCTGCATAAGATTCTCTGTGTCTTTCTCCCTCCCTCTTTTCCTCTCCCCCACTCACCCATTGCTCTCTCTCTAAAATAAAAAAATAAAATAAAATAAAAAATAAGTAAATAAAATGGCAAAAGGAAACACACGTTTGAATTTATGCCCTTTGCCAGGTGCCCTATATCCATTCCTTCCAGTAATCAAGACAGCTTCTGAGGCTACCCGATGATCTAAAGGGAAGGTGTTTACATGATTTCAAGGAATAAAACCAGGCAGGTGGGGTAGGCTTGAAGCTTAAAGGAACAGGTATCTGCAACTCTCTTTTTTCTCTTTGAGTCTCCTTCAGAGAAGACTCAGTTCACCATGCTTCTCACTTGGTGACACTCCGTTCACTAGTCCGAAAAGCCTCCGCACCTGCTTATCTAAATGAACACTTTTTACTGTTTATTCACATGTATATGGTTTTAAATCCCACTCTTCTCTTCCTCTTCAAAGATAACCATATATATTCTTTTCTTTGCGTATGTCCTTGTAGAATTTTGCAGGTATTCTGTAAATTTTTCTTTCCTGTAATACCTTGCCATTTTCCACTAGAGTTTGTATCTTTTTCCTGTTAATTTGCAGGCATTCTCTGTGTTCTAGGTATCAATCCCTTGTGGGCATTCACCACTTTATTTCTAGTCTATTCTGATCTTTGTAATAACATTTCCCAGATGTCCTGAAAATCAACTTTTTTTGGTATGGATTTTACATCTGAAGCTTTACTTAATAAATCCTTCCCTACCTAAGGTCACAATAAATTTTCCTACCTTTTCTTCAAACAACTGTATCATTTCAGCTCTCCTATTTAGATTTTTGATTCATCTGGAAGCTACCATTGTGTGTGGTGTGATGACAAGGTCAGTGTTCTTTTTTCCATAGAATGAGCCTCATTTTCCAGTAGCATCTATTACACAGCCCTTCCTTTCCCCCGTTGACTTAGGGTGCAACCTTCATATTATATCACCTTCCAATCAGTGTATGAGTCTGTTTTAAGCTGTTCCTCCTATCGCATTGATCTGTTGGTCTGTCCTTGTACCAGTACCACACTGGCTTAATTACTATGGCTCTGGAGTCTGTCTTAATATCTGCCCAGGGAATGTTACCCCTCTTACTCTTCCCTGTCAACATTGGCTTACTGTGAAAAACTTCTGGACATCTGCCATACAACATTGTGCACATAGTTAACAGTACTCTACTGTACACTTAAAAATTGTTACAAGGGTAGGGGCGCTCAGTCGGTTGCGTGTCCAACTTCAGCTCAGGTCACGATCTCACAGTTTGTGGGTTCGAGCCCCGTGTCGGTCTCTGGGCTGACAGCTTAGAGCCTGGAGCCTGCTTCAGATTCTGTGTCTCCCTCTCTCTCTGCTCCTCTCTCTCTCTCTCTCTCTCTCTCTCTAAACTATAAACATTAAAAAAAATTTTTTTTAATATTTATTTTTGAGACAGAGACAGAACCTGAACACGGGAGGGGCAGAGAGAGAGAGGGAGACACAGAATCTGAAACAGGCTCCAGGCTCTGAGCTGTCCACACAGAGCCTGACGGGGGGCTCAAACCCACGAACTGTGAGATCATGACCTGAGCCGAAGTTGGATGCCTAACCAACTGAGCCACCCAGGCACCCCTAAGAAATTTTTTTTAAAGAGACTGGCTCACTATTTGTGGAATTTAATTATTCTGTATAAATTTCAGAGTAAAGCCTATAAAGTTGATCGAAAAAAAAATCCAAATGAAATTTTTTATTGGGATTGAATTGAAATCACAGATAATATATGAAGAATCACCATGTTCATGTTTAAGTCATCTCATGAAATGTCTCTCCATTTACTCAGATCATCCTCTATGTCCTTTACTTACATTTTAAACTTGTCTCCATAGAGCGTGTGCATAATCTTGAATAAGTTAATTCCTAGATACAGTCTTTCTGGCGGGAATCCCTCTCCATGGACTGATAGAGAACGATATCTGGACAGCAGTTCACTCTTATCGGTGGAGAATATGTTCCAAGACTCCCAGTAGATGCCAGCAACCGCAGACAGTACTGAATCCTATATGGGCTACGTTTTTTCCTCTACATACACACCTATGATAAAGTTTAATTTATAGATTAGGCACAGTCAGAGATTAACAACATCTAATCATAAAATAGAACAATTATAACAACATACTGCAATAAAAATTATGTGGATGTGGTCTCTCCCTCTCAAAATATTTTATTGTACTATACTCAGCCTTCTTCTCGGAACCACGTGAGACGATACCATGCGTGTGCAGTAAAATGAATCGAGGTGAATGACACAGGCTTTGTGATGTAGCATTCGGCTACGTATACTGCTGTCAGAAGAAGGACCATCTTCTTCTGGACTTTGTTGACCGAGAGTAACTGAAACCGCAGAAAGTAACACCGCGGATAAGGGGAGACAGCTATGTAATAGAGAAGCCTCTCACATTCATACCCTGTGCTATCCAGCAACAGCAGGTGTATGCAAAGCAGCAAACCCAGCTGCCATTGGCTCCTGTGGTCAGGACCCTACACGTCCTTGATCTGTTTCCATCTGCTTCAAGCCCCAGGTGTGTGAAAGCCAGCACAGATTTAGCGCTGGTTGTGTAACCTCTGCACCACAGACCCGAAGTCTCTTTTTTTCCCAGCTGGTTGCTGTTCACTTCCCGGGTTAGCGCCTCAACCAGACAGATCATGTTCTCTGGTTAGTCCCCAGAGAAGTAGATTTCAGCTCAGTCCCAGGAAGGACTTTCTGTCCCAGCTGTCCTAGGAGAGAGTGGCTAACAGGTAGTTACAACCTCACCTAGTGAAGAGGACATTCACTCAGCCTGTTCAGAGAGGTGATGGTGCAATAATCTGGAAACTGTGGTCTCTGTGGTCCCTCCCAGGTCTGATATTTGGTGGTTCCCAGGCTTCAGGTACCTCTTTTCATGGCCCAGCTTCACCGTCAGAGGACCACTCCCCTTGTTCATCAGCGGTCCCCACTTACCCCTCGAGGTCTCCAATCCAGAGCATACAGAGCTCTAGTCTTCTGGAGAGCTAGAGGGAGAGAAGGGACAATGGAAGGATCTGGCAGCCTTGTGGCACATCTTTGGGCACAGTGGGCATCACCCAGGCTCCAAGAGTCCAGCTGGTACTAAGGAAACCCCACATCCCTGCAGAGGGGTGCACTCCCCACACACACAGTGTGAATCTTGTTCATTACTCTAGATCCATAAAATGAGCTGGGCAGTTTTTACTCTCTGGAACATCTAGGAGGAGTTAGAAATGAACTGTTTCTTGGAAGTTTGGTAGAACTTACCTGTAAACCAACTTGAGCCTGGGGTCCCAGGGAGGGGAAGCCTCCTGAAATATTTGTTTAATATTGATGGTTCTATTCAAGTGTTCTATATTTGCACTAGTTCTGCCATTTTATGTTTTTCAAGGAACATACCCATTTCATCTGTTTTAAGTTCCCTTGCCTATAGGAGAGAAAATCCCATAATTGGATAAGTAGAGTGCAAACAAAAGAAATCCATTGTGTAAGCACAGAGCTGTTGAATTGCAAGGTGAACCAGATGTTGGGGGCAAGCCTGCACAACCAGGGGCTGAGAGGGGCAACGTTACAAAGTTCACACTTACCCGGCTCGCTGCAATGTGATGCCATCTAGTGGTAATTGTCTGCTCTGGCTTAAATACACAGCAGAATACTTCTGGGACCCAAGGCTGGCCAAAACTTTCAGGTCACTGCCAGCAATTCCAGAAATGTCTCTGGTTGCCCAATGCTGCAGATTTGGGCTAAAGAGATGCCTGCTCCCTTTCAGGCCTCTTCAGCAGTTGCCTGCATCTGCCCTACCTCAGTCTCACTCCCACACAATGGCCCCAGAAAAGATCAAACTTGAGCCCACAGCCATTTGAGAACAAGGGCAGGATACATCACCAAGCTCAGTGTATCAAGTTCATGTTATTGGGAGATATTAAGGTAATCTTTTCTATGTGTGTGTGTGTGTGTGTGTGTGTGTGTGTGTGTTTCTCCCTCTCTGTCTGCCCCTCCCCTCGCTTGCACTCTGTCTGTGTCTCTCAAAAATAAATAAAACATTCAAAAAACTTTTTTAAACATAATGAAGGTGTTCTTACCTTACTGTAAATTATAAAGACTTTGGCCTGCTATAGGAAGAGGTGCTCTTGCCTAATTTAATAACTACATATAGACGTATATCTCCAGCTTTCCTGGATCAGCTTATGTCCTATGAGGTAAAAAACCAGCTTTAAGTTAAAAGCCAGCCTGTTTCCCTGTTTTCTGATTGCATTTCTGATTACGGTTTATTGCTTATCATTTATTTCCCATAGGTGTTACTGAATGGAGTTTTACCCTGAAGCTTCATTTGTTAAAAAGAACACTATTAACATAAAAGAACCCTCACTAGAACTCCAAGGAAGATGTATTACTCCAGTTTTTTCTAGTAGCAGCCAGCACATATTTTATTAAAAGATTTAATAGACTATTGTTTACAAAAATGACACATGGAAATCTAAGTCACAATTTATTTCTGAAAGATATAATGGGAAGGATCAGTCATAGAGGAGACACATGAGGAGTTGAGAAACTCTTTTGTTAGTCGGTGTCTGATATTATATCCAGCCTTCTAAAAAATAATTTCACCTTTCAGGATAGCCTGAGAGGGAAGCCAATCAGCCAGAAAGAGTTCTCTAATTTTCTTCAGCATATAATATCCATGCAAGGGAAGGGGTAATTTTAAAAGATTGAGAGCCTCATATCCCAAAGGTAAGGCATCCCCAAGGTGATATTTTTAGTTTTATAGATGGTTTCTCCATTATGCATATAAGGGTTCTCATTTTTCAGAAAGCCTTGAGTTTGGCTTGAGGTATAGTTTGTTTTTAATTTTGGATCATTTCATGTTGGTGTAAGTCTGTGGTCCAAAAGCTTCCTCGCCCTTCATACTAAGGCAACTGATTCTTCCGCAAGCTATTTCACTAAAGAGAACATTATTACACTTATGTCTACCCAGTGGCCACCTAATCCATTCTGGTTACATTTATAAAGGAGAATAGTCATAAAATTCCATATCCCAACTAGAATTCCTTGCATTACCTAATGAATTCATCTTAATCTGAAGGACTACACAAATATAATGATTTGCAAGACAGGTTTCACATTCCATTTTTATATAATTTGATTCTCACTTCGGACCCATTACAACCGATCCCAGGCTACATGGGCAAAGCTCCCATGATGCTTATAGTCTCCTGATGTTGCCTCTGAGCCGCCATAGAGTTAAAAATGTAATTTCTGCAAACGAAAATTGCCTTTCCTGAAATTCAACAGTTTCATGGTAACTATCCATCCATATTTAATTTTTATGCACAATCATTTGGATACATTTTCATTTAATATCATCACATAAGTTCCCCCTGGGGCCCAGTGATGTTCATGTTGTCAACTTAATCACCATGAGTCAGGTATGTATCTTGGTGTTTCCCAGAATTGCCCTTTTTCCTTTGCCTTATGAAGTCAGTACTGCCCTTCTTAGGCTCAGGAGTATTTTATACTAAAAGAGGCAAGATACCTTCCAGAGCTTTAGAAAAAAAAAAACAAAAAATTGTGGTTGGCTTTGTGGCCGAATTGTACCACCCCAGCTCAATTGGCCACATACGCATTTGCTACTAAAAGAGCTTGAAGACCAGGCTCTGATCTCCACCACCTCTCACCAAAGAGTTCTGGAAATCCCACCTTCCTGGGGCTGGAATCCACTGAAGGCATGGAGACGGGGTGGTGCTGTGACCTGACCATGCCTCAGAATCACCTGGAAACTTGTTAACACAGACTGCTGAGTCAGTAGGTCCGACCAGGCCCAAGAACTTGCATTTCCAACAATGAACCGGATGGTAAAGACAATGCTTGTGCAATGACCATAATTTGGAAACCACTGCATAAATCCCATGGCATTAACCTCTTATCTGGAAAGATACTAACCTTTCTCAACACATACCAATTGCAAAGACTGAAAAGATTGGAAAAACAGGTAACACCATCAAAAACTCGTTGGCGGCCTACTTCGAGATATGATGGATTTTGTAAACCACTTGCCAAATCTGGCAGATTTCCTGGCCTTCTAGATTCTGGACCTTCCTCCCTTACCTAGATTTCCAGAATTTTCCAGACTCCCTCTGCTTCACTATTGGACTGTTGTTACCCTTGTCTCAGTATCACGGCTTTATTACCACATATCTTCTGACTCTGATAAAGCCTGCTGAAGAAAAACTTTAGTCATATTCTGAAAGCAGATGAAAACTGCTCACCAGGTCAGGATTCCTGACTAATAGTCTCCTGACTATTTAGATTCCTCTAAAAGCACAAGCCCTTTTAAGGGTTCGACATAAACTAGCAATTCCAGAAGTCCCTGCACATTTTCAAGTGACACCAAACTCATAGGATGGAGAAGTATCTGATATTGGCTTCCACTATTACAAACACTTTAATAGCTTGTGAACAATTCAGAAAGGCAAAACCATGCACTCAATGAGCTCACGGCTGCAATAAAGGCTGGATGAGGCTAGAAGAGGGGGTAATGTGACTGGAATTCACATCCCCCTGACAGTCCCCTTAATTTATTCCTGTTCAGGCCCAGCCATTTACAGATGCACTCACAATATAGCTTCAGCTCACTTAGAGTCCCTGGCACAAAAGAGGTTTCACAGGGCACTGCTATTTTCATCATCGAGCAAAATTATGTGCTGATTACCTTGGGATAGTTTGGGGAGAAGTCATGGATAATCTTTATTAAAGACAAACACCTGGTGGGGTGCCTGCGTGGCTCAGTAGTTAAGGGTCTGACTTAGGCTCAGGTCATTATCTCCTGGTTCCCGGGTTCAAACCCCACGTCAGGCTCTGTGCAGACAGCTCAGAGCCTGGAGCCTGCTTCAGATTCTGTGTCTCCCTCTCTCTCTGTCCCTCCCCCAGTCACACTCTGTGTGTGTCTCTGTCTCAAAAAAAAAAAAAAAAAAAGACAAACACCAGTTGGCTCAGTCATTTAAGCAACTGACTCTTGATTTTGGCTCAGGTCATGATCTTACCATTTGTGAGTTTGAGCCCTGCATCAGGCTCTGCGCTGACAGTGTGGAGCCTGCTTGGGATTCTTTCTCTCCCTCTCTCTGCCCTTCCCTGAATGCTCACTCTCTCTCCCTCTCTATCAAAAATAATAATAATAATAATAACAATAAAATAAACTGTGAACTCCCTAAGGGCAGGAGAAAAAAAAAAAAACACGAGGGGCACGGGGTGGCTCATTTGGCTAAGGGTTAAAGGTCTGCCTTTGGCTCAGGTCATGATCTCAAAGTTCGTGAGTTCGAGCCCCGTATCAGGCTCTGTGCTGACAGCTTGAAGCCTGGAGTCTGCTTCGGATTCCGTGTCTCATTCCCTCTCTGCCCCTCCCCCGTTGCACTCTGTCTCTTTCTCAAAAGTAAACATTAAACAAGCAAACAAACACCATCACCACCCCCCACAACAAACCCTCTGAATTATCTTCTCACAACCAACATAATGATTGAAAACAATGCCAGAACATATTAACGACTACAATTGATTTATGGCACGGGGCAAGAATTTCAAACCATAAATAAGAAGACCTTGTGTGGCCCAGTTCAGTTGTGCAGCCCCCCGACTTGACATCACAGAGTCAGAGAGGAGAACCCAACTGTTCTACTATCCAAAATGAGGTGGTCACCCTGGTTCCTAAGTCCATGGAAAACACGTCAGCCATGTTGGCTGCTCTCTGGTTATGGCTGCCTGTCTTCTCTGAAGCTAAGAGGCTTCTTCCCCCTTCACATTTGGAGAAAGAAAACCTAACACTGCAGAGCAATGAAATTCATCTCCTTCAGGCAAATGTAGCAGGGAGCCTCCTGGCTTCAAAAGCAAGGGTCACCGTTCCCCTTGGGGTCTTCCTTGCCTTCGTCAAGGCCACAGAAGGAAGGAAGGCCCTTTGTTAGTCCAGGCACAGACCGGAGTGAGTCCTGAGCGGCCTCTTCTGCTTGCCAGGCACCCTCCCCACCACCTTCTTCCCTCTCATTAGAAAACCTCTCATATCACCACTTAATTTTTTTGACTGATTATACTTCAAGGTAAATGAATTCCAATGCTTCATCCCAGCCAGGTGTTCGCTTTTATGCACTTAATCACTGAGGACAGATTGTGGTACCCTCTCTCAATACTGCTGTTTTGGCCAGCAGCAAGTAGTTGGAGGGCAAATTTTCAGGGAATGGTTGAGAATTGTTTCCCGGAAATAGAAGGGATATGGTAGGTGGGAGCAAGAGCCAGAGGAAAGTGGCACCTGAGGGACTGGAGCCCTTGTTCTGCAGCACAAATATCCCAACTGCCATACAGGTTCAGCCTGAATGTCAAGAGCATGCCTTGGGGCGCCTGGGTGGTTCAGTTGGTTGAGCGTCCCACTTCGGCTCAGGTCATGATCTTGCGGGTTCATGAGTTCAAGCCCTGCCTCAGGCTCGCTACTGTCAGCGCGGAGCCCCCTTTCAGATCCTCTGTCGCCCTCTCTTTTTGTCCCTCCCCTACATGTGCTCTCTCTCTCTCCCAAAGTAAATAAACATGGGGGCAACTATGTGGCTTAGTCGGTTAAGCGTCCGACTTCAGCTCAAATCATGATCTCATGGCTCGTGAGTTCAAGCCCACTTCAGGCTCTGTGCTGACAGCTCAGAGCCTAGAGCCTGCTTCGGATTCTGTGTCTCCCTCTCTTTCTGCCCCACCCCTGCTTGCACTGTGTCTCACTCTCTCAAAAGGAAATAAACATTCAAAAAAAATTTTTAATAAAAAAATAAACATAAACATAAAGAAAAAACACAACTTGTCCTTTCCTACACACACCAGTGCCACACCAGATGCCAGGATCCTGGGCCCATTAGGACACACAGGGTGTCTCTTGTTATCACAAAAACTCAGGAGGACCCCCAGCATTTCCCAGGACTCCTTACTCATCTTTTCAAACTGGACAGAGGGTGGCAGGTCACTGGATCAATGCCTTTCGTTGGATTACACAAATATCCAGTGATTCCCCTAAATGAGCAGCTTCTTATAAACAGAGTTGGAAAACACAGCTTAGATCTAAGGCCACAATATAGCCTTTTACCTCAACTTACTGTGTCCAAGAAGTCAGGGTAATGAGGGGCGCCTGGGTGGCTCATTTGGTTAAGCATCCAACTTTAGCTCAGGTCATGATCTCACCATTCATGAATTCGAGCCCTGAGTCAGCCTCTGTGGACAGCACAGATCCTCTGTCCCCCTCTCTGTCTGCCCCACCCCCATTCTCTCTCTCTAGCCCCCTCAAAAATAAACATTAAAAAAATTTTTTAAAAAAGAGGCATAATGAAAAAGGCTATAGCCTATAATTAAGGATATCAAGAACTGTGAACAGGGCAGTTTCCTAAAAAGGGGGTGTGACTGAGCCAGCATTACTGGCCACCTTTGGAAGGAGGGCTGTGACTGGAACCTGATATCTGGGAGGATGAGATGCATTGGCTTTGCACTACACTTACATATATGAGGGGACTACCTTTTTTTATGAAAATGTTCAAATGTGCACAAAAAACAGAACAGTATCATCAACTCTTATCTCTTCGACCCTACGTAATTCAGTGTGTCATTTCTCTAACAGAAGGACACTTTCTTTTAAATGTTTATTTATTTTTGAGAGAGAGTGAGCAAGTGTGAGCAGGGGACCGTGCTGTCAGCACAGAGGCCGACACGGAGCTGGAACTGACGAACCATGAGATCATGACCTGAGCTAAAATGGAGAGCCGGTCACTTAACCAACTGAGCCACCCAGACATCCCAGCACATTTTCTTACATAAGAGAACACCACGGCTGCCCTTAATAAAATTCCTAGATATCATCTGGCATCCAGTTTCATATTCAATCCTGAAAGAAGAGACATGTTTTTATTTTGCGTGGATAACAGGCAAACTGGTAATACTGAAAAATCGGTTATAGCATCGCTGACTGTAGATACCAAACAACTGTAAAAGAGAAACAAAACTTAGGAACATTTGGTAATTAGCACTAATCACAATGATTTATTCAACTGCCTGACACTTATCCCCAGTGACCACAGATCACAGTAACAATTATGCATGTCATTAAATGTTCACGGGAGTACAGCTGGAATCAAATAAAATGGACATGAATAGGGACAGCATCTGCTTGCAAATTTACAAGAAAATTGTTTGCTTCCGACAAAATCGAATCGACCTAGATCATCCGAGTTCAGACCCAAGGAAGGGTAGTTTCTATCAAGAGAACCAAAACACTTTGGACTTCATCAAACTCCTACCTTTTCTCATTATCTTTGCAATGATACATTATGCTCTCGGCTAGGTGGAGAAAACGCTGATCCCAAATCAGCTGAATTACAGACCCAGCGCACCTGTTCTGGCATCTCTGAGAAGGAGCTCATTTCCCATGAACGTGACAGAGTGAGGAAGGGCAGGTTTTGCGTACTGTTTAAGAACACTTTGTCCTCCCTACCCCTCCCTAAATGCACTTCAGTTTGCAGGACTGCACATAGGTGAGGGTGCAGAAAACTGACCTGGAGCAAATTCCTTCTGTGACTCGGTTTGTCATTTGGGGGACACTGATGCTTACATCAGAAGGCTTTCTGTCATGCTAGTGCACTACCTGTGTGACAAATTTGCGTGGTCCTTTCAAAATCCAGGTATAGGGGCACCTGGGTGGCTCAGTCGGTTAAGTGTTCAACTCGTGATTTCAGCTCAGGTCCTGATCTCAGGGTTCGTGAGTTTGAGCCCTGTGTCGGGCTCTGCGCTGACATCACAGAGCCTGCTTGGGATTCTCTCTCTCTCTCTCTCTCTCTCTCTCTCTCTCTCTCTCTCTCCTCTCTCTCTCCTCTCTCTCTCTCCTCTCTCTCTCCTCTCTCTCTCTCTGTCCCTCCCTTGCTCTTGCTGTCTATCAAAAGTAAATTTAAAAAACATGATAAATGAATCAATCCAGATATAAAAGGATACATTTAGTTCAAAGGCAAAGGGTCCAACAGAAGGTGAGGGCCATCTGTGCACCTAAGTCTCCATTCCCTAGCAGTTGGTGTTTGCCATGAAGGCAGCCCAGATCTCTGTCTCATCCTCTCCAGTGCTGGTGGCCACTTGGTTCTTTCGACACAGAATCTGGTGAACTCAAGGACCCCTACCTGCCCCAGGGATCAACAGCTGGGCTTAGAGCCCTTCTGACAAAACCATCCCTGTAATGTTGACCTTGACTTTTTAGTAAGGTTGTAAGTATAACTGGGCGGGTTTTGTTAAGTTTACATTAGCCTAAGCCTTCTGCACAAGGGGAGGGAGGAAGAGAGGAAGGTGAGAAGACAGGCAGGCAGGCTGGGCTTGGAAATGGGACTCTCTGAACCTGAAACACTAGAGAGCCTGTTAAAGGCTTTGGGTCTGACAGCCCAGCTTCCCCATTCCACGGCAGCTATAAACAGAATATAATTATACTTAACAGAAGCCACCTGCATTTTGAAGTTGCCCTAAATTTAAAGCTTCTGGGAGAGTTAATTAAATTTAATGAAAACCAAAGCCGCTAAACAAAGATGTATTGTAGCTCCCACTTAGGTATTCCTGAAGAAATTAAGTAGCAGTCATGAAGACCTACCTCACCTTTCCCATTTAAACCTCTGGATATTAACGCCCTAAGTCCATAAATAAGGTAATGCGGTCTTCTTTTCATTAGCTAATAACACTGTCAAACTGCTCATCCGTTCCTGTAGAAAGCAAGTAAAACAAAATTAGAAGGGAAAAGAGGAGGAGAAAAGAAGGAAAGCTATCCTGAGCATGACACGGGGTAATATCCTAACTGACTTCCCATCCCTAAAGCCCCTCCACCCTCTCCACCCCACACCCAAGTGGCATCTCTTTAGTTTGTGAGAAAACTGTATGTTATTTGCCATTGCAGAGCAATGCAGATCGGGATGGATACCTGTAAATCACAGCACCGGAACATGTGGCTTGCTATGCTCTTGTGGTCATCTTATTTAACCCAGACTATTTCTATGTAGACACCATGGTGATCTTTGGGTGGAGTTTAGCAGTAGGCTGGTAGATGGTAAAAGGTGACACCAGGCAGAAACTTTTTTCTAAGTTAATTTGCTTATTTTTGAGAGAGGCAGAGATGGCATGAGTTGGGGAGGGGCAGAGAGCGAGGGAGAGAGAGAATCCCAAGCAGGCTCCATGCTGCCAGCGCAGATCCCCAAGAAACCACAAGATCACGACCTGAGCTGAAACCAAGAGAAGGACGCTTAGCCAATGGAGCCACCAGGTGTCCCAGCAGAAAACTTTTGTCTAGAAGAAGGACAGGAAGAGGAGGAGGTAAAGTGACCTTATCTGCCTGCACAGAGGGTAACCAGACTTCGTCCGGGACAGGGTGCTCAAATATTAATGTGCATCACAATCCCCTGGGGAGCTTGTTAAAACATAGATTGCTGGACCTTACTCCCAGAGTTTCTGACTCAGGGGGTTTGAAGTGGGGCTCCAGAACTTGCCTCTCGAACACATACGCAGATGCTGACTGATATTGTGGTCCGCCAGACCATATTTTGAGACCCACTGATCTAACATGTAGTGTCTCCAAAGTCTAGAAAACAGAGGCATTTTTTAAGAAGTGTTTTGGTATTGGGTCAATCCAATCCAAAAGCACAACACAGTGTTGAGAAAACTAAGCCGCCAATGACAGGAAGTAGGCAGGTAATGGCTGAGTCCCAGACATCTGCCCCATCTGGCAGACCCATCAGTATCAGGTGAGCAACAAAGCCTCCCCCTTGAAAGGTGAAAAGAGATGGGTGGGGTCCTACAGCCACTATCTAGCTGCTGGAATCAGATTACAACCTCAGCCCTTAGGGGAACCAAGAATAAGCTGTGGAGGTTCCCCATGGGCTGAGGAATGAATTTGGAACAGACTGCTTCAGGCCAAGGAAGCTGGGAGCATCGCCTACCTATGAAAAAACCTGACCCTCCAGGAATATGCATTCCCCTCCTGGCATCAGAACCTACCCTCTCCCCAACCATGTCCACAAATGCTCCAGCTCTTTACAATTCCTGTATAATTAAGCAAAATACCCGAATCACTAAAGTCCACACTCATCTGCCTACAATTAGAGCCCTGTACACCAGTTTAATGAATGATAAGGCACAGAACCATAAGGCAAAGTTACTAAAACACTTTCATGTTCACTGTCACATGACTCTTCAAACCACCCCATGAGATGTACCAAGAGAAAAGGCAAGATAAAGTAAAGGATTCTCAGGCATCACAGGACTGGCCCTCAGACCCACAACTGTGTGAAGTCGAGGCCAGCCTCCTGATTCCAAGCCTGGCCTTTTGACTGCAAGTCTAGTATTTTTTCCCCCCATTAGACCACACTCCCTCCCATTTAAAAATGATTTGAGGGGCACCTGGATGGTTCAGTCAGTAAAGCGTCCGACTTCGGCTCAGCTCATGATCTCACAGTTCATGAGTTCAAGTCCCGCATCGGGCTCTCTGCTGTCAGCACAGAACCTGCTTCAGATCATCTGTCCCCCTCTCTTTTTCCCCTCCCCTGTTTGCTTTCTCTCTCTCTCTCTCCCTCAAAAATAAATAAACATTAGGGGGGAAAAACACTTATGTAAAAATAAATAAATAAATAAATAAATAAATAAATAAATACATTAAAAGGATCTGAACCAACTCTACAGAACAGAAGAAACTTCATCTCTCCTGCTTCATTAAGCAAACACCCAAATCAACAGATTATCCAACAAGCATGTTTCATCACTGCACTGAACTTCATAACACTTAGCTTAGTCCATTTCCCCATGGAAAGGGAAGTCCCTCCCCTGCCTTAGGAAGAACAGAATTCTCCATCCCTAGAGGTAACCAAGCAAAGGAACGTTGCAGAATTACTCACCAGGTACATTAAAAAGGGGATTCAAGTATTCAGTGGGACGGATATTGACAGATATGGCTATTGATTCTATTGATTATAAATTCTCTTAATCTCTTCATTAAGCTATTCATTAAAAAACACTCAAGGGGCACCTGGGTGGCTCAGTCTGACTTTGGCTCAGGTCATGGTCTCACAGTTCATGAGTTTGAGCCCCACACTGGGCTCTCTGCTGTCAGCACAGAGCCTGCTTCAGATCCTCTTGTCCCCCTCTCTCTCTCTGTGCCTCGCCTGCTCACATTCTCGATCTCTCTCTCTCTCTCTCTCTCAAAAATGAATAAACATTTTTTAAAAATTAAAAAAAAAGTATTTAAAAAAACACAATATCCCTATCACCCTGTCACTTCTTTTTTAAATTTTATTTATTTATTTTGAGAGAGAAAGAGAGACAGAGACAGAGAGACAGAGAGAGAGACAGAGAAAGAGAGAGAATCCCAAGCAGGCTCTGTCCTGTCAGAGCAAAGCCCAATGCAGGGCTCGACCTCAGGAACCATGAGATCATGACCTAGACGAAAGAAACCGAGTCAGATACTTAACCGATTGAGCCACCCAGGTGCCCCACTCTCTCTATAACTTTTAGGTGCAAAATGTTTCTGTGGGCACACTAATTTCAAAGGACCATGAAAGCCTGGTATTTTTGTCGCAACAATGAACATAAATGACAACGTATTGTTTCATACTTGCCAGCTAGTTCATTTTTGTCAAGTGGAAGAACACAGTAAGATATTTCTTACTGGAATCCATGGGTTTGGAATTCCAAAATTAGAACAATCCTAATACCTCACAACCCCAAGTGTGTGTATTTCTTTTCCAATGGTATCTTTACTATTTGAAAGTGTTATCTTTAATCTTCTTTAATGTATTCTTCCTCCTTTTCTATTGTTCTGTCAAGTTTTCAAATAAATGTCCATATGTATCAACTCTGTGATGTTCATTATAAAGTCTGCAAATTTTTAGTACAATCATTATAAAAAATTCTGCCTGTTAAACCCGAGTACGAGTATGGATACATGAATATTTTTTTAATATGAAATTTATTGTCAAATTGGTTTCCATACAAAACCCAGTGCTCATCCCAACCTCAATATCCATCACCCACCCTCCCCTCCCAACCCCCATCTACCCTCAGTTTGTTCTCAGTTTTTAAGAGTCTCTTATGTTTTGACTCCCTCCCTCTCTAACCTTTTTTTTTCCTTCCCCTCACCCATGGTCTTCTGCTAAGTTTCTCAGGATCCACATAAGAGTGAAAACATATGGCATCTGTCTTTCTCTGCCTGACTTATTTCACTTACCATAACACTCTCCAGTTCCATCCACATTGCTATGAAAGGCCATATGTCATTCTTTCTCTTTGCCAAGTAGTATTCCATTGTATATATAAACCACAACTTCTTTATCCATTCATCAGTTGATGGACATTTAGGTTCTTTCCATAATTTGGCTGTTGTTGAAAGTGCTGCTATAAACATTGGGGTACAAGGGCCCCTATCCATCAACACTCCTGTATCCCTTGGGTAAATTCCTAGCAGTGCTATTGCGATACATGAATATTTTAAATGGAAAGCCCATCAAGGCAGTGTGCCACGTACAGTTAGGAGACGAGTGATCTAAGTTTGACTCCCGGCACCACTACATCCTAAGTCTGTGACTTTGGCAAAGTTTCCTCTCTGGGAAAAAAAAAAATGAAGACAACTGCACATAAATCACAGGAATAAAATGCAATAATGTCGGGAGTGGGGGGCGCCAGCATAATGGATAAGGCATTTTACCATGATGAAAAATGAAAAATATGTGTGTCCAAATCCCAGATCTGCCACTTGACAGTGATATGATGGTGAGCAAGTGATTTAACCTCCCCAAACCTATTTCCTCATCTTTGTAATGGGGGTCATCATATCATCTACCTCACAGGTTTGTTTTGACGACTGGCTGGGATGGTGCTTGAAAAACTCTTGGCACAGACTGCTCCCTTTCCCAGCATCCTTTTCCCCAGGGTCCTCAGGTCTTCCTATGCACCTCTCTCCCTATCTTGCCATCTTACGTGGCCCAGAAGGAGATAATACATGTAAGCTAGATGCTGAAGCCTCTCAGGGAAAGAAATGTATCTGTTGAGGTATGTACAATGGAATCCTTGTTATCTGTGAAGAGAAACTCCCAAATGGCCTGGTTGAGAAATGAGCCAAACCACTGGATATGATAAAGGGGGAGAGCATGGAGCTTCCAGGGGCATGAGAGGTGAGCAGAGATGTGAGAGGAGCCATCCCATTGGGGAATGGCCAAGGCACTTTTAAGAGCCAGAGGGTCTAGTATATGCCATGAGTAGCCAGCTGGGCTAAGCTGTAAGGTAAGCCCTCTGTGTTCATCCAAGTGTTTCGGTATCTGCCCAGTACACATAATTACCTTGAGTGTGTGTGGAGAAAATGTCAACAAAAGTGAATGCTGCTCCAAATTTAGTTTCAGGGTAGAAAGGAATGGCTGAGCCGGGTGAAATGAGAGATTATGATCCAATGGAATCAGAAAATCATATCAAAAGGTGACTGGAAAAGCCATTAAAACTCCCCAAGAATACTTGGGCGCATTGGTGGGGACACTGGATTTCTCACTGTAAGCAGGAATGAAACTCTGGATTTAATTATTAATGAGGGGTGATGGAGTGCTGGAAAACTTGGGCCTGACCCCCTTCACCTATCAAGACTGCTAACAGCTTAATTGTGCCATTTTCCCCTTTTCATCACTGGCTTTTAACTGGACATATGCATGATTCTTACTCAATGAAGTGAAATATTTGATTTCAAAGCAATGTTGGAAAGTGCATGCTCATAGGGTTCTGGAAATCTTGAAGCAAGACAACCTTCTGGCAGTGACCTAGTCCATGCTGGTAACAGCTAGGGAACCAGCCTGGAGAGTGGCATGCCCAGATCTCACAGCTCATTCCAGCAGTAAATGGACTGGAGCTCACAGCCACGGGCAGCCATTCCCCTCCTTATCGCTGGGCTAGTTTGTTTCATGTCAGAAAGGGAATAAAAATGAGCCTGAGTGTGTAAGGTGGCTCACAAAACCAGGCAGCTCTTCCTAGTTCCCTGCAGACGTTCCAGAGTAGAGACACTAGTGAATCCATTTCAGCAACAACCTGTTTCAACTACACCAATCAACTATGTCAATGTTATTAGATCCAGTAACTCTGACGACAAATGAACGTTCTTTTGAGGATAAAATATCATGATAAGACTCATTCTTTGACATAGAAAAGTGAGATGAAGTATGAAAACAGGCCCATTGGACTATCAGAGCTTGTAAAGTTTTAGGGCACCTGAGCGGCTCAGTAGGTTAAGCAGCGGATTCTTGATTTCAGCTCAGGTCACGATCTTACGGTTTGTGAGATCAAGCCCTGCATTGGGCTCCATCCTGACCGGGCGCTGAGACTGCTTCTGATTCTCTCTCTCCCCTCTTTCTGCCTCTCCCCTGCTTGTAGTTGCTCTCTCTCAAAATAAATAAATACACTTTTAAAAATATTAAAAAAAAAAAAAAGAACTCCTCAAGTTTTCATTTGCTTCTCTATGTCGTGAACTGATTTTCTGGTGAGTTGAAACAAAACGAACACAAGTTTAGAAAATTGAATGCCTTTACAAAGAATACAAGACTGAGCAATTTTTGTGGTTGTAGTCTAATTATCGAATATGTGCTTAAATTAAATGTCACTGAATGTATGAAATAAAAATGAACTAACCGTTTTAATTAACTTCATTTGGAGATTTTAAACCTGTGATTTTTACAGAATGGCTGAATGATAAAGGCATAACTCCCACAGTTATGATATAGGCATAACTCCCTATTACATTTATAATAGTAATAACTGCACTTTCAAGGTATACAAAGAAGTAAACGATGAGCTACTCTATAGAACTTGAAATTTGGGGCACCTGGGTGGCTCAGTCGGTTGAGCATCTGACTTCGGCTGAGGTCATGATCTCACAGTCTGTGAGTTCCAGCCCAGCATTGGGCTCTGTGCTGACAGTTCAGGGCCTGGAGCCTGCTTTGGATTCTGTGTCTCCCTCTCTCTGCCCCTCCCCTGCTCATGCTCGGTCTCTCTCTGTGTCAAAAATAAATAAACATTAAAAAAATATAAAAATAAAAAAGAACTTGAAATTAACAGACCTTGTCTCACGCCTCTAAGTATTTGCCTGGATAATAGAGTTATAAACCTAATTAAATTCAAGAGAAAACTTGACTGTCAACTATAAGATTTTATCAGAAAAAGAAAAATGATATTTGCTTGGGTATTAGAGGAGGTGTGATGGTCCAGGAGAGAGGACTCCCCAAGGTATTGTAAAAAGGAAGTTAGGGGAAAGAACTTTAAAACATCGAGGAGCTAGAGGGGAATAAGCCAGGGGCACGTTTTCAACCCCACAAGGAAAATCAGAAATAAAACATGTCCAAGATAAAGGGGCTTCTCTGGTCCAAGTAATTCTACAATATCCAGTGTTCTCCTATTTCATCTTTAGAGAATTTTCTATAATTCCAAACTTATAGAGTAAAAGTCTTGCTGGCATTATAGATCAGCACTCCTCTGAGCTCCATTCAGTTTAATTTTTTTTTAATTATTTTTAATATTTATTTTTATTTTTGAGAGAGAGAGACAGAGTGTGAGTGGGGGGAGGGGCAGAGAGACAGGGAGACACAGAATCCGAAACAGGCTCCAGGCTCTGAGCTGTCAGCACAGAGCCCAATGTGGGGCTCGAACCCACAAACCGCGAGATCAGGACCTGAGCTGGAGTCAGACACTTAACTGACTGAGCTGCCCAGGCGCCCCACATTCAGCTTAATTAAGGGGTCTAAGTCAAATCAGATGATGTACCAAAGATAGGGATGGAGGTTTAGAGATATCGCTTCGAATGCATAGTAGAATAAACACGAAGTAGGAGTGGGCGACCTTGTTTCTTGGTGTGACATTCATGCGTCTCCCAGGGTGATCTGGCGCAATTCATCATCTTCTGAGGTACATGGCCGTCTGCCAAATCAGGTTTTTTTAATTGTCAACTCTAAGGAGTTAGAAGCTAACAATTCACATGTAGGAAAAATACATATTTCTCCTTTTTTAAGTTTATTTATTTATTTTTGAGATAAAAAGAAAGGGGCAGAGAAAATCCCAAGCAGGTTCCACGCTGTAAGCTCGAACTCGCAAACAGTGAGTTAGTGACCTGAGCCGAAATCAAGAGTCAGACACTTGACTGACTGAGGCACCCAGGTGTCCTCATATTTCTTTTTTTAAGATTATATTATTATTTTTTAAATAATCTCTACACCCAATGTGGGACTCAAACTTACAACCCCGAGATCAAGAGTCACATGTTCCACCAACTGAGTCAGAGAGGTATCCCAAAATACATATTTCTTGAACAACTCCTAGGCAAATATATATTCTCTAATTAATTTAAAAAATGCAACTGGGGGCACCTGGGTGGCTCAGTCGGTTAAGCATCTGATTTCAGCTCAGGTCATGATCTCACAGTTTGTAGGTTCAAGTCCTGTGTCAGGCTCTGTGCTGACAGCTCAGAGCCTGGAGCCTGCTTTCTTTGCCTCTCCCCCGCTTGTGCTTTCTCTCTCTCTCTCTCTCTCTCTCTCTCTCTCTCTCTCTCAAAAACAAATAAACATTAAAAAAAATTTTAATGCAATTGAATTCAAACCTGAGACATCATGGAACATGTGCTAAAGAATAGTAATTTCTTTAAATGATAATATCTTAAGACATAACAATAAAATTGCATTCACTCTTCAATGGAACTAGCTCCATAATGTCAGATATTCTGTCTTCCTTGTTCACATCTGGATCTCCAATGCCCAGTACACATTAGGAGTCCAATGAATACTCCTTGACTGAGGATCCATTAATGGTCTTGAAAATTGTTCTCTGGGAAACAATTTCTGCTACTGCTTCCATAGTAAGCTGAAGGGTGAAGAGTGAGGGGAAACAATTTGTTCCATCCAGTGTGTCCTTACCTCCACAGGCCAATAAAACTGAGTACTCTGAATTAGGCAGAAGAAAAAGAAGAGAGGTCTATTTTCATTGGGGACAGTGGGCAACAAAGTCGTGGTACCAACACCCCAATCTCTAATCTCCCAATCAGAACTCAAAGGTAACACACACTTTCACTGTCCATGTGTCCTCCGTTGGGGCATGGGCAAACGTGAAGGCTCACTTTGGGTTGAGGCTTGGCTGTCATTGGACCCAGCTTCAGGTGATTATTCACAAAGGTCAGGACAACTGGGTGACTCAGTCGGTTAAGCGTCCAACTTTTGATTTTGGCTCAGGTCATGATCACACGATTCATGAGATTGAGCCCCACATCGGACTCTGCACTGACAGAGTAGAGCCTGCTTGGGATTCTGACTCTCTCTGCCCCTCCCCTGCTCATCCTTGCTCACTCTCTCTTAAAATAAATAAATAAACTTAAAAATATTTTTTTAAGTCAAAGATTCAACTCACTTAAACACACAACACTACGGATTTTCTTACAATACACTGGGTGAACAGGACTGTTATGTTCTGATCACGAACCCACTTCCAATCAAAAACAGGGGCCAGCCCCCAGACACAGGGCACATACCTCTTGTCCAATTTACTGCCACAGCCACCTCATTTGAATCAGACATCTGAGTCTTAATTGCTTCAATTGCTTTTTCTTGTTCGGTGATACAAAACGTAGTAACGCTAAGCAATGAAAGCCTTGCTGCTGTCAGCAGGGAATGACTTTGCTTAAGGCCATCACTTTTGGGTTTTTTTATGACAAAACTCACCGTTATGGACACACTGACACCTGCCTTCCTCGCCTCACCTCCCCAAGTGAGACAAGCCTACAGGGAACCTGCCAGCTGTAAAGCCGCTCTTACCATCTGACCCAGTAAGTAATTCCACTCCTGAAAGTTTTAGTCTAAGAAAACAACTCCGAGGAAGGGCAATGTTTACAACAGCACTGTGTAAACAGGGCGGAGGCTCATGAATGTTGACGGGGATGAAAAGCGAAGATCGAGGTGATTCCTGAGTTGCTGGTTTGGAAAACTTGAGTAGGTGCCGGTGCCTCTCACTGATACAGGGAATGCGAAGCTCAGGCTGGTACGAGCTGGTAACTGTGTGTGCCCGGCAGTTTTAACTGCCCGGGTGTGTGAGTGGGAGAGGGTCTTGCGTACTTCCATCATTGTTTACAGCAAGAAAGAATGACAGTCTTAAATACTGTTTTCTTTTTTGTTATTATTCATTTATTTTGAGAGAGAGGAGAGGGAGAATCCCAGCGAGGAGCCCCATGCGGGGCTCAAACCCACAAACCACGAGATCGTGACCTGAGCGGAAACCAAGAGTCAGGGACTTAACCGACTGAGCCACCCAGGCGCCCCTTAAGTACTGTTTTCTTAACTGGCACCCAATATCTACCCCAGGCCCCATCCTATAGGCCAAATCCCACCCCCGACCTGTTTTTGTACAAGTTTGTACCTTTTTTACAAAGGTGTTTAGGGGCGCCTGGGTGGCGCAGTCGGTTAAGCGTCCGACTTCAGCCAGGTCACGATCTCGCGGTCCGTGAGTTCGAGCCCCGCGTTGGGCTCTGGGCTGATGGCTCAGAGCCTGGAGCCTGTTTCCGATTCTGTGTCTCCCTCTCTCTCTGCCCCTCCCCCGTTCATGCTCTGTCTCTCTCTGTCCCAAAAAATAAATAAACGTTGAAAAAAAAAAAACAAAAACAAAAAACAAAGGTGTTTAAAAAAAAAAAGTTGTAACATCAAAAGACATTATGGAATACAAAGCTGAGCTGTTCATGGGGCGCCTGGGTGGCGCAGTCAGTTAAGCGTCCGACTTCAGCCAGGTCACGATCTCGCGGTCCGTGAGTTCGAGCCCCGCGTCAGGCTCTGGGCTGATGGCTCAGAGCCTGGAGCCTGCTTCCGATTCTGTGTCTCTCTCTCTCTCTGCCCCTCCCCCGTTCATGCTCTGTCTCGCTCTGTCCCAAAAATAAATAAACGTTGAAAAAAAAAAATTAAAAAAAAAAAAAAAAAAAAGCTGAGCTGTTCAATATCCCTTCAAAGGACTCTCCCTCGATGTGATACTTTTTAGTCTGTTTTTCTGGTTCAATTTTACATCTTCTTCCATTATACCTCCAGAAACTTCCCCCAGTCAATGCTGCCCCAAGCAACACACAGCTCTTTCTGCTTGTGTATTTTGTTATTCTCGTCAGCTGTGGACAATTTATGTGGCCAAGCTTCTTAAAACAGAGGTTCAGGGGGTACTTCGAGAGCTCAGTTGGTTGAGTGTCTGACTTCGGCTCAGGGCATGATCTCTTGGTTGGTGGATTTGAGCCCCGTGTCACGCTCTGTGCTGACAGCTCAGAGCCTGGAGCCTGATTCGGATTCTGTGTCTCTCTCCCTCTCTGCCCCTCCCCCACTTGTGCTCTCTCTCAAAACTAAACATTTAAAAAATTTTAAAAAGTTGGGTTCAGGACAAGACTGCAAATAACTCACACTTACATGGGTACATTTGGAACGTTAGTGCTTCAGCCTTTTATCCCTTCAGGTATCTTTTTCCATTTTTCGAGCAATGCTAACCCTGATGTCTAGAGGTCACTTTGAGCCAATATACTGCATATTCATGTAAAATATATCTACATTCATTTTTACCAAGGCTTGCAGGGTTTTTTTTTTTTTTTTTTGCCTATTTATGGGTTTTTAAACAGTTGTGTGGTTTTTTTTTCTTTCCTCTCCTCTCTTAAATACCTTAGTCCACACTGACTTAAAATGCTCTGCTCTTCAGAAAATCACTCTCTGTAACTTTCAAGTTTTAAGGTTTCTCACTTTCAGGATTTCTCAGTGGAATTAGGTTATCATTTAATTTGGCTGCTCTATTTGTTGACTTAATAAAGGGTAAAGTTTGTGTTAGAGTACTATCATTAAATAGATTATTATTCAAATCTATTTCCCTTCACTATAAAAATCCACTTGCTTAGATTGTTTCCTTTAAAACAGATATATCCGTGGCACCTGGGTGGCTCAGTTGGTTGAGGGTCCGACTTCAGCTTCATGATCTCATGGTTTGTGGGTTTGAACCCCGCATCAGGCTCTGTGCTGACAGCTCAGAGCCTGGAGCCTGCTTCAGATTCTGTGTCTCCCTCTCTCTCTGCTCCTCCCCTGCTTGTGCTCTCTCTCACAAAAATAAACATTTAAAAAAATTAAAAAATAAAATAGATACACCGACTTCTGTGAGAAGTCAACCGTGTTACTAAGAACAGTTTCACACAGGTGCACACTTGAAAAGTTTAAGGATATAGAGGAGTTTACCAGGTGATGAAGTTAAAAAAAAAAAAAAAAAAAAAAAAAAAAGAGCTAAGGAGTCTTTGCAGAGGGACCATTGTGATTTGGTTTCCCAGTATTCTCAATTTCCTCAGACATCACACCTGATGAGCTCTTGGGCCATGAGGTTCGGGGGAATGATCCCATGGATGCAGAAGAGTTAACAGGGCAGCTCTGAGAAAGCTATCCTTAGAAAGGTTTGCCTGCAAGGTTGGCCCTCGGCTGGCATTTAGATTTCAGGAGGGCTCCCCCATTCCCTGAGAAAGCAGCTCCCTGTTCCCAAACTGTACCAGGGGGTTTATGCTAAATATACCTGCTTTCCTTCTATGAATCTGGAATTCTGCTACGGGGTCTGGCAAGACGAGCCTGTGTGACAAGCCTCCCAGTGAAAACCCTGGACAATGAGTCTTGATAGACATTTTACACGTGTTGTCACCATTTGATGCTGGGGGGATTAAGCGTGTCTTGTGACTCCATGGGAAAAAAAAAGTCTTGAAAGCTTGTACCTGATTTCCTCTGGACTTCACTCGATGCAGTCTCTTCCTTTTTCTGCTTTTGTTTTGTATCTTTTTGATATAATAAATTGTAGTCTTTTTTTCAACGTTTTATTTATTTTTGGGACAGAGAGAGACAGAGCATGAACGGGGGAGGGGCAGAGAGAGAGGGAGACACAGAATCAGAAACAGGCTCCAGGCTCTGAGCCATCAGCCCAGAGCCCGACGCGGGGCTCGAACTCCCGGACCGCGAGATCGTGACCTGGCTGAAGTCGGACGCTTAACCGACTGCGCCACCCAGGCGCCCCTAAATTGTAGTCTTGAGTGTGGCTGTATGCTGAGTCCCACGAGTCCTCCCAGCAAATCATCAAAACCAGGGGAGTCTTGGGGACCTGCCAACACAGTACCCTCAGCCATAAGTTTGGGTCCTGATAGATGCATGTATAGCCAACATCTCTATAGAGGTGATCCAAGGATTGGCTTCTGACTCCAGCATGGCTAGTGAGACCAGATGAGGCCTTCCCTGGGCTTCTGAGAGAACCCAGCGTTCTTTATTCTGCTGGTTGATGTGGGATGGGACTGTGAGGCTGTACCTGGTGGTTGCCTTCTTAGGACCAAACAAGAACAACCTAGAGTTACCAGGGAGGCTACCACATGGAGCCTGCAGATAAGGCAGGCACAGAAGGCAAGGAATTGGGCCAGGATCACAATCAATTGCTTGATCAAGCCCCTTCAAAGACAGTCCTACCCTTCTAGATGTTTCCTCTGTTACGCAGGCAAGTTGTGTTACCAGTGTGAACTAGTTTTATTATTGGCCACCGCAAGGATCCCAACTGATGCGGCACTGAACCATGCCAGAGTCTGAGTTGGGTTTCTGAGTCAGGAAGTCACATATTTATTCAGGTGTGTGTCCTAGTAAGGCCCCTCTGGTGGGCAGGGGGTGCGTGGTGAAAAACTGGAGACCAGTGGGAACACCACTAAATGAGCTATCCACTAAGAGGGTATACATGGTAGCAGCAACTGGAAAACCCTGGAAGACTCAGTAAATGGAAGTGAAGGATTGGATGTGGGGGGTGAGCACTAGAAAAGTCGAAGATGACCGGTTTCTTAGTTTGCCTCAGCAAAGCAAAAGGTGGTGTTCTTTTGTTTATTTGAGACAGAGAGAGAGAGAGAGAGAGAGAGAGAATCCCAAGCAGGATCCCCACTCAGTGCAGAGCCCCATGCAGGGCTCAAACTCACGAACCACAAAATCCCGACCTGAGCCAAGATCAAGAGCCTGACACTTACCCGACTGGGCCACCTAGGTGTCCCGAAGAGGTGACGTTCTTAACTAAGGCAACAAGAATACATGCGCATTTAGGGGTGGAGGGGAAGACGACGTGTTGACCTGCACAGTAACCAGAGGACAACAGCCTCGTAATGACTTGTAACTGTGGGTGGGACTGTGGGATTATGGAAGGAGCATAACTAAAATACAGGTTCAGGGGCACCAGCACTCAGGCGATGGGTGAAGATATGAGAGGAGACGAAACCATCCAGGAAGAAAATGTCTTCCAAAGGGTGGTCAGGCCTGAAACCTCAATCCTGATCCTACAGAGATGGGAAGATAGAAATTATAGAAGAGACAAAGAGAAAACAGGGAGACTAACCCATGGGTTCATTAATAAGTTAATATATTTCTTAATGAAGGATAAAAGGGAAATGATGAATTAAGGAGGACAGTGTATTCAACAGTATGAAGATTACAGAAAAAGTTAAGGAGCACAAAGACAAAGAAGAAGCCGCTCAATCTGGATAACAGCCTCTCTGTGACCTTTGAGACTGACAGAGAAAGGTTAGGAAGATAATTAAAACATCTCTTTCTTAACATGCTTTAAAGATGTAGGGTCTACATTCAACACTCTCATCAGTGTGTGGCATTTGATTCATTTTAACATACTGTTTCAATTTGGAAGGACACTGAGCTCTTCCAAGCTCAAGAGCAACAACGGCTATGACAAAAGACCAACGTTAAAAGGCTGCCCCTTTAAAAAACAAATTCAACTGGTGTAACAAAAAATCACTCTGAATTATAGTTTTAGGATACCATACAGAGATCGTGAGGCTGAGGCATAACTTCTAGGTCTTCTCCGCATCCTGCTCACTCATTAAGCCAACAATCCTGAGGCGTGCCTTCGTGTTCCCCCACTGTGCTAAATGTTACAATTCCATGTTTCTGAGACCGTTTCCCTTGATCCCTGAGCCTCCTGAAGCAAAGTGCCAGGCCACGCTCCCCAAAGCCCTATTTGGGACTGAAGATGGTCCCCCAGCTCCTGAGCAAGTCAACAGCGGTCTCTGAGCACACTCGTCGGCCCCAGGTCACAGTCCCGTCGGTAGGGCGGGCTGTGATCGGTGACTGGTTAGCGCAGGGCAATGCTGACGGGCACCAGAGCCTCCTCTGTTCTCTCTCTGCCTCCTCTGCTTACCACTCTCCACCCAGGCGTTGATCCCCACATCTCCAAATACATTCCTGCCCAGAGATCTCCACGTCAAAGCCCGGTGGCCAGGGAACGCAGCCCGTAACAGCCCTCTCCGCACACATGTTCTCGGCTGCGCTCCACAGCTGGAATTCACTCCATCTCCGACCTCGGCATCCCACTTGCTGGTCGCCTCTGCGGCCGACCCATCAAAAGGGCATCTCCTCGGCACACATCATCCGAGCTAAAATGGTGGGGAAAACACCAGTGTGACAGCACTTGCCTGTGACCTATTTCTGATTTGAGAGTACTGATTAAACAAGAAAATTCTTATGTTTGGTAGATTTACAGGCATTCTATGAAAATAAAAAAATTTCAACAAAACCGAGGTGAGAAGAAGGAAAACTATTTGGGAACATAAAGACCTTTTTCCTGTTTTAAAGCAGAACACTGTCATAGCAAAGTTTGAAAAATAAGTGAATACATGTGACAATTCATGTTAAAACTGGGGTATCAATACATTAGAGAACAGAAATTAGCAAAACAAAGTGCAAAAGACATCAAAGTGGCTTTCCTCATTTAATGTTCCTTTCCACTTATAAATGCTATCACAGTTCTAAAGAATTGGGAGAAAATTTTTTATTATGAAGATATAGCTCTAAGAACAGAAAGATAATTACATGCTAGCTTATAGTTCATTGTAAAAAATAATTATAACGTGAAAAGTTAGTAAAAAATTAAAATCTGAAAAGTTATCTAAAGTCTGAAAATGTTAAGCAGAGTCCTCTGTATCTTGGCTGTGATCACTTTTGCATATCTGGGTGAGGAGAGTACTTAATTTCTCTATTCTTATTAATAAGGTGGTGTGTCCTTCACAGCTTGGCATAGTCTTTAAGAATCATCTGAAGCTTCTGGCTCAGCAAGATGTTCCCTCTGGCCTTCAGTCTGCCACTAAAGAATGCCTGGAAAGGAAAGCGGGACAAAAGAGCGCCAGACTTTATCATGTTGCATTTCATTTCTGTTTTGAAAAGATCACTGTTCAGACTGAATACAATTGAGATAATACCTCTGGACGACAAAGGCAACTTTTATCTAGCAATATTACTTTAATGATTATAGATAGTACCCAAATTCCTAGATACCTAAGGAAACAAACAAACAAAAAGACTCCTTGTGTATTTTGGAAAACCACAGAATAATTTATCTGAACTGACAGATCTGGGAGTTCTGTGTCTCAACCCACACTTGGATGTCGGTCTATGTTCTTAAATGTGAATTTAAGACCCTATGAATATAGGGCTGTGCTGTAGTCCTGACAATAAAAGTATTTCTTACTCCTTGAAAGAGAGAGCCATGTAATGACAAAACAACACCGTGTAACTAAGTAGAGAATCGGCCCTGTGCTGTGGCATCAGAAGGGCTGGGTTAAAATCGAGGCTCTGCCACTTCCAAGCAAGGTGAGCTTGGGCAAATTACTTAACCTCTCTGAGCTCCAGCCTCCTCATCTACGGGGGCATGACAACAGTACCTAAATAACGCAGCTGTGTCGCTGAGCTGAACGAAATAGGGCGTCAAGCGCTTAGCTTAGCGTGTGATGTGCGGTAAGGGCCTATCAAACGTGTCATTATTACCAAGTGAAGGCTGGAGAGTTCGAACACTACAGAATCGCCTGTGGGCCTGGCCTGACACAGAGACTTGTCCACGTTCCTTAAATTCACCCTCGCTGTCAACTTCCCTCGCAGTAAGAAAACACAAACGTCAAAGTTCATACGGCTAATGGGGAAATAGTATATAGACTATGAAGTGAAAAAGAAATCCCTAGGTTTTTAGATAGATGGAAAAAAATGTAATATCCATGTATTCTTACCATTACAAAGCAGCCTAGGAATACAGTCTCACCTGAGAAGCCAAGCCATCAGCTTGCAGTGAGCCTGTTTCTTGCCAGTTGACAGCTGAGAAAACTTGAGAGCTGTAATAACCGGCTCAAGGCCACAGCGCCAGCGAGAAGCGGGGCTAGGCCTTGAACTCACACGTGTTCTTCCTCAACACAGCCTCCGGCTTATCAACATACAGCAACTTGATCTTAGAAGCAAACCCTCATCAACTGGAGGGAAAGCCAAAACTACACCAACTTCTTAGCCCAGAAAAAAATAACGGGGAACTCATTCACAATCAGGATCAACTGCGAGGGGTCCAAAGAGGAGCCTGGGATTTCAAAGCTAAGACTACTTTCGCGGGGCAGTGACAGGAGCTATGCTCAGCAAGCCTGGCAGAGGCGTCAGTACCGAGACCTGCCTGCTGGGGTCCAGCTCTGAGACGGACCTGCCACCGAGGATCAGAACACCTAATTCCTTGAAGTAGATACACCAAAGCCAACGAGGACAGGTGTCGTAGAGTAGAAGAATTCTGTACAGAGATCTCTGTCCCTATCTATTTCCTTAGGATAGACTCCTAGAAGAAGAAATACTGAATCATGACACAACCATGCTTGCCCATCACCAGTGTGCAAACTGTGTGGCACAGTATGGAACAATATGGAACATTTAACATTTTCGAGGGAAATACAGGGACATCAGTGAAACACAACTCTTGCTTGGACCTAATCACTTAATAAAGGGCTGTTAGGTATTTCTCTGAGCCTAGGAGTATGAGGCAAAAAGTACTGAGACTGCAGGTTGCCACGAAGGAACAAAGTCTGAAGCCCTCCCACAGTGCTTTCCAGAAAGACTGTACCCAGTTTATACTCGCTCCAGCTACCTGTGAGTTCTCTTATCCCAACTGTAACAATACTGTTCATTTTAACCTTTGAAAATTTGAGGCAAAATGACATCCGCTAATTTGCATTTTGTGGCTACTGGGAAAAATTAATAGTTCTTATGTATCTAAGTCATTTCTATTTATTGATTACTGGATAACTTTTGCTAACTTTTTTCTATTTGGTGTTTTCCAGAGCGTTGCAGAGGTTACTGACACCACTCTACCATGTATCGTCGTTGTCTGTGTTATTTCCCCCAGGTTTATGGGACCACCTCGAGGAGTCCGACAACCTGGCATTTTCAGTTTCCCCATGGCCTCAACTGCTATTGGTGAGCTCCTGTTCCTGATTTTTATCCTTGCTTTCATCTGCTCAAGTATCAGTGAGGGCCCACGGTATGCTAGGCGATAATCTAGGCAGGAAATAGGTTATCTTCCTCTGTTCCCATGGAGCTAACATTATGGTAGGGGAGTCAAAAAATAAAATGTAAGCAAGTAATTAAAACCTGTTATAAACACTAGGAAGGAGAGAACAGGATGCTAGCTCACATCCTTCCTAACAGAAAGGAACTACTCTGGATGAACTGAAGCCAGCTCTGCCAAAAGCTCAGGGGACAAGATCCAGAAAAGGCAACGGCACAGACACCAAAGCAGTAAAAGGTGATGGGAAGAAATGGAGAGAATGAACAATGTGAATGAGTCAGAATTCTAAGTGGGGAGACAAACGGTGTGGGCTGAAGCGAGAAAAGACGAGCAAGAAAATCGCCACACAGGACATGGGAGACTGGTAGTCTGGATGTCATCCAAGTGCAAACGGAAATCTTAGGGAGGTTTTCAGGTAGGGCGACCAATAATCTAATTTACATTTTTAAACGGTTCCCCTGGACCCTGTGTGGAGAACAGACTGGTGGAGAGGCAAGTTTGGAAGTAGTAAGACCAGCCAAGAAGCCATAGGAGTAAGCCAGCGGAGATGCTGGAGGCTTGGATCGTGGTGGTATCTCTAGCGGGGAAGGTGGAGGATGAATGTTAAGATATATTATGGAGAAAGATCAGGCAGAATTAAGGACAAACAGAATATAGAGGTATAGAAGGAAGCCAAGACAATCCTTACATTACCAAGCATATTAACTTGTATAGATAGATGGTAGTGCCATTTACGGAGACAGAAAAGACTGGGGGAGAAAATGAACTCATGAGTTCTATCTTAGACGACGTCAGCGAGAGATGCCAGTAAGACCTCCCATCAGAGGGTCAGGTGGAGAGATGCCGACAACACTGTGGAACTTAGAGAAGACAAGTCGGACATTTAGATCTGTGAGTTGTCAGCACATCCAAGGCTTTAAATACCATAGGATGGAGGAACGCATTTGGGGAAAGACGTTACTTAGAGAAGAGCCCTGAAATGAGCCCTGAGAAGCACCAAATTTAATGGGTGGGGTGGAAGAAGAAGACAGTAAAGGAGATTAGGAAAAGCCAAAGGTACAGAAAGCAAAACAGAAGAATATGGTGTCAAGAAAGCCAAGGGATGACATCATTTCAAGAAGTTGGTGGTTAACTCAGTTGAATGCTAAGAAGGGCTAAAGCAGACTTGGAATGCAGTAAAAGATAATCAGAAGACAGATGAATGAACAAAGGGTCACTTGTTGGAGACGCCATTTTTATGAATCATGAGGGAAGGTACCAAGGTCAACAAGAGTCGGTGGCAGAGAGAGAAAGACTGTATATACGAGGAGATGCGGTCTCTGATGACCGAAGACTAATGACCTTAGCACTGAGGTTGGGGAGAAGGTAACAAAGCCAAATGGCTTCAGAAAAACTCCGATATTAATTAGAATTTCTCAAAGGATTATCATTAAGAATAGTAAGTAGCTAGGTTTCTGTTAAGTTTTTGCTTCTGCTTTTATTTTTTACATTTAATCCCATTCCGTCTGGTGGTGACTTAGGTACATGGAGTGATGAAAGCACTACCATTTCCTATGCCACTGCCCAGTGCCATCCACTAAATGATCCATTCACCCCCAAGGGTCTCGTATTCCTGGCAATTACAAAAATGTTTCCCTGATCCTACATTAAATCTTTATATAAGGGCACCTCAAATGTAACACGTCTAAAAAAGAACTCCTAACGACCCACTCTCTGCCCTGGAGTCAATTTTCCACTCAGCGGCCAGAATGACCTTTCAAACTCATGCCACAATGGCTTCCTATCACACACGAGATCTAGACTCCTTGCCAAGACTGCGAAGGTCCTGTGCAAACCAGCCCTTCCCCACGCTCCCACTCCCTCCCTCCCCCTCTCCCAGTGCTCTTCACCTGTCTCCTCACAGTTAAAGTGCTTCAGTAAAGTCCAGCTACTCCTGCATCAACACTTCGTGTCCTTGGCCTCATGGTTCATCCATGAGCACTCACTTTGGCCAGTGCTCTGTCAGGCCTTTTTGGACAACCCCATCTCAAACAGTTCCCCTAGCCTATCACCATCTAATCCAGGGGCCAGCAAACTACAGCCTGCAGGCCAAACTCTGAGGCCAGTTTCTGGAAATACAGTTTTACAGTTGGAACACAGCCCCATTCATTTATTTCCATATTTTCTGTGGCTACTCTGACTCTACAGGGGCAGAAGTGAGGGGATGCAGCAGAAACCATCGGGCCCACAAAGCCTAGAATGTTCACTAGGTGACCCTTTACCGACAAAGTCTGCCAACCAGTGCTCTGACCCATTACTGTGCCTTATTTTTCTCAATACCTGAAATTAGATTTTTTTTTCCTTCCACTCCAGAACTAAGCTCAAACGGTAGGGGGCACTGTCATGTTGAGCCACACCTAACGCCCGAATCAGAGTTAAGTGCTAAGTAAATTTCTGGGAAGGAACCAACTGCGGTCAGCTGGTGCGAAGCACCAGACTGAGCTCTTCGTATACATTATCAGGTTTAGTTATGACTATTGTTTGGGATTATCACAATTATTGTATTAACTTTATCACTGAGAACACTAGAATTTAGAGAGTAAGTGACAGTGTGGATTCAAACTCAGACCTATCTCATGTCAAAGATCGTATTTTTAACACTACACTAATTACTGTACAGTTCTTTTTAAATTAGTCTTTCTATCCAGGAAAATTGCACTTTCTCAGGTATTCAAATTGCTCTGCTCCTTGTAAACTTGCACAACTTGCACAACTGTCCTCACATAGGCTTTCCTTGTTCGGCAAGTCACTGGCATTTTACAGTTTGCGTTGTGATTATAAACAACTTTTATTTTCAGTGACATCTTCTACTTGGGTTCACTGCTGTGTGAAAGCTATTTTTTAATAATAATTGAATATCCAACTGCTTGCTTGAAGCCCTTCATTCTAATAAATAGTAGTTGATTCTCTTGGAATTTCTAGCTACATGATCATGGTTTGAAAGTAACAAGTTTTTCTCCTCCATTCTAATTGTTACGTCAGTTTCTTTAATTTTGCGACTGTGGTTTGGCCAAAAGTCTCAGAACAATATTAACTAATAGTGATCTGAGAGGGCAGCCTTGTCAAAAGCATTATTTTCCAGGGAAAGGCCTCTAAATGTTTCATCTTATTAAGTAAGACACCGGCTGTTACATTCTGTCCTTCTATTTCCAGTTTTCAATGATGATTAAGACAACTTATTAATCTTCTACATCAGGAATGAATTTCTAATTTCATAAAGTATCTAGTAATGCATGGTTTTTCACCTCTGAATTAATGACAGAATATATTTAAAGGTCTAGATGTGGGTTTTATATTGCTCTAGTCTATGCTGAAGAAGAACGTCACCCCCAAATTCAGTTTTAAAAGGTGTTATTTGGAACTCCTTTAAAAATATATATGATCTGTCAACCCAGATATTGATATCAACTGTGTCTTCTTCAAAGTTGTAAGGAACCTGTCTTATAAATCAGCATTTGGGAGTCAGCTGAAAACTGCAATTGTCAAATAGGAAGCAATGATGATGAATGGACTTGTTAGGAACATTACCTTCTGAGGGTCAAGCTTGCCCAGGACTACCTCCATGAAATCTTCGTCTGAAAGTGTGAAGGTCGTATCCGCAGAGCCTACTGCAGGGCCTTGATAGACTTTTCCAGAACCATTTTTTAAGTCAATAGCTGTCAAAGATAGGAAGAGAGCAACGTGTGTTATTTTTTTTTTCTTCACAACAGGAGAGTAAAATAAAGCAAACAAAATGCAAACATATTTATGGTTTCCAAGTTAGTGTGGCGCTTTCTACCTTACACGTTCTCTGTCATTTAGAAAAATTAGAAAATCCTTTATTTTTCAAGATGTCTTTTTTATAAAGAAGTTCTTCACAAGAGTAAAAATCAATAATAGTTTCACTTCACTAAAGAAGTATATACAACAGAGACATTTTAAATGTGAATTAATGTAGAGTAAGATATAAGGAAGCTAAATTGTTGGTGGTTATATGGTTAAGGCCTTTAGGTTCAAATACAAACTCTATAGTCAACAAAGGAAGAAAGCTGAATTTTAAAACAGGTGCATGCTGGATACACCTGGGTGTCTCAGTTGGTTAAGCATCTGACTTTGCCTCAGGTCATAATCTTGCGGTTTGTGGGTTCAAGCCCCGCATCGGCTGTGCTGACAGCTCAGAGCCTGGAGCCTGCTTTGGATTCTGTGGCTCCTGTTGTCTCTGCCCCTCCCCTGCTCATTCTCTCTCTCTCTTTCTCAAAAATAAATAAACATTAAAAAAAAATTTTAAACAGGTGAATGTTAGTTGGGTTGGAGGAAGGAAATACACAATCTAGTCACCTTTTAAATATCTATATTCATCAAAGGTTCTGTCATAGCAAGATAGTCAAAACAGATGCGTAAAAATGTTCTAATTTGTTGCGTGTACTTAGTATTTATTTACAAAATATTTCTTGCCCTAATTGTTGCAAATAAACATTAAAATTTAACTTCTTTTCCAGGGCACCTGGCTGGCTCAGTCGGTTAAGCGGCCGACTTCAGCTCAGGTCATGATCTCACAGTTCGCGGGTTCAAGCCCCGCATCGGACTCTGTGCTGACAGCTCAGAGACGAGCCTGCTCCGGATTCTGTGTCTCCCTCTCTCTCTGCCCCTCCCCTGCTCTCTCTCTTTCTCAAAAATAAACATTAAAAAAAAATTTTTTTCAATTTAACTTCTTTTCCCTTAACTGTGTTTGACAGAAGTATTTAAGTATCCCAGAAAAAGGCTGGGTAACTGGGAAAACTATGAAAAATTACCTTCATTGCTCTCTATAACATTTATAGAGTTGAATACCAAAGCCACAATTTACGAAGTTTTAAGTGCCTCCCATGTGACTGAGACCATCATCCCCTCCTCCAGTGCCAGCCTCCGGAAGGCGCTTTCTCTTGCTACAGCAAAGGAGCTACAATCGCATCACCGTCCCTAAGAGTGTGCAGAGAGCTCCCAGCTTAGGGCCAAGCTACACGTGCATGATGAAAACCCAGAGTGCTTAACTACCTCCTGCTTAGCCCAAGACCTGCTCCAGAGGGAAAATGATATCACTCCAACTCTTCAGAGTACAGAAGTTGGCCAACTAAGGTAAAACAAGAACTCAACGAAAAGTCACCTTGGGGAAGGAGAAGGGGAAGTTTTTGCTTTGTACACTTCGTTCACTCACTCCACTGCTGAGTTGCTACTACGGGTGTCAGACAAACGCAAGGTACTAGAAGTCACGCGTGAAGAGCAAAGGCTCTGTTCTTACTGGCACTTAACTATGACATGTGTGTTCTCCTGTATTGCTTGTAGAGTTAAACAGAAAGAGAGAAAAAGGGAGGGAGTCAGGAAGGGTGGGGAAGGAAAGGGTGGGAGAAAGACTCTAAACTCTAAAAGGCAAACCTCTGGAGTTCAACAAACAACCTTCATGATGTTAATTCGTCACAAGTGAGTCTAAAAGCCCACACCAGTCCTGCTCAGGAACGTTAGTGGGCTGCACACATCTTAATGCTCAGGTGAGGGAGAAAGGCTCTAAGCTAATGAAGGTTCTTATCTGTCCGCCTGCCCTCTCACTCCCCCTGGTTCTACGTGTGGCTTCAGCCATGACTCTTGGAAAGCAATATGACTCTCTTCTGTGGAAAGCTAGAAACTAGGACTGATGAAAGAGAAGAGGGCTCAGAGAAAGGGAAGGTTCTTAGCAAGAATACAGGGAGTGAGGGGAAAGGATTGGCATGTCCAATTCCAAGGTGGCTCAGGTCATGGTCTACAATATGGCTCGTTCAGGAGACTCATCATCCACCACCATTACCTTGAATTTACACTTACCCACCGGTAAGGTCACGGTTATTCTTACTGAAATGAAGAAACTACTATACGTATTTTCTTTTACTGGTAGCAACTATTTTAAAAGCTTTGTGCATGACTTCAGCTCTGTATTTATATGATCATTAAGGCTCCGAAAGAGTCTATGAAAATTTCAGTTGTACTTTACAACACTTAATGGGGGTGAGAGACCATGCCATTTGGAAAACTGGGGATCTCTAAAGGTCTTGGGATATATGTACCTTACAAATCACAAAGGAGAAGGCGGCTGTTTATATTGATGCCTCCTTCCCTGAAGATTATAAATGCTCTGCTGGAACAAGAATGTCTTGTCTGTATCCCCTACACTTCCTTGAATAGAAAGTACTTAGAAACTATTTATTAACGGATGATTAAAAAAGCACATCGATGAAGCATCTCTATTAAAAAAAAAAATAGTAACAACAACAAAATGAAAACTTAAGTTAAAAACAAAGATTTTTGGGGGGCGCCTGGGTGGCTCAGTCGGTTAAGCATCCGACTGAGGCTCAGGTCATGATCTCACGGTTTGAGTTGGAGCCCCACGTCGTGCTCTGTGTTGACAGCTCAGAGCCTGGAGCCTGCTTCGGATTCTGTGTCTCCTTTTTTCTGTGCCCCTCCCCCACTTGTGCTCTCTGTCTCTCAAAAATAAATAAATGTAAAAAAAAAAAAAATTTAATAAAGATTTGTTTTAAATCACACCATGAAGGACACAATACTTTTGTGTTGTTCCTGCCAAAAACTCAAACTCAAACTAATAATCATGGGAAACATCAAATAAACATAAGCTGAGGAACATTCTACAGAATGTCTGGGCTCTATTTTTCAAATATGTCAAGGTCACAAAAAACAAGAACAGACTGAGGAACTCATCCAGATTAACAGACTCAAGAGACCTAATAATGAAATGTAGTATCTGATCCCAATTGGACCCTGGACAGCTCTTTCTTTTTCTTTCTTCATTTCTATTATTGTTGTTATTATTCTTTCTATTGTTACTCTTTTGCTATAGAAAACATTAGTGGGACGACTGGTGAAATAATAAAGTCTGTAGATTAATTAATACTGTATCAATGTTAACTTCTTGATATTGAGAGTGGTTCTATGAATAGATAAGAGACAGCCTTTGTTTTTAGGAGATGCTACTGGACTATCCAGGGAATAAAGGACACTGTAAGTTTCAAATGCTCTCAAATGCTTTAGAAAAATGACCATAATATGTACGATGAAAAAAAATAGTAAAGGATATGGAATAAAATCATAATTTGGAGAAACTGAGTGAAAGACACAGACCAGTTCTCTGTACTATTCCTGCAACTTTACTTTTCTGTAAGTCTGAAATCATTTCAAAAGAAAAAAGTACAAAAAGATGTTATTAAGATGAATAGCACCCACAGCAAGATGGAAAGCCATTAACGATTTAAGTGATTTTGTAAGTGAGTGAGTGAGTGAGTGAGTGCGGGCAAGCAGTCAGGGGCTGTGCTGTATGAGGGGATGTGGTCACGGGTGCTAAGGGAATCGAGAGTAACCTGAGGTAGACGCCCCTCCGACACACAGGTCCCCACCCCTGACTGGATGCCATGGTGCTTTCCAAAGGTCATCTCTTCAAGTCTTTCCTGTAAACCCATGAGACGCTTTCGGATCCCAGTCCAAAATGTGGAACAAGCATCCTCAAGACTGAGTTTATATCCCAGCTGAGAAACCCTCAAACGTGAACTGGTTGGTCTGCTAGAAGATGAACACCGACTGTGAAGCTAATAGGTCCTAATGATCAAACGGTGCCACTAAGGATGAATGTATTCTGATCTTAAAAGAACGCCAGTTGCCAAATCTGTATATATCCTTCCACATTCTGGCAAATTTCTAAGGTCCAAAATAAATCTTTGTCCAGATTTAAAGAACATCTTTGTCCAGACATTGTTACATAGTGCATAATGGATGCCTGGATCTAGTCCAATTACGTAGACTTAGCTCTATACAATTAATTTCAGTATATATATTTTTTAAACCCAAATAATTTCATTACATAACCAGCAGTATGCAAGCAATAATGCATAGTATTTCTACAATCTTGCTATATCAATGCCAATTCCAATCATGTTCCTATAATGGCAAAGAATACAAATATGTGAAAAGAAACTAAATTTCCTTTAGGGGAAAAACAACCAAATCGTTCAACGCCAACCAGCTTAAACCTATCATGAGAACATATTTGTTACTCAGCAACACTGTATCATCACTACACGGAAAGAAACGGGTCTTTATCAAAAGTTTCAGTAGCGTGGCTATTCTATATTCTACATCTACTAGATACAATCAAACAACAGATAGATTCTTATTTGGAAACAGAGGGTAATATTCATGTCTAGACTTACAACAAATTGCATCTTTAAGATTCCCGGGCCACAGTGTAAGATGCTCACTTTATTTAGACACAAATGGAGATGGTGGGGCCATTAGCTACGCAGCAGACAGTCTTGATGGAACAAGGATCTCCCTCCATTTTCTTCCTGCGTGCCATGAAGCACAGCAGCAAAGCTACTGCCCGGAGTCCCACCCACCATTTCCCTGAGCGTGGTTTCCAAGGCCCTGTCTCAGCTGTGACTTTATTTATCCCATGTTCCCAGCCCACGGTTCCTACCCACCAGCCCAGATCTGTCTGCTACAGGTAAGCACCATGGCTTATCCTCTTCTCCCAAACCCCTCCCCTGGCCCACGTTTCACACATCTGGCAACACAGTCAACAACCCCAGCCACACAGGCTCCAAACTCTGGCATCCGTTTGGACTCCTTCTCTTTCCTCTTGTTTTTCAGACATTATCAGTAGCCAAGCCAGTCAATTCTTCTTAGCAATAATCCACATATGCCCTCCTCCCTCCATTCCTTCCATGACCTTCAATTAGGTCTTCCTTCCCTTTCATCTGCAGTGCAACAATCCTTGTCTCTCCAATCTCTGTATTCAAATTTTCCTGTGTCCCGCCTCTAAGAGGGAACAGCCAGTCTTCTCAAATTTGTGATCTGCAACCTAGCAGGGCACCTGGCACATTGTAAACACTCAATTATTACTTGAACGAGCCAATCCCCCTGTTCTGTGACAGTTGATGACACCTTCTCCACGTCTCTTAGCAATTCTGTTCAGAATTATTGAGGGATATGAATAGGCCCCGATTCCTTATTTGTACTCCTCCAAGCAAAATGTGTTCTAGAATTCAGAATCTTCCAGATTTCAGGAAGGAAATACAGTGCATAAAACATGTATCATCTATTATGGAAAAGCTGCAACAATGTAACACTCTATACACAGATACACGATTTCTGTACTCAACTCATTCACACTGGGTGAGATGCGGACAATTATTTGCATCATGTGAGTTCCAGTCAGGTTCTGGCATCAATAAGTTGGAAGGAAAAAGACCTTTCCAGTTTTAGACTTTGTGGTCTCTGGAATGACGGACAGAAGAAGCTGTGTTTCATTTTCAGGTAAAGCCTCTGATTCTTTATCATCCTCTATGCCTTCCTGTCATCTTTCATTTCCTCTGAATTTTTCCTGTTGCTTAGAACAACAGAATGGGATCCAAAGGGTTTAGCAGAACAACTTTTGGCTGGCTTTAGAAATTAACAGCCATGGGGGCGCCTGGGTGGCTCAGTCGGTTGAGCTTCCAACTACAGCTCAGGTCATGATCTCACATAGTCCATGAGTTCGAGCCCCGCATGGGGCTCTGTGCTGACAGCTCAGAGCCTGGAGCCTGCTTCAGATTCTATGTCTGTCTGTCTGTCTGTCTGTCTCTCTCTCTCTCTCTCTCTCTGCCCCTCCCCCCCACTCACACTCTCCCTCTCAAAATAAACAAAGATACAAAAAAAAAAAGATTTTTTTAAAAAGAAATTAACAGTCATAGATGTTATAAGCTATATTGCTTACTTATAAAAGGTTTCAGTGGGATCACCCTGTTCCTGATTACTTCACTCATACTAACTAGAAAATATCCACACAACACGTTATCATTTTAAAAGACAGAAGGTACCAATTTCAGAACTTTAAAAAAAAAAAAAAAGCAGGTGTGTGATTCATCTAAGACTATATACTCTACATGGCTTTTAGCACTTAGTCAACATACATGGAAAGAGGCTACTGTGTTACAGGTTGTACTAGAAGCAAGAAATCAAAAATTAATCTGTAGCCCTTTCTCAGGCTTACCCCCAAGGTCAGATGGGAGGAGACACCTAATTATGAACGATCATAACCCAGTAAGATAACTGTGACAAATAAAAGACTGTTCAAAGGAAATTTAGAGATTTCTTTCTCCCGCTAATGTCCATCTACAACCCTGCAACAGAATCCAAGAATCCCTATAAAAGTAAAAAGCCAAAGGAGAACCTTTATTCAAAAGGGTAAAATACCCGAAGGAACAGAACATAAGAACATGGCAAGGCTTTCAACTACATTTTAGAGCCACAAAAAGACACAAATAATTGTGGATATCAAGGATATTATGTCCATTGTTCATTATTAACAGTGAAATAAGAAAAACAGTCTTCTCAATTTCTATCTTCATAAAGCAGCACTATGTACGGATTGTAACATTTTTAGTAATATAAAACAATGCTCTGTAATCAAACCATTGTCTCCAGAAGCAGAAATAAGGTCCTAGTGAGCCTCCTCCCCAAAGTTCCTCATCAAGGCCCTGCTTCCGGCTCTTTATGCAGATCCGGCGCGCTCATCCCACATCTCTCCGTTCCGTGCTCTCGGCCCACAAGAAAGGAACGGACGAGCTCTCCAGCCCCTCTGAGGCCATCTCTGCCCAGCGAGGCAGAGGCCACGCCGTCCCTCCTGCTCCTGGGTGACGACGCACAACAGGCTTCACGGGCCTCACCTCAAAGACACAGATACGGCTCCTCTGCAGCCGAAACCAACCCTGACCCAAGGGCCAACACGAGAACTCAGCTAATTCTCCCGAGATTCAGACAAATTTGGTTTTAAAAGACTCTTACTCTCCCCACCTCCAACCACACATGATTGGGTGATGTCGGGAGTGGCATCGAGATGGCAGGAATGGGGGGTGGGGGGGTGGGGAGGAAGGGCGGGGAGAAGACGGGCACAGTCCAAGATCTGAAGTTGGAATGCACCTTCCGGGCCAATAAGCCCAAACCCCCGGGTTCTGAGACTCGCACAAGGTCAGTCACTTGTGACGGTCACTCCGGTGACACCCGTGCTCAGCCAAGGTGCAGTGAGGAGCTGCGGTCCTCTCTCCTGTCCAAGACGCGAACGAGGCTGGGACAGCTAAGAGCAATTTAAAATACTAAGACGTTTAAGAAAAAATCTTTAAAACCGCTTGTGCAAAAAAAAAAAAAAATAAGGACTCCCTAAATCAAGGCATTCAACCATCCATTTCATGGCATTAAGCACCAAGATGAAGACAACAGATGCCAACACAGAACCATTTTCTAAGACACCGTAAGCCCAGAGGCCTAGACAGCTTCTACTGCCGCCAGCCACGGTGACGTAGTCTGTGACACAGAGACTGGGAAAGCAACAACCAGAAGTGGAAACAGTTACAACACAGCTGAGAATCAGGTCCATTAATAGGTGGCCGACCAAAGGGAACAGTGAACCCTTTCAGGGAAAGCTTTACGATCCCAGTGAACCCTTTCAGGGAAAGCTTTACTAAGGACTGCTCAAGATGAGAAAGCAAGCAAAAAGCTACTGGGCATCAATAGTAAGTAGTTATTAACAGGATTCCGATATTCCCATTTTTCCAGTGGAACTGTCAGGAAAAACCCTTCTCCTGAGTTAATTAAAGGTCATTTGTAAAGGGAAGCACATTTGCTAACACTGTCTACGAGGAAAGTACCAGCAAGACAAGGGGCAAATCTGAGTTACTAACACTAGTTTGCCAAGAGTGAAGCTCTTGTCTACGTTACACATCCCTGCAGGGTTCGAGGGTGCCAACTTTGGGACCCATGGTTCCAGCACCTTCTCTCACTTTTTACAGATCTCATTCCTCTCCTCTACCAGTATCTTCAAAGATCCTGTGCTGTAATTCAACTTCTAACAGACGTTCCTCCCTAGGGAAAAAGCTGAATTCCACCATGGAAAGATAGACAACAGGAAGGGTGTGATAACACCTGCACACACAGTGTTGATCTACGAAGTTACTTAGACAAAACTTAGACACTTTGAAATTTGGGGGACTAAATACCTATCACATGTTTGCCTTCCTTTATCCCCCCAGCGCCCTTCTGAATTAACTTCCTAGAAGCCCAGTGAGTCCCAGAAGAACAAACATTAAAATGTTAACTGAGGGTGGTGGCACTATATACATCCTTATATTCTTCTTTATGCCTTTATAGATCAAACTATATGTCATAAGCATACACTGCTTAAAAGGAACAACAGTTGCTATATTACAAAGAAGGTTGTTAATACTGATCCAAAATCAGTTTAACAAAACTTCTAAATGTTCTTCTAGGAATACATAACAGGAGACTATTTCAAAAAGTTTCGGTTGCTTTAGAGATATATTTTAATTTTCTGCTCTAAGTGAGCATTTATAGCGATGTTTAGTTGTAGGGAAAAATAAAACAAACTGATTTTCTTTTTTTTTTTTTAATTTTTTTTTTTTTCCAACGTTTATTTATTTTGGGGACAGAGAGAGACAGAGCATGAACGGGGGAGGGGCAGAGAGAGAGGGAGACACAGAATCGGAAACAGGCTCCAGGCTCTGAGCCATCAGCCCAGAGCCTGACGCGGGGCTCGAACTCACGGACCGCGAGATCGTGACCTGGCTGAAGTCGGACGCTTAACCGACTGCGCCACCCAGGCGCCCCAAAAACAAACTGATTTTCAAGGCACTCACAAAGTCAGTCTTAAACAGCAATCTGAGAATTAAGGTGAAATCCAAATTAGTAATGTCTTGGGATGAGGAAAACAGTTTTAAACGTGTCAAAATATAAAGACTTAAAAATATTTCATTTGACCTATAAATTTGCTTTCTGTTGAAGGGGAATTTAAAGACAAAAGAAGCACATAGCTAACAAGACTGTTTAAAAGTACTAATTTCAGTTATATACAATGAAATCTTTAAAAACAGTATTTTCATTTTCACGGATTCTTTACACCTCTGAAAAACACACATGGGTTCAGTGCCCTAAAACGTGTTATTTCCCATGAAAAGGTAGGGTTCACCTACCTTCAAAGACACAGGCTCTAATTATAACAAGGACACTTTTCCTCTATGTACTAAGAGTTACCTTAGAACAGGATGAGGTCAGGGATAGGACTTACTCCACTTGGCTGCAGTGTTTCCATCTTTAGTGATGTGCCACTCAAATACAGCATCCACTTTCTTCACCACCTCACGCCCGATATCCCTAAGGCGGCGACCTATTTCCTCAAACACCAGGGTACTCTGAAGCTCCTCACGCTGGCAAAAGGAGAAAATTTAATTTTAAAAGTTTGTAAAATGACACAAGGGGAGAAATGATTACAAAACGCATGTGCAATAAAGTGATTTTTTTTAATCTGCATAAAAATAAGGCAAATTAGTTTTTTACACACCAGCCTTCTTTTACTCTTTCCTTACATTCATTCATGTCACCCAGGACCTCAGTCCTCTTAATGAGGATTTTACTTTTATCAGAATTCAGAAGTAATATTTGAAAAGCACACTCGACAACCTATGCCCTAACTAACTTCAGTAGGAAGACACTGGACAAATCAGTCTAACCTCTGCAGTCTCATCCCTTGCTTTGTAAAATGGGATTAAGTTATATAAAGCCTGATTTTCCTTGGAGCTTTAAAACTTCTAAAGTTTTTGATCTTAGATTCTTCTTAAGGGATTTTAATCTTCAGTCATTTATGGGATGACACAGCTCATAAGAGACAATTAAAGATCCTGTGTCTGAGAACTTCAGATTACAAAGTTAATACTTTGAAGACCGAGAACAGAAACATTTGCATTAAAAGCCTCAGCACGTTAATCGAGTAACACAAATATTTTAATAAATAATACATGCTATTGTTTTCATACTTGCATACAAAGCTTTACACAGATCTTTAAATCAAGAAAAGGTACAGGATATTTAACTTTTTCATCTGTTTTTCCCCAAAATATTGTTAGCTTAAAATTTCCAACGAAAAAACTGATTCAGGGGCGCCTGGGTGGCTCAGTCGGTTAAGCGGCCGACTTCGGCTCAGGTCATGATCTCACGGTCCGTGAGTTCGAGCCCTGTGTCGGGCTCTGTGCTGACAGCTCAGAGCCTGGAGCCTGTTTCAGATTCTGTGTCTCCCTCTCTCTCTGCCCCTCCCCTGTTCATGCTCTGTCTCTCTGTCTCAAAAATAAATAAACATTAAAAAAAAAAGTTTTTTTAAAAAAGAAACAACTGATTCAGTTACTCTAAAACTAAAATATTAAGTATTCTCTCTTGAAAGCCACCCCAGCGTCTCCCTTTAAAAAGTTTTAAAAATTTCTAAGTTGTCAAAGTATTCCTTTTACTTTCACAGTTTTGAATTATTATCCTTCAAGAATAAGAATCTTTCAGAGCTCTTAATTTTCTAAAGCAGCCTGAACACTCTAGAAGTAATGTTAACTGAAATGCATAACTCAGGAAATGACTGGGATACCAGTTTCTACGACCTACCGCAGAGGATGTCTTAGCTGAAATACCAGATGCTGGCACAAGATCCACATATGCATTTGAAATGACGATGTCTCCGGTTTCATGAATCTTAACAAAGAGAAGAGGGAAAAACACCAGTTCACTCTGATGACTCCAATGAAAACACAGTATTGCCATAAAACACTATAAAGTCATTTAAAATTACAGTTTTTCCTCATAAGAAGAAGAAAATAATAATCCAAATTAAATAAAGTTTATAAATTAAATATCAAGATGAATAAACATGAAGTCTTACTGTTTTACTACAACTGTTATTAACCTTAACTGGAGTCAACTGATGCCCTTTTAAAAAATACCTATGACCAAGGTCCCATCTCCAAACTTCTAATTTAAATAGTCTGGGGTGGACCCTTGGCATTCGTATTTGGAGATTTAAAAAAAAAAAAAAAATTTATGTTTATTTATTTTTGAGAGAGAGAGCACGAACAGGGGAGGGGCAGAGAGTGAGGGAGACACAGAATCTGAAGCAGGCTCCAGGCTCAGAGCTGTCAGCACAGAGACCGAGGTTGGGGGGGGGGGGGGGGCCTCAAACTCACAAACCATGAGATTGTGACCTGAGCCTAAGTCAGACACTCAGCCTACTGAACCAACCAGGCGCCCCGACTGCATTGGTCTTTTTAAAGTAATAATCCAAATTCTTTCAAATAGGAAATACACATAGCATAAACAAAATGCTTAAATATACTTTCATCAAAATATTCATTTGAGGAATTCAAATTCTAATTCCTAATACTTCATCTAAAATTATTCCAATAGTTACCCTTTCATAAAATTGTGATATTGCTACAAATATACAGGATAATGTCTAAAAATTAAGGTGGCATTAATGTTGACTTTTAACACTTTAAGAAGATCATTGTTGGGGCACCTGGGTGGCTTAGTCGACTAAGGTCATGATCTCACGGTTTGTGAGTTTGAGCCCCCTGCTTATGCACTGTCTCTCTCCCAAAATAATAAATAAATAAATGAAACATTAAAAAAAGAAAAGAGCACACTCCTTTGACTACTTGCCATCGTACTTGAGAAAAAAGATTTTTCAAACAATTTGTTCATTTTGTTCTAATTATATACAGTGCAAAACATGGAAAGAGACAATTTATGAACAAAATATACTTTAGTAAATTACTTTCTTGTGACCAAGCCAAGCATGTCATTTTGGAATATTAGTTTAAAATGTTTCTTAAAATACAACATGAAGGAAGGAAGGAAGGAAGGAAGGAAGGAAGGAAGGAAGGAAGGGAGGAAGGGAGGGGGGGAGGGGAGGTGGGAAGGAAGGGAGGAGGGAAGTAGGAAGGAAGGGGGGAGGGAGAGGGCGGAAGGGAAGGAAGGAAGGAAGGGAGGGATGGAGGGAGGGGAGGAGGAAGGAAGGAAGGGAGGGAGAAAGGATCCTATATATAACTAATAGGAAAGAGTATCTCTAATCACTGGGGGGAAAGAGCAAATATAGTGAAAAGATAAGAAGATATGCTTAGGTTTTATCAAAATGGCAAGAAGGTATTATATTCAGACATTAAATTATTTCTCAGCCCTTTCAGTTGTATCCATGGAAATTATTTCTGTGCTGTTCATTACTAGAACTGGAGAAAACAGAAACCTGTAATATAGTCATGGACCTTAACACTTTCAGATTTCATCATCTTACTCAAAAAATAAAACTTAATCAAAATAATGAGAAAACAGGAAGGCTCCAGAATATGTGGCACAAACATTAATCATAGGAGGACTTGAGAGAAAGGCAATATGTGAGTTTGTGTGGACAGAAAAAGAGGAGTGAGCAGTAAGGAGCTGCTGCCTCCAAGGGCAAGGTAAGAGCTTGAAAGGAAACTGAAAAGACAAAAGGCCACGGGAAATGAAGCGTGTACACAAATAAAGTAGGCAAGTGATAGTGCAAGCTACAGGAATTAATGAGGAGTAGGGCAACCACATAAAGAAGAGTTCCACAGGGGCGCCTGGGTGGCTCAGTCGGTTAAGTGTCCGACTTCAGCTCAGGTCATGATCTCGCGGTCCGCCAGTTCGAGCCCCGCGTCGGGCTCTGGGCTGATGGCTCAGAGCCTGGAGCCTGCTTCCAATTCTGTGTCTCCCTCTCTCTCTGCCCCTCCCCCATTCATGCTGTGTCTCTCTCTGTCTCAAAAATAAACGTTAAAAAAAAAAAAATTAAAAAAAAAAAGAAGAGTTCCACAAAGTTATTTATTTATGAAAGAAATTGTGATATAGTAAGAACAGTGAGGGCCCTGGGATGTAGGCTTTGAGCCAGAAGACCTGGGTTTGTACCCCGGCTCCACCACCTTCCGTGGGACCAGGAGCTGGTATTTAAGAGACCCAAACCCAGGGCGCCTGGGTGGCTCAGTCAGGTGAGTGTCCAACTTCAGGTCATGATCTCATGGTTCATCGGTTCGAGCCCCACGTCACACTCTGTGCTAACAGCATGGAGCCTGCTTCGGATCCTCTGTCTCCCTCTCTCTCTGCCCCTCTCCTGCTCGTGCTCTCTGTCTCTCAAAAATGAATAAATGTTAAAAAAATAATAATAATAAAAAAAAGGGAGACCTGAACCCAGATTTTCTTTCATCAAATACAGAGTTCTTAGGTATATTAGAGATAATGGTACAGCCTGCTCAGAGATGTTTAACAGCTACTATTATTATTCATGATGGTGTCTACACTGCCCAATACAAACCATCTGTGTGGTACAAAATGATCAGGCCAAAAAGTACCAGCTTGGTCAACCATATTAATAAAAATTAGCTTTAAAAATCTCACATATAAAGGAATGATCGCATGTCCTTTTAGTATTTTACCGGAACACTGCTAACAGCCTCACCCAAACATTACTTAACTCTTTAGGGAGACATACTTATTTTGTGTCTTGTTTACTATTCATTAGGCCCAAATTCTGTGACATAAGGTGTTAATTTGTGGATTTTTAAAATTTAAATCCAAGTTAGTTAACATATAGTGTAATAATGCTTTCAGGAGTAGAACTTAGTGATTCCTTTCTTACATAGAACACCCAGTGCTCATCACAAAGTGTCCTCCTTAATGCCCAGCACTCATTTGGCCCATCCCCCCACCCCTCCCCACCTCAGTTTGTTCTCTGTATTTAAGAGTCTCTTATGGTTTGTCTCCCTCTCTGTTTTAATCTTATTTTTCCTTCCCTTCCCCTTTGTTCATCTGTTGTGTTTTTTAAATTTTACATATGAGTGAAATCATATGGTATTTGTCTTTCTCTGACTGGCTTATTTCGCTTAGCATAATACCCTCTAGTTCCATCCACAATTTGTGGATTTCTGTATGATTGAGATATCCAGTAGAAAACATACCCATAAGGGTATGGTTTTACTGTCCTGTACAACATTAACTAGTTTTGTCTCTAATTCAGCAAAATTATTTAGAGTGGGTCCTATTGGGCCATATATTGTTACTCCAATTCTCTTTTGGACCACTTTTATCATCTTGCCGGCTCCCTCATTAAGCAATTAGATTTGTCATATTTTCATTTAAAAAAAGAATCTTTTTTAATGTTTATTTTTGCAAGAGAAACAGAACATGAGTGGAAGAGGGGCAGAGAGAGAGGGAGACACAGAATCCACAACAGGCTCCAAGCTCCAAGCTATCAGCACAGAACTTGACACAGGGCTTAAACTCATAAAGCGTGAAATCATGGCCTGAGCCAAAGTTGGATGCTTAACCAACTGAGCCACCCAGGTGCCCCTCATTGATGCAATTTAAAAAAAAAAACTTTTTTACTATGTTTATTTATTTTGAGAGAGAGAGAGAGACAGAGTGTGAGCAGGGAAGGGGCAGAGAGAGAGAGGGAGACAAAGAATCCAAAGCAGGCTCCAGTCTTCAAGCTGTCAGCACAGAGTCCAACGCGGGGCTCAAACCCACAAACCGTGAGATCATGACCTGAGCTGAAGTCGGACACTTAACAGACTGAGCCACCCAGGCACCCATCATATTTTCATTTTATATCTGCGGAAGAGTGATGCCTTTAATATTCTGAAGATTACATTTTGACAAGTTGATTGGCTGAGTCAAAAAGGCTGGGTTTTCAGAACAGCTGTGCCTCTTGTACAAAGGCAGGCACCAATTCAGTAAAAAATAAAAAAAACAAGGGACATAGACACCTTTTCAATTAAAAGTTACCACTGATTAAGGACACCTGGGTGACTCAGTTGGTTAAGCATCCGACTCTTGATTTCAGCTCGGGTTATGATCTCACAGTCACCACATCAAGCCCTGTGTCAGGCTCCATACTGAGCGTGGAACCTGCTTGGGATTCTCTCTCTCCACCCCACCCCCCCCCCCTTTCTGCCCCTCTCCTGCTAACATGCACGCACAGGGGACCATTCTCTCTCTCTCTCTCAAAATAAATTTTTTTTTGAAGTTACCATTAATTAAAAAGAAACTCTCTAGATTTTCTATCATACCCATAGCAATAACCAAAATAACACTGTAAGACAGAATACAATTACAGGGTGTGGTGAACCAGATAACAAAGCCCCTCTGACTACATTATCATACCTTGGTTTGGAAATGAATTCTATTTCCTTCTTTCCACATCTCAGTTTTTATAGTCTGTCCTGGATATACTGGTTTTGAAAAACGAACCTTTAAAAGAAAGGAGTTTGGGGGTTAACAATGTTTTAAAATGAAACCTTTCTACTCGTGGGGAAAGAAATTCCAAGGAAGGTGGGAGAACAAAAAAGGAAGAAAACAGGTTTAAATATATTTAAATTCTTAAAAGGACAAAAACAGTAGTAAGAAAAAATTACAGCAACGATATAGTTCTTATAAGCTCATTCCTTATCTTTCAAAACACAGAATCCATGAATAGTGTTTAATCTTGATAAATCAAGAAACAGAAACATCATTGTGTTAAGGACAGTTATACAGGTAGTCCCAGAACTTCATCAATGCAGATGAAAGTAGTACTAAGTATATCCAGGGACTAAGATTTGGGGTGGCATCTAGAACAAAATAATCCCACTTCTGATTTCATAATTTTCTATGCCATGTTATTTGCTCTGTGTATGTTTAGCTAATAAGAGTAGCTACAGTAAAATGAAAAGCATGAAAATAATCTGTGTTATTAAAGGCAACACATCAGAAAATGCAATTTCACTGCTGCACAGAACACAACTGATAAAAGCTTTTGGAGCCATTTGACACTGTCTTAAACCATTTGTTAGTGTCTGTCTTTAGACTTAACTTCTGCAAAGATGCTGTGTAGAGACAGGGTTTTTTTGTAATTTATAATAGATGAAAACGTGAAACCAACTTAAAAGTACAAAAACTAAAATCAATATGCAGCCGTCATGTTGACATAGGTATACGTTAATGAGTTCAAATGCAGCCACTTAACATTTTTTAATTAAATTAAGACAAATTACAAAATAGTCAAGAAAAAAAATGTTTAAGGTAAACCTCAAGTTTTTATTAATGCGTATATACTGACATATGCATGTATGCTCCTAATTAATGAAACAATCAAATTAATCTGTGGAAATTATAATTGTATATGATATCTTTCATGGTTCACACGTAAGAGGTATTTATAGCTACAATAAGAACACGGGCTGATTGCCAAGTCAATGAAATAATAAAAATGTGTATTGCTTCAGTACAGTACCTATTTCAAATGAAGTCACTAAAACTCCTTTTCTAAAAATAAAAAAAGGGAACTAATGTTCAAATTATGCAATAATACACGTATACCTTAATTGCCTTGAATCTTGACGCATCATTATCTGCAAACTTCTGTAATACATGCCTGGCAGAAAATCCAAATGTACATAATCCATGTAATATGGGCTTGTCAAAACCTAAAAAAAGAGAGAGAAGAGAGAGAGACTTTAGTTAGTTAGATATAGGTATATTTCCTACTTAAAAGCCAAGGGCCCCTGAGTGGTTCAGTGAGTTAAGCAACCAACTCTTTGTTTTAGCTCACATGATGATCTCACAATTTCGTGGGTTCAAGCCCCACATCAGACACTGCACTAGCAGCTGGCTTGGGATTCTCTCTCTCCCTCTCTCTCTGCTCCTTCCCCACTCACACTGTCTCTCTCTCTCAAAATAATAAAAACTTTAAAAAAAATTTATTCATATATACATATACACACATATATATATGTATATATATGTATATATATGCACACCAAGGATAATTAATTCAGGATTTCAAAAACACATCTTCAAATGGCACTATGATGGGGCATCTGCATGGCTCAGTTGGTTAAGCCTCTGACTTAAGCCCTGCGGCAGGCTCTGTGTTGACAGATTGGAGCCTGGAGCCTGCTTCAGGTTCTGTGTGTCCCTCGCTCTCTGTCCCTCCCCTGCTTGTGCTCTGTCTCTTTCTCTCTCAAAAATAAATAAATATTAAAACTTCAAAAAACAAAAAAAAAAAACAGCACTAAGATGAATTAATACCATCTATTTTAAGAAACATGGAAAGGGGCGCCTGGGTGGCGCAGTCGGTTAAGCGTCCGACTTCAGCCAGGTCACGATCTCGCGGTCCGTGAGTTCGAGCCCCGCATCAGGCTCTGGCCTGATGGCTCGGAGCCTGGAGCCTGTTTCCGATTCTGTGTCTCCCTCTCTCTCTGCCCCTCCACGGTTCATGCTCTGTCTCTCTCTGTCCCAAAAATGAATAAACGTTGAAAAAAAAAATTTAAAAAAAAAAAAAAGAAACATGGAAAATATTTTATAAATAATACTTCCAGGGAGAAAACTATGAAACAAACAGAGAAGAATCAAGAAAGGAATGTGAGAGATGTGGGAACACAAAGAATTGTTTTGTTTGGCTGTGGTCCTGACGATGAAATCACCCCTGCTGATTTCAATATCCAGGTATGCAGATGATCCTTTCCTAGCCTTTCAGTTCCTTCCTCTCTCCTCCAATGTCCTTTGCCCAGCAGGATAACTCCGACACCCACCTACATGGTAAGATCCTAACCCTGCACTAGAAGCCACAATCTGAATTATGAATTCCAAGCACAACACCTCCTGAACACTACTTCCTACTTTCTCTACCCTTAGCATAAATGTATTAGGAGAAGGCTATTTTTTAAATACAACTGGGATGCCTGGGTGGCTCAGTTGGTTAAGGGTCCAACTTCAGCTCAGGTCACGATGGCGTGGTTCGTGAGTTCGAGCTCTGCGTCAGGCTCTGTGCTAACAGATTGATCGGAGTCTTGAGCCTGCTTCAGATTCTGTGTCTCCCTCTCTCTTTGCCCCACCCCCACCTCCCTAAAAAATAAACATTAAAAAAAATGTTTTAAATACTACTCAAACTACCTGTCTTAAGTAGCAATGCCCCTAAGTGTTATTTAGATAACGGAACTACTAGTTTTCATTGGTACACATTATGAGCAACTCACCAGCGAAACTAGAGAAGTTAGGATCAATGTGTAAGGGATTCCAGTCGCCACTGAGGCGGTACAAAGCAGCCTGCAGAGAAAGAATTATAAAAATAACTAGCACTCAGTGCTTTCTGAAAATACACTAAAAGAAAAACAGGAAATATGTTCAATTTTTATATAAGAAATATATAATATACCAAATTGAAGCTCTACTTAGAAAATAACCATCTCTAACACAGATGAACTGTAAATCAAGTGCTTTTTATAACACCTGCCACTGGAATCAGCTGGGGAGGAGGGGACCTGTCGGGTAATGGGAAGGGGCCAAGAACTACACCTGGGTAAAACCATGGTTAACTCTGCCTGAGGAGCAAGTCACAGAAAGGAATCCATCAATCTACTCTCATTACAACACAATGAAAGGGTGGGCGCCTGGGTGGCTCAGTCAGTTAAGTGTCCGACTTTGGCTCAGGTCATGATCTGATGGTTCACAAGTTCACACCCCGCATCAGGCTCTGTGCTGACAGCTTGGAGCCTGGAGCCCATTTCAGATTGTGTCTCCCTCTCTCTGCCTCTCCCCTGCTCGCACTCTGTCTCAAATATAAATAAACATTAAAAAAAAACACACACACATACACACAGTGAAGATAAGGTAGATGTTTACAGCCTCTGCTAACCAAGCATAATTTAGGCCAGTTAATGGGGTGCTTTCAGTTGAAGCCTGCAGACTACCACAAACTTCCATCCTCCTGGTACCCTAAGTCCTGAGCACTAGCTCTCCTGCAACAAAATAGACTGACAGGTTGCCATGAAGATTAAATTTCTGCTTGGCCCAGACCTTCATATCACTTCTTCACTTAGATAAGGCAGGATGAGCAGAAAGATACAGATAACAATAGAAAAAAAAGGTACCAGAGCTCCCAGCATTTAACTTGTTTACTGTTCAAACTAGAAAGTACTTTTCAGAAGGGGAGAGATTCACAAAATAGCAGACAGTAGGCATTTAATATATCTGTATTTAATTTTGATCCTCTTGTGCTGCCTCAATACTTCTCCCTGTTTTCACAGATTGCAATGTTAGACTTTCCAAGACTACCTAAATGTTGCATAAAGACTAATCATGTCAGGGGCACCTGGGTGGCTCAGTGGGTTGGGCGGCTGACTTCAGCTCAGGTCATGATCTCACGGCTTGGGAGTTTGAGCCCCAAGTCAGGCTCTGTGCTGACAGCTCAGAGCCTGGAGCCTGCTTCAGATTCTGTGTCTCCCTCTCTCTCTGCCCCTCCCCTGCTCACACTCTGTGTCTCTCTCTCTCAAAAATAAATAAAATTTTTTTTTTAATTTTTTTTTTTTCAACGTTTATTTATTTTTGGGACAGAGAGAGATAGAGCATGAACGGGGGAGGGGCAGAGAGAGAGGGAGACACAGAATCGGAAACAGGCTCCAGGCTCTGAGCCATCAGCCCAGAGCCTGACGCGGGGCTCGAACTCACGGACTGTGAGATCGTGACCTGGCTGAAGTCGGACGCCTAACCGACTGCGCCACCCAGGCGCCCCAAATAAAATTTTTTTAAAAATTAAAAAAAAAAGACTAATCATTTCAGCATATCTGACTTTCTTAATTACTGGGTTTTTTAATTATTGATTATTCTTTTTAAATAGATTTTATTAATAGAAAACATTTTCTATAATGCATAGGAAAATGTCATTTCTTTTTTAATATGCTTTGTACAATTTTGATAAGCTCTTTCTCTTCTCCATCACCCCATATAATAGTTGTATCAATTATTCATTTTCTCAATTGCCGAATATTATTCCCTTTCTACTACCTTCTAAGAATAACTAAATCAGATCAACAATTATCTTACAGCAGTGACTTACAAGATTCCACATAATATGTTGGAGGATTAAATGACAATATTTGAAAAGCTCTTTACAAACAATGAAAATACTAGGCAAATATACACCACTATGTTGCATACAAATGAAAACAAAGATACATTTCAGAGTCTGAAAGGCAAACTGTCCAACACATGATAGACCATGGGCTTTGATACCAGCTCTGCCTTTAATGGCCGAGTTTCCTTTATCACCCCGAGCTTCAATTTGCTCACCTGATAAACCTTTCAGAAAGCATAACCCATGATAAATATTAATACCTCAATAAATGTGAGCTATTGTTATTATTTTAAAAGGTATTAGCAACAGTATGTCAACGGAAAGAAAGCCGACCTCAAAGTAGGTAGGTAAATAAACGCTTTATTCGTTGCCTTACTGAGGATGCCAGCCTGGGAAAGTCTTTTCATTTGCCCAGAAGAACTGCTCTGCTCTGCAGCGCATCAGCCACAGGGGAAGGGGGAAGGTGTGCTTGCAAGCAGTTCTCCAAATGCTTGCCCGTCACAATGTGTTATATGTGTTATGAATGTCAAAACTAAGGTTTTCTGATTTCCACAGAGACACAAGAAAGACCCTTAGGTCACCTTAATACATTAGGTTTCAGGGCGCCTGGGTGGCTCAATCAATTAAGTGACCGACTCCTGATTTCGGCTCAGGTCATGATCTTGCAGTTTTTGAGTTCGAGCCCTTCTGGGTGTGGAGCCCACTTTGTCTCCCTCTCTCTCTGGCCCTCCCCTGCTCGCTCTGTCCCTCTCTCAAAATAAGTAAATAAACATAAAAAATATATATTAGGTTTCTATATATCTGATTGTTTAAAAATATTGCTTCCATGTCTCTGTTTAACCGGTTCTCCAGTTCTTGCTGGTTTTGATTTCTCCTTGAGGTCACTTGAGACAGTTCCAGGAGGCTAATGTCAGTCACCTACTGCAATTGTAGTGCACAAAAGTAGAACAGCCAAGTTTTAAGATTAGTACCAGTATTCTTATCCCACAGAGATCATTCCTATAAATGGAAAAAAAAAAACAAAAACAAAAACAAAAAAAAACAAAAACCAATTCTCCTAAAGAAATCTTTGGGGCGCCTGGGTGGCGCAGTCAGTTAAGTGTCCGACTTCAGCTAGGTCACGATCTCGCGGTCCGTGAGTTCGAGCCCCGCGTCAGGCTCTGGGCTGATGGCTCAGAGCCTGGAGCCTGTTTCCGATTCTGTGTCTCCCTCTCTCTCTGCCCCTCCCCCGTTCATGCTCTGTCTCTGTCTGTCCCAAAAATAAATAAACGTTGAAAAAAAAAAGAAATCTTCTTAAAGGAATATGAGAATTTTCATATTCTTTCTTTTTTTCTTTAATGTTTATTTATTTTTGAGAAAGAGACAGAGAGAGAGAGCGTGAGTGGGGCAGGGGCAGAGAGAGGGGAAGACACAGAATTTGAAGCAGGCTCCAGGCTCCAAGCTGTCAGCACAGAGCCTGATGCGGGGCTTGAACTCATGAACCACGAGATCATGACCTGAGGTGAAGTGAGACACTTAACCGACTGAGCCATCCAGGCGCCCTGAGAATTTTCATATTCTTTCAATGATAGCATTGCTTCCTACAGATGGCAGAGAAAGCAAAGACAAAAAAAGAGCCATCATGAGACATGACTAAAGTCAAGTAATTGGAGGTTCGACGAAATTCAATCATAAAGCAAAATAACCATTCTCCAAATAATAAGGAACACTATGTTCAAGGCTTACTTTCTGAATATCTTGAGGGACATTCATATTTTAAGTTTCAGAAGGAGAGTTAAAAGCTTCTTTTGTTACATCTCTGCCTCGATAGAAAAGTCATTAAAACTTGCAAACACGTATACACAGAACTTAGAAAATCAGCTATAAATTACCTTGCCCGTGTATTACATGTCAGTGGGAGTATCTTCTACATATGAGTATATTAGTCCTTAATTTTATTTTTAAAAGTTGTATCTTTAAGTTAAACTAAATGCTAAATAAAAGAAATCAGGAACTTGTGCTTCCCAAATCCTCACATGCTCCAAAAAAAGGTTACAATCAACAAAAGGAATAAAATGACACAGATCCCAAGCCTACAGTGTAACCAAAAGACAGAGAATACTGCCCACTTCAAATTGCTATAAACACAAAAATGAACACCGATCTCCCGCACCCTCTCCAAGCTACTGTAGAGTGGTGGGGGTAGAGAGGGGAGCGCGGAAACAGTGCATGGAAGAGAGAGGAAGAAAAGAAAAGTCACTTCTAGAAAGACCACCTTAAGAGAAAAAAGTACTGAGAAAAATCCTCGAAGATAAGAGCACTGACTACAAAGAGAAGAATTAAGAATGTATCAGCCTCCAAGTCGCAGTCCAGACTGGCCACATTTCTAAGGGAGAAGAGGGTTAAAAAAAAACAATGTCCCTTTTGAAGACTGGATAATGTAGGAGAAAAGAAGAGAGGAAATTTAAGATAAAGAGAACTAAAAAAATGTTTTGAATAAAACAGCTCCCGACAATGTCCCACTCCAAAAAAGCCATCTCTAAAAAAAAATGCACTTTGCCACATTGACAGAAGAGGGCAATCTTGAATTTCATAATGAGAGAATCGTGTAAACCATCACAAACTACCAATCTTCCTCTCAAACTGCATACATTTAAGTAATCTCCATCTATATGAAGCTACTCTAAGACTAAAAGAGGAAACAAGAACCAAAACATTACCATAAATGAAATCTTCCCAAACAACCAACTACCAAACAGAACAAAACTGTAACACAACATTCAAGCATTTGGGGATACGAAAGAAACACCATGAATTTAAAATTCAAAAACTAGGGGCGCCTGGGTGGCGCAGTCGGTTAAGCGTCCGACTTCAGCCAGGTCACGATCTCGCAGTCTGTGAGTTCGAGCCCCGCGTCGGGCTCTGGGCTGATGGCTCAGAGCCTGGAGCCTGTTTCTGATTCTGTGTCTCCCTCTCTCTCTGCCCCTCCCCCGTTCATGCTCTGTCTCACTCTGTCCCAAAAATAAATAAACGTTGAAAAAAAAAAAAAAAATTTTTTAAAAAATAAAATTCAAAAACTAAGAACAACATCAACAGACAACAAACATGAAGGAATGAAATAAGATACAATTAAACTCTAGAAAGAAAAGGAAGGGGGGGAAATCCTATCAGAAATGAAGACTAAATTATAAGGTGCCTAGAGGAAAACATATTCAAATAAAAATTTAATAAGGGGCACAGAAGAAAGGGAGGGAAAAAAAAAACAAGAGAACAGAAACGAGACCAAGAGGGGCACCTGAGGGGCTCAGCTGGTTAAGTGTCCAACTCTTTATTTCAGCTCAGATCATGATCTCACGGTTCACGAGATTGAGCCCCACATCAGGTTCTGCACTGACAACATGAAGCCTGCTTGGGATTTTCTCTCTTCCTCTCTCTCTGCCTCTCCCCTGCTCCTTGTGCTCTCTCTCTCTCAAAACAAATAAATAAACTTAATAAAAAAAAAGAAAAGAAAGAGAGGAAAAAAAAAACAATGAAACAAAACCAAGAAAGTAAAAAAAAAAAAAAAAAAAAAAGCCACAAAGTGGCTAAAATAAGACAGAAAAAAGATCCAATGCATATATAACTTAAGTATTTGAAGAAGAAAAACAGAAAAATGAATGAGAACTACTATTTAAAATTATAATCCTAGGGGCTCCTGGGTGGCTCAGTCTGTTAAGCATCTGACTTCGGCTCAGGTTGTGATCTCATGATTCACGAGATTGTCAGCTGTGCTGACAACTCAGAGCCTGGAGCCTGCTTCAGATTCTGTGTCTCCCTCTTTCTCTGCCATTCCCCTGCTTGAACTCTGTCTCTGTCTCTCTCTCTCTCTCTCTCAAAAATAAAAAATAAAATAAAATAAAATAAACATTAAAAAAATTTTACTATCTAAATATACCTATTAAAAAGGCCCACTAGTGACATAGGGTCAATGACCAGGAATGGGCAACACTGAGACCCAGCCTAGTAAAACTACTTGACTTTAAAGGTAAAGAAAAAAGATAAAGAACAAATCTAAGGGCCTAAAGAATAAAGACCAAGAAACCTGGAGAAAGATAAAAAGACTGTCCTCAGAGTGTTCAAAAGCCACATTCAAAGCAAGGTCCATGGAACACCATTTTTAAGAAACTCAAGATTTCATATCCAGCCAAGTTGTTCTTCAAGTATGCAGGGTATAGAAAAATAGTTTTAAATACACAGGAACCAAAGAAACACTATATACATGAGCGCTTCTTGGGGCACCCACCACAGGAGGGGCTTTATCCAACCAGGAGGTGTTGGGGGAAGGTTTGGCAAAAGGACTGATACAATCAGTCGCAAATCTAACACTAAAATGAAGATGGGGAAGAGAATACACAAAGAATATACAAATGTTAAATGCTCCGAAAAAGTAACATTAATGCATATCAAAAGATGAGAATAAAGTAGAGAGAAACAAGAAAATAAAATAGGCTCTTTAACTGTAATACAGGAAACAAGTAAAAAACAGAGACAACAATAAATACTGAAAAACCGTATGGTAACAAGTGAGAAAATGAGAAACTACTATTTTATGGTAAAAACCATAAAAGGTTTGTACCAAGGGCATAGGAAAAGGTTTATGATTTCTACTTCTGGCCATGAGAGAGTACTCTTCTACTGCCAACAACTAGCAAAAAAATTTTAAGGCAGAGAGGGAGGCACTGCTCTTAGATGTTACACAGTAAGCAGTATGGGATTAAGACTTGATAGAAGAGACACAAACAAGAGCCACAGCTCTCTGACAGCACTTTTCAGACTGTGGGGCAAGAAAGGAAATCCAAACACAGCAAAACAGTCTCAGTGAGTTAAAGAGATAGAGATCAGAGTTCCAGGAGTCTATGCAGCTAGAATCTGTACGTACTGAAGAAGAAGAAGCTACACAGAAAAGAGCTCCAGAAATCTAAACACAGGTCAGTCCCCTTGAGGACCATACAGAAAGGCCCTGGAAGAGGAGACATCACATGAAGAAAGAGGCCTTGTGGAGAAGTTTAGAGGCACTCCAGCCAAAAGTCAGCAAGAAGCCCCTAAACTTAGCAAAGATGGTATCTTTGGCCTCCCAGCCCTACCCAGCCACCATCTGAGAATAGCTACACAAGCTAAGGCAGAAGGAATACCCAGTCAATCCACAGTCATTAAAAAAAAAAAAAAAGAAAAAAAAAGTAGTACTTATAATACACCTCGTAACGTAATAAAAAATATTTTAATGGATGATATAACTAATATGCCAAAGACTAACTTTATTTAATAATGACAGTAGTAGGGCACCTGAGTGGCTCAACTGGTTGAGCTCCCAACTATCAATCTTGGCTCAGCGAATGATCTCACTGTTTGTGAGTTCGAGCCCCACTCCAGGATTCTGTCTCTCCCTCTCGCTGCCTCTTCCCCGCTTGCTCTCTCTCTCTCAAAATAAATTAATTAATTAAAAAAAATGAGAGAAGCTAAAATCCTGTTGGAATAAGTGGTATAAAATAACTATCTGGGAAACTAGAGATGCTTGTTTTCATTCTTCCCCCAACTGTAAAGCCTGACATCTAATATCTATTTATTCTTTGGCCTTTCTAGATTACTAAGGATTAATTTTTTATTTATTAATTGTAAAACACTCAAAGGACACTTACAACTTCATAAGTTTGAAGATGAAGAAATTCCCCTAAGGACATGATAAACAGACCACCCCAGAAGTGATCTCAGTACAACTAAAACTACGGTTGCCCGCTTCCTCAGTGATTGAAAAGTTACTGACTTAATTTAAAACCTATCGTATAGTTGACACTATAACAGCGTAATTTTTCCCTTATTTCCACTCCTTCAAGATCTGCCCATCCATGAGCATCTCCCACTTCTCTGTCATGTGGCTGCTCCAGTTTTTACTCTTTCTACGCCATCATGCTCTTCTCTTCTCTTCCAGTCAGCTATCATGACGTCTTATCCTCTTTCCGGCCAAACTGCAAGCCCTACGTCTCTGGTAAAGAGAGAGTATCTACCCGCCATTTTGGTTCAGCTAAGTTCCATCTTTCCTACCAAAGCCTGCTGAACATCATTCCCTGTGAGTATCCCCACTGTGAATGTCCACAGCACTTGCTCAGCAATTCAAAGCCCGTGTTTAATCACTCACAGTTTGGAAGAGGTGCCCTAGTTATTTTGACATTTACATCTTGAGTATTTGAGTGTGTTTCAGCTCATTGATGACACATCAGTTTTTCCACTTGATCTATATGTCTCCTATATAGCTCAGATTCAGTTTAAAACAGCCCATAAAGCCCCTGAAATTTATGCAAAGTTTAATGAAAAATGGTTTTTGAACAAACGGTGGCTTTTGTGAGATTTTCTTTTTGTTTTTTTTTAATTTTTCTTAAGTTTTATTTATTTTTGAAACAGAGACAGAGCATGAGCAGGGGAGGGGCAGAGAGAGAGCGAGACAGAGAATCCGAAGCAGGTTCCAGGCTCCAAGCTGTCAACACAGAGCCTGATGTGGGGCTCGAACTCATGAACCATGAGATCATGACCTGAGCCAAAGTCAGACACTCAACTGACTGAGCCACCCAGGCGCCCCTCATGAGATTTTCAAATGACCACATGAGACTAAAATGCTCTGTCAAATGACAGGTGCCCATTATTTATACAAAAAATATTTGTTAACTAGGATCGCCCGGGTGGCTCAGTCGGCTAGGAGTCCAACTTTGGCTCAGGTCATGATCTTGCAGTTCATGAGTTCTAGCCCTGCGTCGGGCTCTGCGCTAACAGCTCAGAGCCTGGAGCCTCCTTCAGATTCTGTGTCTCCTCCTCTCTCTGCTCCTCCCATGTTCATGCTCTCTCTCTGTCTCTCTATAATATAAAATGTTAAAAAAAATTTTTTTTAATAAAAAAAAATTTGCTAACTTAAAAACTGCCCTTTGTCACACAGCAAAAGAGAACTCTGCTGAAAATAAATGAAAAGTTCTATTCTGAAAAAGAGGAAAAGAAAAAAAAGTCTCTCTACTTACTGTGTGTAGAAATTCAAGCCTTGCAAACTATTCAGCTTTTCTTATCTACAGCAGATACCTTTCATCATTTCAGTAACTCCAGAATAATAAGGGAGCACTGTGGGGTTTTGTGAACCATGAAACCACGAAGTCCTTTTCTGTTCTTTCTAGTGCCTTAATAAAATTAATTTCACTATGAAACTTTAATTAAACACAAATATGAGTGCACGCATAAGAAACTGATAAGAAACAGGGATGGGAAAAACATTTAGAGGCAAAAACTAATCTCTGGAAAAAAGTGTTCTTCTTTCCATCACCTGGTTACACAAGCACAGGAGAAAAATATAATTAAATATGTACCAATCTTAATTCTTTCTGGCTCGTGAAATTATATTTCTATTTGCCAGCAAACAGAAATCCTGCATAAGTTCTCATATCAAGCATATCAAAGTTAGTATCAAAAACCACATATACTTTATAAATAATTTGCTGTCATTACAGTAGCTCCCTCACAGTGTTATCTTCAGAGCTTTATGTTTTCGTTCTGTATCTGCATGGTTACTCCTCTGGCCATTGTGGGGAAGAATCTTTGGGGACTCTCAAACACAAAGTGGCTTTTCTCATCTTTATGGTTACCTTCTGTTTCTTAAATAAATGTCTGCATGCTCAAAAAATTTGTCAACTGATAGGGCATTTTATCTCCTCCATCAGAAAACAAATTATTTATGCCCAAAAAAAGACATTAAATCACCTACCCCTCCTAAGATGCTTTATTTTGCCTATCTACTAAAGCTGGCATAAAATAATCTGTTTCCGGGGTGCCTGGGTAGCTCAGTCGGTTAAGTGTCTGACTTTGACTCAGGTCACAATCCCACAGTCTGTGAGTTTGAGCCCCACATCAGGCTCTGTGCTGACAGCTCAGAACCTGGAGCCTGCTTCAGATTCTCGGTCTCCCTTTCTCTGTGCCCCTCCCCTACTCATGCTTGCTCTCTCTCTCTCTCTCTCTCAAAAATAAACATTGAAGAATTAAAAAAATAATAATCTGTTTCCAAGCAATGTAGCTCAACTTTCTTTCCTGAAAGAGGAAAGGGTGACCAAAATTTGCCTTTTAATTCTTCTCGTCCTGCTCACTAGGGGTTGAATGAAATTCTTCACTACTAAGTTAGGCAGTGTCTTTAAGCACTGCCCAGCAAAGCAGGATGCTTCCTGAGGTGACATGTGAAAAGTCTTTCTATATTTTCTTTTGATTTATGGTGGAGAAAAAAATCTGATGAGCAAAAATGTAGAAAGACCAGATTACAACTATGGAAATATACCCTTAATCTTTATCATGTTCAAAGACAAAGCCCTACGTTTGGACTCACACAAGTATAGGATATCAGAGTTATATATTCAAGAGCCAGCAGTCAGGTGGCTTTATCGCTTTTCAAAAAACACAATCTCACCTGATTAAGTGAGGTGACATCTGTAAGTACAGCATCGGGAGGTCTATTAGGCACGGCTACAACTTCCTGAAACCAAAAAACATCACAGGTTAAATACTAACAAAGTAATTGGTACTCTCTTTACTCAGATTAGTATTTGATGAACAACCATGTTTCAGTATAACAAAATCTGCAAGTTAGATAAAATGTTTTTAAAAATAATTTCTGTTCAGGAGATAACATTTAAAATCTCATAACCGGTAGCCTCATCTATGCTGTGATTTCCCTGAAATGACCCTGTTTAACGAAAGGAATTATACAACCAGATCCATTCCCTGGGCCACCAAGGAGAAAGAGGTAAAGACCCTTTTCCCAGTGCAAAAGGTGATAATAACTATAAGAACTAGACAAACAATTCACACCTACATTGATTTAATCTTTAAATGTACTTTTTACTAACAGTGCGGGTCTCTTTGCATCTATATCCTATTTGGAGTTGGTTCAGATTCTTGCATGTGTAGATTAATGTTCTTCATCAAAACCATCATTCCTTCAATTATTTTTTCTATTTCTCTCTCTGTCTCCTCTCCTTCTGGTCTTTCCATTACATGCATCTCGCTATACTTAAGGTACCCCACATTTCACTAAGACTTCTTTTTCTTTTCATCTTTTTTTGTCTCTGGAGGTAGATAGATAGATAGATAGATAGATAGATAGACAGACAGACAGACTGACAGAGAGACAGACAGACAGAGAGAAAGATCTTCAGGCTTTTTGATTCTTTCTTCTGCCAGTTAAAATCTACTATTGAGTGCTCTAGAAAATTCTTCATTTCCCTTATTGTAATCTCAGCTCCAAAACTTCTATTTGGTTCTTCAACATAATTTCTATTTGTTGATTTTCTCTACTTGATGAGTCACTGTCATCGTACTTTACTTCTTTAAGTGTGCTTTCCTTTGGTTCTGTGAACACATTTAGAAGAACTGCTTTGAAGTCTTTGTCTACAAAGTCCTCTCAAAGGCAGCTTCTATCGCCTGTTTTGTTCTGGTTTTATTTTCCTGTCTATGGGTCATGTGCTCCTGTTTCTTGCGTGTCTTGTAATTTTTTGTTGATGACTAGACATTTTAGATAACCTATTACACAACTCAGGATATTGACCTCCTTTCCCTGTGACAGGCTTGTGGTTATTGTTAATTTGTTTATTTGTGTGGTGCCTTGGCTAGATTATTTCAGCTAAGTCTATCTCCCCAATAGTGAGCAACTTCTGGTGTGGCTCCTCAGAGGTATAGCCTTGGGCAAGAACACAGTCAGTTCCCCAGGGATAACAGTGGGTTTACCAGGGTTCTCTGTGACTCTCTCTCCCTGACCTCTCTGCTCAAGTGTCTGCCTCATTTGGTATCATACCCAACCGTTAGGCTCCACTAATCGCCAGATGATTGCTCTATTACTTTCAATAATGCCCTGGGGCATAAATCACTCTACAGTCTGATCCAATTAAAGTCAGGCCAGTTTTAGGGGCGCCTGGGTGGCGCAGTCGGTTAAGCGTCCGACTTCAGCCAGGTCACGATCTCGCGGTCCGTGAGTTCGAGCCCCGCGTCGGGCTCTGGGCTGATGGCTCAGAGCCTGGAGCCTGTTTCCAATTCTGTGTCTCCCTCTCTCTCTGCCCCTCCCCCGTTCATGCTCTGTCTCTCTCTGTCCCAAAAATAAATAAACGTTGAAAAAAAAAATTAAAAAAAAAAAAAAAAAAAAAGTCAGGCCAGTTTTTGTCATGATCCCATGAGGGCTCTTCTTAGCTCTCTCTTTCCATGGTTCTCTCTAGAAAACTTCTAGCTGGGCTGGTTGTTAGCTTATTGTTCTCATGGAGCTACAAGGTTCCTCTTGGTTGTTAATCTAAAGTAACTTAATATCTATGGGCACCCTTACCTTTGAACTTTCAACTACTCTATTCCTTGGGATGAGCTTCAGAGATCTCTATTATTACAGGCTGCCTCAGTGCCTGGGTGAAACCTCTCCTCCACTGCAGTAGAAGTAGGGGCAAGGATAGTGGCCCACTCATCTCCAAGTGACATCCTCACTCTAGAAGAAGTTGTGCTGGGCAGGGGTAATAGCTTCTGGCCTCCTCAGCTTTCCTCACCCTGTGGGCAAGTGGGGGCAAGAGGGATTGGGTCCTTCAGTCTTCTCAGCCTACCATGTGTGGAGCAGAGTTTCCACTCTACATGTGGAGGCCGGGTAGAGAACGAGAATGCTGTAACTCTTAGCCACTTCTACCTGGAACAGAGCTTCAACAACACAAGCTGGGGGCTGTGGGAAGCATAAAATCTGGTGACCTGCTCTTGCTGGGAGGACAGCCTGCTCTGGGAGCAGGGACAAGGGATCCTGTGCTTAGGCTACACATGCCTAGAGTGGAACTGCCATTATGCTGAGCCCAGCGATGAGGGAAAATGGAGAAAGCCGTGGCTCAAATGCCACAGATTCTCAATGGTCTTACCAAGATAAAGACTTCCTTGAATAAATATTTCCTAATTTGCTATATGCTCTGAGGACAATCTCCAGACACTTTAAATGGTTTTCTTTTTGTTTTAACTTTCACCCATTATGATGTTACGGCTGACTCAATGGGGAGAGGGTCCAGGGGACTCCTCACACCATCATTCCAGAAGCAGTTTCTCAATACTGCTTTAAGCGTACTTCATTTATCCAGAATGTTCACGACATAATAATCTCATAACCTCAAATAAATCGGAAGTAAAGGCCAGGTTAAATGAAAAGTAATGTCCAAGTTATAAAATATTTTTAGAAAAAAAAATGTTTTTAGGTAGAATTTGAGAACTAAAGAGTAACTAGAATCGTCTTACACAAGACAAGTCCTTAAGTCATTTAATGAATAAAGATTTTATTTTATACAAGGATCACTCGCATGTGTTAGGTTTTCCTAAAGACTTCTGGGTGATGCAAAGTCTGTAGAAGAAAGTAAAAACATTCCCATAATTATCTCAGGTACATTACACTTATGTCAGCCAGACTCCTCTACAAATACGTGTTATATATTAAAATATGCAAACATACGTAGCTCTTTCAATTAATTCAAAGATACTCTGATTCAAAGAAGTGTGAATTACTGAGGATCTACTCTGCTAAATCACACCTATGGTAATATGATAAGTTCAAAATATACATACAGATACTTACATACCCATATATTTTGCTTATAAAGCTTATAATAGCCTACCTTGACTTTGTCTGACGTCCGTTTTCCACCAATGCCTCCACAGCCAACGAGGAAGAGAGAGAACTGATTGTAACATATAAGTTCCTTCTCAAAATAAGAATAGACTGAAAAGCAAATGAAAGAAAAAATAAAGGAAGTTATTATCGAAAGACATAACCAGTTAACCAAGACATGATCAGCAATTCCTTTAAAAGTTTCAAAAACAAAAAGTAGTCACTAGAAGGTCTGATAACTTAAAGATGCCCAAGTTTGGTTTATAAAGCATCTTTCAATTTCTTCACTACCGGTCTCTAGAAGGCAGAGTGAAGAGGACCTTCACATACCCTCTCTTGACTGTGAAACAGCAGTTTCTCTCTCCTCTTCTTCAATCTCCCCAACTGCCTATCCTATCTTAACTCTCTCCATCTCAAACATTTCACAAAATCCCACTATACAGTGCCGGTATCCAACACTCTCAAACATTCCAACATTCTGCCAAAGGACTCAAAAAGAGCCTGGAGGGGTTCCTGGGTGGCTCAGACGCCCCTCCCCTGCTCGAACTCTCTGTCTCAAAATAAACAAACAAACACACACACACACACTAACAAAAAAAAAAAAAAAAAAAAGAGGGGCGCCTGGGTGGCTCAGCTGGTTAAGCATCCAACTCTTGATTTCCACTAAGGTCACGATCTCACAGTTCCTGAGTTCAACCCCACAATCAGGCTCTGTGCTGGCAGTGCGGAACCTGCTTGTAATTCGTCCTCTCCCTCTCTCTCTGCCCCTCCCCTGCTCTCACTTTCTTTCTCTTTCTCTCTTTCTCTCAAAATAAATAAATAAATCTAAAATTTAAAAAAAAATACTTGAAAAAAAAAGAACCTGAAATACAAAAGAAGAAGTGAAGATCAAGGTATAAGCTTCAGGAGGACAGAATCATGGGTCTTGCTCACCATTATATTCCTAGCAATCAGAATGGTACCTGGGACAGAAAAAGCACCTAACCAATATTTATTAAATTAATGAGTAATGAGGGGCGCCTGGGTGGCTCAGTCGGTTGAGCAACTGACTTCGGCTCAGGTCTTGATCTCACAGTTCGTGAGTTTGGGTCCCGCGTCAGGCTCTGTGCTGACAGCTTGGAGCCTGGAGCCTGCTTCGGATTCTGTTGTCTCCCTCTCTCTCTGCCCCTCCCTCACACGCACTCTGTCTCTCTCTGACTCTCAAAAATAAAGAAAACTAATTAAAAAAAATTTTTTTTAATTATTGAGTAATGAATAAATAATACAAGTTAGTGAATGAGTAAGCAAATAATGAATGAATGTAGGACAGCTGTCCCTCTTTCTACTAACTTCCTAGTGAGGGTGTGAGAACTCTATCTCCAGCTCTAGAAAATTAGAAATATGACTTTGAACTGCACACAAAAGAAAAAATCTAATTATAACAAAAAATAAGGAAGGCCATGGCAATTTGTATTAAAATAAGATTTTTAACTGTACTACGCAGGAAATTGGATATCTGATTTCATTTGCACTTTGCGTACAAATTCTAATACATTATTACCCAATATCCAGCTGTAGTTAACTAAATGGAGTGGGTCAAGAGAAAATAGTAAAAACGAAAGTTAAGGTTACTGAAGAAACTTTGTTCTGAGGTATGTCACATGTCTGGTAGCTCAGGGAGAAGAGTAAAAGAAAACTGGGAGAGGGGTGCCTGGGTAGCTCAGTTGGTTAAGCGCCTGACTCTAAATTTTGGCTAGGGTCATGATCTCGCAGTTTGTGGGATTGAGCCCCATGTTAGGTTATGCACTGACAATGTGGATCCTGCTTGGGATTCTCTCTCTCTCTCTCTCTCTCTCTCTCTCTCTCTCTCGATCTCTCTCTGCCCTTCCCCCAACTCTGATACTCTCACTCTTTCTCAAAATAAACTTTAAAAATAATAATAAAAAAAAAGAAAAAAGAAAACTAGGATAGTTGCAGCCAAATGTTGGCCAACTTCTGGAATGACAAACAAACACAAAAATCTAAAACATGGGGCATCTGGGTGGCTCAGTCAGTTGAGTGTCCAATTTCAGCTTAGGTCACGAGATCATGACCCCATGGTTCATGGGTTTGAACCCTGTGTCGGGCTCTGTGCTGACAACTCAGAGCCTGGAGCCTGTTTCAGATTCTGTCTCCCTCTCTCTCTGCCCTGACCCCACTTGTGCTCTCTCTGTCTCTAAAATAAATAAACATTAAAAAAAATTTTTTTAAATAAAAAAATAAAAATCTAAAACAGAAAGGGGAGAAGGAAGAAGAAGACAAGAAAGACAGGAAGAGGAAAAAACAGACATACTATGAAATACTATCAGCTGACAGAAATAATGTACTAGGAGAATATTTAAGAGCATCAAAAATGTTCTCAACATATTATGTAGTAAAAACAAGGCAAGTTCCTACACAGCATATACAGTATGACCTTCCGTGTATTTAGAACAAAGATGATGAAGCCTATATTCCAACTATCAGACAATATCAAATTTCCCACTCTAATTTATTTCCAAAATTTTTGACAATAAAGATCTATTTCTTCTTTTTTTTTAATTTTTTTAAGTTTATTTATTTATTTTGAGAGAGAGAGAGAGAGAGAGAGAGGGCATGAGCAGGGGAGGGGCAGAGGGAGAGGCAAAGAGAGAACCAAGCAGACTCTGTTGTCAGCACAGAGCCTAATGTGGTGCTCGATCTCACAAACCATGAGATCATGACCTGAGCTGAAATCAAGAGTCAAACAGATGCTTAACCAACTGAGCACCCAGGTGCCTCAATATCTATTTCTTCTTAAACTTCAGAACAAATAAATTTTAAGCAATGTATCTTGAGCTGATGTTTAATTACTAGTATGTCAACCTTTACTAAACTACTATAACCTTTTTTTTCCCATTGCAAATAAAATATGGCTGTGATGTTTAAACTACATTTGAGTTCAAGAGGCTTGAATGCACAACATTAGGAACTTAACCACCATTCATGAAAATGATTGAGAGCCAAATACGTTCCAAGTTCCAAAGAGCGAACAAAGACAAGAGTATCTATAATACTAATTATCCAGTGATGGTTGTCGATGTGTTCCTTCCTGCCAAGTCCAAACTCCAGTCCGCCACTACGTTCTCTGTACCAGCCACAGTTTGCACCTCTGTGCTCTGGTCATGTGGTCTCAAATCCCCTGAAATGCCCCACTCTTCCCACCGCTACCCTAACCTGCTCCTTTGCCTCATCCTCGCTTATTTCATGAGAGCTTATAAAATTTTTAGAACGCTGATCGTTATCTTGGTTTCTCGAAAACTGGCAGATGAATGTGAACGTACCGATCAGTTTCTATGGTGAAGCACCACATGACACACACAAGGCCTGTCAATCTAACAATATTATTGTAAGAATTAAAAGTGACTTACCATCCAGAAGAATTACTAAACCAGATCCTTTATCTAGGACATCGGCAATAACAGCTTCACATTTTAAGTTTCCTGAAATGAACGGCAAAATCAATCAATCATCTGTTTTTAAAAAGACCGTAAGATCATTATATTAAGATATGAGAGAATTTAACAAAATCTCCACTGTAAGTTCAGCAAAACTAAAAGCTATGCTTTGATATAGTTTTCAAGGTACTGTTAAATCATTCAACATTAAAAGGAAAGAGAATACCTTAGTCACTACATTTGAAACATCAAGTAGAAACACAATAAAGATCAAACTTCTAATACCCAGAAAATCTGGAGACCAGCATAGCCTGAACTAGACCATGGTCTAGTTCACAATGGACACAAAGGGCTGCTGTTAGGTTTCTTGTCCTCCATCTAATGCTTCTTTTTTTTTATCCCCAGGAGGACTCACACGGCCTCTGACAGTACCAATGAAGCTGACAAATCCAGTGAGAGAGACAGAGACGCTGACATCAGTCTCCTGATGCTTGTGGTCCTGAGTCTCATCACCTGCTGGGTTTCACAGGAAGATTATAAATAGTAGCCGTACCTTAGCTTTCTGTAGTTTAAAGAGGTTCCAAACCACAAGTATCTCGAATTTTGAATATTCATATTAGAGAGGCATTAGAGAGGTAGTTTTATTTATTTTTTTTTATTATTATATGAAATTTATTGTCAAATTGGTTTCCATACAACACCCAGTGCTCATCCCAAAAGGTGCCCTCCTCAATACCCATCACCCACCCTCTCCTCCCTCCCACCCCCCATCAACCCTCAGTTTGTTCTCAGTTTTTAACAGTCTCTTATGCTTTGGCTCTCTCCCACTCTAACAAGAGGTAGCTTTAAAAGTACTTAAAGAAAATGCGCAGAAGCTACTGAAGAAAAGTAATTCATGAGAAACGTAACTTGATGCTAAGGAGGTACACAAAATTAAGAAAAATATTTGCCACACCTTCCTATTCATATCACTTTCCAGGTGTAATCATTTTGGAGTATATGCCTGTGTCTTTCTCTTGATATTTAAAATCCCTAAACGCAAAAATCTACCTTACACATTCGTACTTTCCTTATAACAATGGTTCCCAAGAGAGCCCACGGTCGAGTGACTGGCACATGCCAGACAGAGGGAGCCTCCTGGCCTCTGCCCTGGCCACCAGTGCCACCGCCACATGCCCGCACACGATGCACGCGTGCACACAAAACCTCCACGGTGGGGATCCAGACACCGTATTTCATTTAAAATAACAGGTAACTTAACGTAGTAACAGGCTGTTTCAGTAGGTAGCCGGGTTAGAAAATGTATCTAAAACTGAAAACTCTGCCTTGTCCATGGCAGGTAAGCAGCGGATGTCTGATGAAGGCAGTCACCACACATCAGCTCAGATAAAAACGGTTGTGTGAAAACTTCTGCTATTAACACTGAAATAAGGCTATTCAAATTGAAACAGTGAGAATCTCATACATTTTTTTGGTAAAATAAAAAGCTTTGGAAAAACATGAAAGGAGGATTCTAGCTTCTTGCTGACCTGCATGTTACATAAGGCGAAATGATAAATAAGCCCTTTGTTTGGTATTTTACCACCTTACGTGGTCAGTATTTAATTAGACAATATGCTGACATTAGAGCACTGAAACAAATCTATCAAACTATAGCCGAAGAATAAGAAAAGCAGCTTTACTGAACAAGTAGGATACTCCTGAGAAGAAGAAAATTCATTATTAAGGCAGACCTGATTTTACTTACTCTAAAAGAAAACAGGAATAGTTAATTACAACAAATCCTCTATCTTTTAATGCGCTTGCCTTTATGAAAATTGCTACCAACATAAATACCTGAGAAAAGAATCAAAAACCATTATTCATAGGAATCATAGCTGCCTATATACAATTACTAAGTTTAGAACACATGTATACAACAGAGATGCTTTTTCAGTTGCTAATGACACCTGTATCATTAGAAATACACTGTTAGTATTTCAAGATAATTTAATAAACAAGACTATTCAAGGACAAAGCTTAAGGTCACCAAAACAGGTCCTGCTTCACATCAATCTATTCTAATGCATATCCACGCCTTGCGATATGACTTATTTAAAGTCACTCTAGGGGCGCCTGGGTGGCTCAGTCGGTTAAGCATCCGACTTCGGCTCAGGTCACGATCTCGCAGTCCTTGAGTTCGAGCCCCGCGTCAGGCTCTGTGCTGACTGCTCAGAGCCTGGAGCCTGTTTCCGATTCTGTGTCTCCCTCTCTCTCTGCCCCTCCCCTGTTCATGCTCTGTCTCTCTCTGTCTCAAAAATAAATAAACATTAAAAATAAATAAATAAATAAATAAATAAATAAATAAATAAAAATAAAGTCACTCTGTGCCAGTTTAACACAATGACACAGTTTGGAAGGTTAGTCAGGAAATAAAATCAGGGTACAATTAAGGAATCCACGTATCAGGAACTCACCTGATCTGGGAAGTGGTTTATATAACTCCAAGTACTGCTCCCCATGGAGAACCTATGTTAGGGTAAACAAAATTTTATTGGCCGACTTTCCTGTTCCACAAGCTCTGCTGTGAATATGGCTAATCACAAGTGATATTTCACTGGCCACTTGCTCACATCAGTACTCCCCCCAAATTATCTGTCTCAGTTTGGCTTCTACTTCTTAATCATAATCATAATCAATCATATTCAGAAATAATCAGCCTCCCAATCTAAAGACTGTTAGATCTTTTGGAGCAGAAAAGGTATCTGTGTGTTCTTTCTTGACATTCATAAATCCTTACTGACTGGTAATTATGGATTACTTACTGATGCAAACACTAAACTAGGCTATATTTCCAGGGCTTATCACTGTGCCTGGAACATAAAGGGTAATTAATATATATCTGTTGAATAAAAATGGATAAATTGGAGGTGCCTAGGTGGCTCAGTCAGTTGAGCATCCCAACTCTTGATTTTGGCTCAGATCATGATCCCAGGGTCATAGGATGGAGCCCTGCATTGGGCTCTGTGCTAAGCATGGAACCTTCTTAAGATTTAAGATTCTCTCTCTCTCTCTCCACCCCTCTCCCTCACTCACACACATTCTCTCTCTAAAATTAAAAAAAAAAAAGTTGGGGTTCCTGGGTGACTCAGTTGGTTAAGCCTCCGACTTCAACTCAGGTCATGATCTCACGATTTGTGGGTTCAGGCCCTGTGTCGGGCTCTGTGCTGACAGCTCGGAGCCTGGAGTCTGGTTCAGATTCTGTGTCTTCCTCTCTCTCTGCCCCTCCTTCCCTGCTCTTGCTATGTCTCTCTCTCTCTCAAAAATAAATAAAATATTTAAAAATAAAATAAAATAAAATGTTTTAAATGAATTTCAAATCACATGTACCAAATACAAACAACTCAACTAAAACACAGGAGAGTATTACAACCATGTTCAAAGTAATTACAACCATGTTCAAAGCACTATCATTGTCCGTATTTCCTTAGTGTGATATCTTACAAATTATCTATAGATACAAAAATAGACATAGATACATCTTATAAATTAACTATCAGTAGATACTAAGGACACTGTGTAACTCGAGAGACACTTAACCTCAATGTATGGAAGCAAGAATACACCAATATATGTAGGAAAATGATAGGACAGAAAAAACAAAATCTGACCCATATACTCAAATGACCACACCCCACTGCCATGGGACACCTTTAATTCTGTCTTCCTCCGAACCCAGAAGGAGAAAAAATGAGACAAATGGAGGATGGCCCACCGTATCAAATGGCCTGGACACTCAAGGTGGGAAGACAGGGATTTCAATTCAAGAGGGCTATTATTTCTGGCCACAGATTCTGAACACCATTCATGATTTTTCCAACTCCTCCTGACTCTGAAGGAGTACAGTGCAGAATTCTGAAACATTTGCTTTAACTGTTTGCATTTCAATTATTCAAACAGAACTGTATGCAGCAAATACCATGGGGCAGTGACTAAAACAACAAACTGCCTGGTCCATATCTCTTGCCTCCCTCCCAACTCATCAGATACTCAAATAAAATAAGTTCTCACAGATTCAGAGCAGCAATGGGCGAATCGCTCCTCCAGTAAATGGGTCCTCCAATCACCAAAGCCAGAGAAACTGACTCACAGCTCTAGGATTCAACAGCTATCCCTGGACTCATGACCTGAACCTTGACTCCAAGAAATGAAACATGCCCCACCTCAAAAGCTTTCTCACAGTTGTTCACACCTTCCTTCTTGAAACGACTTGTCCATTTTGCTTCTCAGATACCACATTCTCCTGCTATTCCTCAGAGCTCATACCTTGCCAGCCATTCCTTCTCGGTCTCCCTTGCTGATTCTTCCTCGTGTCTTCAACCTTTCAACACTTGTAGGGTCCGGTCCCTGAGCTCAGGCTCTTCTCTACCTATGCTCACACGTTACACTACATGATTTCATCTAGTCTTGGGTCTTCAAATATCACTTCAAGTCTAAGAACCCCAGCGAGACCGCTACCCCCCAAACTCACGACTCACATATTCAACTGCCCATTTTACATCTCTACTGGATTATATAAGAGAATCTCAGGTTTGTCCTAAACCAACTCCTGACCATCCCCACCTTAAGGTAACTGTATACATCTATCTTGTTATATATATGTTCTATATAACTACTATACATACTAAATATATTGTATATAGTTAATTATAAATCATGGATAGAGACATACATGCATATATTTCGTCCCAGTTACAAAAAACTTCATCTTTGACTCCTCTTTCCTTCGACTCACATCCAGCCTTTTGTTTAAATTACTGTAAGAGACTCTTAACTGGTTTGCCTGCTTCGGCTTGGCCCCCATATAATCTATTTTTTCACACAGTAGCAAAAATGAGCCTGAGTGAACACAGCTAGATCATATCACTCCTCAGTTCAAAGCACTACAGACTATCTCCCATGTTAGTTAATCAGAGCATAAGTTAAAATCCTTATAATGACTACAAGGCCCTCTTCTCCTACCAGGCACCCCCCCCCCCCCCCGGCCCCGTTCATCCTGTAACAGACTGGCCCCCTTGCTGCTCCAAAAACAAGCCAATTATGCATCTGCCTCAGGGCCTTTTACACTTGTTCTCTCTGGCTCAAATACTCTTCCCAGATCATTACCTGGCTTGCTCCCTCACCACGATCATCAAGCAAGAGTTATCACATCCATTTTAGAGATAAGGAAACCAAAGCTTCAGAAAGTTCTGTACCCTTGGTCAAACAGCAAGCAAATGGCAGAGAGAGGATTGAGAACATTATGTCAGGGTCGTAGGACTGGACCTAATTGCTGTTTTCTTCTTTCTGCTTGTCCTTTCAACTAAGTCTCTTCTCTTATATGCTCAGAAAGGAAAATCAAAGATATGCTAAATCTTTATTCCTGAACCAACCATGACAAACTATTTTATTAATACATGTGCCCGCAAACAATGTGACATTTATCAATCATATTTGAAGAAACCAAAGAAAAGCAAAGTAAAGGTTTCTTATTACTCTTACCTTTTCCAAGCTGACCAGAAGCTCAGGAACCTCTCCTAACCCTCCACCTACTAAAGGTTTCTGAGCTACGATAACTCCAAATGTAGGCAAACAGGAGAAGTCAGAGCTTCCTTCGTATATAAATTTCATATCTTTTGGCTCCTTCACCGATGCTCCCACGCCAAGGGCATACATAATAGTTTCCAGCTCCGTGTAAGCAGAAGAAAATGGAGGGAATTTATAGCCAATGGCTCCAGCCTATGAGAAAGGTATACGAAAGTGTTTTTTCAATGATATTTTTGTCAAATCCTTAACATTTTAACTTTTTCAAAACTATTAACTGCTTACGTACCTGGTTTTTGCTTTTGAAGACAGGTGAATAGAATGTCATGTTGGTGAATTTCATGGAGTGTCATAATTGTTTCATTAGATTTTATTTTAATAGAAACCAATTAGAAAGTGTGTGGGAAAGGACTTCATTTACAGATAAGAACTTTTTTTATAATTTGCTTCTTACTAACAGTATGCCTCATTTTCAAATTTCCTTTCTCTGATGGTGAGAAGCCCTATTAATTCAGCAACTATTACAAACTCAAACATACAAAAAAATAATAATAATAATGAATAGGTCATAAATAGCGATAGTGAATCGCCCTACAGGAGCTACTGTATAAAATTAAATGTAAAAAGAGCAAAACGCTGCTTAATGCTTATAAATTAGATGGCCTCAGAATGGTTTTAGTTAAAATGAGATTTTACCTTAAGTTCCTGGCTGGGAATGTCCCTCATCAAACTGGATACTGTATTTTTCTACTTAGTGATGATATGTCTTGCTAATGTGTGAAGTTGATACTGGGCTAAAAAGCAATGATGTCCGATTGTCAATCACTTTTATTCCAAAACAGGAGTCCACAAACAAGGGCTGAGAGCTAAGAATGGTTTTTACATTCTTAAAGAGTGGTTTAAAAAAAAGAAAAACAGGAAGAACATGTGACCAGGAAGGGTAGGTGATCCACAAAGCCTAAAACATCTACTATCTACTATCTGGCCCTTTCCCGGAAAAGGGGTTTGCCAACCCCTCTTCTAGGATAAAGTCATATTTATAACCCAATCATATTCTCAGGGTTAAAATTAGATTGTTAACATTATCACTCTATCTGCCCTGAGTCACAAAACACCAAAACCGAATGCATCAAATGATTTATTTCTATTTATGCACTACATTTTTTTGTTTAAAGGCGACAGTAAATCAGCAAACTTCACATGAGCTATAACCACTATTCCATCAGAATTTCTACACAGTCGGAGGTCCTTTATTTGCAGCGATGTTGAAATAGTTCCAAAATACAATCTATCAATGCTTTCCCTAAAAAAAAAAATGACTCAAAAGAGGCACTTAAATACTTTTCTAAAAAGTTAGAAAAAACAGGAACTACAGTAGAATTATCAAGAATACTACCAAAAAAAAAAAAAAAAGACACTTGTGTAATTATACTGAAGAAAAGAAAGTAAATTACATAAGGCTACATCTTAGCCTCATGTTCATTCAAATTCTATAAATATTTAGTACATATTTTAAGAAAAGTCTTGTCACTTATCTTTCCTATTTAACAATGGACTAATAGCTTGGAAAATAACATTTTTGTATGAGAGAAAAGAGAAAAAGGAAAAAAAAAAAGAAAGAAAGAAAAGAGAGGATCTCAAAAAAGGCACAGCTTTCAGGCTTTTCTCCCCAACTTACAAATCCTGATGGTGCTGTCGATGCTGCGTGATTTGTCGAAACTCCTCCATCTGAATCGATTTTACTTATAACTCCAATTATACTGCCAACTGATTCTAAACAGTAATAACAACAAGGATGCTTCTGTTACAAGACATGACTAAGAAAAGTGACAACGTGCTCGATAATCATTCCTCTAACAGTGAGCAAGCCTGCCACAGGACCTTCACAGGCACTCATGAACTGAATATATGAGGTAGGACTATTAAAGGAAGAAGCTGTGAAAGACTCCAAAATAGACCAAAGATCACTGGGTGTTGTCAATGGAAAACAAGCCATTGTCCAACATACTCTTCCTGGGTTTTGATTCCAAAGAGGCACTGAGCTTTGCAATGTCTTTGATCAATTTTACAGCTCTGTAAAGTGGGACCCTTGTCCAGAGACATGCAATTTTTGGTGAAGGAAAACAAATTTCCCTTTCTCACCATCATCACCCCTCCTCCAGGATGAAACAATGCCAAGATTATCCTCCGAACCCCCCACCCACGTCTCAAGTGATAGCTCTGAAGTCGGTACTAAAAATTCGTCCAGAGAAAACCATCATTACGACCAGAGACTTCAGACAGGGTTCAGAAGCTACTGTTCTGGGGTCTAAAAGGTTAATAAAGGAGACTCATGGGGCTGCTACATATGCCAGAAGATTCCAAGGACTCTGAGACCTAACAAACCTGACAGGTACAGGCCTCTTTCTAACCTTGGACACAATCTATAAGCAAACCACAAACTGTGGTGTGACCAGGGATATCAGCCAGCTTCTTGCCTCCGAATCCTCCCCTCACCGCCCCACTAAGAATGCTGCCAGAAGGAGGCTTTTAACTGAAAGTTACCTTGCTACGGGCTGAAAGGACACACAGAGACACGGGCAACCTGAGTTAACGTGGCTCAAACACTGAGAAAGCTTGGGCCAGTTACGGCACTTTTCTGGGATTTAGTTCATTATCTGTAAGCCATGATCAGTTCTACAGAAAAATGTGACATGTTTCTTCTAACTCTACTTCTAACACTCAGAGGTATATTTTCATTCAGAATTACGTAATTCATTTAGCTTTTTCTTTAGAATACTTTTAAGGCAATACAGTGGAACTTGGACATCAGAGGAAAGTTTTTAATGTACTTCTTTCTTTTTCCTTTCATTCATTTTCAATGATGGGTGACTCATTCACAGGCTAAATTTATCACAAACAGAAAAATATGGAATACAGGAAATGCTACCATTAATGACATTACAATCGTGCTATCATCTGGTTGAGAAAGAGCATAATGAAAATTTCAATGAGGGTACCAGCAGGCAGGAAAGTGTCATTAAGGAGGAAAAAAAAACAAGAATAGTCATTTTTTGAGACATATTCCCCTACCAAACACTGAATATAAAACTACTAAGAGGAAAAAAAAAAAAATCTGTCTACAAAATAACCCTGAATCATTATCTTTCCCAGAAGAGTCCTTTAAACTCCATATACTAAAAAAATAAGTAAATAAGTAAAAATAAACTTCATATACTACATGCATATGTGAGTTACACTAGAAAAAAAACAACGTGCCTTTTGCTGGTTGTCTATTCCTATGGCAAATCATAGACAGCTCAATAATTCCAGGGAGTAAGCATTTGCTGAATCCTTTCTGAGTTTGGCTCCAAGCGAGCACCAAACACAAAAGAAGTACCTCCAAGACACAGTCTCCGCCTCCAAAGGACCTTACTGTGCAGTTAAGAAACCACATATTTACGAAACAAAAGCAGCTCTGAGCAGATGCTAAGTGGTCAGAGTCCAGCTAAGAGAGAAATCAATGTAGCCTGAAATATCTGGGGAGGTTTGGTTGAACATCCAGGGCTTGAGTTTTGATTTTAAGAGAAGTACTCGGGTCAGCACAGGTGATAAAGGCAGGAAGGGGCATTTTGAAGTTTCTTCTCATTTATTTTTGAGAAAGATAGAGACGGTGAGAGCAGGGGAGGGACAGAGAGAGGGGAAGAATCTCAAGCTCTACGCTAACGTGGGGCTCGAATTCACAAAACTGTGAGATCATGACCTGAGCTGAAATCAAGAAGCAGACGCTTAACTGACTGAACCACCCAGGCACCCCAGGAAAGGGCATTTTAGAAGGGCGAGACACAGCAGCAAAGACGAAGGGATAAAACAACACAAAATCTACTCATTAGACAGAAAAGAGCTAAGCCTAAATAAAACTGGCCTATGTGAACTTTTTGGGAAACAGAGAAAAACCAGGTGAGGTAAGCAGTGACTGGTTAGATAAGAGAAGACTCTGAAATGAACCATCAGGGAGGAAGCACAGAAGGGTGAACAGCTTGTACTATCCCCCACCTGGACATACACCCAAAACACAGGATTACAAAACAAAACAGAAAAAGTGACAGTGGGGGTTGACATGCATATCTTAAATCTGAAGAGTTCTAATAGCTCCTGGTGCAAAAAACACGCACTAGTTAAAAACAGAAGACAGGTCCCTAAGAGAAGAGAATGCTTTGTTGCCTCTGGCTCCCCAGCCAGGAGCGAAGGGATCTGGGCCTCTACCTTGAATTCTCTGGGGCTTGGTGGCGTTCTCAAAGTCACAAATCTTCTTCCAATTAGCCTTCACCCCCTCAGGGGTCATGGGTTGATTCTTCTGTCTTACGATGGCTCCAAGGGACCGCTCCCAGCGTACTGAAACAAACGTACAGAAACAAAACGAAGAAGCTAAGCACAGAGTTTAAAAGGGACACAGGAAGTAAAACTCATCTGAGACCCTTGAATTTTTTTTAACTGCAAGAGAAAGGAATTCAGGGGGGACAAAATGAGTCTAACATCTGAAGAGTTATACTACATGACTTTAAAGAAGTTGTTCTTGAGATGACAATCCCATGAGGATAATGTGAATTAAAAAAAAAAAAAATTATATATATATATATAAATCTAAAGGGAAACAGCTCTGCTCTGACCATGCCAGATACTACTAAAGGAAGACTGTAATGCTCAGTCATAAAAATTTTAATTATAGACAATCACACCAAAAGACTGACTTCATGACCAAAGATCACTCAGGTAATATACTTCAAGATCTTTGCTAAATAGCAAAGTGAGGGATAACCAAATTAATATGTCACATAGCCCCAGATAATTCCCTCATGCCTCCCTTTGCTCTTTGCTCGTTTTTCACAGGAAGTCAACTAGAATAGGGCAGATTCACAAAAATCACTATTGCTGTAGAAATTCTGTGAGGAGAATTTTTAAGACTGTTTGTTGCCTTTCAAAAAAGCCCAAGGAATAAAATAACCACTAGTAACCTTATTTAAACGTATTGGTCAGATTTTGATGATTATTAAATTGAAGCTTTGTCTCAGGCAATGACAGAAATACATGCTTCTAGAGTTTTCTTATGGACAAAGTCTCAGAAAAAACTTTTATTCCAACATTTCCTTTCTTAAATGGATATCCTGAGACACTTATGTTGAACAATGCTTGAGTAATATACGTTACTTTGATAACCAAAGAGAATAGTCATTAATGATGAAAATATTGATACTCTATGCTATATCAATGCCCTCCAGTAATGACAACCTTTTAAATAATTTCATTAATTCTGATACCAGCAGCCAACTGAAAACTTGATTTGGGATACTGGAATTTTTCACAATTTTTTTAAATGTCATGAAGCAAATGTCCAATGTGGAACTCACAAGATTGGGGAGCTGGGGAAAGAGATGGTTGAAGCCAAATGAGTTCACTATTGGACCAGAGGGCAACAATTTCCAGACATCAGTTGCAATTTCTGTCTCAGCAAGTTGTCCCCTGTGATTCCTGACCATTACCTCCTGATGTCTCATAGCCCCAAGGAAGAAAAGAATCAAACAAGAGAATGGGAAAATTTTCCTGCTGTGCTCTCTAGGACAAGACTCTTCCCATCTCTACAAAACAGCCCCCTCTCTCACTCTTACTCTGCAGAAACAGCAAGAACAATCATGTGGGGGCACCTGGGTGTCTCAGTCAATTAAGCATCCTGATTTCGGCTCAGGACATGATCCCATGGTTCCTGAGTTCAAACCCCAGCATCAGGCTCCATGCTGACCATGTGGAGCCTGCCTGGGATTCTCTCTTTCCTTCTCTATCTGCCCCTCCCCAACTCATGCATGTGCACATGCTCTATATCTCTCTCAAAAATAAATAAACTTTATTAAAAAAATAATAATAATGTGGGATGCCAGAGACATAGGAGGACACAGGAGGACAAACAGACTGTGCTGTCTGAAGGAACAGCCAGTTACGCATAGGCCAGACAACTCCTGAATAAGGACTGCCAACAGGGAAAAAATCCTCAACAGTTTCTTGAAAATGCCAAAGGCCTTCAAAACAGCTTCCACATTTTAGAATGCCTATTGGTATACCCATGTTTGAGGTAGAATATGCATGCACGAGCTCCAATAGTTAGCCATTTGGCAAGACCTTTACCCAGCTCCAACTGGATGTGCAAGGTTAAAAATACAGAAACAATATACGGCAAATGAAAAACTAGAAGAGACTTACATTTTCCAATCCATCCTCCTCCAACCTACCAAAAAGAGGGGAAGACAGTTATACCATCTAAAACGGATCACAAAGAGGATTTTTTAATAGAAAAACAGGCAGGTGTCATACTAAGAGTATTAGAAGGCTAGATGACAATGGATGAAAATAACACAGTTCTACAAAAGTCCATGGGCCTCCATGATTTTGCTTTGTTCATGTTACCACAGTAGAAATACAAAGCAGCATTAGGTGGTAGACAATGCATGTGGTAGAAAAGCATGACTGATGTCAGAAACTAAGGCTTTAGGGCCGCCTGGGTGACTCAGATGGTTAAGCGTCCAACTTCGACTCAGGTCATCATCTCGCTGTTTGGGAGTTCGAGCCCTGCATTGGGCTCCATGCTGACAGCTTGGAGCCTAAAGTCTGCCTGGGATTCTATGTCTCCCTCTCTCTGCCCCTCCCCTGCTCATGCTCCGTCTCTCTCAAATATAAATAAACATTAAAAAAAAAAAAACTTAAAAAAAAAAAAACTAAAGATAGTTTCTTCTACTACTAGTTGTATGAGTCCCATCAAATCATTTGAACCCTAAATCCAAGTTTTCCCCTATGTAAAATAAGGATAATAATATTCTTCATGAGCTAACCATAAAGGTTAAATAATATAAAATAGTAAGATTGTCCCAACAACACAGGCATGAAATAACAGCTCCCTCTAAAAAGATCTAGTGAAGAAAAACATAAAAAGGAAAGAAAATAAAATTAGGATTTGACTTAAACAACTACATATAGTCGTTTCAATAAGATATCTTTATAGAGAGAAGGCAAACGACCAAATATATTAGTTGCCACACAGAAAGATCACATTTTTTCTAGAGGTCATGCAGGGGAATCCCCAGAAGAGAATGTCTGATGTTAAAAAAAAAAAAAAAAAAAAAATCTTCAAGCACCACAACTACAATGTGTCAGAATTGATCATGAGAATTCCACAGGCAGAGGACAACAGAATATGTTATCAGTAGAGAGCACACAGGTTAGTGGCTCCAGGTCAAGGGCATGGCTTTTTATCACCCTTTGCCTCTATATGAATATGCCCACAACTTTTACAACAGACCAGTCAGCCCTGATGCTGTCAGGGTAGATAAGTCAGCAGTGGTTTTGGTAACAGACAAGACAGATGTCATATTGTACCGTATTTGGGAGAGGCTCAAGAAGCTGGAAACTCCTCCAGGCGCTAGAAACAAGAGGTCCAACTGAGCCAAAGAATCTCTATCTCTCCCTCTAGGTACCTCTCAGAATTTGGCAAACAGTGGCAAAACTTAATTTCAAGGTTTAAGGTGGGATATTACAGATGTTTCTTACTGTATTTTATCAATCATGCATACCAAATATTCCTCACTAAAAATGTTCACAACATACAAAACACATAAAACTGTACCTATAACATGACCTTGTTGTCTCTATAGGTTTTGCTGTATGTATAAAATGTATATCTAAGAAAAGAGACTATTCGTGTAAGATAAACATCTAGGGGCGCCTGGGTGGCTCAGTCAGTTAAGTGTCCAACTTCAGCTCAGGTCATGATCCCATGGTTTGTGGGTTCAAGCCCCTCATTGGGCTCATTGCTGACAGCAGAGTGCCTGGAACCTGCTTCAGATTCTGTGTCTCCCTCTCACCCTGCCCCTCCACTGCTTGTGTTCTATGTCTCTGTCTCTCCCTCAAAAATAAATAAACATTAAAAAAATTTTTTTAAAAAGATGCAAATCTAATTAAAGACTGGAAGAATACATAAAAATATTAATAGTAGTTATCTCCAGATAAGGGTAATATGGATGGTTTTTATTTTCTTCTCTAAACTTTCCTGTATATTTAAATTTTTCTATAAAAGCATATACGATTTTTATCTACAAAATAATAAAAATTCCTTAATGACATAAAAGGCAGGCCAACTTCTGAGCTCCAGATGGCTTGATATTATTAAATCTGTAAAGTTCTTAGAAAGTTCTTTTCACCTCTAATTTTCCACAATTCGCAATGTCTGTAATTAAGAAAGTGGAGGCACACATCTCTGCTTAGATATGTATACATTATTTTTTATTTTATCAAGTTTTTATTCAAATGCATCAGGTTAATATAGCATTCACTTCCAACTAAGCCAGGTAATTTTGCTACCAAGAAATATTTTTGGATGTCATAGTATTCTTCATATAACAGGTTCATTATTACCACAGAGAATCAAATAAAGGTGGGGCAGAGAATCTAAAATATAACAGTACTAGGGGGAAAAAAGAGATCACACTTAAATGAGGAATCAAAAATGTATAAATTGGCATAAAGAGATCTAAAAGGACTTTGACTACAAAGTGAAAACTGGATCTCACTGGATGTTTGGATTATGTGTGCTTATTTTTACAATAAACACTTAAAGCTCTACGATGAGGAAAAATATGAATGTTTATTCTTAAAGTTAAAATACATAATAGGTTATGTTCACTGACCTATCATGCCCAGACTAAATTTCTGGTATGCTGACATAACAGTTACAATTGAAGGCTAACTGTTATGTACTAGATCCAGTGCTAAGAGTTTAAAAATAGGATTTCTCGTTGTCACAAAAGCCCAAGAAAACTAATGTTCGGGGACATTAATTTGTACAATATTCCAGCGAGCCAGCAACTGTCAAAACAGAGAATTCAAAACTCAGGCTGGCTGACTCTGAACCATAAGCTCTATCCTCCTACTTTAACATTCAGGTTCCCAAATCAAATAAAACCTTCTTCATTTTACTAAACACCTCTAACCAGCCACATTTCCATTTGGTAAGCATATTAGAAATGAAGAAAGAAATTAAAACAGAATTTATCAAGTTGCTATTTCTTTCTCAAAAAAGGACATTTGTCAACATTTGTTCCTTAGTTAACTATAATATTTAAAAAATACACAAGTGAGGGGCACCTGGGTAGCTCAGTTGGTTCAACACCCGACTCCTGATTTTATCTCAAGTCATGATCTCACGGTTCCTGAGATCGAGCCCCGCGTGGGACTCTGCGATGACAACATGGAGCCTGCTTGGGATTCTCTCTCCCTCTTTCTCTGCCCCTCCACTATTCACATTTCGTCTCTCTGTCTCTCTCTCTCTCTCTCAAAATAAGTAAATAAACATTAAAGAAAAATATACAAGTGATATCAAATGATGCAGATCTTTCCAAATGTGAGCAAGTGGAAAATATTAATGCTTAAATCATTTTTTATGTTTAATTACACAAATATTACTTTGAGAGAAAGCAGGAAGGTGCAAAATACCTCAAACAAGCCACCGTTTTCCTCACAGCTCTCATGGCAAAGCCAAAGGACCAAGGGCGCCACGTAATCAGGCTTCAAAGTTTCCAGGAGATCTAAAACACATCCCAAAAACGTTTGTTAACAAGAATATACACATATTCAATCCACCATTTTGCTTTCTGAAAACTCCTTACTTACAAATTTTGGTAATTCAGAGGCTTTTTTAATAAGAACAAAATGAGATCTACAAAATTAATCAGTCTAACATTCAAAGCTTTTGAAAGAACTGTTTCATCCCTTCTAACTTTGAAGGCAACAGATACACGTTTCCAAGAGGGGTAACATACTATACAGACGACAAGTTAAGTTAAAGCTACCTAGGCAGTAAGTAGTGAGTAGAATTCTACTTAACATGAGGAACTGAAGTCACCATTCATTCCCAAAACCATTTGGCTCTCCCAGCAATTTAACCAGAAGCTAGAAAACTACAAAACAGCCTTGACCATTGTAATGGCGGTAAGATAATGATGTGAAATGAAGCTTGCAACCATCACTAATGAGTAACAAAGTGTAAGAAATATTTTCCCACTTGATGCTTTCCATGAGCAACCTAATAGAGTAGAAAGGAACAGGCATACCTTGGAGATATTGTGGGTTTGGTTCCAGACCACAACAATAAAGCAAATATACCAATAAAGCTAGTCAAATGAATTTTTTGGTTCCCCGGAGCATATAAAAGTCATGTTCATGCTACCCTATAGTCAGTTAAACTGTACATTAACATTATGCCTAAAAAAACAATGTACATATTTTAATTTTAAAACACTTTAGCCACACCTGGGTGGTTTAGTTGGTTAAGCCTCCAACACTTGATTTCAGCTCAGATCATGATCTCGCAGTTTGTGAGACTGAGCTTTGCATCAGGGTCCACGCTGAGCATGGAGCCTACTTGGGGTTCTGTTTCCCTCTCTCTACCCCTCCCCTGCTCATACTCTCTCTCTCTCAAAATAAATACTTAAAAACTAATGATAAAATAAAATACCTTATTGCTAAAAAACGATAATCATCATCTGGGTTTTCAGTGAGTTATAATATTTTAGCTAGATGAGAGTCTTGCCTCAATGTAAATGGCTGCTGATTAATCAGGGGGGTGGCTGCTGAAGGCTGGGGTGGCTGTGACACTTTCTTAAAATACAATAATGAAGTATGTCCCATCACTTGACTCTCCCTGTCAACTGATTTCTCTGTAGGATATGATGTTGTCTGACAGCATTTTACCCACACTAGAACTTTCAAAACGAGTCAATCTCTCAAACCCTGCTGCTGCTTTAACAACTCAATTTATATAATATTCTAAATCCTGTGTTATTATTTCAACAATCTTCATGACCTCTTCACCAGGAGTAGATTCCATCTCAAGCACTACTTTCTTTGCTCATCCCTAAGAGCTCCTCATCCGCTCAAGTTTTATCATGTGATTGCAAGAATTCAGTCACACCATCAGGCTCTACTTCTAATGCTAGTTCTCTTGCTATTTCCACTAAATCTGCAGTGACTTCTTTCACTGAAGTCTAGAACCCCTCAAAGTCATCCATGAGAGTGGAAATCAACATCTTCCAAATTCCTGTGAATGTTGATAGTTTAATCTCTTCCCACAAATCACAAATGTTCTTAATGGCATCTAGAATGGTGAATCCTTTCCACAAGGTTTTCAATTTATTTTTCCCAGATCCATCACGGGAATCACTGTCTAGGTCAGCTATAACATTATAAAATGTATATCTTAAATAATAAGACTTGAAAGTTGAAATGACTCCTTGTAGCAGGCCTGAAAACAACATTAATCTACATCTCCAACAGAACTCTTGGGTGAGCTGGTGTACTGTTAATGAACAGTAATATTTTGAAAGAGATCTTTTCTTCTGAGCACTAGGTCTCAACAGCAGACCCAAAATATTCAGTCAACCCTGCTGTAAACACATGTGTTGTCATCAAGGCTTTGTTGTTCCATTTATAGAACACAGGCAGAGTAGATTTTGCATAATTCTTAAGGGTCCTAGGATTTTCAGAATGGTAAATGAGCACTGGCATCAATTTAAAGTCATCAGCTGCATGGGACGCCTGGGAAGCTCAGGTGGTTAAGCGTCCGACTTCAGCTTAGGTCATGATCTTGCAGTCCATAAGTTCGAGCCCCACGTCAGACTCTGTGGTGACATTTTATAACCTGGAGCCTGCTTCGGATTCTGTGTCTCCCTCTCTGTCTGCCCCTCCCCAACTCATGTTCTGTCTCTCTCTCTCTCTCTCTCTCTCTCTCTCTCTCTCTCTCTCAAAAATAAATATTAGGGGCGCCTGGGTGGCGCAGTCGGTTAAGCGTCCGACTTCAGCCAGGTCACGATCTCGTGGTCCGTGAGTTTGAGCCCCACGTCGGGCTCTGGGCTGATGGCTCAGAGCCTGGAGCCTGTTTCCGATTCTGTGTCTCCCTCTCTCTCTGCCCCTCCCCCGTTCATGCTCTGTCTCTCTCTGTCCCAAAAATAAATAAACGTTGAAAAAAAAAAAAAATTACTATTAAAAAAAAAATAAATAAATATTAAAAAAAATTTAATAAAATAAAATATTATAAAGATTTCCTTTTAGAAATATGTTAAAAACCAGAAGTATTAAAAACCACAAGGTTGTCCACTAGTCAAGTAGTCTATTATATAATTAACTATAAGAACAGGCTCTCAATCATACACCTAAATTTTACATTTTCAAAGAACAAAGTTGGAAGACTCATATTACCTGAGTTCAAGACTTACTATAAAACTACAGTAATCAAGGGACACCTTGGTGGCTCAGTCGGTTAAGCATCCGACTCTTAATTTGGGCTCAGGTCATGATCTCACAATAGTGAGATCAAGCCCCATGTCAGACTGAGCCTGCTTAAGAGACTTTCTCTCCTTCTCCCTTTGCTCCTCCCCTACTTGCACTCTCTCTGTCAAAAGAAAGAAAGAAAGAAAGAAAGAGAAAAACTATAGTAACCAAAACTTCATGGCATTGGTAAAAAGACAGGCACACGTCAGTGGAACAGAACACAGGATTCAGAAACAGACCCGCACCTACATGGTCAATTGATTTTCCACAAAAGGACAAGGACAACCCAAACCAAGAATGAGTACTAATCTCTAGGACAAATTAACTAGTTTCTTCAACAAATAAATGGCTTTTTTTTTTTTTTTTAAGAACAAACACTTTTATTAAATAAAACAAGAGCTATGGTAACAAAATGCCTGTGGACTTTATCTGGATCCCTGTGGAATAAGCCAACTCAAAAAGGGTACCTTTTAGACAGCCAGTAAATCTTAATATTAATTTGTTATTAGGTGATGTGAAAGAATTATTTTGTTTGATGTGATGATGACACTGTGGTTATAATGTCCCTATTGGTTAGAGATATATTTCCAAGGATTTATTAGGTGAAATATAAAGTCTGAGACTTATTTTGAAATATTACAGAAAAAAAAAAAAAGGAAGAAGGTGACAAAAAAAATCATTTTGAAATATACCCAGAGCATGGTGCTTTCCTTAACAAAGGGCTATCTTCACGGGAGACTACCAGAGCCTCATGTGACCTAGGGAAAAGGCAATTAGCAAACTGGAGCCTCTCTAGCATTCCTGTCTCAATTAAGGAAAGAGGCTGAAAATGGCTAAGAAACTCTTCTGAAAGTCACAACCCAGGACTTTGACTCCCTAAAGAAAAATGGAGATTCAATCATAAGATTATAGAACATCTTCCCTCCCCGTGACTTACAGCCACAGCAACAGGACTCCAGTATAACAACAGTGGGTTCTACCTGACAGAGCTCAAAGACGCATTCTATTTAACAAAGAGTTTTTGGGGAAACCCAAAGACAACAGGGAACACAAAAACAAGGACAGAGAGGAAAAAAGCCTCTGACACAGATAGTCCCAGCAAACAAAAAACATGGCCTGTGGCCTAAGCACATCTACTTAAAATCTCACACTAAAGGCCTATTTACCTTACTTTCTACTATACCCCAGTGCACCATGTTCAGCTTTCAACAAACATTTCAAGGCATGCTAAAAGGCAAGAAAAGCACAGGCTGAAGAGACAAAGTATCAGAACCAGGTTCAAATAAAATAGACATTCTAGAATTATCAGATGAAGAATTTAAAATAGCTACAACTAGGGGTGCCTAGGTGGCTCGGTCAGTTACATGTCTGACTCTTGGTTTCGGCTCAGGTCATGACCTTGCAGTTCGTGAGTTCGAGCCCCACCTGAGGCTGTGCACTGACAGTGCAAAGCCTGCTTGTGATTCTCTCTATTCCCCATTCTCTCTGCTCCTACCCCAATCGTGCACATGTGTGCACACTCTCTCAAGATAAATAAACTTTAAAAAAAGTCTTTAAAATAAATAAATGAATACATACAATAACTATAATTAATATGCTACGGGCTGTAATGGAAAAAGCAGACAGCATGCAACAATAGATATGGCCACAATAAGCAGGGAGATGGAAACTCTAAGAACAAATCAAAAGGAAATGTTAGAAAACAAAAGCAATATAACAGAAATGAAAAGGGTCAGTGAACTTAAATATATGTCGATAGAAACTTCCCAAACTAAAATGCAAAAAGAAAAAAGAATTTTAGGGGCGCCTGAGTGGCGCAGTCGGTTAAGCGTCCGACTTCAGCCAGGTCACGATCTCGCTGTCTGTGAGTTCGAGCCCCGCATCGGGCTCTGGGCTGATGGCTCAGAGCCTGGAGCCTGTTTCCGGTTCTGTGTCTCCCTCTCTCTCTGCCCCTCCCCCGTTCATGCTCTGTCTCTCTCTGTCCCAAAAATAAATAAACGTTGAAAAAAAAAAAAAAATTTTTAAAAAGGAAAAGAATATCCAAGAACTGTGAGGTAACTGCAAAAGAGAGAATGTGTACATAAGGGTAACACCAGAAGGAGAAGAAAGAAATAGAAAAAAATATTTAAAGCAGTAAAGGCTGAAAGTTTTCCAAAATTAATGACAGACACCAAACCACAGATCCATAAGTACAGAGACTATCAAGTATCAGTATATTGCCAAAAATCTCCACCTAAGTACATTATATTCCAACTGCAGAAAAACAAAGAGAAATATCTGGGAAGAAGACGGGGGAAAAAACACCTTGCCTACAGATGTATAAGGAAAGGATTACAGCAGACTTCTCTTCTGAATCAGAAACCATGTAAGAAGCAAGAAGAAGGTGGAGTGAAATACTTAAGTGTTGAAAGAAAAACAACTACCAATCCAGGATCCCATTATCAGTGAAATCATCCTTCAAAATTGAAAAACATTAAAGGGAAAATGAGACAAGCTATAGAGTGGGGAAAAAAAATTTGCAAAACACGTATCTGATCAAGAACTTGTTTCCAAAATATGCAAAGAACGCTAAAAACTCAACAGTAGGAAAATAAACCACCCAATTTAAAAATGAGCAAAAGATAGGCGGCCTGGGTGGCTCCATCGGTTAAGCGTCTGACTTTGGCTCAGGTCATGATCTCACAGTTCGTGGGTTCGAGCCCTGCATTGGGCTCTGTGCTGACAGCTTGGAGCCTGGAGCCTGCTTTGGATTCTGTGTCTCCCTCTCCCTCTGCCCCTCCCCTGCAGGTGCTCCGTCTATCTCTCTCTCGCAAAAATAAGTAAACATTAAAAAATGAATAAATAAGGGGTGCCTGGGTGGCTGAGTCGGTTGGGCATCCGACTTCAGCTCAGGTCATGATCTTACAGCTCGTGGGTTCAAGCCCCACGTCAGGCTCTGTGCTGACAGCTTGGGGCCTGGAGCCTGCTTTGGATTCTGTGTCTCCCTCTCTCTCTGCCCCTCCCTGCTCACGCTCTGTCTCTCTCTCAAAAATAAACATTTAAAAAATTTTTTAAAAAAATGAGCAAAAGATGTGTGCAGACACATCACAGGAGTGAATAGATAAACGGCAAACAAGCATAGGAAAAAATGCACAAGATCACATATCATTAGGGAGCTGCAAATTAAAACATGAGACACCACTACAGACCTATGAGAAGGACTAAAATGCAGAAGACAGACAACAGTAAATGCTGGCAAAGATGTGGAGCAGTGAGAACTCTCCTTCATTGCTAGTGGTACTACAGCACGACACACCCCTTTTGAAAGGAAGTCTGGAAATTTCTTAACAAAGCTAAACAGTCTTAACATACAATCCAGCAACCACGCCCCTTGGTATTTACCCAAACAAGTTGAAAACTTACGTTCACACAAAAACCTGCGCATGGGGGCACCTGGATGGCTCAGTCAGTTAACAGTCCGACTCTTGATTCGGCTTAGGGCATAATCTCCTGGTTCATGGGATCAAGCCCTGCAGTGGGGTCTGTGCTGACAGCACAAAGCCTGCTTGGGATTCTCTCTCCCTCTCTCTCTCTCCCCCTCCCCAACGCATGCATACACACACACACACACACACACACACACACACACACACACACACTCTCTCTCTCTCTCTCCCTCTCCCTCTCTCTCAAAGTGAAGACACTTGAAAAAAAAATTTTCTTAAACTGCACATGAATGTTTACAACAGCTTTTATCCATAATTGCCAAAAGCTGGAAGCAACTAAGATGTTCCTCAATAGGAGAATGAATAAATTACGGACCCTCCACACCAGGGTATGTTATTCATTGACGAAAAGAAATGAACTTCAGTCCTCCCAGACATTCAAGGAGAGGGAGGATGAAGAGGTGAAGGCACGGGGGTACTTTCAGGGCAGTGAAACTATTCTATAGAAGAGAATTCTGTATATAACAGTGGATACAGAACATTATGCATTTGTGAAATCCCATATAACTATACAACACAAAGAGTAAGCCCAAGTAGAAACGATGAACTTGAGTTAACCATAGTGGATCAATACTTGTTCATCAGTCATAACAGAGGTAGTGCACTAGCACAAAGTGTTAATACGTAGTAGGAAAAACCGTATGGGAACTATCTTCACTATCTGCCCAATTTTTCTATAAACCTCAAACTACTCTAAAAAATACAGCCTATTAGTATTAAAAAATAATCATTGCTGTAAACCAGAATGCTATTGCCACCTTCAGTAAAAAGCAAAAACAACAAAGCAAAGATATTTAGGTATTCATGTGTACCTATGCAGAGAAAAAGAATGAAATTTCATCTCTGAATGGTAAAATTATGGATCATTTTACATTTTTTTCCTTTGGGTTTTCCTAAATTTTCTGTAACGAATACAAATTATGCATAATGCTTTTTGAAACTGTAAGATAAATAACACTTTAAGTATTCAGAAAATTAAGTACTTCTGCAAAACTCACTCCACACAGATTTGTAGCTAAGAGCACTGAAAAATCTAAGCTACTTACCTTCAGGCATAACTGTCTGGGTCATCCGGGATCCAGCTGTAGGGGCAATAGTGTTACAGTGAATGTTGCTTTTCTTGCCTTCAAGTGCAATAGTGTTTGAAAGGCCCAGAAGACCCAGCTTCGCAGCACTATAATTGGCCTGGCCAAAGTTGCCGTATATTCCTGAAGCTGATGAAGTCATAATAATCCTGAAAGGAAAAATCCATCTCTCAAAATCTCTTTCCCATGTTTTGACAACAATGCAAATTCCAAACTTAATTTTTTTCTTTTTCCGTACTATTACACCTGTCAAAAGCAACTCTGTATACTGTCATTAGGTTCCTACAGTCATGATTCATACATGTAAAATAATATTAATAATAAAAGTAATCTCTCAAAATTTAACTACAAGATTTAACTTTTAAAAAGAATCCCCAATCAGGACCAAATAAATTCAAGTGTAAGAACGTATATTCATTATCTACTGAGAACAACAATAAATATTTATAAACAAAATAAAGTGGCAATATACGAGTTAATGCTACAATAAGAAGTATAAGAAAAACCAGTTGTAATTCTTTACTTCTCATTACACTGCCCATTTTTGTGGATAATGTTAAATGCCTCATACTAAAACTATGCCATCTCCAAAACTGGACCCAATCTCACTCACTCTATTTAGTCGACCAAAGAAAACAATTCACATCATTCATTTTCAGAAACTGAGGGTCAGGAGAAACGCTCCAAGAACAGGTGTCACAAACAATTTACTGCTAGAAAATGCGTGTGAACCGTAAGTTAACAGGACGGGCTGTGTCAGAGGGCACCAAGCCACCTCCCAGCTCTGCTTTGTTCCAAGGCACTCGCACAAACACCGCCACAGATGGGACCTACAGGTCCCAAACCATTTATAAAGAGCAGCTCCTGTCTGACCAGTACCAGCCAGCTGGACACACAGCTCGTCTCCCCTCACGTGATCAGTAGACACAAAATAATACTTTGGTTAAAAAATAACGTACGGCTGAATCCTCCATGTTTGTACTGCTAGAATATCAGAGAGCAGCAGGAAATTCATTAATAATGAAAAGCAGGAGGTGAAAAGAAATACAAAGTTGGCCAGCTCAGCTAATAGGTGGCTAAATGACCCCAATTTAATGAGAGGGTATATGGCAACACTGCATTAAAAAGCCTGTGAGGGGCACCTGAGCAGCTCAGTCGTTTAAACGTCCAACTCTTGGTTTCAGCTCAGGTCATGATTTCACAGTTCGTGAGTTTGAGCCCTACATCGGGCTCTGCGCTTAGAGTGCGGAGTCTGCTTGAGATTCTCTCTCTCTCCCTCTCTCTCTGTCTCTACCCCCTTGTGCTATCTCTGTGTCAAAATAAATAAATTAAAAAAAAAAAAAAAAAAAAAAAAAAAAGCCTGTGCAGATCTGAATATATCTTCATCAACGTCAAAGCACTTAATCTTTCCCTGGACACGAGGACCCACACACAGTGTCTCCAGTCCCCCAACAGCCACATGCAACTCTACCTCCCAAACTTCTGTTTCTTCATATGATCCCAAGCTGCCCGGGTCACTTGGAATGAGCCTCGTAAATGGACTCTATGGATTATATCTAAAACAACAAATTATTTTTATTACATATTTTGTTAAAAATTAGATAGGCATGTCTCATAATCAACATAAGCAATGATTTATTTATACAAAGACATCAATTTTATACCAAACATTCATTTAACTTTTTTAGTTAATTTACTTATTTTGAGAGAGAGTGAGCGAGCATGAGCGGGGGAAGGCCAGAAGAAGAGAGAGAGAATCTTAAGCAGGCTCCACGCTCAGTACAGAGCCCAATGCAGGGCTCGATCCCACAACCCTGGGATCATGACCTGAGCTGAAATCAAGAGTCAGATGCTAGGGGCGCCTGGGTGGCGCAGTCGGTTAAAGCGTCCGACTTCAGCCGGGTCACGATCTCGCGGTCCGTGAGTTCGAGCCCCACGTCAGGCTCTGGGCTGATGGCTCAGAGCCTGGAGCCTGTTTCCGATTCTGTGTCTCCCTCTCTCTCTGCCCCTCCCCCGTTCATGCTCTGTCTCTCTCTGTCCCAAAAATAAATAAACGTTGAAAAAAAAAAAAAAAAAAATTTAAAGAGTCAGATGCTCAACCAATAGAATCACCTAGACACCCCTATACCAAGCATTCAAAATCAACTATTGTCACACTACTCCCTGAGTAACCATTTTTTGCTTTTATCCCAATTATGTAAGCAATCAATAGTTCATACTCGTTTTCCCTATAATTCATGATAAAATTATTATAATCCCTGAGCACATCTAAATACAATGCCATCTTTAATTTACAAATAATTTAATTTAAAAATCCACTACTACAGGGGTGCCTGGGTGGCTCGGTCAGTTAAGTGTCAGACTTCGGTTCAGGTCATGATCTTGCAGCTCATGGCTTCAAGCCCTTCGTCAGGCTCCAAGCTGCTGGTATAGAGCCTGCTTGGAATTCTCACTCTCTTCTCTCTCTCTCTGCCCCTCCCCCATTTGGGCTTTCTCTCTCTCTCAAAATAAATAAACTTAAAAAAATAAAATCCACTGGAGCACCTGGGTGGCTCAATTAAGTGTCTGACTTCAGCTCAGGTCATGATCTCACAGTCCGTGGGTTCGAGCCCCACATCGGGCCCTGGGGTGACAGCTCCGAGCCGGGAGCCTGCTTCAAATTCTGTCTCCCTCTCTTTCTCTGCCCCTCCCCTGCTCGCTCGCTCTCTCTCTCTCTCTCTCTCAAAAATAAATAAATATTAAAAAAATTTTTTTTAATCCACTACTATAAATATCCAAGAATTTTACACGTACACTGGGAATCAACACAAACATTAAAGTGTAATGTATATAATTGTTGAATCACTATGCTGTGCATTTGAAAATAATATAACATTGTATGTCAACTATACTTCAATAATGAACATTTTTAATGAAATAAATAAAATTTTGAAAAAGCGTGATTATAAACTACACAGTTCACTGTCAAGAAAACGTTGCTCACTATTTCCCTATTTTTACCAGGGTAAACTATAAATGAGTTGGGGGAGGGGGGTAAGAAAATGGAGGGAGAGAGGGAGGAGACAGGGTTAAGACAGACCCATCTGCTTTTAGGGATGTCAATCTCATGAACACACAAGTTGGGGAATGATTCAGATAGACAAACAGCTGCAGATTTCATTTGTTCTCTTAATTATCAAGGTTTTACCGTTACTTATTTTTGTTCTGATCTGGAACATCGACAAATGTTTTCACGTGTATATTAGAAGAATAAGGTAAAAATGAAAAGAGAGAAACTTAAGAAAGAAAAAGAAGAAAGGGAAGGTGACTAGGGGGTTCGGAATAGTGAGCCTGGGATAAAAGCAGAGGAGGAAACGGCCTGACCCCACCAGAGTGGAAAGGAAATCGAAAAGGTAAGCCCCTTTTGCTAACTTTCTCAGCTTCTTTTTTTGCCCCAGTTGTTAAAACAGAAAGAGGAAATTAAAAGCCCTTCTTTGCTTAATTCTCAATCATAAAAATATTTTGCTTCTTCTAAAAGAACTCCTGGCCATTGTCCCCAGAGGCACATTCTATAGACGGTGATATGATTTACCTCAGTTGCCATGCCTCCCCAGGTCTCAGCCACCTTTGTTTACTTTCGTTCTGACAGCCAATGAAAGTAAAGGCATGAAGACCAAACGGCGGGGGACATGGGACAACTGTGACTTGTTTGTTATCTAAACTCAATCTTTCTGGGGCTCCTGGGTGGCTCAGTCAGTTACGTGTCCAACTTCAGCTCAGGTCATGATCTCACAAGTTCCACATCGGGCTCTGCACACGTCAGATTCTCGGTCTCCCTCTCTCTCTGCCCTTCCCTGGCTCACCACCCCCACCCCCAATCAAAAACAAATAAATAAACATTTAAAAATAAATAAATAAACACAATCTTTCTGTGGCATTCCTAATGGGATTTTCCCCTACTCATTAGAAACTTTGAAATTACATCGATGGTTTTCCCTCCCCAGTTCTCAGAACTCCAACATCTTCGGCGCCTCACACCCCTTCTATATCCTCCTCTGGCTCTTGAAATAGGAATCACACAAGCAGCTAAGCATGTTGAAGACCGTTACAAAGAGGTATTACAAAGAGGTAATACAGAGGGGCACCTGGATGGCTCAGTCAGGTAAGTGTCCGACTCTTAATTTCAGCTCAGGTCATGATCTCACAGTTTGGAGATTCGAGCTCCATGTCAGGCTCTGTGCTAACAGTGAGAAGCTTGCCTGCCATTCTCTCTCCCTCTCTCTCTGCCCCTCCCCTGCTCTCTCTCTCTCTCTCAAAAATAACTAAAAAAAAAAAAAAAAAAAGTACAGCTGGGAAATGCTAACATCTTCTCAAGATAAAGGGGAAAATGACTTGAAAGGCACAAAATCCATTCAGGTAACTTCTGTCAACTGATTTAAAGTTTTCTGGTTTATCAAATGTTAAAAGAAAATAAGCTACTTCCAAATGTTGTTGTCATTTTCAGTTGTAAAGTTTATTCATCATATTCATCATCTACATTTGGAGGAGCAAAAGTAGGCAGAAACAGGTTTTTCCTTAAATATACAAATGTCTCAAATATTATAAGGTTAAATGGGTAGGTTATGTCCTACAGAGATGTATGTTACAAACAACTTACCCCAGTCTTCATCACTTATTCTAGCAAAAGAACCATCCCTCAGAATTCTAAAAACAATGATATTATATAGGTTAGAGGGGAGGAGTATCTACTTGGAAAAAAAAAAATTTCACAGACACATTATTTTACTTAAAATGAAAAAAGAAATACTCACCCAGCATTGTTGACCACAACATCTACAACATAAAAAAAGAAAAAAATATATATATATCCAAGTCACAAATATAAAAGCAAACATGTTAATTTGCATTGGCTTACAATTCATATTTCTTTCAAAATTGGGGTCCCCCCCATGGAAAAGTAAATAATAATAGGAAAAGAGTGATATCAGAAAAAAATTTTATACCTAAAGTAAAATAACAAAAACAAAAACAAAAACAAAAAACAATTCACAAGTATCACATCCTTATCAGTGCTTTCCTCTCAAACTTACATACATACGTTTTTCCACCTCCACCTTCTGCCAAAATTCTATCAGCTTATTTGTAGGATTAGCTGTTGTCCAACCTGTAAGGTTCTTAGCATTCAGTGGTAACCACAAGCCATCCCTCAATTAATCTCAGAATTCACTCAGAAAATCAAGTTTAAAAGATTTGTTTTTGCCACTCAAAAGTCAAAATCCCAGAAAGGAACCCATCGGAGTGAGAAACTAATGGCCTATCATAACACACACTTGTATTCCCACTATTTTAAAAAAAAAAAAAAAAGGAACCATTTTTTTAAGGTTCTTGTGGCTGTTTTCACCCTGTGACTTCACGCCTCTGTGGCCTCTATCCTTCTGTCAAACTATATGTAAACAAGTCCCTCATAAGATTAACCAAACATAACTAGAAAAACAAACATCCTAGCCAAAAATAAAAGCAGGGGGAGCACATTCAAATTATAAAAGTTAATGTCTTCCAGACTATAAACGTGTTGGGCTTACCAGAGGTAATGTTTCCCTGAAGTAACTAATAACCTTTACTAAGAATGTGTGGAACTAAACAAAGAACATTATCTAGAGAGGGATAAACTAAACAATACATATGAAATGCTTCTTAAAAATAAAGATTTTAATTATATATAATTCATCTTAACTAATTTGCAAAACAATGAATCGTTTTAATCTAAATCATAATTATCCCAAAATTCTACTGGGTCCTCTATTGCCAAAATATTTATTTTATAAACATATTTGAGGTATAATTAAATTATGATAAATAAGGAACTTAGAAAATGCATCTAATTTTTTAAACATTCTTAAAATCTGAAAAAATATAAAGCAAACTCGACACATTCTTGCATTAAAAAAAATTCCACCGCTAAGCCCTTTGTGTGAATGAGGTAGAGTATATAAAATAATTTGTAAAACAAATCTAAAAATTTAGTTATAAAGAAAGAAGGAGTTTTGGGGTGCATGGGTGGCTCAGTTGGTTAAGCATCCAACTTCAGCTCAGGTCGTCATCTCATGATTCACGGGTTCGAGCCCCGTGTCAGGCTCTGTGCTGGCAGCTCAAAGCTTGGAGCCTGCTTCATATTCTGTGTCTCCCTCTCTCTGCGCTCCCCCTGCTCACGCTCTGTGTCTCTCTTTCAAACATGAATAAACTTAAAAAAAAAAAAATGTTTAAAAAAAGGAATTTTTTATAAACCAAAATTACATCAAGAACATTTTATTAGGAAAGGTAGAAAGTGCTCTGTCAGGACCATAAACACAAAGAAACATCACCTATTCTTCCAAAAGCGTCCAGTGCTGTCTTCACAACCTTCTCTCCTGCTTCTACTGAATCTGGGGGAAGGGAAAATTAGTGTAAAACATCAGTAATATCCCTCACGAACGACTCCTAAATTCTGTGGATCAGAGCACAGGACAGATACTCTTCTCAACAGAATTCATTTCCACAAAAATAAACGTGTATTACAGGCACATAACAAATCAAAATATAGATGACCTAATGTTACAAAAGAAATGTAGCCCCTAAAACAATTATTTAACCTACTAAAAAAAGAGAGAGAGAACGAGAAGGGGAATAAGGAATATTTGGCAAACGCTACCTGAAACAGCACTGTCTAGTACAACTTTCTGTCCTATTTCTGTACTAAGACAGTAGCCACTAACTACTGACCTTGAAGTGTGGCTAGTATGACAGACAAACTGAGTATTTCATTTTGTTTAATTTGAAAAAGTCACACGGACACTTCCCCTTAAAGATGCAAATTAGAAATGAGGAGGGAGGAAAGGGGGTACACGTTTAATTTGAAAAAGCACGTCCAATGCTATATAACTACACATGGAGACACTGCATTATTAAATACAAAAAGTAAAGCTCAACAAAATAGCATAGCTTTCTTATTTTCTGTTCATCAGCCCAAGGGAAGAGCTCACAGGCCCACAGTTGTGTGTCAAATGGTCAGGTGTCAACTCAACATCACCCCTGCCTTTCTCTATACTCTCTGCCATCACTTGGGAGGAGCCGGGAAATACATTCCCTTCCCTGAGATCCATACAGTGGAGTTAGATCTGCCAAAAAGAGATACCCACTAAAGGACAGAAAAGTAGGAAAAGCCTGCAGGTGCGGGCAAATCTTATGAGCAGAGTGCAGATGAAAGCTCGCAGGCACATCTAGGTGAGCCATGAGAACCACGGGCTGCAGGCCGACAAGGTTACCCGGTTTCCCAGACATGCCCTTCCAATGGTCATGCAAGCCTCTAACTCTTTGCATTAAAACGCTTCACACTTGGAAACTTAGAGGGGCCTCTGTTTTCCTCACTGAATCTTGGGTGATACGGGTTGCGTGTCAAAAGTCGGGGGGGTGGGGAAGGGGGGGGTCTGGAAATTATTATATTTATAAAAGTGATTCTTTAAACTCCAGAACTTAAAAAAAAAAAAAAAGTTGAAAACATTTTTCTAGATCCTCAGTGTGAAGAAGATGCTAAGATGTCTGTCTCATTATTCCCTGGAACACTCAAAACAAATCATTTCCTATTTCCCTTCCCTTAAAATTTCAAAATGAAGTCACTGGCAATCTAATTTTATCTCTGGCCAATAAAAACAATCTGATTTGCAGAGAAGTCAGTAAGTACTCATTTCTGTTTGAGAAGGTTCCTTACAGATACTATTATAATCAACGTACCAAATGCCGTTTTCCTCCTGGCTTCATGTTAATGCCTAACTTTGAGTCTTAAGTTTTTCTACGGGTAAGAAAGTTACATAAGCAATGATTACTTATGCAAAATGGAACGCAGTGGTTGAGTAGAGAAAGGGGGCATTTCACTTCCCACGCTGTATTACTTCAAGAGCTGTTCTAAAACAATTTTTAAAAGAAGAATCTCATGTTACTCTGTAGAAATACATAAAATGTTTTAGCTAAAATAGGTCTTTCAAGAACAAGAGCATATTCATATCCACATTATTAATAATTTACTGATTTTATCATGTGCTTTTTAATAAAAATATTACATAAACAATATGCTAAAAGCTAGACTCATGAAATAATCTACATCAAGAGTTTATGAAAACCTCGTATGTTATATAAGATAGATAGCCAAACAGATTTGGCTGACTCAGAAAAAAATCTAATCTCCTAATCACAATGGAATGCTGAGGTATTTGTTCAATGATCATTAATGGGAGCAAAAGCGTTAATTGAAGGAGAATAAAAGAGTATAGTTCTTTCGAATATCCTACCATAGTTGGCCACGGCTTTTCCACCTTTACTTCTTATTTCTTCAACAACCTTATCAGCAGCAGAGGAACCTTTACCAACTCCCCTGAAGTCCCCACCTAGGTCATTCACTGCAATGCAAAAACATACACAAGTCATTTCTAGACAGTCCATATACGAATTGGAAACAAAATCCTACAGTGAATATATTTCTTCAGTCACCTCTTCAATTCCCTCCTTCGGTAACCCCATCTCATTAAACACGCCATGACAGGCGCCTGGGTGGCTAAGTCAGTTAAGCATCCGACTCCTGATTTCAGCTCAGGTTGTGATCTCACGGTTCACGAGTTTGAGCCCCAAGTAGGGCTGTGCGTTGACAGAGTGGAGCCTGCATGGGATTTTCTCTCACTCTCTCTCTGCCCCTTCCCTGCTCGCAAGGATAACGCTCTCTCAAAATAAATAAATAAACCTTAATAAACAAACACATCATGAGATACACACTTTCAAACATGCCTCTTTGTTTTTAGATACAGATATGAAGCAGGTATTAAACACAGGCTCATGTCATGAAGTGTTCAACTTCTCAATGGTTTTCCTTTTTTGGAAAGAAAAAGAACGTGATTCAACCCAATTTCAGCAAAAAGAAGAAAAGTATTCATAAAACATATTGTATCAGGGTCTACAATAAAAGAGAGAAAGATTATTTATTAAAAGAGATCAGAAACTACATATAAAACTCACGCATTCAGTCACTGATTGATACCATGACACCATTATTATGTTAAACAAGTGACCACGCTCACTACATAGCATCTCCCTATATCCAGCCATAAAGGTACAAACATTAATTGAGCATTTACTATTAGCAAGGAAATCTACGGAGAGGCACAAAGATGTGTAAAAGTGGTGTCTGTCCTCAAAGACTTTCTCATCTACTGAAAATTAAGTATGGGATGACTACAATAATGCACACGTTTTATTTCTTTCTTTTCTTAATGATGACTAACCAATCTTTTTTGTTTCTTTAATGTTTATGTATTTTTGAGAGAAAGAGAGACAGAACAGGGTTGGGGCAGAGAGAGAGGAAGACACAGAATCCAAAGCAGGCTCCAGGCTCTGAGCTGTCAGCACAAGAGACCGATACGGGGCTTGAACTCACAAACCATGAGATGGTAACCTGAGCTGAAGTCAGACATTTAACCAACTGAGCCACCCAGGCGCCCCTGCACAGATTTTAGCAACAAGTGTATGAAGGTAACAAAAGTAAAGAATGGGGACAAATAACAAAGTTAGTTTTATGTGATAATTTAAGGTAAAATTTATATAATAGTATGCAAAACCTAATGAAACGATATATAGAGCAAGACCAAAGAACTTGAAAAACACAATTTAATAAAAACACCTGGGACAAAGAAACAATTTACTTCGCAAGATGAACGTTTGGGGAATAAAAATTTACCAGTTAATAAATGGCATGGTAGCATATACTAAAATTTAAAGTTTTTTTTAACATTACCAAATTGACGGTTGCCACATACGGAAAAAAATTTTTTTTTCTTTTGAATAGTTTTTCTTCCCCCCCCCCCCCTTCCTTTTGGATGGGAGTCAAGGCTGGTGGGACTGGGTGATTAAAGAGACGAAAGAATGATGCAGAGAAAAAGCCAATACCAAGGCACCTGGTGGCTCAGTCAGTTGAGTGCCTGACTTTGGCTCAAGTCATGATGTCACAGTTCATGAGTTCAAGCCCCACATCAGGCTCACTGCTGTTAGTGCAGAGCCTGCTTTGGATCCTCTGTCCCCCTCCCCTGCTTGGGCTCTTTCAAAAATAAATAAATATTAAAGTAAAAAAGAGAGACATGAGAAAAAGCCAAGGCCTAGCCATACTGAAAATCCACTAAGTCAGGTGTATTTTCACATAACGTTTTTAAGGAAATGCGCTTCTCAAAAATGTGGCCTGGGATACATTTTTCTAACGATACAGTCTTATTGTCTTACCACAAATACAAACCGGTATGGAGGCACAAAGTAATGAAAAGAGGTTTACATTATCCCTCAAGAGATGAAGAAAAGATTCTCAAGACTCAATTCCTATGAAATGTCCATTTCCGTGCAATTATTCCAATGACAGGAAACAACCAGTAAAAAAAAATCAAGATTTTAAGACATGCAGCTAACAGTCTTTTAAGAGCCTTTTTAACTAAGCAAGGGAAAGTTCAAAAGCGAATTGGCAAACGGGATATTTAAGAAACAACTGCTCTGTTGTGCAATAGGACACTACTCTCAAGTGGAAACTCTTCAAAGTACAACCAAACACGTAAGCACTGAAGCCTGGATAAATAATTCACTGAGGTCAATGATATGCAGTGAAACAATGTGAGACAGATTTATTTAAGACAAGTCTTTACACAAGAGTGCACTAAGTTAACCCTGACCCCCATCGGTCATGCCATCATCACCAGACCTAACTCACAGGGTTACAACCTGAACTACAAAAGCACTCTGCTTTTGTGAAAACCTTTTTTAGCCACTGTATTATGCAAAGAGACATGTATCCATACTGTGTGACACTGTTACCACTCAAACGTGTGGCGAAGGAATAATAGTAAGTAAGTATATTTTTAAAATACCAATGCTACCTGGGGCGCCTGGGTGGCGCAGTCGGTTAAGCGTCCGACTTCAGCCAGGTCACGATCGCGGTCCGTGAGTTCGAGCCCCGCGTCGGGCTCTGGGCTGATGGCTCAGAGCCTGGAGCCTGTTTCCGACTCTGTGTCTCCCTCTCTCTCTGCCCCTCCCCCGTTCATGCTCTGTCTCTCTCTGTCCCAAAAATAAATAAATGTTGAAAAAAAAAAATTAAAAAAAAAAAAAAGAGTCTGTCTCTTAAAATACCAATGCTACCTTACGCTGGGAACGTAAACTGTGCATTTGTAGACAGCCATGACGTACACTGCTGCCTCTGATCTCCATAGACCTTATTAGGAAGCTGGTGGGAACAGCTGTTCCAACTTTCACGGATAAGGAAAGTTTGGACAAGTTAGGAAACCTGCCCCAAGCTTCAAGGCAGTATGAAATGGCAAACCCAGACTAGAACGCGGACGAACTAACAGTGCCTCTAATGCTGTAAACAAGTCTCTTTTATCCTAAAAAGGGTGTAATTTTCTCCACTAAATGAAAAGAGAACAACATGGAGTCGCCATACTATTTTCACTGTTCATCAGCCTAGTTCATCAGGAATCTTCTCCAGAGAGCCATAAATGTATCTAAATATTTGAAGGACCACAAAACGTGGACGCAGTGCAGATGTAGGGGTAGAGGTAGTGTCGAGGTAGGGGCGTCTTAAATTAGGTTCCAGTAACCAATTCTCCTGTCTCAACAGCAAGATGGCATCAAAGGTATCTTTACTGGGAGAAAAAACAGAAAGTGGGAAACTGATCATCCATAGTTCAGTCCTCGGACCTCTTCTCTTTCTCATTCATACTTACTACCTGGGTCACCTGATCCAGTCCCCTGGCTTCAAATACCACCTATAAACTGAGAATCTCCAGATTTATATAGTTCGCCTGTGTCCCCCACTAGTCGCGTATCCCACTGCCTACTTAATAACTGTCTGAAAGTCTACCAGGAGCGCCTCCTCTCTGCCCATCTGGCCCTCCTTCAGGGCTTCTTGTCTCAGTAAATGGCCATTCTATCCTCTGCCTTCCCTGGCAACCCACATTAGCATATCAGCAAATCCTGCCATATCTACCTTCACGATATACCCAGAATTTAACCCCTTTGTACCACCTACACTCCTATGACCTGTTTAAATCACCACCATCTCTTACATGCATTACTGCAATATCTTGACAGGACTCTCTGTTTCCACTTCTTACCCACCCCGTCTCTTTTTTCATGGAAAATCACAAGAGTGTACAAGAGGAGTTAATAGCATAAAAGCCCCAACGAGCCCATCATCCTCCTCCACTTCTAAGACCCTTGCTCCTCTCCAATCATTCTCCACATGGCAAGCAGAGTGATCCATTTAAAACTTCGGGGCGCCTGGGTGGCTCAGTCGGTTAAGCGTCCAACTTCAGCTCAGGTCATGATCTCGCAGTTTATGAGTTCAAGCCCCATGTCAGGCTCCGTGCTGACAGTGCAGAGCTGGCTTGGATTCTCCCTCTCCTTCTCTCTCTGCCCCTCCCCGACTCGTGCTTTATTTCTCTCTCTTTTTCTCTCTCTCTCTCTCACATAAACTTAAAAAAATTAAAATAAATAAAATTTAAATTAGGGCATGCTGCTCTGCCATTCGCACTCGCCAAAGGCTTCCCATCTCCATCAGGGTAAAAGCCGGTCCTGACTCAGAACTAAATGGTCTTATGCACCCTGGCCTCCTGTGAACTCTCTGCCCTCATCTCTTGGTTTTGTTCCCTGTGATGATTTTGCTGCAGCTGCACCGGCCAGCTCATTGACCCTAAACATGCTGAGCCTGCCCCTGCCTCAACACAGAGGCACTGGGTGTGCCCCTGCCATAGGCTCCTGGGCCCCCCATCTTGTCCCCTGCCTGTAAGTCTCTCCTAAGAGCTCTCTGGTTTTCTCTCCATATCGTTATCTGATATATATACACAGGTATTCACTGTCTTGTCTCCCCACCACCCACCCCTAGAACGTCAGCTCTGTGAAAGCAGGGCCCCTGTCAGTTTTATTCCCCACTCCATCTCCTCGACTCCTAGAGCAATGCTTGCTACCTAACAAGCACCCAATAAATTAAGTGCTGGATGAATAAATGAGCCCAGATGATGCTACAAACTGTATGGATTACTTTTAGTTTCTCAAAACCAGGGTTTTTAAGCAATAAATGGCTAAGAGCTATTCTAAAGCTATCTTTACAGGCTGTCACCCATAACCTGGGTTAGTGACAGTCATAGGAAGCATCTGGGGAAGACATGAGCGTTGCATGTATAGCTCATTTATTATAAGCCGGAATCCACATGTGCTTTCTCGTGATCTCCGTGTGTCACGTGACCCATTCCCTTCATCAGCACGTAGGTCTTGACCGATTACTAAGCGAAGCACTATGCTCACACGTGAAGAGAATACCTCAGTACGTAAGGCAGGCCCTTTTCTCTAAGAATCTAGAAAAGGAACACGTGTTAGATAAGGAGGCTGGGATGCCCGTGAGTTGTGACATATATCCAAGTCCTGAGCACAGTGCCCAGCACGTGGCAGGCAGTCCTGACTACTGGCTCCTTGCTTTCCCCTTAGAAAGACATCACATTGTTGATGCCACTGAACCCCTACCATAATCCTGAAAGTCAGACAAGGTGGTTACCAATAGTGTGTGAGAGGTCACACGATTAGGCAGTATGGCCCGGACTGGAAACGTGACCTAACTTCAAAGGCAGCTCACTTTCCCCACCACAGTTCAGCTTTTGGCCATGAGGATCACACAGGGGTAGAAACACGGGCTCTGGCATCAGCCCCCAAGAATCTGAAAGGCATCTTTACCAGTCACTATGTAACTGTAGCCCAGGAAAGAAATGGTGCCCACCTCACACGAGAGGATTAGGATTTTGGTCACCCAAAGGTGCTACTTCTCCAGCTCAAGAACAGAAAACTTTCCTCCTTGCTTACTGTCAAAGGAGAGGTTCTTCTTGCTGCACAACTTCAGTTTTTTTCATGTTCGTGCCCTCAAGAAAAAACTCAATATTTAGACTAGTGGACATGGCTCACCTACCGAGCAAAATTCAAAACTATTCCATTCCCAGCATTCCCTTCAAATATGGGCAAACATTTCCTGTAAGCTGTAGTTTCTAGAAAACCAAACCTCCTTTGTTGTAACTATTAACTAAAGGTTGAGCAGTCCTTATGCCCAGACTGAAACCTCCCCTAAGGTTTTCTATTATGCAACATAAAACACAGCAATCAGGGGCGCCCTGGTGGCTTAGTCGGTTAAGCGTCCAACTCTTGATTTCAGCTCAGGTCATGATCTCATGGTTCATGAGATCAAGCCCCATGTCCAGCTCCACAGAGACAGTGTAGAGCCTGCTTGGGATTCTCTCTCTCCCCCTCTCTCTCTGCCTCTCCCCTGTTTTTGCACACTCTCTCGAAAAAAAAAAATAATAAACTTAAAAAAAAAAAAAAACTCTATTCAAAAAAAAAACATAGCAATCATATTAATACAGAGAGAATATCTTAAGTGATGCTTGGCCAAGTGATTTCCTTTGGTCACTGAAACGTGAGTGGAGTGGATTTCAGAGCCACCAAGCAGACCCACTGGTATTTCTCATCCATCCACCACCAGCAATGTCCCAGACAGAGCTGCTCCTTTAACTGGAATCCTGAAATTAGGAAGACGCTTAGAGCAGAGACACAGCTGACCAGAAGCTGAAAGCTCACAAAAAACATGAAATAATCCTTTATTATTCTACATCACTGAGATACATTTGTTTATCCGGCATAACCTGACATAAGTTGACTTATATGAGAAACAAGTTCTTCTATCCCTCTGTTCTTACTTCTTACTGGACTCTGAGCTAGTCATAAAATTATCGGAGGAATCACCCTCCCACAAACGAGACGTTCTGATGTCACACCATTCCAGGTTTAACTTATTCCTCTACTTTTTCTTACTCATGTAAAACATACACAAGCAGAACTAACATTAACAAAGGAGAAACATTAGTGCGCGTGAGGCACCCCGGAAGCAGGGCATCTAGGTTTTCAAAAGCTGAAAGAGAGGGCAGCAGTGGTCGGGGAAGAACACAACTCACGGCTGGCCTAAAAAGCTCATGGGTAAGTCACAGAATAAAAAGCTGTAGAAAATATCAGCCAAAAGCTAAGCAGTATGACACAGTCTGACTTCTCCCCTCCACCAAACTACATCTGGCTCTTCAATCAAGTTTGACAAATATTTTTCCAAGGGGCAAAACTGCCTGCCTCGACAGAGTTCTACCAGCACTTGTGGCAACACTCCTCTAAGGGACATGCCATGCCTATTTATCTGCTTGCTGGAACTCAAAAACTCCTCTCCCCAATTTAGTAAGCTCAGCGGTAACACAAAAATATAGGGAACCTGATCCACACAAACACACATTGCTGTAAATTTCTCTCCAAAACAAGTTTATAAACTAAGATTATACCTAATCACGACAAGTAGGACTTTATCCAACCAGTCTCAAACACACACCAGGCCCTCCCCCATTCCCTCCAGAACGAGTCTGCTTCAAACAACAATAAGAGCCCCAAGGAACAAAGTACCTTCTTTGCACAAGGATATATTCCAGGTCCTATAGGAGATAGAGAAGATAAAACAAGGACCTTATACTTACAGAAGTGAGTAGAAAAAAAAATGTAAATGCATAAAAGTTAAAAGTTAATAATATTAAGAAATGGATAGCAAAAGAAAAAAAAAAAAAAAAAGACAAAACAGTAACAACATGAAATATCTTGGGAAAATGTGGCAAAGAGGGCCGGAACTATATACCCTCTAGCTAAATTCCACAATGTCAAAATGTGTCCTTGTCACAAGAAGATGGGATTAATGGACAGTGGACATGACCTTAAACAAGGAACATCCAAAGACTCTGTGTCCCTTCCATAAAGGTAAGCTACATAGGAGCACCTGGGTGGCTCAGTCGGTTAAGTGTCCGACTTCAGTTCAGGCCATGATCTCACAGTTCATGGGTTTGGGCTCACATCAGGCTCTGTGCTAACAGCTCAGAGCCTGGAGCCTACTTGGGTTTCTGTGCCTCCCTTTGTCTCTGCCTCTCCCCAACTTGCACTCTGTCTCTCTGTCTCTCTCTGTCTCTCTCTCTCAAAAATGAATAAACATTTTAAAAAATTAAAAAAAAAAAAAAAAAAGATAAGCAACGGACCCACACTGAGGGAGAAGAGTATATTCAAATGTCCTACTTGGGTGTTCTTTAGAAAACCAGGCTATGCACTTACCCTTTTGTTATGCATGGCTCCATAAACAAATTGGAGGAAATTTGTTTCTCTGTATTCCTTAGTAAGAGGTAGAAAAAAGGGCTATAGAAAGTCATCATGGGCGAACAATTTTATCCCAGCAAAGATACGAATAAATATTGGGCCATATCATCTGCCTTACCCACCTACCCTGCACTGAACACTCATTCATTTACTCCCCACAAAGGAATGGCTGAAGACGAATCCACTCCTGTGTGCACACCACATCATGTCAGTCCAAAACGTTTAGATTCCTACAACCTCCCACCTTTGGGATTCTTCAGTACAGCATCTTCTAACTGATGAGCCATAATCAAATTCATGCAACTGCCTCTCCAATTAAAACTTTAAAAATGTGTTGCAAAAAGCTTCCATGTGAAAAATTTTAATGAAAGAGGTTTAAAAAAAAAAAAAAACAACAACATACTTTGGATTCTCTGACTCCAAACTTCTAGTCCTCAAAATACTTCTTATTCTTATCAATATACTTACTTACAGAGATTCATGTCGAACCAGCCTTCTATCTCAAAAACTTACAGATGGCAATTTACCAAATTCAAGAACTTCCTTTTATACAATAAATGCCTGACCATCTTTATCAATTCTGTTCATGTGCAAAGTCTGTGAAACTAGTCTACTTTAAAAAGTTATAAAGTCATTCTCAAGGAGGACAATTGTGCTGGCAGAAGAAATTAACCAGTGATGAAATCTGACTTGGGCAAATTATTTGCTATAAAGGCAAAGCTGGCTGACTTGTGAAGGCTCTACTTTAAATACCAGCTACTCATTAAAAAGAAAAATATCAACTTACCAACAACTGATGCACCTCTTTCTGCAAACGCCAGGGCATAGGCTCGGCCCAGTCCTAATGAAAAATAAAATAATCAGAAAGTCGACCAAATGTTGGCATCATTTTTTTGGTCTGCTCAAATCAACCCCTATTTCAAAGTAACTGGTGAGGAATTAATTATATTACAGTGGTAGTGTCTTCATTGGTACTCTCAACATCTATTTTACCTTCTTCAACCTATAGAGGTCTGAAAGCTTAAAACTATATTTTCTATCTATTCTGCCTACCATTTCCTACCCCTCTACCTAGCTGCTAGGCTGGCTCGATGTGGGCACCACCATTACATGTATTTGCCTACCTGGAAGGTGGAAAGGAGGCAAAAGTTACCTTACTGTGACTTCTGGCTGTTGCTGTTGGTTAAGAGGCTGATTTCTTGAAGTTTCCTAGATATTAAGAAACAGTGAGTGGGGAACCTGGGTGGCTCAATCAGTTGAGCGTCTGACTCTTGATTTCAGCTCAGGTCATAATCTCATGGTTTATAAGACCGAGCCCTGTGTTGGGCTGTGCGCTGACAGCACAGAGGCTGCCTGGAATTCTCTCTCTCCCCCTCTCTCTCTGCCCCTCCTCTGCTCACTCTCTCGCTTTCAAAATAAATAAATAAACAAAAGAAAAAGAAAGAAGGAAGGAAGGAAGGAAGGAAGGAAGGAAGGAAGGAAGGAGAGAAAGAAAGAAAGAAAGAAAGAAAGAAAGAAAGAAAGAAAGAAAGAAAGAAAGAACAGGAAAGTAAGAAAAAGAAAAGAGAAAACAAGGAAACAGTGGTTATAGGGGCAACTTCTTGATCTAGCTCCCTAATCTCTGGACAGCACCTTCTATTCTCTAGATCCTTGATATCCAGGGCTGTTTGGGCTGCAGCAGTTCCAGAAGCAGTCGCAGGGGTAGTAGCTCCCCTAATGAACCACTTCCATATCTTTCCGCAAGTCAATGCAAGAGGAAGTGCCTAAGACCCAGTGCCTGTGTTAAATCCTTTCCTGCTCCGAATATCTAGAGATTTCTATATCCTGCACTGAACCCTGACTACATAATCACCAAACACAAAAAATATTTAATTCTGACTCAAAGGTATAAGGTGTAAATTTGTTATCTGAAAATATATATACACTTAGGAGTTTTCTGGGAAACAGAAGTGTGTGACTAGCAACCAAGGGAGGAATTCTTGCAGGGCGCCTGGGTGGCTCAGTCAGTTGAGTGTCCAGCTTCACCTCAGGTTGTGATCTCGTGGTCCATGGGTTTAAGCCCCACAGCTTGGAGCCTGGAACCTGCTTCAGATTCTGTGTCTCCTTCTCTCTCTGTCTCTCAAAAGTAAGTAAACTCATGCTGTCTCTCTCACTCTCTCAGAAATTAGTAGACATTTAAAGAGAGGAATGCTTGCTTTTGTATTGTTTAAGTTGTTTTAGCATGTATACATTTTTTATTTAAATTGATTGGCAAATGTGATTAGTAACTTAAATTTAATTTAAATGGATAAAGAAGTATACAAAGAAGAAAGAACCCAAAAGATAGTTTTCCAAAACTGAAAGATATCACCAAATAATTTATTTTACAAGTTAATTCACCATTTTTTTTTTTTTTTTTTGAGAGAGAGAGAGAGAGAGAGAGCAGGAAGAGGGGCAGAGGGAGAGAGAGAAAAAAAATGAACTCCATGCAAGCTCCATGCTCAGTGCGGAGCCTGACTCAGGGCTTGATCCCACAACTCTGGGATCATGACATGAGCCAAAATCAAGAGTGGGACGCTCAACCAACTGATCCGCCCAGGCGCCTCTTTTTCAGAAATTTTTTTAGAAGTTAATCCACTTTGAATGGATAAGAGAGACCTCAGCCAATACAAGAACTCAAGTCTTCTCATATTTTATCCAAGCAAGGCTGAAGCACTTGTTCTAAACATGGCGTTTAAAGAAATCACATGCTCATGACCAGAATGCAAAATTAATGGTAACACAGTAGAAAATCATTAGATGAAAGGAACAGGGTAGGTCTCTCGGAGAGAGAGTGACCTAATCAGAAAATTACCTCAACTTAAAATCGAGATACACAGTTCTCTCAAAAGATTGTAAGTGATGTACTTTTACCACAAAGGCCCATATAAACTGTACACAAATCTGCACACAAAGTAAAAAATGACAGCCTCCTTTTTCCTCCAATACCACTAGCCCATAGCAGACTGGTAAGGGTCCTTCCAGATTCCAACATGTGTGCTTAGGTAAACATTATTTAACTACTTCATGTGCATTAGTCTGCCTCCCCACTTAAACTAGAAGGCTCTTGATGGCTGAGATTGAATATGTCACTCTTTCCCATTTCCCACAACTTGGCTTTAAGGGCCAAGTGCACAAAAAGTTAAATCCAAGAGCCTCCATTTTGTCTTAATCTCTTAAATCCTGTCTTAAATCTCCCCCACACCTAAATACACTGCCAATCACCCCCTCCCCTCCATTTTTTTCTTTCTCTTTTTTTTTTTTGACCTTCATTTCTTTAGCATTGTTAAATCTCAGTTGATTCTTAACTCAAACTGCTGGTTCAGTTTCTCTTCGATGGCTTACACTTCTCTCTACTCTAACAATGGAGCCCCTGAGAATAGCTTCCTAGACTCTTTCACTCTGTAGCTTCATCAGTCTAAGGAATTCAGATGACTTCCAAATCTCTCCCCTGACTTCAGGATCTCCACCTACTCACACCCTTCTCACTATCTCCAGATCCAACATTTGCTAATCTCATAACCATCTCGAATTCAAAATGGCCTGACTCCCTTCTTTCCCGGCCCAAATCCTCCACTCTCAACAGTTACATCCCCAATAACCATTTCAGTCAGCTAATAAACAGCTGTTATACCCTGTTATTCCCCTGTTGTACTACCAATCATGACAAAAGTGTTTACATAAAGCCTGGACAATTCTAAACCTCTCCTATCAGGTTATTTCACGTAACAAATCTCCCATTTTGTTGCTCCTGAAATACATTAAACTAATCTATATTTCAAGCTACACAACAACACTTTGATAATGCAGATACATTTCTCTTTGGCTGCAGAATATGAGTGGATTGAAGTCAAACTAATTCCCACACAGGCCCAGTAGGCATTCAAGGACACCCTCTCCAGAGATGTTCAGCACTACCTCAGTTCAATGGGTTTGGATCTCTAAATAAGAACCCCAAGACTCAAGGACAATGGTCTCTGTGGCAGGACTGGAATTTGATCCCTATCTCCCTTCCCCAATGATGATCTGGAACAGTCTCTACTTCACCACAAAACTCCCTCATATCGGCAACAGCTAATGATTGTATCATAATCCAGGCAATGGAAAGTCTGCACAGCTCTTTAAGACACAAACCAGTTTGTAAACAGGAGGTACTAAGTCCTTAATTGTCGAGTCACAACTCTAATGATTCACAAAATCAATTTCGTAGGTTTTGCAATCTGCATGTACTTAGTGAAAGAGAATAGAAAATTTTAGAGTGCACTTCATTTACTATGTACCATGTCAGGAACTTGCTTCAAATATAAATGATGTACCTGTGTACTGAATCTTGGTGCAAAATGCATTTCATACTGTGAATCACTCACTGTCAAGAGAGGCTTAAAACACTGAGGGCATCACTTAATTATTTCCATCAAAAGCAAAGTGTAAACCAAATGTTTTCCGAAGGACATACGATCATTTTAGAATGAATATAGCGAGGAATACAAACTTGGCCACCAATTAATACTAAAAGCACTTTCCAAAAGGCAGCATTAGAATCCATTCTATCAATGGAGATATAAAGATATAAATGGACCAACTGGAATAATTCCACTGATGTGACTGTTAATACACAATTTAAATTAATTACACATTAGGTCTATTTTAGATATAAGGTACCACCAAAGGGGATTCAAAGGCACTGAAGGTCAAGATCCCTACATGTGGTGGTTAGATAGAGAGGGGAAACACTGTAAAATCACACTGCCAAGCACCGGTATGGGTATGGTATGGGTATGAGTGGTTTTAGTTTTTTCTCCTTCAAGAATGGGGTTATTTCACAAAACAAATCTCCATTTTGTTTCTCCCGAAATACAGGAAGATCTGGTCTACTTCAGAAATGTCTCTGCCCACGAGTTTGTCCCCACTCCACTCCCACACTAACGCCTGCCTGACTACTGTAGGCATTTGAGGCTTGATAAGCATACCAACTTAAACTTCAACAAGAAGACTCTTATCAGATAGCTTCTTTAAAGAGGAACTTCTCAAGATGCCCAAATCAACCGACAGATGAAAAGAAACACTGCATGGTTGACTTTTCAAAGGCAAGGGGCTGACATCTCTACTCCTCTGCTGGGGGTGGGTGCGGCGGGAGGTTCCTGCCGCGAACGACTTTCCTGCAACCTTTAAAAGACTTGACGACAGGCCTAAGAGTCGCAAGAAGGGTCGCGATCGAGCGTCATTAGCAACTTTTACCCAGTCCTGCAAGCCGTAGTCCAGCCCGGCCTCCGTCTTGCAAGACCCAAGGCCTTGGGAAGCGGCCACAAGGAAGGTGAGGCGGGAAGCGGGCTGCACGGGACTGTGTGACGAGGTGTTGATGGCTCCCCACTCAGTGCTGGCCAGGCCCACCTCTCCCTGCTCGTCAGAGTCGACGACCCAAGAACAGCTGTTACCCGTCCTCCCTCCCGGCCCACCGGGTCCAGTGGGTCTCCACAAATCGCCTACTCCCGCCGCCCCACCGCTGCCCGCAGCCCCGATGCCAGTAATGCAGCTCTGGCTGCGCGGGTATCCTGGGACGAAAAGGGGGTCTCAGGGTGCGACAGCTAGACCGGCGTCCGCCCTCCGGCTTTCGCGTGCTCACCTCCCCCCGCGCCGGTGACCAGTACCACCCGCCCGTCGAATCGCAGCGGCGAGGCCATGAGTCCTGCCTGCGACACACACACAAGCCGAAATGCCGCAGCTCAGACTGAAAGACCGAAAGGAGAGGAGGAGACGCGGGGGCGGGATGGGAGTGACCTGCGGGTTTTAAGGAAGAAGGACGCCGTAGTTTTCCAAGTGCGCCCGCGCGAGAATCCCTTGGAACTCTGGGAAATGTAGTCCGGCGTGCTTCACGTGGCTGCAAGAGCCAGCTCAGGCGGTTTGGCTTGAAAGGGCCACTTCTGCTGCTGGAAGTAGTGGGACCTCCTAGGACCTGTGCAGTAAAATGGCTCACATGACACCAGGCTTACCTCCATGCTCTTGTCGTTTTGTCATTCACTCAAAACTGTTTTCTGGACTTTGGCCCTAGCCTTAAATAGCTTTAAGACATAGCCTCTAAGAAAGGCACCTTTACCAATGGGTAAAGATTTCTTACAATGTAATCCTTGAACCTCATGCATGAAAATCATCCGAGAACTGTCAAAAACGGACAGTCCTAGACCCTGACAGTGAACTCCCAAAGAAGAAACTCGGGGGACAAAAACAAAAACAAACTTTTAACAAGTGCTCCTAAATGACCTTCGCTTTTGTATATTAAGAAAGGTCATATGGGGGCGTCTGGTTTGCTCAGTTGGTTAAGTGTCGGACTTCAGCTCAAGTCAAGATCTGGACGTTTGTGAGTTCCAGCCCCGCATCAGACTCACTGCTCACTGCAGAGCCTGCTTCAGACCCTGTCTCTCACTCTCTCTGCTCCTCCCCCACTTGCGTTGTCACAAAAATAAAACATAAGAAAAGAAAAGAAAAGAAAAGAAAAGAAAAGAAAAGAAAAGAAAAGAAAAAGAGGGCACAGTGGATTGGGTGGTGACTTCGTCCCAGGTCATGATTCCTGGTTCGTGGATTCCAGTCCCGGTGTCGGGCTTTGTGCTGACAGCTCAGAGCCTGGAGCCTGCTTGGGATTCTGTTTCTCCCTCTCTCTCTCTGCCCCTCCCCCACTCACACTGTGTGTGTGTGTGTGTGTGTGTGTGTGTGTGTGTGTGTGGGGCTCAAAAATAAATAAACTTTAAAAAATTTTTAAAGAGAAAGGTCATATGGTGTGATTCATTCATGTATCACTGATTCAATACTTACAGGCGGTAGACACAAGTTTACAGATGAACAATCAGGTCCTCCAGAGGTGTTCAAAGTTACTAAAGGTAAGCCTTTCATAACCCTACAGCATGATAAAACACATGACAAATCTGTACAGGTCTGCAACTAGTGCCAAAATAAACGGCCCCTATCCTTAGGGTGAAAGGGGAAATTTCCAAAGGAGATGATGCACAAAGACCCTTAAAAAGTGAGCTCTGCAAACAACGAATATTACAGGCAATGGAAACACTAGCTAGATGCGGGGGAGGGAGGATGTAAAGCCGCAGAAATAGCCAGTCGGTCAGATCATGTTTAGATGTTTTAACTTTTTGCAAATGGTTTTAAGCAGGATTACTCCAGACCACACATTAACATCATGGAAAGCTCACTCTGCCTCATTATTGACGATTGGTTGGAAGTGAACAAGGTGAGCAGAAACCTACTGGGAAAAATCTTGGAGATTCAAAGTAAGACAGAGGAAATGTTGGAGAGGGAAAATCTGGAGATATTTCTGGAAATGGGGTCAGCTCTTTGTGATTAGTTGACTGTGAATGTGAGGAACGATTGAACCCCGGTATTTCTGGCTTGAGAATCTAGGTTATGGTGGGCCATTTTTCAAAATAAGGAATAGTGAGAGAAGAGCAGCTTTTGAAGGGAACACGGCTTCGATTTAGGGCAAACTGCATTTGGGAAGGGAAGCGAAGCTACAGCTGGAGTTGTCTACAGACAGCTGTGATTCTAGAGCACTGAGAGTTTTTGGTATCCTTGAACTCAAGCCTAAAGCTCCAGAGAGCAGTCCTTTCTTTCACAGAAAACTAAACCAGCACCCTGCTGTCTTAGTCATTTGCCCACATCTGCCTTATGACGTTTGAACCCTGAATTCTGCTGCTCATTGAAACCCAGGACGGACAGCCCAGAGAGCGCTGGACCCAAAGACAAGAGGATAAGTGTGTTAAGAATTCTTTCCCCGCACTTCTGGCGGAACCTTGCCCCGCCCAGGCATCGCCTCCAACCAATGGGAACGCGCCGCCTAAAAGGCGGAGCTCACCTCTCATTTCCGGGCCTGCGCAGCTGCCACCCTCTGCTCCGCCCAAAGGCTCCTCGGTTCAGGCCCATGGCAAACTTCTTTGCTTATTGGTCATGAAGAACGCCTGGAGGCCTCAACCGCAGGCATTTCGAAGGCAAGCTCTGCTCACCCTGTAAGTGAGCCGGGGGCAAGGCCAAATGGGAATCCCAGGTTCAAGAGTAACCCTGTGTGACAATTCAGGAAATATTGGTCTCCAGGTGCCTACTTCCTACCCACGAAGGATGGAATTTCAGCGACTGAGTAAAGCCTCAAGCTAGAACCCACAGGGAAGCACTGGCCCATTCGCCAAACTCCCCTGATTTAAGATGTTGCAATAGCTGGACATCTGTTTTTATATAGTGTTGTAATCTCTGTTGCTTAATCCAGTAACCCAGTTCTTCTGTTGGAAGGGGGAAAAAAAAAAAGACTGCGTTCATTATTCCTACTTATAGAAATGTAAGCACAAAATGAACCCAGGTGACTTACTCTGAAGTGCTTTCAGCCAAAGGCCTACAACAGGAGCCAGAAGTAAGGATTTCTCAGCCATTGCTGGGGAGCCAGTCCTCCATGTCCCAGACTCACAACTGGGCACTGGCTTGTCCCAGACCAGGGCCAACAGGCATGACCAAGCACCAACTAGTCTTCAATGATTGCCCAATAAATATGCTTTGAATATGAATGAGAGGCGGCACAGATTTAAGACCTAGAGTCTTGAAAGTTAATACACTACCAGAGCACTGCTATCTATGTGTAAATTATTCTCTAGTGTTCTTAGGTTACCCTCACATCCTCATTCTTGTGGGAGGGGAGGCGAAAAAGGACACTTGAACTTGCCAGTTAAAGGCAACTCCATCTGTTTGAGGGTGAATGCTATCTTTCAGGATTTCACCCTCCTCCTTCTGGCCCAAATGTCACCTTAACAGAGAGGAAAGGTTTGGCAGAAGCGGAGCCATGCTGGCCTCTTTTTTCCCTTCTAGCTACCGATAAAGTGCATGGACTTAGATAGTCCTAGAATCTGCTCTGCATTTTTGTCACTCTCTGAACTGTTTTAGCAACTTCTGTGTAAGTCTAGACCCATAAACATATGTAGGCAAATAAAAAAATTACTCAAATACAATTTTAAAATAAATCAGAAATATGTATGTATGTATCTATCTCTTCCATACCAGCCAGGAGCCAAAAGAGACAGGAGTAGGACCTAATGCTTGCTCATCCCATACACTGACAAGACCATTGCCATGCTGCTGCAGTTACCCTCTGATAATGCAAGGTCACTTGCATGGCAGTGACTTCTCAGAGTCAAAATTATCCTTTTCATTGTCTCATTTCTTCAAACTCGGGTCCCAGGGAAGGAACAAGGAGTGCTGCATCCCTGAAGAACCCAAGCCAACCACACCCCCTATCAGCTACCTTCCTAATCTTTCTCCATCCTCTTCCCAATGAGAATTCTATTTAATCATTCCTGCTGGTCAAAACTCCTCCTAAGTTTGTCCTCTTTGCTCCCATTTTATGGATGTCTCTTTTCTAAGGGGTTACTCTTCTAAGAGAGATGCTAATAAGCTTTATGGCTTAGTCCCAACAGTATATGGTGAACTGGGAGAGCATAAAAGGACATGATAGTGCAGTGAAAGATATTCTTTTTACTGCCAGACTGAACCCACTTCCTATTGTTGGAGAATACCTTCAACAACAATGAACAAGAGGATATATCTAGCCCCTCTTTCCTATGGCCCCACTTAATATGGATCTCCCAAAGAAGGAGGGATGGCTAATCCTACTGCATAGCCAAGGACACATATGTTTTGAACCACATTTACCATGGTGAGGGTATCATGCTCTAAAGGCAGTAATCAAGCCCCATTTCCCTTTCACTTCCTACACCTACACAGTGGACTTTCTTCTGCTTCCTCTCATCTTCCGTGCAGATCAGCAAGCCAGGCAAGACTGCTTCTCAGCTGGTATGAGGCTCAGCCATCTCCCTCCTGCCCTTTCTTTCCCAATATGACAGCTTGATCTAGATGATCACTTGAGTCATAGAGTGGCCAGCCTAGGCCTGCTTGGCATTGGGCATTAGGACATACACTTTTTTGTAATCTGTTTCTTTTCGTTTCTCCTGTGGGCTTCCTTTTTCTAACCCTGCACTTGCAGAGCTTGGAATGTGAAATAGGGAGAAGTCCACATTGCACAGATAAGACCTTCCATCTGGAGCTAAAATAAAACAAGGAGAGATGAAAACATCTGTATTCACCATGGCTGGTTTAAGGTGTCCCCGAGCTGCAGCTGGTTGGAGATTGTCACTGTGCAGGCTGATTGAGCACTTGGAGACCACAGTAGCTGAGTTTTATAAGAAAATAGATTCATTTGAGAATCAGCACAGACTTTCCAGGAACTCAGACTGCACAAGCCAGAATCAAATCTTGGAAAGAGATAGAAATTTCTCTTCTGAGTCACAACAAGCACTCAAAGGGACCCTAGAGTAGCTGTACTTTGGATGAACTTCAGACCCAGGGCTATTAGCAAGTATGGAGCACTTCAGACCTGGCTTTTTCTCAAGCTCAGGTTAATAAGTAGGAATCTAACGGGTTTTTTTGTGATTTTTTTCCCCTCCTTTTTCTTGTTTCTCAACCTGGGGTAGATGACCCAGGTTGGATTTGCTGCAGTAAGAAGATATTTGCAGGCAAGAAATGGTTGTGCATCTTTCAGAGTAGGACAGCTTAAGTGAGCATGCCTTCACTGGGCCTCGGAAGCACCATCTTGATGTTGACGGTGGTGACCATACAGCCGGAGAAAGCCTTGGGTTCTGCGAGGTATCTGCAAGAGGAGTATATGGAAACATAACTCACTTCCTTACAGTAGATTTTCCCGATTGAGTTTAGCTTCACAGACCCGGGCTAACTTACACAGTATGACCGGTAAGCTGACAAGCTCAAGCAAGAGGCTCTTCTCTTTTTCTTCATTCCCCAGATAATCCTAACACAGTTGGCTGGTGACTGCAGTATAGGTCGGGATCGTGCTGGGATCTGGGAATGTTATTTTTGCCTCTGGTAACTGCTGCTGGTGTTTTTATAAATATCACGGGAGTGTGGCTGCTACTATGCTGACTTTATGTAGCCTGTGCTCTTTGGAATAGTAAGACACGTGAGGGACTTACGGTTGGCTCAGTCTTGCTCTCCAGGGCTTGGAGGAGTCACATCCATTCTAGTATAACATGCACAAGATATGGTGAAAGCATCTAGTGGGGGCCACTGTATAAAAGTTAAAGGCATTCGGGGCACCTGGGTGGCTCCATTGGTTGAGTCCCTGACTTGGGCTCAGGTCATGATCTCACAGTCCATGAATTCGAGCCTCGCGTGGGGCTCTGTGCTGAAAGCTCAGAGCCTGGAGCCTGCATCAGATTCTGTGTCTTCCTCTCTCTCTGCCCCTCTTCTGCTGGCATGCTGTCTCTCTCTCTCTCTCAAAAATAAACTTAAAAAAAAGTTAAAAGCATTTAAATAAAAGTAGGACCATGTTTTCCATTTTAAATGTGTCTCTTGTACACACAGCACCTTATGCAAGAGTTAAGATTTGAATATTGTATGTTCCACCTTTATTTATTAAGACTCTTGCACTATGAGTCAGGCAATGTTCTTGATGCCAAGAATAAAACAGACAAGGTCCTTGCACTCACATAGCTTCCATTCGAGAGAAGAGAGATGATTAACATACGGATAAATAAATGATTCCATCTAATTGCAGGCACTAAGGAAAAAAATTATCGATTCATCAGAGTTCATTATGGGAACTTTCTTAGGGCTTTATAAATATTTCCTTATTTGATTTCCTTATAACAATCTGTAAAGTACATACTACAATTATCCTCGTTGAGAGATGAGGAAACTAAAAGCACAAACAACGGTAAATAACTTAGCCAGCATGCAGTGAAGTGAGGAGTCAAACCCCCCACAGTGTAGCTCTGTTGCTGAAACAAAGTAATAGCATTCAAAAGACGTTGGAAGTGGAGACAGGAGGGAGGTACTAATTTAGAGAATATAACTAGGAAAGGCTTGTGAAGAGGTGAATTTGCAGCTGAGTCTGGAACCTGTGAAGAACCTGTCAGACAAGGATTGTGAAGGAGCTTCTGGAACAGAACAAATAGCACATACCAAGCTCTGTGGGGAGAAAACCTTCACACTTCCTGGCACATGAGGAGGTCAAAGAAGTGGGCAAGGACCAGCCTGTGTCTAGTCCTGTAAACCACGGTTGGGAGTGTGGATTTTATTCTAACTATAAAGGGAATCCCTTGAAAACCACGGAAGCAAAATGATCTGATATGCAAACTACATTAGAAGAATGTAAGTGCCCTGGGAGGAACATATCACCCAATAACTGGTTGGTTCTGAACCTGGGTTGGGGACCATGGCAATGATCAAGGAGACTGCTTTATCTGTTCGTTGCATGAAAATTTACTTGTCAGGGACACCTGGGTGGCTCAGTTGGTTAAGTTTCTGACTCTTGATTTTGGTTCAGGTCATGATCTTATGGTTCGTCGGTTGGAGCCCCAGATCTGTCTCTGTGCTGACAGTGCAGAGCCTGCTTGGGATTCTCTCTCTCCCTCTGTCCTTCCTTGCTTGTGTGCTCTCTCTCTCTCAAAATAAATAAATGAACGTAAAAAAATTACTGTGTAATTATACAAATGAAGAACTTTTGATTTTATTTTTTTAATGTTTATTTATTTTTGAGAGAGAGAGAAAGACAGAGCATGAGCCAGGGAGGGGCAGAGAGAGAGGGGGACACAGGATCTGAAGCAGTCCCCAGGCCTCTGAACTGTTAGCACAGAGCCCCAGGCAGGGCTCAAATTCACAGACTGCGAGATCATGACCTGAGCCAAAGTCGGATGCTTAACCGACTGAGCCACCCAGGCGCCCCTACAAATGAAAAACTTTTAGAAACAATTTAAGCTCCATAAGATCCCATGAATTGTCGCGTAAAACCCACTCAGTTCCAAGCAGATGCATGATGTTAAAGAAATCACAGTATTTGTGCTGCTTGTGAAGTCTGCTTTAGACACAAACCTGAGTTCCGGAATGTGTAGCTCCCTTAGAGAAACCACAAGCAGTCAAGTGTATTGCCCAGTGAACACATCATTATAGGGAGAAGTTGAGAACACCAAGAAGAGGCATACTAAGTGAAGCTGCATTGTGAGGCTTGGCAAACCCAAATAAGGAATAAGACCTTGGCTGGTTCGTTCCCGTGGGAAGCAGCCTCTACTCCTGTGCGTTGTATGAAACACTGAAAACCCTTTTCAGTATCTGGTGAGCTACTGCCATTTCCCTATTTCTTTATAAAATGAACCTGATGAAATGTGCTCTGAGAGTAAGCCTGGCTTATCTCGTATACCTGCTCTATGGACGCTTGAGCCACGTGGGATTTACCGCCTACTTGCGTAGCTCACGGCTTTCAGTCATCCAGCTTCCTGTTCACAACCCCTCATTCATCACACAGTTTACTTCCTGCTGCCTTGCTGTTCACCTCACCTCCTTCCATTCCACTTGGAGTCTTCAGAAACATGTGCACAATCTGTCTAGCGCCTCCTAGTTAGTTATTAATGGTCTCACTTCCAGTGACTTTTTCTATCCAACCAACTGCTGGCATTTTCTCCCATGGTTAAATCCTGCACATGTTCATTACCTCTCACCACTTCTGAAAAACATGTCCAAACATTCTACCTTTCCAGCTCAGGTGTTCCCATTGTGGAATTCTTCCCTATCATTCTGACCTCCAGTGCTTGACTCCTGTGACTCTCTCAAAGCTGACAGCCTCTTCTGGTCTCCCTTTCTGTCTTGCTTAGACTCCATGGTTCATCATTACAATTCACCATCTTGTTTCTTTTCCTCCTACTGCACAATCCTCGAAAACTTTTCTAATTTTATTATTATTTCTTTCTTGATACAAGAGTTATTTACAAGTATGATTCTTTTTTTTTAATTTTTGTAATTCAATGTTTATTTATATTTTGAAAGAGAGACAGAGAGAGAGCACACACAAGTAGAGGAGAGAAAGAGAGAGAGGAAGACCCAGAATCCGAAGCAGCTCCGGACTCTAAGCTGTCAACACAGAGTCCGATGCAGGGCTCGAACTCATGAGCCATGAGATCATGACCTGAGCCAAAGTCAGATGCTTAACTGACTAAGCCACCCAGGTGCCCCATTTACAAGTATGTTTCTTAATATCAAACATAAAGGGATTTTCTAGTAATCTTTTTGTTGTTGATTTTGAACTTAATGCTTTATTATCAGAGAACATATTCTGATTTCAATCCGTTTTGATATACTGGGGTTGGCTTTAGGACCCAACGTATGTTCTTAAGAATGTGTATTTTGCAGGGGCGCCTGGGTGGCTCAGTTAAGCGGCCAACTCTTGGTTTTGGTTCAGGTCATGATCTCATGGTTTTGTGGGTTTGGGCCCTGCGTCGGGCTCTGCACTAACAACACAGGACCTGCTTGGGATTCTCTGTCTCCCTCTCTCTCTGCCCCTCCTGCACTCTCCCTCTCAAAAACAAATGAATAAACTTTAAAATAAATACATAAATAAAAACATTTTTTTAAAAAAAGAATGTGTATTTTGCAATTTGGGGCTCTGGGTTCTATATATGGGCATAAGGTCAAGTTTGCACATCACATTATTCAAATCTTGTATATCCTTAACTGACATTTTTCCTGCTTGTTCTGTTCATTATTGAGAAAAACATGCATAAAATATCCCACTATGGGGGCGCCTGGGTGGCGCAGTCAGTTAAGCGTCCGACTTCAGCCAGGTCACGATCTCGCGGTCCGTGAGTTCGAGCCCCGCATCGGGCTCTGGGCTGATGTCTCAGAGCCTGGAGCCTGTTTCCGATTCTGTGTCTCCCTCTCTCTTTGCCCCTCCCCCGTTCATGCTCTGTCTCTCTCTGTCCCAAAAATAAATAAAAGTTGAAAAAAAAATTTTTAAATATCCCACTATGATTGTGGGCTATGGGCAAGTCCAAACTCTTTTGTCAGGGATTTGAATAAAAAAATTCAAAGGAAGGTTGTAGAAAGACTGATACATGTTACTTTTATGTGAAAGTGACACCTCACTTCTCATCCTAGCCCCTCTCCCTTCTATCTATGTAGCCTTGGATAAATTATTTATCTACCCTCATCTCCTCCTAAAAGAGATCATTTAATTGTCTAGTAAATCATATGTGCCAGTAAAAATTAATTTATTTTATGTGGAGGGATTGATATTTTATTCTAGAACAACTCAGTGATTTTAACTTTATACTCCTAAGCAGTTCGATATATTTATGCTTAACTGTGCATGGCATTCCTGGTATGAACTATAAGTCCTTCTCATCTACTATTAAAGTATTAAAGAATTTCTTCAACATTTGCCTATATTAGTTACCTACTGCTACATAACAAATTCCTGTAAAACCTAGACGCTTTAAAATCACAAACATTTATTATCTCAATTATTATTATTATTATTATTATTAATGTGGTTTCAAATTCTGGGCATGCTGTAGCTGGGCACCTTAAACTCAGAGTCTCTCAAAATGTCTCTCATCAAAGTTCCACTGTAGCTGTAATCATCTCAAGGCTCATGTGAGGGAAGATCCACTGTGAGCTCACCCTTATGGCCATTGGCAGACCTCGGGTCTTTGCTGGCTATTGGCTGGAGACATCAGTTCTCTGCAACATGGGCCTCTCCATAAAGGCATTCCCAACATGGCAGCTGGCTTCCCCCAGAGCAGGCAAATGAGTGAGCAAGAGAAGGCACCCAAGACAGACACCCTTTTTTAAATAGACTTTTAGAGCAGTTTTAGGTTTATAGCAACAGTGAGTAGAAAGTACAGAGTTCATATACCCTCTACCTACACACACACACACACACACACACACACACACTCACCCTCCCATACTACCGACATCCCTCATCAGAGTGGTACATATGTTACACTTGATGAGACGACATTGTCATACCATTATCACCCAAAGTCCATAGTTTGGTTCATTCTTGGTTTTGTACATTTTATTGTTTTTGACAAATGTATGATGGCATGTATTCACCATTGTAGTATCACATAAAAATAGTTGCACTGCCTTAACTATCTTCTGTGCTCTGCCTATTCATCCCTCCCTTTCCCTAGCCCTTGGCAACCACCAATCATTTTACTGACTCTGTTGTCTTATCTTTTCCAGAATGGCAGATAGTAGAAATCATACAGTATGTAGACTTTTCAGATTGACTTCTTTCACTTAGTATTATGCATTGAAGTTTCCTCTGTGTCTTTTCATAACTTGATAGGTCACCTCCTAGTGTTGCACAATATTCCATTACTTGGATTTGCTGCAGACTCTCTACCCACTCACCTACTGAAGGACATCTTGGTTGCTTCCACGTTTGGCAAACCATTGTCTTTTTGTAACCTAATCTTGGAAGTGACATCCCATTACTTGCCCATTCCATGGCATGCAATGCATTGGAAGAAGGTCAGTAAGTCCAGACCACCCTCACAGGGAAGAGATTACACAAAGGTGTGAACACCTCAGAGGGGAGGATCCTAGAAACCAGAGAGGTTGTCTACCAAACCAGCGGGGAGGCAAATGTTTACAGCTACCTTGACAATGCCTGAACAGCCAAGCCACTTAAAGAAAGCCTTTTATAGGATCTGTGCTTGGAAAGATTCTATTCTTATTTTGAACACAATTTACCAAAGTACTAAAGACTAATGAGCAACATAACGAATGCACCTGGCCCAATTGAGAATGATCTTAAAGCAATGCACAGTACTTTAAAATTTGCTGCCAGCTCATTTTCCTAGAAAAACAGAATCTACTCTGGCACGTTTTTTGGACAGCTGCCAGTCCTATTCAGGTTTTCAAAACAGTGACCTTCCAACTAACGTGTGCCATTGTTCCATCCCTGTCTATGATACAGACCAGAGTATACTATAAAGGATAGAAAATCCAATAAATAAAATAATTCCAGTATCACTGCATATATTATATCACTCACATCACATATGTAAAATATCATTGGAATATTTATATAATTTCAAATCCTACAATGTTACTTTTGTTTTTAATGCTTATTTATTTTTGAGAGAGACAGAGAGCAGATGGCAAGCGAGGAGTTGGGAGAGAGAGAGGGAGACACAGAATCTGAAGCAGGCTCCAGGCTCTGAGCTGTCAGCATAGAGCCCAACGTAGGGCTCAAACTCACAGATTGTGACCTGAGCCGCAATCCGACACCTAACTTGATGAGCCACACAAACACCCCTTACTTCTCATTGTGAAAATTTCCGTTCTTTACCTTCAGCTGAAACACAAGGGTGAAAATCTGGTGCTTTCTTTCCTACTCAGATCCTAAACTTCCCATAGTAGCCCAACATTTGGTGGAAAAAGTGTGAAACCAGCTCTTAGTGGAAAAAGTGGATTGACATACTTATTTACAAGTTTTTTTTTAAGTTGTATTTATTTATTTCGAGAGAAAAAGAAAGAGTATGAGCATGGAAGGGGCAGAAGAGGGAGAGAGAGAGAATTCCCCAGCAGGCTCCTCACTGACAGTGCAGAGCCCAATGCGGGCTCGAACCCACAAAACAGTGAGATTATGACCTGAACCGAAATCAGGAGTCAGATGCTTAACCAACTGAACCACCCAAGGGCCCCTAATTTTAAGTTTTATTTATTTGTTTTGAGAGAGAGAGAGTGAGAGAGAGAGAGAGAGAGAGAACACTTATTTACAACTTTTAACAGTGGAATTCCTTAACTCTCTGAGAAACGTTTCCAAACGCAGCATAGACCCTCTGTTTTTTGCCCTAGAGGATTGTTATCTCCGACCTAAATATGTCCTCATGTTAAAACAACTTGGTGATTTCTCCCTCAGACAGAAACACGAGCTTCTACTTGGGTTATAAAGCAGTGGAGCGACATCACCACCCGAGGGAGCACAGAGCCACAGAAGCATCTCATTCATTGTTTTTAAGGCTAGGCTCTGCCTTTCTTTCCCCTTCTAATAACCCAGACACCTTCTGGGCCAAGGCAGGGCCGATATCTGCAGATCTCTGTAAAGATGAGGAAAACATCGCTGGGAGCAGCTCATTTCTGTTACTAACGACTTTCCTGAGGGAATGGCGGCCAGTGCTGATTCATACTGAGGTGGGTTGCTGTGTCAATGCTGAAGGCAGCCTCCAGTGCCTGTCTCTGCTCCCTGATTTGCTACCAGAGCCCAAATGCCGGGTTTATAAGAATGCTTGCTATGGTCAGTGATTTAAATAGTCCTTGAATTAATTTCTCACGCCACTAACACAACCAGGTAGTACAGAGGCCAATGAGTAACTTTGAAAGTCCTTCAGTAAGCACTCCATAAGCAGAGAAAGGTCAGATTTAGAGCCTGGGAAACACACCTCTCTCAGAATAACATAAATAGAAATCCCCAATTATGATCCACAATCATTCTCGAGTCCTTTGTGCCTGGGGAAATTCTAAAGCTCTGTGCGCCATAAATGGCAGTGGTTTATTGCACCTCACCAGACAGGGTGTTTTGGGATTTTTCGCCCCATTATTTGCGAAGCCTGGAAAAAAAATAATGAGTAGAGCTGAGTAAGACAGTTTTCCCTCAAATGAGTTAGTCAGATGCTGCAGGCAGAATGTCAGGCAAAAATCCAGGGAGGAGTAAATACCATGGTAGATAATTAATGGCTGTGACAATAGAAATATGATTCCTTGAGTCCTGGCTGATGCTAACTAACGCACACGGAGTCAACAGAAAAGGTTTCCAAGCTACAATAAAAAAACAAAAACAAAAACAAAAAATTGAAAATAAGTTACCAAAAGTCTGCCGCAAGAGTTCATTCTTTCACTAAATATTTCTTTTTTTTTTTAGGTTTATATATTTTGAGAGAGTGAGCAAAAGTAGGGGAGGGGCAGAGAAAGAGGGGGAGAGAGAGCGAGAATCCCAAGCAGGCTCCGTGCTCTCAGCACAGAGCCTGATGCAGGGCTCAAACACACAAAACCATGAGATCATGACCTGAGCCAAAACCAGGAGTCAGACACTTAACTGACTGGACCACCCAGCCACGCCCTTTTACTAGGTATTTCTATGATAACTCTTCTCCAAAGAGTTCAAAGTGTTGTATTAAATAAGAATGTAAGTTTAGACACTGTCAGAGGGAAATCCTCTGGTAGTCGTGGGAGAAAAGATGAGAGATGGAAAAAACCAATAACCGAGATGGAGGTGATTCCAGATGCCCGGAGACAGAGCAATGGCTAGATCTTTTGGTGTGAAACATTTAACTAAGGGATTCAGAATACAGCCAAGGCCCTGTACTATAGCGCTCTCGGAAGTGGGGGGGAGTTTATCCCAACTTGGGGGGCACATGGCATCTTGAGTCTTGGAATCCTCCAGAAGATTTCAGATCCAGAACATAACATGATGCAATTCCCCAAAGGCTTCTCCTAACACCCTTCTGCCATTAATATGGTTCCCTCGAATACCACGTTTACTTATGGAGACCCACAAACTTGTATTCCTGCCATTGTGTCAGGGTTCCTGTTCAGCTTTGGATCTGCTCAAACCAGTATGATTTCAGAATCAAGCCCCACCAGCTGAGGAACTTCTGAGAAGTAGACCTGTATTATACTCAGGCTGAGAAGTCACCAGTCAAGGTCCATCTCAGAAGTCTCAGCAAAGAAATGTGAAACCCCGGCGGCTCTGTTATCCCTGGCTTGTCGTTATCCATCTATGCAACTCGGGGAATGTGAAACTGATTGGTCAGAAGTGGGTCACAGGCCACTTTTAGGGTTGGGGGTGAAATGAGGGCCACCTGCATTGATAGTAGGAGAACAGTAGATTCCTAGTTACACTTGGAAACTACTAGAAAGAGAATAAATGAATTCTGAGCAGCCAAGAAACAACACATGTCCATCTCGACCACTTTTCACCCTTTCCTCTCCACAGTCTCCAGTATGGGCCCATTTGCCTTCCAAGGAACATTTGAAGTCTGAAGAAAGGGCAAATGGAACTGTTGGTGTTGTGCAATATGGTGGCCCTGACTATTAGCACACTGGTCACTGCTATGTGATGAGCATCATTTAATATCTGTTTCAGTATCTGCTCATATCGTTTGTTAATTTCTATTGTCATCAAGTTACACTCACACATGCACACTCACACACACACACCTCAGGGAAACAAGCTAAGCTAATGACAACACCTGACAGCAACAACAAAGACCTCAGATAGTAACCATCATGGTCAGGGTTGTAGAAAGCATTTATTACCAGTATTTTCAAATCATCTTAGAACAAGGCATGTTATCTATGCAAAATGCACATTAAATAACTCACCTGTTTCAGGTAAACACCTTTATTTCCCCTTTTTAGAACTAAAGTTAAAAAAATTTCTTAGGGGCATCTGGGTGGCTCAGTTAAGCTCCTGACTTAAGCTCAGGTCATGAGATCACAGTTCGTGAGTTCAGGGCCCTGCATCAGGCTCTGTGCTAACAGCTCAGAGCTTGGAGCCTGCTTCAGACTCTGTGTCTCCCTCTCACTCTGCCCCACCCCGGCTCACGCTGTGTCTCTCTCTGTCTCTCTCTCTCAAAAAAAAAAAAAAAAAAAAACTAAACTAAACTAAATGTTAAAAAAAAAAGTTTTTTTTAAAGAGCAGATAATTTTACCCACATCTGGTTCCCATATTAACCACATAGTATCAAATCAATTATTGAGTGGTTATTAGGAAGGAGCAATTGTCCTTCCATAATGAGACATCTTTTCCAAATTATCAGAGCAACAAGGAGATATAACAGTTTTTCCCAGGAAAGACATCCTGTTTCCTCAGGGTGATTCAGTTCTACCCCCACCATCTGTAGCTTGCCACTGGAAAATCTCACTATCAGCCTTTGGGGTAATCCTGAGGAGAATGACTCCTGAGAACTAGATCTCCTGATGTTCTCTGACCTGCGGTGAACCAACATAGGCTCAGGAGCTGGAAGGTCAGGACACCATTCTGCTGGTCTCAATAGTGCATGAGCTGCAGAAGAATGAACCTGGACCACTTTCTGACACCAAACACAAAAATAAACTCAAAATGGACAAAAGACCTCAATGTAAGACAGGGAGCCATAAAAATCCTCAAGGAGAAAGCAGGCAAAAACCTCTTTGATCTTGGCCACAGCAACTTCTTACTCAACACATCTCCAGAGGCAAGGGAAACAAAAGCAAAAATGAACTGTTGGGACCTCATCAAAATAAAAAGTTTCTGCACAGCAAAGGAAACAATCAGCAAAACTAAAAGGCAATGGACAGAATGAGAGAAGTTATCTGCAAACGACATATCAGATAAAGGGTTAGTGTCCAAAATCTATAAAGAACTTATCAAACTCAACACTCAAAAACAATCCAGTGAAGAAATGGGCAGAAGACATGAATAGACACTTCTCCAAAGAAGACATCCAGATGGCTGACACATGAAAAAAATGCTCAACATCACTCATCATTCAGGAAATACAAATCAAAACCAAAATGGGATACCACCTCACACCTGTCAGAATGGCTCACATTAACAACTCGGGCAACAACAGATGTTGGCCACGATGCAGAGAAAGAGGAACCCTTTTGCGCCGCTGGTAGGAATGCAAACTCGCACAGCCACTCTGGAAAACAGTATGGAGGTTCCTCAAAAAATTAAGAATAGAACTACCCTACGACCCAGCAATTGCACTACTGGTATTTATCCAAAGGATACAAAAATGCTGATTTGAAGGGGCACATGCACCCCAATGTTTATAGCGGCACTATTCACAGTAGCCAAAGTATGGAAAGAACCCAAATGTCCATTGACGGGTGAATGGATAAAGAAGATGTGGTATACACATACAATGGAATATCACTCAGAGATCAAAAAGAATGAAATCTTGCCATTTGCAACACTGTGGATGGAACTAGAGTGTCCTATGGTAAGCAAAATAAGTCAGTCAGAGAAAGGCAATTATCATATGATTTCATTCATATGTGGAATATAAGAAACAAACAGATGAACATAGGGGGAGGGAAGCAAAAATAAGATAAACACACAGAGGGAGACAAACCATAAGAGACTCTTAAATATGGAGAACAAGCTGAGGGTTGCTGGCAGGGTATTGGGTGCGGAGATGGGCTAAAATGGGTGATGGGCAGTAAGAAGGGCATTTTGCTGGAATGAGCACTGGGTGTTATATGTAAGTGATGAATCACTAAATTCTATTCCTGAAATCATTATTACACTGTATGTTAACTTGGATTTAAACTTAAAAATAATAAAAAACAAATAAGTAGATAATTGAACTCTTATTTAAAAAACAAAAACAGTGCATGGGCAAAGGCACCCTGTGTACAATGGCTAAAACACAGGCAGCCTGGGCTATCTTCCCAGCTCTTAATTTACCAGCTAGGTGTCCTTCAACCATCCTTTCTTTCTGAGCCTGACTTTTCTCCCTTGTAAAATGATGATAAGAATTTATACCTTCTCTCCGACTTCGGCTCAGTTAGTTAAGTGGCTGACTCTTGGTATCAGCTCTGGTCATGAACTCATGGTTCGTGAGTCTGAGTCCCAAATCAGGCTCTCTACTGTCAGTGCTTGGGATTCTCTGTCTCTCTGCCCTTCCCCTGCCCTCTCGCTCTCTCTCAAAAATAAATAAAAACATTTAACAACAAAAAAGGAATTCATACTTTCTCAAGTTGTAATGGAAAACAAGATGGCACACTGAGTTTAGCCAGGCCCTCAATACTAAGTTAGTTTGGATTGAGCTTTTTATTTGTGTTGTGTTGTGGGGTTTTTGTTGTTGTTGTTTGTTGTTGTTGTTGTTGTTGTTGTTGTTTTAAGCACCAGGAGACAAAGCTTGGGGTGAGCTCTCACTGCCATCAGGAGGACTATCATGGACAACTTGTAGCAGCCTTAAACTGAGCAGGGGAACACAATTGGGTAACCTGGTCCTTCACTGAAAATAAGAAAATAACCCTTTGCCTACCAACCTGAAAGAGCTAGCAAGCAAATCTTAGGCAGCCTAAAGAATGTTTTATGTACCTAATATCCCCTTTCTACACAGTGTATACTTCTAGCTTACATTATTTTTTTAATAATTTTTTTTATTAGTATTATTTTTAAAGTTTAACATTTTGGTCTTTGTGACTCATTTATGTAAACTTTTTTTTTTTTGGTTAAAAGTTTTCATTTTTTGTTTCTCTTAACAGTTTTATTGATGCATAATTTACAGAACCCCAAAATTCACCTGTTTTAAGTGTGTGATGCAATGACTTCTAGTAAATTTACAGTTATGCAATCAAGGTATGTTTTCTGCGTGTGTGTTTCATGTGTGCATTAATACTTTCTGTGTTCATACCCATGTTGACACTGATGTATCGGTTACAAATTATTACTTTTGCTTTTTGTTTAATATTCAAAGTTCATCTCTGATTGACCCAATTCTCTTCAATTACGTTTAGAGTTGCATAAAAAAGTAGCAACTGAGGAGCATATTAGATGATTTAACAAATTAGACTACATGTGTGTTTACAATTACTAATCTATTTTTTAAATATTTCATATTATTGCATATTGCTCGTTATAAAATTCTGCCTTTAACATCTCAGATTAGAGCAGAATCCTATATTATTGTTTTCAATTTTTATGACCTGACTGGCTGAATGGCAAAATTCTGAATTTTTTGATTAGTTTTATTTTTATAAAAATAAAATAAAAGTTTTTTATAAATTTTATAAAATTTTATAAAATTTTATTTTTAAAAATAAAATAAAAATAAAGTTTTTATTTTATTTTTTTTATTTTTTTTTTATTTTTTTTTTCAACGTTTATTTATTTTTGGGACAGAGAGAGACAGAGCATGAACGGGGGAGGGGCAGAGTGAGAGGGAGACACAGAATCGGAAACAGGCTCCAGGCTCTGAGCCATCAGCCCAGAGCCCGACGCAGGGCTCGAACTCATGGACCGCGAGATCGTGACCTGGCTGAAGTCGGATGCTTAACCGACTGCGCCACCCAGGCGCCCCTAAAGTTTTTATTTTAATTCCAGTTAATTAACATACAGTGTTATATGAGGTTCAAGTGTACAATATAGTAATCCAACATTTCCATACATCACCTGGCACTCATCATGAGTGCCCTGGTCAATCCCTACCGCCTACTTCCCCCATCCCTCGGCCCACCTCCCCTCTGGTAACCGTCAGTTTGTTCTCTAGAGTTAAGAGTCTGTTTCTTGATTTGTATTTCTCTCTCTCTTTTTTTTTTCCTTTGCTTGTTTGTTTCGTAAATTCCATATATGAGCGAAATCATATGGTAACTGTCTTTCTCTGATGGACTTATTTCCCTAGCATTGTACTCTCTAGCTCCATCTGTCATTGGAAATGGCAAGGTTTCATTCTTTTTCATTATTTTGACTCTTAATTTTGGCTCAAGGATATAATGCAATCCATCACAGAGTCCAAAAAGGAAAAGTTCAGAGCATTTTTAATAGTGATAGCTTCTATTTATTGAGGATGTACCAGACATTCTGTTCTGAGTGTTTTATGTGCCTTAAATGATTATTTGAGGTAGGATATACCCACTTTACAGATGAGGAAACATTGGCTCAAAGAAACGAAACCACTTTCCCAAGCTTCAACTACAAAGCTGATTTCCTTCACCTGAGGACACTTTACAGCCTTCCAAAATAATTTAAATGTTTGTTTGCTTCTTTATTTCTTTTTAGAGAGGGGTGAGGGGCAGAGAGAGAATAATCACAAATGCTTAAAAATTATAAACCTGAATTTGAAGGTTTCCTCATAATACTTAAGGACACACTTTAATTTTATTTATTTTATTTTATTTTATTTATTTATTTACATTTATTTATTTATGAGAGACAGAGTGAGACAGTGTGGGAGCGGGGGAGGAGCAGAGAGAGAAGGAGACATAATCCGAAGTAGGCTCCAGGCTCTGAGCTGTCAGGGCCCGAACCCACCAACCATAAGATCATGACCTGAGCCGAAGTGGGAGGCTCAACTGACTGGGCCACCCAGGCGCCCCTAATTTTTTATACAGTGAGAGAGAAAGAGTTGGGGGTGCAGAGAAAGGTGGGGACAAAGGATCCAAAGCAGGCTCTGTACTGACAGCAGAGAGCCTGGAGAGGGGCATGAACCGTGAGATCATGACCTGAGGTGAGGTCCGAAGCTCAACCAATTGAGCCAGCCAGGCGCCCCAAGGACAGACTTTAATTCTGCATTCTAGCTAGTGTGTGTCCACTAACCATGGTAGGTACCCACTAGTCTGTTTCTTGGCAAGGTTTCCTGGGATTAGAGGTTTCTTAGGTTCCCTCTCCCTTCTCTATTCCACAGGGAATGCAAAACCAACCTGACAATCACCCTGTATCAATCAGAACCCTTTCAGTTATGAGGAAAGAAACTTGACTCAAACTGGCTTAAGCAAAAGGATCAAATGTGTTACTGGCTCTTGAAACTAAGAAGTCTAGGGACACTTGGGTGACTCAGTTAGTTAAGCCACCGGACTCTTTTTTTTTTTTTTTTTTTTTAATGTTTTATTTATTCTTGAGAGAAAGGGAGACAGAGCATGAGTGAGGGAGGGGCACAGCAAGAGAGGGACACAGAATCCAAAGCAGACTCCAGGCTCTGAGCTGTCAGCGCAGAGCCCAACATGGGGCTCGAACTCACGAGCCATGAGATCACGACCCAAGTTGAAATCGGATCCTCAGCCTACTGAGTCACCCAGGTGCCCCAAGCCACTGGACTCTTGACTTTGGCTCTGGTCATTATCTCCAGTTAGTTAGTTTGAGCCCCGCCCCCGGCTCCACACTGACAGTGCAGAGCCTGCTTGGGATCCTCTCTCTCTCTCTCTCTGCCCTTTCCTTGCTCATTATCTCTCTCTCTCTCTCTCTCTCAAAAATAAAAATTAAAATTAAAATTAATAAAATTTAATTAAATTAAAAAATTAATAAAAAATTTAAAAAAAATCAAAAGAATTAAAAAAATAAAGAAGCAAACTAAGAAGTCCAAGAGAAGACTTACTGCAGACATGGCTCAAACCATCACCTTCTTCTCCTCCTGGAAACACACTGGCTGTCAGAAGTTCCAGACTCAAAAGCTCAGGATTTCAAGTCCGGTGGGATGAAAGAATGGTTCTTTGCCTGTTTCTCAAACAAAAGTCCTTGGATGATCTATAGCTGAGCTGATCGTGTGACTCTATTACATATTCATCCCGGAATCAACACCTGACTCAACGGGGATGAAATAGTCTGATTGGTCAGACCCAGGTCCTGTGCCCAACTGTCATTAGAGTTGATATCAGTACCTGGATAGAGAGTGTGGGACAGGTGGTAGTCCTAAAGAAAAACCAAGGTGTTGTTAACAATAGAATGAAAATGGATGCCCAGCAGCAAATGTAAATGACCACAATGTAATGGGTCCTAATGCCCTATGAGCCTAGGGATTCTCAATTACATACATTCTAAAGTCCCTGCACACGGAATGACAAAAAGACCTAACATTAGGGGCACCTGGGTGGCTCAGTCGGTTGAGTATCCAACTTTGGCTCAGGTCATGGTCTCATGATTCATGAGTTTCAGCCCCATATTGGGCTCTGTGAGGACAGCTCAGAACCTGGAGCCTGCGTGGAATTCTGTGTGTCTCCCTCTCTGCCTCCTCTGCTCGCACCCTGTCACTCTCTCTCTCTCTCTCTCTCTCTCTCTCTCAAAAAAGTAAATAAACACTAAAAAAATTTTTTTAAAAGAAGACATAACATTAGAAATCAGGATAATTCCTAAAACACAGATAAAAACTGCCAACATATGGACGGAGGTCCTATGTTCTAAGTATGGATTCAGTTAATATAAAGCACCTTTCACGCAAAAATTAAGTTATGCCAGAGTCAATATCTATGTTTCCATAGCAGTAAAACAAGTGTCAATCATCCCTCTTCTCCCACACTGACATTGTCATGACCTTGGAAATTCCACAGTTTAAAACAAAGAAGCCATAACAGGGACTAAAGGAGCCACAGGCAAGCAGGTGCCAAAATTTTCAGTTTATCCTGAAGAGCTAGCAGAGGAGAAAGTCTCTACTCAGATGGTGTCCATCTGGTTTATGTATTGAATACACAGAGTTTATGTGAAACCTACAGCCAGAGACAAGGGTGATGCAGAAGGAACAGGCCACTCACCTTTCAGAGAGCTGGAATCCACCAAGAACAGAAGCTCAGCTAAGGCACGGGGGAATGAAACGGGTCATTGTTGGAGGAGCCTGCAGACTGGTAAGACGGAATTGGGTTTTGCTTGAATGAAACTGTTAGCACAGCCCTGGAACCCTTGATGGAATATGTTAGTGTATTCCGAAAATAAAGAGAAAGTGCAACATAATAGTGAATATTTTCAAAATGAAGATTAATATTTAACTCTGAATTTGAATCTTTCTCAAATATAAACTAATTTAACATGCCCCAAAGACTTGGGGTGCCTGGGTGGCTCAGTCGCTTAGGCAACTGACTGACTCTTGATTTCAGCTCAGGTCTCAGTTTTGTGAGTTTGAGCCCCAGGTTGGGCTCTGCACTGACAGTGCAGAGCCTGCTTGGGATTCTGTCTCCCTCCGGCTCTGCCCCTCGCACTCTTACTCTCTCTGTGTCTCTCGAAATAAATAAATAAACTTAAATACAATAAAATACCCCGAGGATTAAGCTGGTCTCCTAAAGAAACTCTCTGTTTATTAGATTCCTTCCTCACAAAATAGCATGGACAATACCTATGTATATTTCAAATGTAAACTTCAACAGAAAGCATTTTCTTAGAAAAGGCAGCTGTCAACCACACCAGGATCTCAGCCCAGAGACCTGAGTTCAGCTCCCACTCGACACCACCCCATCACCTCCACATCCTCCTCCACATCTCCAGGTGGTGGTGGTGATGATGATGATGATAATGATAATGATGATGGTGGTGGTGGTACCTCCCAGGAATTAATCACTTACTATATGCGAGGCGCTCTTCTGTGCCTGAGCGTTTGCCATGGATGATATAGAAGTACCACAGTTATCTCCACTTAACAAGTAAAAATAACAAGAGACAGAGAAAACAAGTAACCTGTGCAAAGTGACAGCCATTCAGCGGCTCCCTCACCCACCTGTTTAACCCAACCATCCAATTTGTGGACGGGAGAGTAAAAATCTCCATTTTCTCACTTTCGGTAACATGCCAGTTGTTACGTCTAAAAATTGTAATCAGCCTTCTGATTTGGATATGCCTGAACAAGCCTCACATGAGTAAGGGCAGGACTAAGGTGAACTGGGTCACTTTGTGACGGTCACTTTCTTACGCCCACCGCAGAACATTCTGTCATTGAACATCTGGAACCAGAGAAGACGAATACTAAGAATTCACTTCAGCCACCTACCCGTGCTGGGAGCTGTAGGATGCCGTGCAGAGAGTAGGGCTCTCAGTATCAGTCCTGGGTTCAAGCCCGGCTCCCCCGCTTGGCAGCTGAGTCATGAGGAAAATTTCTTATCTTCTCAGTGTCAGTTTCTCCTCTGCGGAGAGTGACACCACATACCTCACAGTACAGACTACCCTACAAAACAGCTAACAGCTTCATCCTGGCCCCCAGTACACACTTCACTATAATAGCATCATACTCAGGGTGGGAAGGTTTGAATCCCCAGATGATCACTATAAGATATCTGCAGAAGGGACAGAAAACTCAAAAGACAGGAAAGGACCAAATTTAGAGATAGCCGTTCTATCTCTGCTAGAACTAATCTTGACTAAAATAACCCCAAATGTGCTACTTCCTCTTTCCTGGAACAAAGAACGAATGTATCATCTGTGAGAGCTTCCATCAAAGTTTCCCCTGATCCGCTCTCACTTCTACACAAACGTTTTCGGATTACGACCAGCAGCGGCATACCAGTGGTGAGGAAAGGAACTGGCGAGGGGATTGGGGGGCACCGATCAGGCCATCAGCCTCTACCTTTACCCAAATGACCTCAGGAACATCACTTGTTGAGAGGTACTAGGAAGCTGATGGTTCATCACACCTCAGGGAAGTATGATCCTTGTTCTGACTCATTTGTCCTCTTTCTTGGTAATCTGCTTCCCCATTACCAAAGCTATTTTTTTAATTAAGAACAAATTTTTAACGTTCATTCATTTTTGAGAGACAGAGCATGAGTAGGGGAGGTGCAGAGAGAGAGAGAGAGAGAGAAAGACACAGAATCCAAAGCAGGCTCTAGGGTCTGAGCTGTCAGCACAGAGCCCAACTCGGCGCTCAAGCTCACAGACCACTGTGAGGTCATGACCTAAGCTGAAGTCGAATGCCACTGAACCACCCAGGTGCCCCTATGAAAGCTATCCTTAAAACAACTCTTACTCCCCTGACAAGATAGATCAAGAAGAAGGTCGAGAGGTAAGAGGTTGGCTCAGTGGCTTATACCTCAGAAGTTGCTTTGGCCCAACCACTATCCTCATCATCCCCAAACAAGATTTGACCGTTCGTGTCTGTCAGACATCACAACTACTTGCTGGGTGGCTGCTGACATTAAGCCTAAGTGACCAGTGAGCCAAGTGGTTTGGAACCCTAACATTTAACTCCAAAACATCTTCATGGTATTTGCTACCTCAAGTTGACAGTCAGTCACTCTTAGAGATGTTTCACAAGAACACTTGATGAATCTTATGAGTAAAAGCAGATACAAAAGAAGATATATTGACCGATCCCATTTATATGAAGTTTAAAAACAGGCAAAACTAGTCTCTAGTGCTAGAAGTCAGAACAGTGGACACCTCGGGTGGGGGACTTCTGGGTGAGAGAAAGAAGAAATGTTCTTTTCTTAATTGAAGTCCCGGTTAACCGGTGTATTCACTTTGTGAGAAATGTCTAGAACTGTACCCTTATGATTTTCTATATGTATGTTATACTTTAGAGAGTTTATTGAAAGAAAGAGGAGGAGCAGGAGGGAACAAAAGAAAGAATGAAAGAAAATAGGGGCACCTGGGTGGCTCAGTGGGTTGAGCATCCGACTCTTGATTTCAGCTTAGGTCAAGATCCCAGAGTTGTGGGATCAAGGCCCGCACTGGGCTCCATGCTGAGCATGGAGCCTGCTTGGGATTCTCTATCCCTCTCCCTCTGCCCCTCCCCAGCACATGCACATGCTCTCTCTCTCTCTCAAAAAAAAAAAAAAAAAAGCAGTCTGAAAAGATGTGACATTAATTAAAATCACAATGAGCCATCACTACACATGTATTAGAACAGCTAAAGTAAGAAACATTGATCATGCCCAATGCTGACAAGGATTTGGAGAAACTGGATCTCATACATGGCATAGATACTCTGAAAAAAAAATTTTTTTTGCAGTGTTTACCATACGATTCAGCACTCATGCTCTTGGACATTTATCTCAGAGAAATAAAAATTTATTTCCCCCTAAAACATGTATACAAATGTTCATAGCACAAATGTTTATGTATGGTAGAAAAATATTAGAAACAATTCCAATGTCCTTCAATGGATGAATGGTTGGACAAACTCTAGAATGTCCACATAATGGAATACTACTCAGAAATAAAAAGGGATGAATTGCTGATACAAGCAGCAACCAGAATGGACCCCCTAGGGCATTCTGCTTTGGTGGAAAAAGGCAATCTCAAAAGATTACATACTCTTTCTGTCCCTTTCCAACGTTTAAGGTGTCGAAATGAGGATGTGGTGGGTCCTCTGGCGTGAAATTCTGGATTTCCCTGGGTCTTCTGGTAGGAGTCGTGATCTACTAGCCTGACAACACAGGAGCCAAAAATCTGTATATCATCTCTCTGAAAGGGATCAAGGGTCAACTGAACAGACTTCCTGCTGCTGTGGATGTCATGGTGATGGCCATAGTAAAGAAAGGCACAGCAGAGCTCAGAAAGAAGGTACATACAGCAGTGGCAATTTGACAACAAAAGTCATATTGGAGGATAGACGGTGTGTTTCTCTATTTTGAAGATAAGGTGGAGGTCATAGCAAAATACAAGGCAAAATGAACGACTGTGCTGTCACTGGACCAGTTGCAAAAGAGTGTATAGACTTGTGGCCAAGGATTGCATCCAACGCTGGCACCATTGCACAATTCTTTGGTGTCTTTGTTAAAAATACTGATAAAAATTATTTGTTCCCCCCAAAATTACATACTTTATGAGTCCATTTATACAACACTCCCAAAATGATAAAACCACAGAGCTGGAGAACAGATGACTGGTTTCTAGGGATGGGAGGGGGATGAAGTAGGCGGGGGTGTGAGTACAAAGAGGTGGGTGGCCTGAGAGAATTCCTTTGTGGTAATGAAACTGTTCTGTGTCTTTTCATAATTTTTTAAAATTATTTTTCAGTTTATTTATTTTGAGAGAGAAAGTGCACAAGAGGGATAGGGGCAGAGAGAGAGGGAAAAGTGAATCCCAAGCAGGCCCTGCACCATCAGCACAGAGCCTGATGCAGGGCTTGAACCCACAAACCATGGGACCATGACCTGAGCCAAAACCAAGAGTCAGACGCTTAACGACTGAACCACCCAGGCGCCCCCGAAACAGTTCTGTATCTTGATTTTGGTGGTAGTTACACAAATCTATATATGGGATAAAATTACATAGGACTCTACACACACAAATGCAGTAAAAAAATAATGTAGTCTGGTACCAACCTACTGATGTCAGTCCCTGGTTTTGATATTGTACTGCACCTCCACAACAGGTCACACCTGGAGAAAGCTGGGTGAAGGGTACATAGGACTCTTCATACTATTTTTACAACTTCTTAGAAGTCTTTAATTATTTTAAAAAGAAAAGTGTACGAAACAAAGAGAGAGAGAGAGAAGACTCTTCAACCCTGGCCATTTTCGATTAGCCCCATGTGTGTTTGCAAAGCCCGTGCCCTTCGGGCGGGGTTGTTACCACATAACTCCTGTGTCCTACCGTCAGGCACTGTCAGATGAAAACACACAGTATTACGTGGAAGCTCATCTACAGAAAACGCTCACGAATGGTGAGGGAGAGGAGCAACCAAATTATGCTTCTTAGGTTCACTGGTTCACGTCTCTTGATTCTGGGGCTTGTATGCTATGCATAGTGGATTCCATATTAACTCTGAATTTAAGACCCTTTAACTGAAAGTGGAATCTTCATATATGTGTAGAAAGATTTTCTTAAGTGTCGTGAACACTACACAGAAGAGAGGCAGGAGGGAAGGGAGATTCAGGAGACAGGTTGACCAAAGCAAAGCCATTTTGGTTTTAGGCTGACCCTTAGCCTACAAGTCAGCAGGTCATAAAAAGAGTCACAAGAACCAAAGATTCCAAGACCCCACTCCCTCTGGCAGGTAAAAGCTACATAGGCTGAACATTCTTTTTTTTTTTTAATTTTATTTTAATGTTTATTTATTTTTGAGAGAGGGGGAAGGGGCACAGAGAGAGGGGGACAGAAGATCTAAAGGAGGCTCCGCACTGACAGTACAGTGTCTGACATAGGGCTCGAACCCACGTACCGTGAGATCATGACCTGAGCAGAGGTCGGATGCTTAACTGACTGAGCCACCCAGGTGCCCCTAGGCTGAACATTCTTAAAATTTCTCCCTGTAGGTAATCCACAACCCTAAGACAATGAAAAAACTACTCACCCAATGTAAGTGATACACCCAAAATTTAAAGAGTAAGCCCTTCCCTATAAAGTTAGTTAATTTTTGCAAACTTATAAAAGCTTTTGTTAGAGGCAAAGGGAAGTCATCTTCCCTATCTGGGAGGAGAGACCACCACTTTGTCTATGAAGTAGCTCCTTTCTTCTCTACTTAGTAAACCTTTGTCCCTTTCTCTTAAAGTCTTGCTCTTAAATTCTTCCTTGTGCAAAGCCAAGAACCCTCTAGGCCACTGGCTTGAGGCCCTCCCACTCAGAGCCTTAGTCCATTTGGCATCATAAAGGTAAGCTACTTAGGAAAAACATCTGTATTAAAATTAGCGCTAGAAAAAGATTGAAAAGCTTAGGTTGTCTTACATTTCAAACTTTGTTCTTCCTGATAGCAACCAGGAAGTTAGAGCCTCTTACTAAGATGGCAGCTTTCTCTTTCCTTAAGTTAAAGAGTGAGAAGTCAGAGTGCTTTCGGTGGGATTGCTTCTTTTATAGTCTGGGAGAAAGAAATGTAGCAAATGCTAGCTTCATACAGACTAGAGGGGACATCTTTCTTGGGCTGCTAATGAAAACCAAACTGGCTCAGCAGGTAGGGTAGGTTTTTGAGTAATCAGCCATGTTTATATTATTTTTTTGGTTGAAATTATGTGGTTAGTCAAGAGATAGGTAGAACAAACTAAAACTGAAACTTCAAAAGCCCATCTTTTTGTCATCAGGAGATATAAAAAAAAATCCTGCCATGAGTCACCGAGGATCAGGAAGTGTTGTGATTTGTGCAAAAAGGACTTTGGACACCAATTCTCTGAACACAGCCCAATGAAAGGGAAAAGCTCCTCGTCTTGTATAGAGCCACAAGGAAAGCCACTAGAGATGAAACAAAGCCAGGGCCTAAACTACACATTGGCTCCTTCGTCAGGCTGTGTGCCTAGTCCTTGGCTAGCAAGAGGACATTGCTGCTTATTAATGTTTTCCTCCTGAAGACTCAGGGAGCTGGGCAGTGATCAGTGACAAGCAAGCAGACAGAACCAAATAGTGGGCAGGACCCACTGAGATCTGGCTCACTGGTTAGGCTGGCAAGAAACATGGAAGGGCCATGCTCACTGGACCGGTTCAACCATGTGCTTCCGTGTTTTGGTCTTAGCCCTCCGGGGACACAGATATACCCCACTGAGCACAAGGATGTGAAGCCAGAGTTTATCTAGCTTTACAAGTTTGGCTGCAATCTACTTCCAGAAAAATGATGTTTTTAAAATGTCTTCCCCGGGTGCCTGGGTGGCCCAGTCGGTTAAGCATCCAACCTTGGCTCAGGTCATGATCTCATGGTTCGTGAGTTCCAGCCCTGTGTCGGGCTCTGTACTGACAGGTCAGAGCCTGGAGCCTGCTTCAGATTCTGTGTCTCCCTTTCTCTCTGCCCCTCCCCTACTCACACTGTATCTCTCTCTCTCTCTCTCTCTCTCTCTCTCTCTCTCTCTCAAAAATAAATAAACATTAAAAATCAAAAATAGTTTGGCGCTTGACCCCTCCCAAGACCCGTGATGCCAAGACCCTAGCAGGAGACAAGGAAGAGTTGGGTTGAACCCCAGCTGAGTTGAGGGCTTGTGGTCTAGTCTCCTCAGCCTGCCCCACCTCAAGAAATGAGTGGTGGATTGGCCCCAAATAAAAGCACAGTATATGTATCCAACTTGCCCCTTTCCCTGACCAAGAATGACTTACACTGGATATTTTCCCATTACGGCAAAGTTGTAAAGGTTACTATAATGAAAGATAAAGATACCAGGAAGAGCAAAGGAGTTGCATTTACTTTATTTTTGGATAAAGACTCTGCACAAAACTGTACCAGGGCAATAAACAACCAACAGTTATTTGGAAGAGTGATAAAAGCAAGCATTGCTGTCGACCAGGGAAGAGCACTGTAGTTCATCCAAAAAAGAAACTACTTTGGTAAGTCTAAGTGCTATGAATAGTATTGGTATTGTCATCTCAAGAAAAAATATAGGTATTAAAAAGATGTGTTTGACAAAAATGAACTCAAAATGGATGAAAGACCTCAATGTAAGACAGGAATCCATAAAAATCATCAAGGAGAAAGCAGGCAAAAACCTCTTCGACCTCAGTTGCAGCAACTTCTTACCCAACATGTCTCCAGAGGCAAGGGAAACAAAAGCAAAAATCAACTACTGGGACCTCATCAAAATAAAAAGCATCTGCACAGTGAAACTAAAAGGCAGCCGACGGAATAGGAGAAGATATTTGCAAACGACATATCAGATAAAGGGTTAGTATCCAAAATCTATACAGAACTTATCAAACTCAACACCCAAGAAACAAATAACCAACTGAAGAAATGGGCAAAAGACATGAATAGATACTTCTCTAAAGAAGACATCCAGATGGCCAACTGACATGAAAAAATGCTCAACATCAGTCATCATCCGGGAAATACAAATCAAAACCATAATGAAATACCACCTCAACGCCTGTCAGAATGGCTAACATTAACAACTCAGGCAACAACAGATGTTGTCCAGGATGCGGAAACAGAGGATCTCTTTTGCAGTGCTGGTGGGAATGCAAACTGGTGCAGCCACTCTGGAAAACAGTATGGAGTTTCCTTAAAAAATTAAAAATAGAACGACCCTACGACCCAGCAATTGCACTACTAAGTATTTACCCAAGGGATACAGGTGTGCTGTTTCAAAGGGCACATGCACCCCAATGTTTATAGCAGTGCTATCGACAATAGCCACAGTATGGAAAGAGCCCAAATGTCCATCGATGGATGAATGGATAAAGAAGATGTGGTATAGATATACAATGGAGTATTACTCCAAAAAGAATTAAAAAATCTTTTTGCAATCAAAAAAAAGGAAACCTTGCCATTTGCAACTATGTGGATGGAACTGGAGGGTATTATGCTAAGCGAAATTAGTCAGAGAAAGACAAAAATCATATGACTTCACTCATATGAGGACTTGAAGATACAAAACACACGAACATAGGGAAGGGAAGCAAAAATAATACAAAAACAGGGAGGGGGACAAAACAGAAGAGACTCATAAATATGGAGAACAAACTGAGGTTTACTGGAGGGGTTGTGGGAGGGGGGATGGGCTAAATGGGTAAGGGGCACTAAAGAATCTACTCCTGAAATCATTGTTGCACTATATGCTAATTTGGATGTAAATTTTAAAAAATTAAATTAAAAAAAATAAAGACACTATTAATGGTAAAACAAAACAAAACAAAACAAAAACCAGACTATCCCATGAAGAACACGAGACACCCTAAGTATACTGTTACCTCTATTGGAGCCAAGGGGGGGGGAATAGTCATATGGTACCTAGTTTTCAAAGATGGCCCCAGAAAACCATGCATGACAGATTTAATACCCTTGTGGAGACCTTCCTATACTAAATCATAGTTGGACTTAAGTGCAGTAAAGGGGTAACTCAGCAGGCTTGGGATGATCAAAACTTGTGCACTCCAGAGGTGCCTGGGTGGCTCGGTCAGTTAAGTGTCCCACTTTGGCTCAGGTCATGATCTCATGGTTTGTAAGTTCAAGCCTCGAATTGGGCTCTATGCTGGCAAAGTGGAGCCTGCTTGGGATTCTCTCTCTCTGCCACTCCCCAACTCATGCTCTCTGTCTTGAAATAAATAAATAAACTTAAAAAAAAATTCATGCAATCCAAAGAAAGAACCAACCCGTGACTAGCTAGAAACAATCTCTAAATCCTTGACAGATCCTCTTTTTTTTTTTTTTTTAAATTTTTTTAACGTTTATTTATTTTTGAGACAGAGAGAGACAGAGCATGAACAGGGGAGGGGCAGAGAGAGAGGGAGACACAGAATCTGAAACAGGCTCCCGGCAGTCAGCCCAGAGCCCGACGCGGGGCTCGAACTCACGGACCTCGAGATCGTGACCTGGCTGAAGTTGGACGCTTAACCGACTGAGCCACCCAGGCGCCCCGACAGATCCTCTTTAATTAGAGTGTCTTCGTGTATCAAGGGCCTTGGGCCATGCCAGATAGTTTGTCCTAACAATGTGATTTCTGATTAACTTATGTTTTATTTGCCTGGGACTTTGGACCATCCTGCAACAGTTTGACTTCTGGGGGTTCTGGAGACTGAGTAACTAAGGTCGGTCATGTGGGCATTCCAGGCCTATCTGAGCGACTCCTAATAAAAAGCCAGACATCATGGCTCCTGTTGGCCACACTGTACGTGGTGTCATACATCATTGCCAGGACAATTAAATGTTACCTGTAAAACTCGACTAGAAGAAGACATCTGGAAGCTTGCACCTGATTTCTCTTGGATTCTGTCCTATGTGCCTTTTTCCTTTGCTAATTTTAATCCATATCCTTTCACTGTAATAAACCTTAATCGTGAGTGTAACAGCTTTTCTGAGTTCTGCAAGTCCTTCTAGCAAATCATCAAACCTGAAGGTGGTCTTGAGGACCCTACGCCTAGCCTGTAGTTTGCTTTAACCAGTAGAATGGGGCAGAAGGAATAGCGTGCCTGTGCTGGACATTTGTCTTAAGAAGGTCTGGAAACTTCTGTTCCTGCACTTTTGGGTGCCCTGACTAATAAGTAGAGACTAGGGGAAGAGGCGAGGCTGGCACAGTGGCACAGTCAAATCTCCAGAGGACTCCAGTCTGAGCCACTATCTGACCACAACCACGGAAAACCCCGATAAAGACAACTGACCAGTTACGCCCAGTCAACCCACAGAATCATGGGAGAAAAATGGTTGTGGTCTTTTTTTTTTTTTTTTTTTTAATGTTTACTTATTTTTGAGAGAGAGAGAGTGAGCTGGGGAGGGGCAGAGAGAAGGGGACAGAGGATCCTAAGCAGGCTCCATGCTGACAGCACAGAGTCTGATGAGGGGCTCGAGGCTCGAATCATGAACCATGAGATCATGACCTGAGCCGTAGTCAGATGCTTAACCCACTGAGCCACTCAGGTGCCCCCAAAATGGTTGTTGTTACTTAAACCAGTAAAGTTTGGGGTGGCTTATTATGTAGAAATAGAAAACTAACACCAACCAGAACAATAAAATAATTGAAGAGATCCCGAATGTAACCGGCTAAGAGATCATGTGGAAGTAATGGCCGGAAACCATTCCTTTCAACAACTCGACTCGAGAGAATTTTCCTAAATTGAAAGCAAAAGACAATTTTTTTTTTAAGGAAACCAGAAATGAATGAAATGCTCTCAGGCTTTGGAAATCTGTTGTTTAATTTATTTAAGATTCCAGGCTTATTTTCATCGCTTGTTTGCAAACAGCAAGAGGCCATCGATAAAGAACACCTCACAAAGGGACGGCCTTCAGGTTTCAATGCCCAACGTGTTTTAGTTTTATCCTTAAAATGAGAATGTGAGGTAGTTGATCTTATTTGAAGTTCAGATAAGGCAAGAGAGGGGCCGGCAGACAGGAGCTAGACCCACTGGTTTCACCTGCACATGCCCTCTGTACCTACAGGGTTCTACCTGACCACCCACCAGCGAGTTCCCGGAAGGGAGAGATGCCAAATTCCCCACACGTGGTGTTTGACAATACTGTGCAATATTTCCCCTTGTGGATCTCATCGCAAGCTCAGTGAATATTTTCAGCAAGCTAAAACCGTGACTCCTTGGTCATGAGAACACAAAGTCCGTGTGATTAGGGAAAAGCAATAATACCAGCAACTTCATTATCAGCCAGCCCTCTTGCAGGACATTAAATGTCTTATAAAAATGTATAATTTGCTTTGCAAGTATTTATCCTTTCGGGATAATAAGCAGTCTTAGAAAAAAGCAGTAAGAGCTGCTGAACAGTCACTTGGGCTGGTTGAGGGGCGGCTCATTTGCGGGAAAATGGAACCTGGATTTCTCTCTCATAAAACATCGATCATCCCAGATAACGGAGACAGTCCAGGTATGTGTACTCAGAGTTTTCACTTGCGTGTCTTGAATTTATACCTCACATCAGGCAGGTTTAAGTGACTTCATTAATCCATTGGCTTTTCTTTATTTTCTAATTTTTTAAAGTTTATTTATTTTAAGAGAGAGAGAAAGCACAAGTGGGAAGAGGGAGAGAGAGAGAGAAAAAGAGAGAGAGAGAGAGAGAGAGAGAGAGAGAGAGAGAGATCCCAAGGAGGATCCACACTGTCAGCACAGAGCCCAATCTGGGGCTCGAACCTAAGAATGGTGAGATCATGACCTGAGCCAAACAAAGGCAGATGCTTAACCCACTGAGCCACCCAGGGGACCCAATCCATCAGCTTAAAAAAAATTTTTTTTTACATTTATTTATTTTTGAGAGACAGAGAGACAGAGCACAAATGGGGAGGGGCCGAAAGAGAGGCAGACAGAATCTGAAGCAGGCTCCAGGCTCTGAGCTGTCAGCACAGAGCCCGACATGGTGCTTGAACTCACAAACTGTGAGATCATTACCTGGGCCGAAGTTGGACGCTCAACCAACTGAGCCACCCAGGCGTGCCCCCCGCAACCCATCAGCTTTTAAATGAAAAAACCGAAGTACAGAGAAGCACATTGTCTTAGGTTGTTCTGTGAATCAAAACATATTCTTTCCTTGTGTTAAGAACAAAAGTACCAAAAACCTCCTAACTGCAGAGAACAAACTGGTGGTTACCTGAGGGGAGGTGAGTGGGGGGATGGGCGAGATAGGTGATGGGGATTAAGGAGGGCACTTGTGATGAGCATCGGGCATTGTATGTGAGAGTGTGGAATCACTAAATTGTACACCTGAAACTAATATAACACTGTATGTTAACTATACTGGCATTAAAAACAAACAAACCCCAAGCACCAGATCAGCACCTTATCTCCATGAGGCAGAAACAGTTACATATCTATTAGCGAGGCAGGCAAAGAATTTCCTCAGCCACCCATGAAGGAAGATGAGGGGGCCTTATCCATTCGCTGGCTCATCTTGCAAAGATCTCATGGAAATTTGGTGGACACAGAGTACAGTTCTGTGTACTGAAGAACATTTTCCAAAGCACAGATGTTTTTCTCTTAACTGTGAACGCTGGCTGACTTGTCTGTATCCTTTTTCAGTGCTCAGCAGACGGGACGTTTTTGGAGGGTCTTGTCCCCTAGAACTTGGGGCTGATGTTCGCTGCTGGACAGAAAACACGTCTTTGGCTAGACAGGCATAAAAACACATCTTTGGCTGGTGACACAAAAATGTTTCCATTTTGGGAAATTCCCTGAGATAAAAGTGTTTTTCTGGCTCTGGGCATATGTAAGTAACCATGAGGACACTTCAGTAAAAGCAATAATGGATTTTCAATAGCTTGCCACGATAGTGCTATGTGATTATGAGCTCCTGTAGGTTTTCCTGTTGTTTCATTTTGGAAACAAAAAGTTGACTCATTTCTGGTTAGTACGACAGGGGTTTCTATAAAGACTTTACCTGAACATCCTAAGGACAATCATTTCAGAGCTTGGATAAAAGTTTCTCTTTCATTAATACCACTGACTGCTAAAACCTGCTTTGTGTTTGACAAATTTCATAGAAGCTTTATACCCAGGAGGAATGCAATATATCAAATAAAACAGTGATTTTTCAAATACTGCAAAGTTCAACTACTTTAGATAATGCAAGTTTGGAAATGCAAGCTTGACTAAAAATGTAAAAATATTATAAATCTTATTAACATACTAATTAAATTTGTTTTATTACAATACTTTAATTTCCTAGCAATTACATAGCACTTAGCTATTTACTACAAATATTTCATCAAATGGGTAGAGATGCTCATCTTTGATTTAGTATCTGTCAAGAATGGTATGCTAAGTTACAATTAGGGGGGTCTCATCAGGGATTTCAACGATAAATCACAATTCTTTTGGCGCCTGGGCGGCTCAGTTGGTTGAGCAACCAACTTCAGCTCAGGTCATGATCTTGCGGCTCGTGAATTCGAGCCCCCCATCGGGCTCTGTGCTGACAGCGTGGAGCCTGGAGCTTCTCTGTCCCTCCCCCATTCACATTCTGTCTCTGTCTCTCAAAAATAATAGATCAACATTAAAAAAATTTTTTAATTAACTTGCTCAAGTATTTCTAGCATCTAAACCTGACAAATAACAGTTATATTTCCAAGTGAAGCCATACCTTTGCTGGGGAACACAATGGTGAAGGTTGCTTCTGTCTTGGTTGTGGGCACATAAAGTGCCCTTCTCAACCATGGAAAGACTGCCTCAGGGGAGGCGCACACTGTCCCCCACGGATCATCGTTGGTTGTGAGCACCTTGAATTGACGTGCTGGAGGGGACTGAAATTTGAGCTATGAGAAGTCTCCAAATTGGAAGCTGTATTGAAAAGTTCACAAAATGTCTCTGATCATGCCCAGATCTTAATAGATCAGACCTGCATGATTTAAGTACAGTCTCATATGTCACTATGTGAAAAACCATTTCAGAAGCACACTGCCCATTGTTGTCTGAAGCAATGTTTCTAGAAATGTCTTTACCCATACCATATTTAAAGAAAAATAGGGTTTTATAGATATCCTGGTTTTGACACTTAATAGTCTAAGTGAACTTGGGCAATTCCTTAATTTCTCTTGTAGTTTCCTCATCTGTGTGCTGGAACCTAATAATCACTCTGTTAACACCTAATATTATCACTCACTTATATTATATTAACTCATAATATTTGCAGAAAAGCCATCAGCATGAAATTTTGAAAAATCAATTTCTAACACAATTCATGATTTTTTTCTAAAATGTAAAAGACTCAATTTTTAAAAATGTTCTTAAGGCCCTCAAATGACTATTAACTTGGCTCAGAATTATCCATCTTGAACATATTTGGATTCTTTCCAGCCTTTCCAACCCTTCCCCAAAACTAAATTCATGCATAGGGGAGTCTGGTTGCATCAGAAATGAACTTACAGATCAAGACTTTGTAGCTGGGGCACCTGGGTGGCTCAGTCAGTTAAGGGCCTGACTCTTGGTTTTGGCTCAGGCCATGATCTCATGGTTCATGTGTTCGAGCCCTGCATTGGACTCCGTGCTGATGGTGCAGAGCCTGCTTGGGATTCTCTCTCCATCTCTCCCTCTCTCTTTGCCCCTCCCCTGCTCATCTCTCGCTCTCTCTCAAAATAAATAAACTTAAAAAAAAATTTTTTTTTAATCTAAAACAAAAAAAGACTTCGTAGCTCATCCCTAAGGCATCCTTCCAGGCAGGCACAAGATTGGTAAGGAGATGAGCTCCCTCCAGAACATGATACTGAAATGGCAGCTAACAGGACTCCCTCCTTCTGGAGAGTCCTCGCTGCCTTCTGTGTGAGATGAAGGGTTGCTCGCTCCCTCCCTCAAGCACATTTGATGACTGGCCTGCAGGCACAATTTTATGATCCAAAATGTGCCCAGACGGATCTAAATGTATCCTTATCCTCTCTCTGGTGGGTCCTGTCCACAGCTAGAGATGAGCAAGAAATAGCCTACAACGGCCAAGCCATTCCATTTTGCATGCCTCTGCTGAGGAAGGACTGGTAGAGAACAGAGAAGCACTAAATCAGGAGCTCTTGAAGACCACACTCCCTTCCCGTGTAAGGAAAGCAGAGGCCAGAAGTAAGATCGCGTGAGGAAGGCCATGGAAGGCTGCTGCACGAAACTTACATGCAACTTAGCAGGTTATGAAGCGGAAGGGGTCATTTCTGCAGTCGCTATGCTATTGCTATAACATCTCAAAATCACCTACCCGCTTGGCGATGTGAGAACGGTCATTTCAGTTCTAATCTTGGTGTCAAGGATTTAATATCAAACAAGGAGACACATTGCCTCTGCTGCCGGTCTTGGACAAGCACACGAGGGACTCAGGGAAATGGCCCTCCTCCTTCAGGCTGGAGTGGGTTCAAGCAGATCTCAACCTCTGGAATTTTTAAGTTGTGGGACCTTTCCCGGTGAACTACTATTTTAATGTCACTGTTCTGGGAGGCAGGCAAATTCAAGGCAAAAGAGTACACAGTGACGATGCAAATATTTAGGACTGGTACTTAAGTCTGTTATTTCCTGATAGTTGGCCAGTAGGTTTCCATTTCTTTTTTATAAAATAAGAAGATGCTGGGGTGCCTGGGTGGCTCAGTCGGTTAAGTCCCTGCCTTTGCCTCAGATCATGATCTCATGGTTCATAGGTTCAAGCCCTATCTCAGGCTCTGTGCTGACAGCTCAGAGCCTGGAGCCTGCTTCAGATTCTATGTCTTCCTCTCTCTCTGCCCCTCCTCTGCTTTGCTCTCTCTCTCCCAAAAATAAATAAATTAAAAAAAATTTTTTTTTAAATAAGATGCTTACTTTATCATTCACACACACAAAATTATATACAAACAACACACAAACTGCTTAGAATGCACATATTCTTTGGTTTACTCATCAAAATAGCAAATAACAAAATAGCAAAAACCTTATAGTTAAATAAAAAAGTGACATTCTTTATTTACCTATCAAACCTTATTAAACATTGAAATGCCTTTTATTTCCATTCTCACATGCTACAGCAATATGCTTTCCTCCTTTTTGGCCCTTATCCCCCTACATTATTTTGACGGGCTCCTCTCTAAAATAAAGATTGTAGTAACTGTCTTAATACCACTTAACTTTTACAAGAACCACCTAGATTTTCCTCTGTGACTCTCACATCGAAAATGGGTACTAAAAATAGAGACGCCACCAGCACATTTTCAAGAATTACCACGTTTCGGATGTAGCACTGTTGGTACTAAAAAACAGGACTCAACTCCAGAAGCGTTTCAACTCCAGAAACATTATTCGTGATGTCACATACAGTTGGTTCCTACAATACTGACTTCAGAGAAGCCGTTTTTCAATTTTTCTGAGGGTTCCGTTTGACCGCCTTAATTCTTGAGTGTCTTAATTCTCCATGAAGACTTAATTCTTGAATGTCAGTGACACAATCTTTAATGCAAGAATGTTTAACCAAAGGTAAACTCGCAAATGAAATTGTTTCGAAAGGAACAATGAGAGCGAGAGAAAGACCTCGGCTTCTTAACAGAGGTACGTACACATAGTAAGGAATAATAGTGAATCAAAATACATAACTCTGTACACGTTAGAAATATCCAATGTGCTATTAACTGCTCTAAAATAGATGTCTTGAGGTTCAGAGCCATACATATTCATCTTTGTATGACTCTATATTTGCATCATACACTTTTCCCACGATCTGTCAACCATTAGGGAGCCTTTCCCCAGAATTTTTGGCACTATGCTTTTCTTCCAATAAAACAAGCCACATAAGACATTACCACTAACGTCTACCAACCGAATTGGCCAATGTCTTTCTGAACCATGTGTAATCTTAAAAAAAAAAAAAAAAAAAAAAAATTCTTTTTTCCTTCATACATCAGCAGTGCTCCATTTTCAAATAAATCACGAGCAGTCAGTCTTCGCTCATACGCTCAAATGTTCTCCTCATCCAGCATTTTGTTCACGCCGTCACAGAGTTTTTGTAGGTGGGGCTTGAAATTTCCAAAGGGGTTATATAAGGCAGCTAAAAAATCGCAATCTGAGAAATGGTCGAAGACGTTATTAACCCGTCCGTGTGACTTGGCAGTGAGGTGACGCTGGATGATCTGGTGCAGCAGCTCTCTGCATTCATTCAGCAGCCGGGATAACACGTTGCGGTCAAAGGTGTACTCCACCTGATGGAAGCTGACCACGGTCATGGCGAGCTGGTGAACCTTCTTCTTAAACTTCTCCATCAGCGCCAGCTCATCTTGATTAAACTGGTTGTTCCTGTAGAGAATGGCCAGCTTGATGACTGTTTTGATGAGGTTCTTGATGATTTTCTCCGCCTCTTTCTTGTTCTGGGTGTACTCTTTGGTCACTCGGTAGAGCTCATCCAGGACTTCGCTGCTCGTGTCGTCGATGAGGGTGGTGGCGATGGATTTGGACACCATTTTCCCCAAGATCTTCTTTTGCGCCTGCACGGCCAGGTTTTTGGAATTGAAGACATCTGTGGCCACTGAAAGGAAGCAAATTAAAACACAGATATTAAGGACTATTTTCCTTCTCATTTGCCCATGGTGTGGTTGCCTCCCATCCGCTGACGTTTGTCTCCGTTCAGAAAAGAACGAAAGATCTTACTACGCTTCTGGGCGTTAGGTCCTCACGAAATGAAAGGGTTGCCGTGCATAATCTTTAAGGTCTCTTGCAACTCAAGTGTTTTATGCCTTCGGCTATACACTCACTACTTGGTGTAGCAGTTGAAGGGGGCAACCTTTCCAAAGATAACTTTTTCTGATTATAAAAATGGTACATCTCATGAAGCAGTTTTTACACAATTTTCCCCCAATTTAATTTTATAAGAAACCCCCCCAAAATATAAAATCAACCCCGCAACTGTCCTCTGGGCATCAGTCACCAAGAACAATTAATTTTTTTTTTTATCTTTATTTATTTTTGTGAGAGAGACAGAGTGCAAGCGGGGGAGGAACAGGGAGAGAGGGAGACCCAGAATCCGAAGCAGGCTCCAGGCTCCGAGCCGTCAGCACAGAGCCCGACACGGGGCCCGAAGTTACGAACCGCAAGATCATGACCTGAGTCGAAGTCGCCCGCTTAACCGACTGAGCCACCCAGGCGCCCCTCACCAAGAACAGTTTAAAGAGCCCCCTTTACACGTAAGAAGGATAAAGAGCAAAGCCACACTGAGGAAAGTAGCAAATTCATGGAAGCAAATCAAAAGGAGAGCCCTGTTTTAAACTTCAGCTGCAAAAATTCAAATTTTTTTGAGATGCTGGCCTGCCCCTACCAGTTTGGTGATCCTAAGGGCCCTGAGTTTCAACCCCCAGGCGTTGAGTCTTAGAAAAGAATATTCCTTGGAGGGCTCATTGTCACTTGCTGTTTCTGATGATCGGCCATTGTTCGTTCCCTTTAAACGTTTACACATCGTTTATACATTATGAGGAAATAACTACACTTTATGAGCTAATGAAATGGGCTCCATGAATAACATGGAGCTTTGAAAAAGCTGATGCTTAGAGCTTGCTTTTGAAATGACCATAACTGAATTTGACAGGGGTTTAAGATACACACAACAATAGTTGTGCATATTAACTATTAATGAAACACTGTATTATGCTCCCAGCTTACAGCCGGTCAGTGAAAATGCTCAGTACATGTTTACTCCCCAAACCAAGTTTAGTCTTTCACCTAAATAGTCAGGGCATCAGTGATACACAATTACTTCTAGTGTGGACAGGCTAGGGGCAGAAAGCAAAAAGGCGGCCACTCCCTAATCCAGGCTGGAAGGGTATATAAGAAGAGTGTCTCTCTCAGTATGGCACTGCCACGTTAGATGTGACATTTGGGCCAGCTCTGGGATATATTCTAGGCGGCATGAAGTGGTTCCTAATCACCAGAACGTCTCTTATAAATATACAGGGCCAGGGGCGCCTGGGTGGCGCAGTCGGTTAAGCATCCGACTTCAGCCAGGTCACGATCTCGCGGTCCGTGAGTTCGAGCCCCGCGTCGGGCTCTGGGCTGATGGCTCAGAGCCTGGAGCCTGTTTCTGATTCTGTGTCTCCCTCTCTCTCTGCCCCTCCCCCATTCATGCTCTGTCTCTCTCTGTCCCAAAAATAAATAAAAACATTGAAAAAAAAATATTTAAAAAAATAAATATACAGGGCCATAAGTCCTGAAAGAAAGCCTTCACTGAACGAGAAGCAGTGCCTTCACCAATGTTGATATTTAAACGTCTGAAACATGATCTGAAACTGTGGAAGAAGAAGTGAAATATATTTTGAGAAAGAAAAGGAAAGTGAAAAAGCATGCGAAACAGCCAGTATGTGAAGGTTTCCAAGTTGTGTTATATTCTCATTAATTAAGCCCAGTTCTACTCCTAAAGGCTTGCAAAAGAGTGTACAAGTTAATCTACACTAAATAATTTGCATCGAAATAAATGCCACACATGTGGTTAATATTACCACATCAAGACCAGCGACCACTTTCCATGACAGAATTTATGGTATGGACCTTCAACAAATAAACCTGATTTATACAGGAAGGGATAGCCCCCAAACTTCAGATCCATAGCAAATAACAGGATTTCAGAAACTTATTTTATGTGAAGTAGAAAGGTTATTCTGTGTTTAATCTTCAGGATGTGACCCAGGCTACCCATGTAGGATTTACTGCAATGTCCATTTGATGGAAACATTGTATATGACTCAATCACTGGAACCAGAGAGAGAGGAGTGAAAATCCTCTGCGCCTCCCTTTCTCCAAGACTGGACTTAGAAGTTTGCACCTCCTCTGAGCTACTTTGCTTATTAAATGTAAATGTGCCATTTGATGTCAAACATAAAGAGCAAAACTCTGTGATGTAGCACTTGAACCTCCCACAAGAGAAAGTGTGAAAAGCAAGGTCACTGCCAGCAGAGCAAAATCGCTCCCCATTTGTTACTTTGGTAACAAAGTCTCAACCGAGACAGCAAAGCTGAGTTCTGAGGCTTTCCTAGTTGCCCCAGAGGAACTGCAAGCCCTGTTCTAGAAACACAGCAGCCACTTCCTACTTTCATTTTATTCTTTGGGTTATAGCCAGCTCAGTCCTCTCTTAAAGGGAGGCTGAAGCTCATTTTCCCCCGTCCCGTGCAGGGCAGACAGGCACACAGTGGATTTCCCTTCTAGCATTAGTGAAGGCTTCTTTGGAGCCAACTGGGGGTTGTGGCTGAGAGCCGCTGGCCAGGGCTGTGTGGTCTGTGATCATGAAATAGGATTTTTTACCCCCTTGCAAATTAATTGCCTTTAGCTATTCCTGCTCAGGCTCATTTGTCAGTTTCACATCCTCTACGAGCTCCTTCAAGGCCTGGGATATCTCAGAGCTAGACCTGGACCACGTTTTTTCTTTTGCTCTACCCTCAGCCCAGTGTGATCTCATCCACTCCTGTGGCTTCAGATACCACCCAGGTGCCAGCAACTCCCACACTTATAACTCACTCTGACCTCGTTCCTGGACTCATTTTGCAAATGCATTCAGGGCTTTCCTTTCTCTGGGCTGTTTTGCAGCCATTTCAAAAGCACCACATCTAAAACCGAATCCTTGATTCCCTGGCTGGCCCCGAAGTGTTCCTCCTTCATTCTTTTCTATCTTCACAAAAAGCATCACTTGCATCCCTTTGCTCAAGTCGGCGGTCTGGCTGTCGTGCGCCATACCATCCTGTCTCTCGCCCAGTCCGTTACCAAGAGCTTCCCACTCTGCCTTCCCCCACTTGCCTCCATCTCCATGGACACCAGGCTCGTCCAAACCCCTTTCCAACCTCTTCTCGTGCAGGAGTCAGAGCTTTTGAAAATGGAAATTAGGAACAGATGCTGACCTCAAGTCTTTGCTGACCATCACACTCCCTTGTTTCTGAAATCCTCCTCATTTGCCTACATTGTGATTGTTTGCCTCTCTCCTCCCTAGAACCCAAGCTCTTTGAGAGATAAGGTGATACACGCATATACACGGGTGCCTGGTGTATGGAGCTTCTGGTAGAAGCAGAAGCTGATTTGCCCTCCCTCCCTTCACTCCACTGAGATACTTCCGTATGAAAACAGGGTGGCCTGTAAAACGAGAGTTTTAAATACATATGTGAAGGGTTGTTTGTTTGTTTGTTTGTTTTAGAAGCTAGAACAAAACAGGTATTTATTTTACCTAGCTCACCAGGTGGTTTTCTTCTCTTGCACTCAAGAGTGTGGTTTCTCTTACCGCCATCAATCACTCTTTTTAAAAGAGAACAGATCTGCTGTGCACAATGAGAAAACACCGCAGGACAATCAAACAAATATTTAGCATAAAAGCCAAGGCAATGGTTCTCACTTGCATCTGCTACATCTGGCTACTGAGGAAGATTAGACACAGGGCCACTTCTTCCTCTGAAGGGATCTATGTTTAAATGGATAACAGAGGGATGGACCAAAGGTACGTCCTGGGAAGCAGCTAAGAGGTGAAAGGAGGTGTTCCCACAGGAGAAGGCGCTGAAAATATGGTTTCATCAAGATGAATATGTTTTATCAAGATGAATTCGCCTGTGTTTGAAAATATACGTGTACATCCTCGTCTAATGAAAAATGATGCCTTGGGGCACCTGGGTGGCTCAGTCAGTTAAGCGTCTGACTCTTGGTTTCAGCTGAGGTCATATCATGCTTCATGGGATCAAGCCCCACATCGGGCTCTGCTTTGCTAGCACGCAGTCTGCTTGGGATTCTCTCTCTCTCCCTCTCTCTCTGTCCCTTCCCCACTTGCTCTCTCTGTTTCTCTTTCAAAATGAATAAACAAACTTAAAAAAAAAGAAAAGAAAAAGAAAAAGAATGGGGGACTGGGTGGCTCAGTTGGTTGAGCATCCAACTTTGGCTCAGGTCAAGATCTCAGTGTGTGGGTTCAAGCCCTGTATCGGGCTCTCTGCTGTCAGCACAGAGCCCAGTTTGGATCCTGGACCCCCCTCTCTACCCCTCCTCCACTCTCTCTCTCAAAATAAATAAATGTAAAAAAAGAAAAAGAAAAGCAATGTCATATATCAAAAACATACAAAGGACTGACACTATTAAGGCTGTTGCATAGTAAGGGGTGTAAATGTTATTTTATACCTACTTCTCTTTCTGCCCTTCCTCTATATCGCTGTATTTCCTTTCTTGGTTTAACAACATCACCCATTTCAGCAGTGTTTGCTGTAAAGCAAACTGATATTCAGGGAATCCTGGTTTTAGCATCAACAGTTAAAAATTTGGAGATAAACATTGATGGTAAAAATATACTGACCCCTCTAGGGAAGGAGAAAAAAAGTGCTTGAAAGGCAAAAATAAAAACAAAACTTTTCATAAAATTTAACTAATGAAAACCCATAGTTTTCTGAAATTAACAAAAGTTCCCCATAACATTATTCCAACTGAGAAATTGCTAACACAGTAAAGCGCCCAACTAACTTTACAACCTCACTAGCAAATAAATAATTTCTTCACCTATCCAATTTGTTATACTTGGAACTTTTAAGCAGTGACTACAGATGTACACGTATGCCATTTCTAATTCCTGCCTAGTTAAAATGCGATCCTGTGGGCCCAGTCTTAGGAAAGATGGAAAAGAAAACAATTTAGAGAGCATGTCTGGCTGTTGTGGGCTGTTAATAAAAGTTCTTTAAACAAATATATAAAACTTTAGCTCTCTTGCACCTGAATAACTCCAAGTCTAAATGGGACTTAGTAAAAAGCATTGGGATAGGGAAGTGGCCACAAGAAGTGGTACACAGTGTCACAAGAAGTCAACAGGCTAAGAGTTGACCTCCCTCCGCTGGGATCTGGGAGCGCTCCGGGGAACAATCAAGGAATGACTGGAATGGTTGGTGAGGTATCTGTGACACCAGCCTCCGCACTCAAAAAATCCCAAAGGGGGAAACAGAAAGAAAGAAAAGAAAGGGCAGGGTTGGGGAAACGGTGGAGTGCAGGGTGGGGAGGGGGAGAGGGTCCCAGGCAGCAGAAACCACCAAGATTCCCACTCTCAGAAGGGGCTGCCCCTGTGGAGGGACCATGACTGTAAACTCAAGGCAACATTGCCCAGAGAGAAAGGGTCAAGCGCCAGGCACCTTAACCAGCACATTAGCTTTCGGTCACACAGACAGAGGCCCTGACACGAATCAGTACATCTAGGGTCCTTCACCCGAATCTAACCGCAAATTCTGGTATCTATGCATCTTCCTGACTCCAAGGGGCTAAACACCAAGAGTATGCACCATCACGCAGACGGGCTAACTCATTTACTCTGGGTCTCCTACCACCTCCAAAAGAGTATATGGTCACTTTAAAAGTGAGGGTGCCTGGGTGGCTCAGTCAGTTAAGTGTCCGACTTCAACTCAGGTCATGATCTCACGGTGCATGGGTTCCAGTCCTGCATGGGGGCTCTCTGCTGTCAGCACATAGCCCACTTGGGATTCTCTGTCCCTGTCTCTCTCTGCCACTCACCCCCCCTCAAATAAATAAACATTTAAAAAAAATTAAAAGGTAACATGATAAAGAAGACAAATGCAAGGGACAATGAGCCAAAAAAGGGAAAAAACAAAAAGCAAAAACAACACTGGGTGGCTTTTCAGTGGAGAGCCAGCAACCATAAAGCACCCTGTCCCAGATTCCTTTTTTCGTTCTGCACTCAGATACTTTACAACTCTGTAAGTTGTAGAAGACGGGTAGTACTGTAAATGACTCTTGTCCATAGACATACAAATACATTTTGTCAAGAGGAGGCACAACTGATAATTCATTTTCTTGTTTGCCTGTGTTGTCCTGGGGATTCTCCTGAACCAATCATAAGGGCTTACTGGTTCCTCATTCATTAGTGAGCTCTGTAAAATCTTTGGCGTGCCCATTTTGTATTTGTTGAAGAGTCAGGAGTTTACCTTCTTTTTTTGTTGTTGTTGTTTTATTTTATTTTTGAGAAAGAGAGAGAGAGAGCAAGAGCGAGTGAGCAAGCAGGTGAGGGGCAGAGAGAGAGAGGGAGACACAGAATCCAAAGCAGGCTCTAGGCTCTGAGCTGTCAGCACAGAGCCTGATGCGGGACTTGAACTCACAAACTGTGAGATCATGACCTGAGCCAAAGTCAGACACTTAACGACTGAGCCACCCAGGTGCCCCAGGATTTTACCATCTTAAAGAAAACCTTCAATACATATTAGAATTTTTGCATCAAAACCACTTAAAATAGAAAAATGGCAGCGTAAACCTCTAGCATACTAGAGAGAATTACTATACATTTCCTGTGGCAAGTTATTCTGTCAGGGGCCTTGAAAAGAAGAGTGTACTTATAAAAGTTCAAATATTCTAGGGGTGCCTGGGTGGCGCAGTCGGTTAAGCGTCCGACTTCAGCCAGGTCACGATCTCGCGGTCCGTGAGTTCGAGCCCCGCGTCAGGCTCTGGGCTGATGGCTCAGAGCCTGGAGCCTGTTTCCAATTCTGTGTCTCCCTCTCTCTCTGCCCCTCCCCCGTTCATGCTCTGTCTCTCTCTGTCCCAAAAAATAAATAAACGTTGAAAAAAAATTAAAAAAAATTTTTTATAATAATGGTTCCAGAACTGCCCTACTGCTCAGGGATAGAGCTGAGACTCAGTTTCCCCACCCACAAGATAAGAATCATGACGCCCGCTTCTCGGGATTGTTCCAAAATTAATGGACATAGACCCCATGGCAGTATCTTCCACAATGCCTGGCACAGAACAGCCTTCCCCATAGGTTCAACAATCTAAATAAACTCCGAGTGCATTCTGTTGCTTTCGAATACTGAATCACATTTGGTCAAAATTAATCAACTCCTTCTGGAAGAAATATGTAGCTGAGAAATGCAAAATACCAGATGATTGTGTGAAAACAGAGACTTCAGAGACCTCAGTTAATAACGACTCACATTTTCTTTGCTATGATGACATTAAAAAAAAAATCTAACAAATATTAAAACTTTATCAGGGAATTTCTCTTTTTTTTAAGGTGTTAAATCTCGTTAGTAAGGACTTTGATAGATAGCGCCAGGGTATTCTGTCCAGAAAAAAAACTGGTCAGTGGAGAACAGAAGTGAAGGCTACCACAAAGAAACAAGACGAGAAACGGTGTCAACACCCTCGCAAAGTTGTGCAACAGGGAACAGATGCAGAGGAAATGGACCAAATATAAAGCCAAAGTGAAAACCCGTAACAGCCAAAAAGATTACCCTAGAGAGTCACAATATCTCACTGGGAGCTCGTGAAGCCTCCCAGACAACCTGACACCCAAAGGCAGGGCAGCATCGAGGGAGACAGAAGGCTCAAGGTCAAGAGTCTTTGGTTGTAAACTTGAGTGTCATTTAATTCCTTGAACCTCAGTTTTCTCATCTGCTAAGTGGGACATCATTTCAAGGTAGCGTGGCTTGAATGAGATTTAATGAGTTACGAATTTGAAAACACCCACCAGCATGCCAGGCTCATGATCACAAATGAATACAGAGCCTTGTCCCCTTATACTTCATATCACTTGAAATGGAGGAGCAGGGATTCGAACCCAATGTTTACGCACACTGTGTTCTTTCTACTCGTATCTCCCTATGTTCCCTATTTTCCAAATTTGTAGGCAAAAGAAATTACGTCCTGAAGAAAACGCTCTGAAGCCTTTCCCTGTGTGATCTTGGGCTATTTTTCTTGCTTTAATTCTGGAACCCCTTCATCATGACTTTCGGATCCACTCTGTGTCTTTTATTCCTACGGCTTAGTTTTATGATGATTTTAAATTGAAAATGTAATTTCCTGAGTCTCAACCCCTTTAACTTCATATTAGACTTCATCTCTGCCCCTCTGCAGAGATGAATTTGCTGCAGGAGTCATGTGATGCCTTGACTGCTTTCTGCAGGGCATCAACTGGCCAAGGATCACCAGTACCAGGATTGGAAGAAAGTCTGGTGATATTTATATGAAGTAGATCCCAAAGAATGTCAGTATTGTAAATATTAGTACAGAAGATACAAGAATAGAATGAATCTTGTGGCTACCCAAAGTCAGAGTGAGAGGTTTACGATCATGAGAACCCACTGGCTAGCCAGCATATTTGGAGCATTTACTCCACGATCCCCAGAACTGCCCAAAATCTGCCTTGTCCCATTGAAGCTTCAGAACGATTCGCAGAGAGAGGTTGTTATTGCCCCCATTTTACAGATAAAGTAACTGAGGTCCAGACAAATTCAGTTACTTTCTCAAGGCCATACGGTTAGTAAGTGGAAGAGATGAGTTTGAACCCAGATATGCCCGACTCTAGGCTATTCTCTCAAGAATTACATTACACTACATGAGATTTTGTTTTTCTTAATGTTTATTTAGTTTTGAGAGACAGAACACGTGCAAGCAGAAGAGGAACAGAGAGAGAGGGAGACAGAGGATCTGAAGCCGCTTCACACTGACAGCAGAGAGCCTGATGTAGGGCTTGAACTCGTGAAGTGTGAGATCATGACCTGAATCACCCAGGGCACCCCTACAAGAGCTTTGAAAAAGAGACTTCTTGGGGCACCTGGGTGGCTCGGTTGGCTGAGCATCCGACTTCGGCTGAGGTCATGTTCTCGCTGTTCATGAGTTCAAGTCCCACATCAGGCTCTGTGCTGACAGCTCAGAGCCTGGAGCCTGCTTCGGATTCTGTGTCTCCCTCTCTCTGCCCCTCCCCCACTTGTGCTCTGTCTGTGTCTCAAAAATACATAAACATTAAAAAAACATTTTTTTTTAAAGAGACTTCTTGAAGGTATAGGAAGATCTAATATATTTAGCTAAGTAAAGGGAAAGGAAAGGAAAGGAAAGGAAAGGAAAGGAAAGGAAAGGAAAAGAAAAGAATGGACAGGAAAGGAAAGAAAACAACAGCACAAGACCAGTTCTCCTTGGGGGAAGGAAATAAAATTCCATATAAAGGAGATCAACCCAGTTGGGCTTGAAATAGCTTGTATTTTCAGGGAAAATCCTGAGCAGTTTTTACACATTCTAAAATATAATTGTATAAAACAAAGAAATGCTTACATTGTTCAAAAGCCAGAATTTAAATATATTAAGTGAAAAGTCTCTCTCTGTTTCGCCACCCACAGCACAGTCCGGACCCCCAACTCCTGATTCCCAGAGGCAACAAGCGTTCTTAGATTTCTGGTATCCTTTCAGAGTTGGGTTTTTTCCCTGCATAGATAAGCAGATACATGAATAGATACTGCGTAGTGTGAAGAAATCTTACAGGCATGCAATGCTTATGAAACGCAACTTAAAAATTTTTTTAATGTTTTTATTTATTTTTGAGAGACAGAGAGAGAGAGACAGAGACAGAGCATGAGCTGGTGAGAGAGAGAGAGAGGGGGACGGGGGGTGGGGGGGGGAGACACAGAATCCGAAGCAGGCCCCAGGCTCTGAGCTGTCAGCACAGAACCCCATGCAGGGCTTGAACTCATGAACCGTGAGATCAAGACCTGAGCCCAAGTTGGACACTTAACAGACTGAACCACCCAGGCACCCCAAGGAATACAACTTTTGAGTGAGGGCAGACAAACTGTGTAAGTGTCCACAGTTCCGTGTGAGACTCTGATACACAATGGTGAGATGCTAGAGGCACATGGCTGTTACCTTTGCTTCTTCCTAAACAGGCAATAGCACTAAGAATCCTGCAGTGAGGGATGAGAAGGTAGTGAGTGTGAAACATAGGACTTTATTTAATGGGAACAAATGTCATGAGTAGGGCAATCACGGTTTATCATCCACACGAAATACCTGTGAAAAGAGCACTATGGGTAATAACACCACGACAAGAGATCTGGGACTATCCCAGGGAAGTGTAAGTGGTCACTGAAGACTATCTAAGCACTTAAGCACCAAAGACACTCCAGACTAAATAAGGAAGGGCTGGGGCGCCTGGCGGCTCAGTCTATTAATCCTCCCACTTAGGCTCAGGTCATGATCTATCGAGGTCTGTGGGTTCCAGCCCTGTGTCAGGCTCTGTGCTGACAGTTCAGAGCCTGGAGCCTGCTTCAGATTCTGTCTCTCTCTCTCTCTCTCTCTCTCTCTGTCTCTCTCTCTCTCTGCCCCTTCCACGATTGCTCGCTCTCTCTCTCTGAAAAATAAACAAACATTTTAAAATGTCTTACAGGGAGCAAAATTCTTTCTGGTTAAGTTTGGGAAACATTGTATATATACTAAGATATCCTTTGGGATGCTCAAAGAGCGGTAATAATATTAAAGTCTGGAGGATGCATGCAGTCAAGGAACACTTTATCTACTCAAATTTTCCAAATTAATTATACCAAGGACCCACTAACAAATTTGTAGGATAAGGTCACTGAAAATCACTGGCTATGAAATTGACTTGGAGTCTGGTTATCCCTCTGGAATGGATTCACAGTGGTCTTGTGCAAATAGCAGAGGGCAAGACAGGCAGTCAGGCAAAACCAGACAATGTGAGCACGGACTCCAGAGTCATACTGTCTGGGTCAGAAGTCTGGCTCTGCCACTGAGTGCCATGTCCCTGGGGCAAATTACTTCACCTCTCTATGCCTCCGTTTCCTCATTTGCAAATGAGGACCCCTAAGGTTTTTATGAGGATATAATGAGAATGAGCCATATAAAGTGAGAAGATCAACCCAAAGACCTGAATCATTCCACAAAACTTCTGGTGAGTGTTTATAATATATCAGATACTGTGGTTTCAGTGATAAATAACATGCTCCCTTCTCCCCAGGCACGCACATGGAGTGGGGGTGGGGGGCCACAATGCACCATGATCAGTTCTCCAATCGGAGCGTGTAGGCATGCAACAGGAGCAGAGGGGACATTAATTTTGCTGGGTGGCATGATGCAGGGACGCTAGGTTTGTGAAAGGCATCACAAAAGAAGGCTGACCCAAAATACTGACCTTGAAGGAAAATAAGATTCTGGCTTACAGAAATAAACATGACCATATTCCAGAGCTGATCTATAGAACTCCCACCCTTCTGGGAAGGGGATGAACAAGTCTGCCCAGCAGCATACCTACATGTCAGAAGCCCAAAGATAGGTGTAGGCCCTAGACATTTTAGAAAAACTTAAAACACGAGCTATGTATAACACGCGTGTTGTCAAAGCCAGAAAAACTCACCACTCCAAATTGTTCTGTTTTCAAGAGGGCCCTGGCAGGGAGAAGACACGTACCGTAGGTATCTGAGGCAGCACTGTGACACAGGCCGCTTGCATCAGAAGAATCTGGAGGCCTCTTAGAAGAACCAGCTGCCATGGGGCGCCTGGGTGGCTCAGTCGGTTAAGTGTCTGACTTCGACTCAGGTCACGATCTCACGGTTTGTGAGTCCACGCCCTGCATCAGGCTCTGTGCTGACAGCTCGGAGCCTGGAGCCTGCTTCAGGTTCTGTGTCTCCCTCTCTTTCTCTCTCTCTCACCAGCTCATATGTGGTCTCTCTCTCAAAAATAAACGCTAAAACGGGGTGCCTGGGTGGCGCAGTCGGTTAAGCGTCCGACTTCAGCCAGGTCACGATCTCGCGGTCCGTGAGTTCGAGCCCCGCGTCAGGCTCTGGGCTGATGGCTCAGAGCCTGGAGCCTGTTTCCGATTCTGTGTCTCCCTCTCTCTCTGCCCCTCCCCCGTTCATGCTCTGTCTCTCTCTGTCCCAAAAATAAATAAACGTTGAAAAAAAAAAATTAAAAAAAAAAATAAACGCTAAAAAAAATTTGAAGAAAAAAAAAAAGAAGTACAGACTGCCCTACCTACTGACTCAGAATTCCGGGGACCACTGTCTAAGAAGTTGCATTTTATGAGGCAGACTATGTGGTTTGCATGTATGAGCACTAACATGTCCTCCCAGAATGTTATACTTCAAAATGTTCACTTTGGTCACAAAGGCATACTCCAAGTAGATCATGAGTGGATTTAACTCCCTCTCAAAAAAGTTTTGCCAAAAAACAGATGTGAACTTGTACACCCAATCCAGAGAAAAGAGAATTTTTAAGTTTATTTATTTACTTTGGGGGTGGGGGTGGGGGGGGGTGGAGAGAATCCCAAGCAGGCTCTGCATTGTCAGCATGGTGCCCAACATGGGGCTCGAACTCACAAACTGTGAGATCATGACCAGAGCCGAAATCAAGAATCAGATGCTTAATTGACTGAGCCACCCAGGCGCCCCTAGAAAAAATGTTTTAAGAATAGCGCTTGTTACATTAAAGCCTCAAAGAATTTTTTTTTTTTTAACGTTTATTTATTTTTGAGACAGAGAGAGACAGAGCATGAATGGGGGAGGGACAGAGAGAGAGGGAGACACAGAATCCGAAGCAGGTTCCAGGCTCTGAGCCATCAGCCCAGAGCCCAACGCGGGGCTCGAACTCACGGACCGCGAGATCGTGAACTGAGCTGAAGTCGGACACTTAACCGACTGAGCCACCCAGGCGCCCCAAAGCCTCAAAGAATTTTGATAATGTATCCAAGAGAACAGAAAAGTTAGTGTCTCTTACATGATACTTAAACCAAAACTTGGACAGGGCCTAACTCTATTACTCATACCAGTTTGAAATGAAATAAAAATGTCCTACAAGCATTTATACAAAACTGACTTTAGTGAACTGTTCTTTTCAATTAAACGAATGCTTCCTTATTAATTATGTTGGATTAAGATATGTTATGTTTCTCTCGAAGACTTTTCAATTAAGCTGGGTTTATTTACACATTTTCTTGAGGACACGAAACCTTTCCACTATTGATATAATCCAATCTTCTGCCGGAATATAGAGGAAAATCCTCTGAATCAGTTCCATGACTTTCTACACTTTTCCACCCCTCAAGCTCTACCCCACGAGAGGCCCTGACCCCTGATGAATATGTAGACACACACAGAGCTCAGAAAACCAGTAACAGATTTTAAAGTCTAGCACACAGGAGTGCAGTTATATTACTGAGCCAGCCCCTAAAACTGGCATCAGCAGCCAACATACCCTTTCTGGTCTCATCAGGTTATTCCTGGTTGAATAATAAGGACCATCAGACAACAAAATTATAGCTGACGTTTGTGTAGCGCTCAACAGTTTGCAAGATATTTTCACAGTAACGATTTTTATGTTTATGAAAGTGTTCTGATTTCGTCCTTATTACTGGACCCTGATGCGACCAGAAGAGAGAGCGCGATTCAGAAGTCAAATGACTTATCTGAGGACGTGGCAAAATGGAGGTACCCTGCTTCAGACTACAGCACACAACCTTCTGTAAGAAAAGTGAATTTCAGGTACTTTTCATTGCTTATGAATTTTCTATCAAACGCCATGATGCTGCTCAGCCAGCTGTAGAATCCTACTTCTTAGAGCGTGTCTGCTTCCCAGGACAAAGCAACTTCTTGAAACAGAAAAGACAGAAGGAGCACAGGTCTTACACAACAGAGAACAAAGAAAAGCTATACATCTACCCTCCCTCACCCTCTCCCTCCAACCCTGCCTGAAAAAGTTCTGCTCATCCTTTAAAAGGTCAGTTTAGGGGCGCCTGGGTGGCTCAGTCCATTAAGCATCCAACTTCGAGCTCAGGTCATGATCTCATGGTTTGTGAGTTCCATCCCCGCGTTGGGCTCTGTGCTGACAGCTCAGAGCCTGGAGCCTGCTTTGGAGTCTATGTCTCCCTCTCTCTCTGCTCCTCCCCCAGTCATGCTCATGATAAATACATCAATCAATCAATCAATCAATAAAAGGTCAGTTTAAACACCACCTCTACCAAGAAGCTTTTCCAAATCCAGTGGCAGAATAATGTCTCCAAATCCAATGCAGAGAATAAATCTCTTCTTCTTTTAATGTGCCTTTCCGCCTTGTGGTAGAGTTAAATTCCTATCTTCTCATCCCTGATTATGATCCTTGTCAACTAAGGTAGCATGTCTATTCATCTTGTGCGTTCTTCAAATGTGCCCTTGAGCTGGCATGGACAGAGCTCCATGGGGCTCATCAATATTTTTTACAGCAATTCATGAAGAAGTGTCAGGAAATCAATTCAATTTCATATACTAACACTTAACAAATGAATTGACTTGTACTCCATGGACGAAAACAGCCCTGCCAGGGAGATGTAAAATATTTTTTGTTTTCAAGGAGAGGAATCTATCTACATAAAAGACATGCATTTTCTTTTTCTGTCTCCTGCTTTTCTTCTCTGTCCTTTGCCAAAACATACAGAATAACCAGCCACTTTTGTTTGGAAAAGTGACCATATTTAGCTAACTCAATCCCTACAGCAAATGTTCTGGAATCTTCTATGCAACTGTCCCAAACCCATCTGTTTGAGTATTTTAGGAGGAGTAACCTCTTGGCCTCAGCTTGGGCATCTCTCAAATATGACTCTTGGCATAGCTTCCCAACATTCCTGTCAAAACTTTTCCCCTATAACTGTATTAAACTGTTAAGCTAGTGAATCATTTTATAGCCATGTCAGTGTCCTAGAGGCTAAATCCCACTGATGGTAAACCAACAGTTATGGGATTTACTGGGCCTGAAGGTGAACCATCTCATTCCAAGTATCAAGATATATAGAAGCTTTGAAATTCTAGGATAAAACCCTGACAAAACCTCAGAAGTTTCTAGAAGCATTACTGCTTATTGCAAGGTACTTCTAGCTTGGCACTCAGCTCTCTATGAAGTACTTTCTACCTTTCTTTCAAATCCTTTCTCCTTTGCTCCTGTTTCTGATCTTTGAACAATCATAAGATCTGACTAAAATGGCCCACATTCCCACATGGCAACAATGATCTTGAAGTAAATTATGGCTGCCTCCTTGAGAAGGAGACCACCCTTCCCAGTTTCCACAGACCTCCTTGGTCATCTCCACAAATTTATATTCACTTTCCATGCTCTCTTGCCTTTGTGTGGACGACTCCTTCCTCATAGAAATAAATATGACTATATTCCAGAGCCAATCTACAGAACTCTTATTGGCTCTTTAGGAATTAGAAACTCTGCCCATTGGTGTACCTGAGTGTCAGACAATGAAGGATATGTGTGAGTCCTATAGATTTTAGAAAGTATTTAAATATAAATTATGGAGAGCCAATGAATGTCTAAGGAGGGCTTGTTGGGGGAAATGGTGGAAAGGTTAAGAATAATAATGCCTTGTTTTCATAACACTTGTGATTTTGTCACAAGCTCCAGGAAGCTACAACTGTACCCCCAAATCCCCACCCCCGTCCTTATTTCTGTAGAATTTATTAACTGGGTCACAGAGAGGTGGTGAATTTGCCAGATTTAAAGATGTCCTGGGAGAAAGCTGAACTTGGATTTTCCATACCAGTTTGGAGCTCTACACTTTTAGAAAACAGACTTTTAACAGAAAAGTCTTTCCACTCATTTATCCATTCATTCATTCAACACATTTTATGGAGCACCTACGGTGTGCCAGGGAAAGTGCCTGCTCTCAGGAAGCACAGATTCTAGTACAGGGAGACTTAAGACACACAATAACATGTGCATAAAAATGTCCAGTAGTGACAGAGGCTAGAAAAAAAAACTCAGGGGTGTGTGTGTGTGTCCGCATGCTTTGGAGCAGAATAGGAGGGGAGTGGGAACTCGAGGAGCTACACTTATTTTATACAGGGTACTTGGGGGAAGGCCTTTCTGAAAGGATGATACCAAGCATAGACATGAAGGAAGCAAGGGGGAGCCATCTTGGGGGGAAATCCTGTCCATTCCCCTACAGTTCATCCCAAATATCACCTCTTCTGTGAAGCCTTTATTGATTAACCCAGTCAGAAATGTTCTATACTGGGGGCGCCTGGGTGGCTCAGTCGATTAAGTGTCTGACTCTTGACTTCTGCTCAGGTCATGATCTCACGGTTTGCGAGTTTATCGACAGTGCGGAGCCTGCTTGGGATTCTCTCTCTCTCCTCTTTCTCTGCCCTTCCCCTGCTCACTTTCTATCTCTCTTTCTCACTCAAAATAAATAAATAAATAAACATTTTTAAAAATTATTAAAAAATGTTCTATGCTGTCTCTAACTCTTAATGCAAACTCTTTCATATCATGTTTATTTGCTTCCATTTTCCCTGAAAGTAAAACCCTTGGGATTATTTATTTCTTCATGTAATAAATAGTCAACTATTCTTTACAATGTATCTGCTGGCTTTAAAAATTCCCAGGCCTTATTGAAGAGGGGTGGTGGGAAAAAAGATACAGGTGGAGTGGGGAAGAAATACTGCTTTTCTGTGAAGACAAGCAAAATATGAGACGATAAATGAATTCAATTACTATTACTTAGGAATCATATCTCAAATACTCTTACTTAAGAACAAGTATTGTGAAGTAAACCCTTGGAAAAAGTTTATTCTAAATGAGTCAGTTTATAACCAAAGATAGGCATCTGAAATAATCATCTTCTGATAATATTTAGAACTTCAAATTACTAAATAACCCACACTCTGCATAGATAGTAAGATAATTCTGTGTTTAGGGTAGAGGTTGCTTTTTAAAATGAAAAAAGGCCTCCTTTTTTTAGAATAAATGTAAAAGAAACTGGAAATTTTGAAAAGCATGAACTCTACTTGTCTTTGGTAGCTTATTAAGAAAGAAAGAGTTGAAAATTAAGTTAGGACCTATTGTAAAGCCTTCAAACTTTCTATTTTACCCTTTGTGAAATCAGCTAATTTAAAATTATATTTAGAATTAAAAATAATAAAGCTGTCCGAAAACCACAGAGACAAAATAGTGATGTCAAGATAATTATAAACCTTTGATGTTGATGACACATACTTGCTATATTAAACTCATTTTTCAGTTAAAGAAAATAACTAAAAAGACCAATACAGTCATTCTTTTGTAAGAACTGAAAAACGTTTCTCTAAATACATGAACTTGCTGTCCTGGAGATGGATTACTTCCCTAATGGCAGATATTTGGGTAAAATAAACTTTGGCAAACAACCTAACTTACCAATTTTACGACTAGTTGCCAACTAGCAACAAAATAAATCACTTCTCTAAAATATTCTGGCAGCCCCCACCTTCCCGAAGCTTTGCCGTTTCATCCCTACAGTTCGGCGCTCCAGAATTAAGGTCGCTGTTTCTCTTCTCACCATGCCTATCACCTGTCCTGTTTCTAGAATTGCAAGAAACCGTGGAGACTACAGGTGGAAACACTGAGGCCTGGAGGTCAAAGGGTTTCAAGGTGATCCCCTTAGCTCCTGGCCACTGGCTCCTCTGTGGAAAGGTGCTTTGTGATTCTGGAATTATCAAATGTAGCAAAGAGTAACTCCTCCCTCCCTCCCTCCCTCCCTCCCTCCCTCCCTCCCTCCCTCCCTCCCTCCCTCCCTCCCTTCCTTCCTTCCTTCCTTCCTTCCTTCCTTCCTTCCTTCCTTCCTTTATCTATTATTTTTGAGAGAGAGAGAGCGTGCACATGAGCGGGGGAGAGGGGCAGAGGCAGAGAGAGAATCTTAAGTAGGCTACCCACCCAATGCGGAGCTCCATGCAGGGCTCGACCCTACAATCCTGGCATCATGACCTGAGTGGAAATCTCGAGTCGGACACTTAACTCATGGAGCCACCCAGGCACCCATGGAGTTAATTCCTTCATTTAAAGAAGAGATTACACACGTCGGGCTGGTAACATGTTTTGGTTGGGTCTCCACAATGCGTCTTTCTTTTTAAAATGGAGATAAAATTCATAACACATATAATTCACCATTGTCACCATTGTAAAACTGTACAGAGTGATTTTCCTTATATTCACAATGTTGTGCAAACCATCACCACTGTCTCCTTCCAGGACATTGTCATCAGCCCCGAAATAGAACCTCATAATGTTTTAATCCTTTTTGCAATTAGTGAACAACATGTAAAAGTTGGGAGCACGGACATAAGAAATTCATGTTTCCAGCTTCTCAAGGAAAATCTGAACTTCCAACAACATTGTGGGGAGGTGGGGGTGCTCAACGTTGGGGGGGAAACGGGCCCTACAGTTCATCACCTGGCCAGGAAATGACCCGAGGCAAATGAGTTAGCCACCCCTGCTTTACATGATCAGGCACTCAAGCCACTCTGAATCACTTTTAGGACAGCCTAGGGTGTGACTCTGGCAGATTCCCAAATGCTCACAGTTCTGTGTTCCCTGAGCTGGCAATCAAGAATAAGCAGGCTTGACTACCTAGTTCTGAAGCTCCAAGGGATCTATGGGCTTCCAGAAACTTCTTTATTCCCCTTTTCCTCAAAACGCCTGTATTTCCACCCCAGATTTTTGCTGAAGTCTCTTTTCACCTGGAAAGCCATCCTACCTTAGTAACATCAAACCCGTGTCCCTCGAGGACCACCATTACAATTTGTTTTTGTTTTCTACTTATTACTGTATTTTATTTCCTTGTGACTACTTAATATATTATTAAAAAGATATTAAAAATTTTTCTTAATGTTTATTTATTTTTAAGAGGAAGAGAGAGAGAGAGACAGAGTGTGAGCAGGGGAGTAGCAGAGAGAGAGGGAGACACAGAATCTGAAGCAGGCTCCAGACTCTGAGCTGTCAGCACAGAGCCCAATGCAAGGCTCAAACTCACAAACCACAAGATCATGACCGAATGCAAGTCTCAAACTCACAAACTGTGAAATCAGGACCTTCCAAAGTCAAAACCAACTGAGCCACCCAGGCGCCCCCCACCGCCCCGCAAAATAATATTTTTAAAAAGGGAATCATATATACTATGTGAATGATGACCGGTACTCCTCCCTTACACATATCATCATGATAAAAATAATTTAAAAATTTTTAATTGTTAAATTAATTATAAAAATTAATTAGATGAGAAAAAAAATACTCTTCATTTCTAACCAGATATCATTGCCTGTGGAAGACCATGAGCCTCATGTCTACCTGCATGATACAAAAGGAGGTGAGTCAGCATGAGTAAGGTGGCAAAAGTCAGAGAGCCTCAAATACAGGCATTCCCTGTGGATGATGCAAAGTATTCGAAGGGAACTGAAATGGACTAATCTTGTAATGTGATTGAAGGTGACTTAACCCTATGCCTGCAGCCTCCCCAAATCAGTCACTGGAGCACCACCAGTGCTTTCCAAAGCATGGAACACGTTTCGTGCTTTGGAAAACAAACCCATGCCTCTCCTTTCCAAAGCCTCCTGCCAACGCGATCCATATCTCAAGAGCTGTGCCCACCCATTCAGCCATAGACAGCCCTTCTTCAACCTCTCTAGTCCGGATGTGCTAGTCCTCCCATATGTACTTCCATATGTGTAGGTCCAACAGCTCCTGGAGACTGAAAACCGCTCAAGAATACAGGATGGATCTTCCACATGGCATGTCCTTCTCTGGTGAAGGCTACCGGCGTTAACTGATTTCTGGTCAGATTCCTGGCGTGTGGCGGTTTTGACTCCCTGGTGGGGAGAGTTTTGAGGTGATTTTAAAAACTGGAAACCAGTTTCCTAAATGAACTGAAATAAGTCCTAGTTCTGTCTTAAATTTGAGGCTATTACAAACACTGAATACAACTACTATGGGGAAGTCATTCTTGGTGTGCTAAAAAGTAAGAGCTATTGTATTTAGGTCAGTTTTTGTTTTAAAGGTTAGGAAGTGTGCCTAGCAGGCTGAGGGTGGGGAGGTAGGTGGTGAGGTTTTGTTTCTGGAGTGGGCAAAGGGGCTGAGCACCTTGTATGATGATGACTCTAGATGTTATGCATGCCTGGGACCAATCAGTTCACACTACCAGGGTTAACTTGGCTAACGGACATAGGACAAAGATCCCCATAAGCAAATAAAAGCAGAGTGAACTAACCAAACCTTTAAAAAAAATATGAAAGACAACTTATGATGGTCAATTTGTACTTCTCTGGTATCTAGAGTGATTTTCTAAAAATTGGAGGCCTTATGAGACCCACTAAAACTCAGTTTATAAAGCCATCACTATAATTTTACTGATTTAACTGATTAGCAAGGCTTATGGTCAGATCTTTGGGAAATATTACTGATCATATCAAGTAGTTATTTTATAGTAAGTTCTTCAGTATGTAACAGAACCTGCAATTAAAATATTGTGTCTAAGGAGAAAGACAACACACTTCGCTGAAATTTTCTTATTCACATAATTTTTAATATTTTCACTGCTGCAAAAGGCAGAAGATATTTTATTTTATTATTATTTTTTAATGTTTATTTTTGAGAGAGAGAGAGAAAGAGAGAGACAGAACACAAGCAGGGGAGGGGCGGAGAGAGAGAGGAAGACACAGAATCTGAAGCAGGCTCTGGGCTGCTGGGTGGGGAGGTAGGCACCCTCCGAGCTGTAGACACAGAGCCAGATGTGGCTCGAACTCATGGACCTTGAGATCATGACCTGAGCCGAAGTCAGACGCTTAACCAACTGAGCCACCCAGGAGCCCCAAGGCAGAAGATATTTTAGAAAAATAATAATGGATTTATCTCCAAGATGGGAGACAATGTATATTGTAAACAGACAATAGATAATGGGAAAAAGATGAATCAAGTCCCAAGTGTATGATTGGTGTAAGTTTCTAAATCTAAAAACTTACCCTAACCAGTTTCCCCCTTGAACTTATCTCCTGTTAATTTTCCATTTATGCCATTAAGTTTACACTCCTGCTTTGAAAAGGTTGGTGAGTAGAGTTAATGGATTTGGCAAAAAAAAAAAAAAAAAAAAAAGAGCTTTCTCTCTTACATTTTCAGAATCTCTCTTTAATGCCATTTGTTGACCTTTGAATGAAGGAAACAGATGCTATTGTTGGACATAAACGTCGTCTCATACAGTATTTTTAAACTATCAGCTGTACAGCTGGTCTTTATATAGGCAGTGAACACGTGTTTCTCTATACCTTTATTCCCTCAACACATATGAATACACAAGTGCCAGAACTCCACCCACATTCCAATGCAGGGCACATTCTACAGCAAATACCCAAAATGAATTCTGCTATATTTTCCCTGCTGATGAATCAAAATAAAAAAATGTTTTTCATTACGTCCTACAGAGTAAAATAAAACTATTTGACATGCTGCCCCCACCAAAATATAGAAACCATGTTTAAATGAATGTGTAGAGATTCTAGCTGACATCGAAAGGAATTTAAATCTTGAATACACGTGTCTAGCATCTATGAGTATTTTTCTTGCATTAAATTGGTATTATCACAAAACAGAGCAATCTTAGATATGGGCAAAAAAAAAAAAAAAAAAAAAAGCTATAGAATTCTTGGATTAAGATTCCAGGTTCCAAATGGAGGCCTTAATAATATCCCAGCTCTCTAAGGTTTTAATGGCATCTAACAAAGCATTGAGGAGTCAGGGTTGGGCCATCTTTTCTTGAGCTGACTTATGGCTCATTGCATTTTGATGGAGGGTAAAGAATCTGAAATATTTTAAGATATTTTTTTAAATCATTAGGGGTACTGAGGAGAGGCCTGGAGGCTGGTGTTGGGTCAGAAGAGGTCTCAGTAACAGCTATTTCTTGGTCTCTGGCCTCATTGTAAAATGGTGGTCAAATCCTAAAAAGACCACTGCTTTGGTCCCTTCTGGTCTTAGAGGCAAGATTTTTTTCAAGCACATTTCAGATCATTTTGAACAGTAGCTTGCCTTTATCACTCATAATTTGATAGAACTTCAGAGCATGTATGTTGATGGTTTAAAAAGGGTTGAGGTCTTTAATCTGCTGTCAAAGCCTGATAAAGCCCATTTCTCATCCCCCAGGTATAAACTAACAAATGAAAGCTGGAGCTTTAATTGTTAAAAGCATTAAATCAGGTTTAAAGGCCTGCTTTACTCAGCCTAAAGAATTTCACATCTGAATTTATCCTCTTTCCCTGTCACCCAACCAAGTACCTATTTTAAAGTACTTATTCCAATAAAGTGATTATTTATGTTAAAGTAGACTTAAGAGTAATATGCTTCTCTGGGCTGATCCATGTCCCAGGCCTGGAACCCAGGAAGAACCCAAGAGGTACACAATTCTGATGAAGTGAAACAAAAAGATGTTTCTGTGGCCAAACAAACAAAAAAAGCAGTGGAAAAAAAAAAAAAAAAAAAAAAAAGGCAGGCATTTCAAACACCCAGGGCTACCCAAACCACTCCTTTTTCCATTGCCCCACAAGATGTGCTGGAAGTGTTTTGATAATAAAGCCCATCTGGCCCCAATCCGAAAGACAACTCTCCAGTTACCATCATTTTTCTTTTTTTTTTTTTTAATTTTTTTTTCAACGTTTATTTATTTTTTTGGGGGACAGAGAGAGACAGAGCATGAACGGGGGAGGGGCAGAGAGAGAGGGAGACACAGAATCGGAAACAGGCTCCAGGCTCTGAGCCATCAGCCCAGAGCCTGACGCGGGGCTCGAACTCACGGACCGCGAGATCGTGACCTGGCTGAAGTCGGACGCTTAACCGACTGCGCCACCCAGGCGCCCCCATCATTTTTCAATAGAGTAAGAAGTTACCCTGTTATGGCCTCCATTAGCCTGAACAGACCTGGTCTGGTTAAAGCTCTCTCGTGGGTCTATGCTGAGCTAAGGCCTGGCCATTGTGGTTCAAAACAGCAGCTAGGAAACTGAACATCACCTATATGGCTTCAAAGGGAACCAGCAAGAAGAAGGTCCTACCAGGACTTCTTAAACGCCCCCCATATTCACAGTTCATTCTGAAAGTCAGTCCATCTTGGTTTTATTTGGCTGCTGGAACCATGCACGGCATAACTACCTATGAAGTACAACACCTCCCCGTACGTAAAAATGAGACAGCAAGCACAAATGATGGATCATCATCAATGTTTGGATGATCCGTAAATCTCACGAGAACAGCAGAGATTTTAATTCTGCAAAATATTCTACCCCCGGACCATATGTCTACTCTCACACTCCATTAGTCATCAAACATTTTCTGTTTGCCTACAACATTCCCATCATCATAAAAACTGGAAGATTCTTTCCACTACAAGAGTCTTGATTACTACAAAGACAGAGGAAATGAACAGTTTCGATTAAGGAAACATTTTATTCAATGAAAATTCAGCTTGTAGAAACACTTCCCTTTTTCTTTTGAAAGCATCCTACTGGAACAGATACAGGGTATTTGAAGCACAAATACAGGAGTCCTGTTCAAAAGACTAGATTTTTTTTATCAAGCTCTAACCCAAATCATAGCAGGGGCTGCTTACTCTGTCTTACATTAGTCATTTTTTATTTATTTATTTATTTATTTATTTATTTATTTATTTATTTAAAGTTTATTTATTTTTGACAGAGACAGAGTGCGAGCATGAGCTGGGGAGATGCAGAGACAGAGAGGGAGACACAGAATCCGAAGTAGGCTCCAGGCTCCAAGCTGTCAGCACAGAGCCTGACGCGGGGCTGGAACTCACGAACTGTGAGATCATGACCTGAGCAAAAGTCGGACGCTCAACCAACTGAGCCACCCAGGTACCCCAGTCATTTTTTTTTTTTTTAAATGTTTACTTATCTTTGAGTGAGAGACAGAGACAGAGACAGAGACAGAGCGCAAGCCGGGGAGGGCAGAGAGAGAGAGGGAGACACAGAATCGGAAGCATACTCCAGGCTCTGAACTGTCAGCACAGAGCCCGACTCAGGGCTCAAACTTGTGAATTGTGAGATCATGACCTGAGCCAAAGTCAGATGCTCAACCGACTAAGCCACCCAGGTTCCCCTGTCCTGCCTTAGTCTTCATAACAGAGCAGGAGACAACAAGGAGGAAGCATGGGAGAATAAGAACTTGAGTCACAGCCACTTTCAACCCAAGAATAGTAACCATAACCTTGTTCTTTATGGATTTATGACTTATTTCTAAACTTGGCAAATGAGGCCTCATTGTCCCAAAGAATCGAAAAGCATTTACATGCATTTTGTATTTTAAATCATCATTCCCTGGCATATGTTCTTATTTGAAAAACAAATTGGAGTCTTCACATTGAAGACTAACCCTTGCTCAAGTTCATGATTCGGAGAGAGAAACACTTTTTGTTGTTGTTGTTAGAGACAGTCTCATCTAATACATGTTGTATCTAATTTAGCATTTCTATGAAATGCTATGGTGTTAAGAATTAAGACCAAAGAAAGATGCTTAGGACAAGAAAGAAAGAAGAGAAACGGTATTTCCATTAAGGGAGGGAAAAATTACATTATTTAAAATCAGATCTGAAGTTATCTGTGAAGTCCTGAAATAAGAGCTGTAGGCGGCAAGACGCTGAAAAGCCTTCTGGTATCTGTCAAAATGGTAGAGTTCTGGGGTGCCTGGGTGGCTCAGTTCATTAAGCGTCTGACTTTGGCTCAGGTTGTGATCTTGCAGTTCGTGGGTTCGAGCCCCAAGTGGGCTCTATGCTGACAACTCAGAGCCTGAAGCCTGCTTGGGATTCTGTGTCTCCCTCACCCCCCTCACCCCCGCTCTCAAAACTAAATAAACATTTAAAAAAATGGTATAATTCTTCCAAAGCAGTTAAGGGGCTTCATGACAAAAGAAATTTAAGAATCACTACATTCACTGGAAGTAACTTTGGGGAAAAAAGGGCTCTTTCCATCGGGCCTTAGATTCAAGAACATAAGAGACATAGTATGTAGAGCTGCCCAGGTGCCAACGACATTTCCCCATTACGTACTTCGGGAGGGTGATGATTTAAAAGAAGCTCAAGATGAAAGAGGCAGCAAGGAGAGAATAAGGACTCTCGCAGATTCTCATGACAACTCAAATACCCTCTTAGTTCATTAAAAATGAATGAACACCATAAAATCGGTTTCAATCTGTATAACAGAAAATGTCAGGTGAAGTGAGAGCACGGAAAAAATGAGAGAGCTAAGTGGCTGGCTTGGAGCTTCATACTTAGCGGGCATGTTGAAATGACTGACAAAGACCTATTCTGTCCAGAAATCCCCCACTTTATTTTTAAGCCTGGAAACTGGTTAGTCATATCTATACAGAACACTTCCTGTCCAGGGGCACGAAGATGGCAACAATCTGCCAAGTTTAGTAGCTGCCTACATTTAGTGAATTGAGTTATTCATGGAATAAAAAACAGCATCGAACATTAGGGAAAAAAAATCTGGCTAACTGAAGCTTTAAAAGATATACAAAGAAAACAGGTTTGACTATTTCACAGAAGAGGGATAGATGGTGCCATGGAGAAAAAAAAATGAAAGAACAACAGACAATATTATTCTAAGAGACTATTTGCTGGTAGTTTCTGGACTATTCTAGCATCCCTACCAAATATAACAGCTCTCTCACTCCCACCCTTTAGATTAATAGTGCAAGTGGGGTGCCTGAGAGGCTCAGTTGGTTAAGTGTCAGACTTCAGCTCATGTCATGATCTCACCGCACTGAGTTCGAGCCCCACGTCGGGCTCTGTGCTGACAGCTCAGAGCCTGGAACCTGCTTCGGATTCTGTGTCTCCCTTTCTCTCTGCCCCTTCCCCAGTCTCTCTCTCTCAAAAGTAAACATTAAAAAAATTAAAAAAAGATTAATAGTGCAAATGGCAGCCCACATCTTCATCTACAAAAGTGTCCAAAGACTGCAGACTATCTCAGGGAACTAAGCAGCAACGAAATCCTCCTTTCTCTTAATATGGTCTAATTCTAGGGTAAAGGAAGGGCCGCCTGAGAATTTTAAAAAAACATGAATGCAGAGGACTAAAATATACAGCAGAAAGGTAAACTTTTATCCACTGGTCTACCACCACCGTGTGACAGAACGCATGTTTGGGAAACAGAGGAAAACAATTAAGGATGGGAAGAAGGACCTTATCCCGGGCCACCCTGAGGGCTGTCAGGCTTCAGCGAGGCTGGCTCTCCCCACGGCAATTATAATTTTACTTGATTAACCCTTACACGTGTCACAACAAGCCAGCCCAAGTGCCACCACAGAGAAACCTGAGGCGCAGCACCCCCTCCCCCCCGCATGCCCGCACCCCAGGCACAGAGGGGGCAACCGCAAAGCATGCTGGGATGGAGGGCCACAGCAGGATCACCAAATACTCCTATGCAGTTGCTCCTGTGCGTCTGGGGTTATCAGTCAGATCATCAAGTCAGCTATGGTCGAGCGAGCCAAATAATTTAAACCAGTTCTACCCATAAAAACCCCTCAGCCTGAAATTCTTCAGTGAGCCTGCTTACCGTCAGACTTGCTAGTTCGTGGACCCCCCAGAAGGGAGGGACAGCTTTACTGGGAGGGGGTGACGGAGCTCTACTCCTCCAACCGCCATTCACCCGAAGGCCTTCCAGAAAAGGGAATGGCACGACCCGGCAGAGGGCTCTGAAACGACTCCCACAGGCTGGCTTTCCTGCTTTTTTCTAACTCATCGTCTGCCATTTGCAAGCTCATTTTTATAACCCAGCATGAGCGTCGCTAGAAATCCAAGCCAAGACAACACAGCCCTGGCTTCTGACTGGCCCCGATTCAGCAGTTGGAAAGGCAGCAGCATTCCTCAGTGTCACGTCCTTGTTTATGGGCCTGGCATTCATCCCACCCACCGGGAAGAGCCACAGAGCTCCTGTGTCCTCCACAGGCCACTGTTCCGCTGCCTCCAAGTGGGCCTCCTACTTGGGAGACCAGCTCACCCTCCGGCCTACTGTTAACTCACACCCCAACAGACCAAACTGTCAAAACGTCTTATCCCATTATCTCAGTTACACCGCTGCTCACCTCTCTCGTTTCGCCCAAGTTTTGTTTTTGTTTTTTTCCCTTCTCGTTCCAGAGTTATTTCCTTACTCCTCCCTTCCTGTCTCTCCACATGCCTACCCCTGCCCTTGGAACCTCCACATCAGGGCTGGATCCCCGCCCCCTCCCTCTCCACAAGGCTCCCACTCACGATTTCTTCCTCATTGTTCCCTTGAAATTTTGAAATCTGTCCAGTGGCCACTCCCTCAAAGCTCCTTGCTATTCTGGTTTTCTAGAAGGGTTCTGTTCCCGCTCAGTACATGTGACTTGCCCCTTAAGGCTAACTCCTTGAAAACTCTCCCAAGAGACCTCTTCTTTGACTATCATCTCCTTTCTCAGGAGGACTGGAGTCAGACATTTAGACTCGGGATCCTGGGGAGGGGTCCATTGCCATGCTAGCTCTTTCGTAACTGACTTCATTTTAATTTTAAACCTCGAAAGGAGAAAACGGTGTTATAAGCACTTTACAATAAAGAGAACAGTCAGTGCAGTAGTATCTCACTTTCATCGAATAACTTCACAGAAGAAAAGAAGTTCCTTGGGACAAGCCCACCCTTCCGTGCTCTCTACAGAACGCGCACTGAGGCCTTCATCAGGTTGAATATCGTAGGCAGGCCTCGGACGCATTCTGTCATTGGGTGTCATTATAAACCTCCTTATTCACCCAGCACCTGCTGAGTGAAGCTGTCTTATCACTGACACACGCATCCCCTCATCGGCTCTCACAAGGGACCAGCATATTCCCACTGCTGTGACCAACAGGAGAAACATAAAATTTCTCAGGATGGCTCAACTACTTAGTGTGGCCCAAATCCTACGTTATACGTATAAGATGAAAGTCTGTCAAATCTAGGGTGTCCCTGGCAGATACATCGGTAGATTTCTAAGACAGGCCCTCAGGAAGAAAAGGCATGGGGTTGGGGGGAGGGGAGAGGATGTGAAGGCGAAAGGGAAGCTAGAAACATTCTCCAATTCTCAGGTTGGCCAAAGCTTCTTCCTGGTGTGAAGAGCTGGATTAAATTTCCTGCCAGGATTCACTTGTCAGCCTCAGGTACCCAGTGCTGACCGTGCCAACGCCACAGAGAGAGACAGGGCTGAGGTGAGCGGGATGCAGATCAAGAAAGGAATCAGGGGGCAACTAAGATTTGAAGGTGTGCACCAACGGAGATGATGGGAGTAGCCCTTCCTCAGGAGACGGGCGCTTGCTCACAGCTGGGACAGTCACCCCACAGCCTGCACACCTTCCCTCATTCCCACGCAGTACTGACTGAATGTTCATGATGTGGTCTAATCCCTTAGCAGATGAGATCTTAGGCTCTCAGCATTTGCTGAGACCCCAAAGAGAAGGCAGCAAAGCCTCTCCTCAGACGTGGCTGACCACTGTCTCATTCTCCTAGCCTCTAAAACCGGCTTCTTGGGGCGCCTGGGTGGCTCAGTCAGTTACGCGTTCGACTCTTGATTTCAGCTCAGGTCATGATCTCACAGTTCGTGAGTTCGAGCCCCGTGTTAGGCTCTATGGAAATCAAGAGTCGGACGCTTAACCGACTGAGCCACGCAGGGACCCCAGGCAATAAGGTCTTAAGGCTTCGGGAGCCTAAAGCTATCGTGGTCACTTAGGGCATTTCACCATTTCCTTGGGAGAAAGTCTGCTCCCAGTTATTTACAAAATTAAATCTTGTCACCACAAACCCGGAGAGCGTATTCCCAAGTACGCGCACAGATGGTACTACACACACAAACGCCAAACCCCCATCTCTCTCATCAGGCTCTGTGCTGACAGCTCAGAGCCTGGAGCCTGCTTCGGATTCTGTGGCTCCCTCTCTCTCTCTCTCTGTTCCTCTTCTGCTCGTTCTCTGTCTCTTAAAAATAAATAAACGTTAAAAAAAAATAAAAAAAATAAACATAAATACCACAAGGTACCACTTAATAGCAACACAGGCTTTGCCCAGGCTTGCAGATCCCCAGAGAAGCACCTCTGAGACATTCAGTGCCCACTCAGCAGTTAGTCACTCAGGACGCACTGCAGCACAACTCTTCTATAAGCTTCTTAAACTCTTAGAACAAGATTGAAGTAATTGTTCTTTCAGGTTCCTTGGTCAGCGGCTGCGGGAGCTGTGGGCTGACTCCCAGAATGCACCAGGCCTGCGGGGCCCTGGGGAAAACGAGACTGTGGGGCGCCCATCTGTTACTGCAGCCGCCCGTCCGGTGTCTGAACGCTTCCCACCCACACAGGTGCACACGTTCTCCCCACAAGAGCGCCCCTGCCCAACCGGCACCCTCAATGGTGAATTTCCCTGAATGATGCTCTTCTCAAAGGAATGAAAACAAATTAGCTCACCGTGTAATCGCCTCTCACTTGGACTCTCCCACTTTCCACACCAGGGAGCGAACAAGACCTATGTGCAGAGCTCAATTTTACTTCACAGTGCCTCTTCATCTTCCTCACTGGTTATCCACTTAGGAGAAGGTGAAATAGGAAATCTTCAGGTGTTCAACCACTCCCTTTAGGTTTTGTAAATTCCCCCCAAAGCTGGTGAACGGCAGCCATACAAACAGATGAGGTCCGTCCTGCCTCAAGGAGAGCTCATGAACAAATGCAGGATGCAAAAAACCTACGTTTGCAAAACTTCTTGTTGGCCAAACAGGCATGAGGGGGAAGGGGGGTGTGGTGCTTGATAGGCCCTGGACGTTACCTCTCTGGGCCTCAGTTCTGCATCTCTAAAATAAGAGGTAAGATAAAAGAACGTGTGCTGTTGCTTTTTAACTCCAAATCGTGGTGATTTTACTTGTGTCTGGAGGAGAATCATTTTAATTACAAAGTCTCCTTACCGCAGATCTTCCTGAAATATTACAGACAGACACAATGAATTGATTTTTTTCAAGTTTATTTATTTTGAGAGAGAGAGTGAGAGTGAGTGGGAAGGGCAGAGAGAGGGAGGGAGAGAGAAAATCCCAAGCAGGCTTCGTGCTGTCAGCCTAGAGCCTGACACAGGGCTCGATCCCACGAAACCTGAGATCATGACCTGAGCCAAAATCAAGAGTCAGACGCTTAAATGAGCCACACAGGTGCCCCAGTGAGTTGATTTTTTTTTAATGCAGCTTACGCTATCATTTTAGGCACAACCCACTAAATGAAGAGAGGTATACGACCAAGCTCAACTCATTCTTTTCCAAGTCGTCAGCATCCTTCTCGTACAGACGGAAATGTTGACAAATAAACGGTTTGTGGCAGATCGAGCGACTCTGCGTTACTCTGAAGTGAAATCACTGGGTCTGGAGATTTCTCTGGCCCTACTGCATGCTCTGGCACTTGCCCACTTTTTGGGCTGTTTGCCGGATTACCCACAGCCAGGAACAGGGAACCTAATCATCTATGTTATCCTGACTGCTCACTGGCGTCATAGTTCAGGGACCAGAAAAGCGTGATACATATTCAGTCTGATGAAAATTTCAGAAGTGAGGAAGAAAAAGGCCCAGACACCCTGAAGCCGGGGGTGTGGAACAATGTCGGGTCATCAGTGATGTCCACCGTACAGAAGATGGTTTGGCAAGGACCTCTAAACCAATGTTCCACTTTTAGTCCCTGTGAGCACTCTGTACTCCAAGGCTAATGACTACATAAAAGGAAACATGATCACATCAAAGTCTGGTATTTTAGACCCTATGCTGGACCTCTTACATTATACATGACATCAAGGTCAGCCGCACCCAGGGCCATGCATTTCTTCAGAGTCTTTCTTTTTCTTTCCATCTGCAGAGAAGGGCCGGCACAGGGAGGGAAGAGGGGAGAAAACCAGTACAGTAATGCTTAGCAAAGAATGCTGTTATAGAAGCTGTCGCATCTCATGAGGTCCCTAGGCAGCGAGGACCCTACCCAATGTGGCTTTCTGGTGACAGAAGAGATGAACAAGTTACCACCATGGAAAAAGTGAGCTGTTCTCTCCTATGATAAATACTCTGCCAGGTGTTGGTCCCGTTCTTTCTAGTGTGAAGTCTCTATGAGGAGTCAGTCCTCAGGCATACCTCTGTCCTGTCATTTGGCTGACTTCAGTCATCCGACTGCCAAGTTGATTGATCACAACAGGCTGCCTGAGGGGCGCCTGGGTAGCTCAGTTGGCTAAGCTCCCGACTCTTCGTTTGGGCTCAGGTCAGGATCTCACAGTTCATGAGATTAAGCCCTGCGTTGGGCTCTGTGCTGACAGCACAGGGCCTGCTTGGGATTCATTCACTCTCTCTCTCTCTCTCTCTCTCTCTCTCTCTGCCACTCCCCTGCTCACACACTCTTTCTCTTTCTCTCTCAAAATATATAAATTTAAAAAAATAATAATAATAAAGGTTTAAAAAACAAAAAAATAGGCTTCATGAAAACCCACCAGGGAAGTGAGGACCCCAGAGAGGGCAGACCATGGTGAGACAGATTCAGCGTAGGTAACCTGAAGTCCTGAGAAACTACCATATGGTCACCAAGGAACAGGTCAGTTACCTGTTAAAATGACATTCCAACCGAGGAGGGCTACCATCAAGAGTGTAAATGTCTGTGCATATTGCCAACAAGTTAACTCATCACCAGGAGACATGACAAGTTAACTGAGTGGATCACAATGGACTTGAGGATCACTCACTGTGTATACCCATCTTGCAGATTTTGAAGAAACTTGAAGCCCAGTGGATACTATAAGGTCACCAAATTGTGATAACCTAATACACACATAACTGAAGCCTATTTCATCTCAGTGACCAGGGGAGTCTACACTCCCTTTTCAAGTTGGCGACTCAAAAAACCTTGTCCCAAAGGTGCTTGGGTCTCCCCCGACCCTCCACTGCAGTGGACTCCAGGTACCCCCTACCAGCCCTGCTGGGCTCCTAGATCCCCTCACCAGGGGAGAAGAATGCACTCAAGACTCCCTACCCGTGTCCCTGAGAGGCAGGAAAGAGCCTGGGTCTTGTCTTCCTTCTCCAACACCTGGCCTCTCCATCCCTTGCTTCCCGAGCCAGGGTGCAAACAAACACAGACCACAGGGAGCATCCCCCTGAATGCCAAGCTTGAGGATGGGGGAGGGTAGCTTTGGGACATTCCCAGGAGTATCAGGTCAGGGTTAAAAGCATGGGTTCTGCGGATAGTCGGCGTCCATTCACACCCTGATTCCACTTTTTCTAGCTTTGTGATGTTAGGCACAGTTTGTAACCTCTCTGGACTTCAGATTGCTTTACTGTTATGCAGAGTCAACACAAGGGATTATTATACAAGTATTAAATGAGGTAATATACATCATCAGTTGCTTGGCACTGTGTCTGGCACACAGAAGAGCTCAGTACATTTTAGTTTCAAAACTGTGTCTTCAGGGGTGCCTGGGTGGCCTGGGTTCCACTCTTGACTTTGGCTCAGGTCTCTCTCTCAAAAAAAAAAAAAAATTTAAATTAAACAGTAAAAAAATTTACTTTTGAGAGAGAGAGACAGAGACAGAGACAGAGCACAAGCAGGGGAGGGACAGATAGAGAGAGCGAGACACAGAATCTCAAGCAGGCTCCGGGCTCTGAGCTGTCAGCACAAGCCCGACGCAGGGCTTGAACCCACAGACTACGAGATCATGACCTGAGCCAAAGTTGGACACCTAACCGACTGAGCCACCCAGGCACCCCCATTAAAAATTTTTTTTCTAATAAAAATTAAAAAGGAGAGGGGCGCCTGGGTGGCTCAGTTGGTTAAGTGTCTGACTTCGGCTCAGGTCATGATCTCATAGTCTGTGATTTCAAGCCCCATGTTGGGCTCTGTGCTGACAGCTCAGAGCCTGGAGCTAGCTTCTGATTCATTCTCTCTCTCTCTCTCTCTCTCTCTCTGCCCCTCCACTGCTCACGCTCTCTCTCAAAAATAAATAAACACTAAAAAAAATTAAAACAAAAATAAAGGAGAGATAAATGCCTAAAATTGGACAAAGTGTTGAGGATACCTTGAAGAATGGAGCTCAGTCACTGACTGTATAAATAGGAAATGATCACCTCATACCACTTACACTGGGGAAGAAAACAGATGTGGTCTTGCCCTCCAGAGCTTGTGATCTGGAGAAGAGATGGTAAACAGTAACGGCAAGGCCAAGAACAAGTGCTCTAAGAGAAGGCAGATCCTAATTCAGGCTGGAGGCTCAGAACAAATCCCTCCAAGGAAGTGAAAAGAACGTCAGGTGGGGAGAAGGATACAGCCGGCAGGAGGCCCAGCAGGTGCAAACACTCTGAATTAGGAAGCTGATGGAAAAGAACCAGGAAAGACATCAGGTGCGGTGAGGAGCCCAAGGTGGAAGGCGTGGCCATCTGCTGTGGGAAGGACACCTACTCCACGGACACCTGAAGGGAGGGAATGGGTGAAGGTGAGTCTGTCACTCTGGGGGCAGGAAGTTGAGGGATGGTCTAATGGCTACTGTTTTCTCTGTGAAATAGCAGGCCTGGTGAGGAGGCAGGAGAGAAATGGGTGAGGGCAGGGTAAAACCTATTAGGGGCCCCAGAGGAGGAGCTGAACTCACTCACAGCTCCAGGGTCACTTTTTCCCAAGTCCCCACATAGCAACCCCTCCTTAACAATGGCTTCCTCACAGGGCACCTGGGTGGCTCAGTCGGTTAAACGTCTGACTCTTGATTTTGACTCCGGGTATTTGATCTCACAGTTCATGGGATCGAGCGCCGTGTTGGGCTCTGTGCTGACAGTGCCGAGCCTGCTTGGGATCCTCTCTCTCCCCCTCTTGCTGCCCCTCTCCCAATCTCTCTCTCTCTCTCAAAATAAATAAACATTAAAAAAAAAAAAACTATAAAAAAATGGCTTTCTTACTTTCTGGTACCAAGGCTACAAGAACCTAGACGAAGGAATTATGCATCCCATGACGTTTAACAGTAGAAAGGTCCTCAGAGATCAGAGCCGCCCTTCATTTTTTCCTATTTCACAATTAAGTAATTTACTCAACAGGATGCCCCTAAACGCAAAAAATGTGGCCGTCAGCCTATCTCCTCAGGAAGCTGCCGTCCACTGGAAAATGTTGGTGTCTTCCTTTCTATGACCTTCCCCTTTTTCGCAAAGTGGGTTTCGTCCTTCATTTCTCTTGCTTTCTTATTCACATCATGCCCGTATATCTTAAATTCATTCAGCTTTTAATAAAGCCAGGCCTGGATTATTTCTTTCTGTTTAATACTCAAGCACAATCACCTATTCATTTGTAAGCAGGCAAAATTCAGTCAATTCTTTAGGAGGTGGCCATAGACTGAGGATGGAATCTCAGCCCTCCTGGCACAGAGTCAAGTGCGTTCTAAGCTATGATGGCTTAACAATATCCCCAGTCATTTGCTTCCACATTCACTCACATACACAAATATGTTGGCCCCTAAGGACTTCTGAATCGACTTGATATTTTTTTCAGATTTAACCCAAAGAAAGTATAAGTCTCTCACTGGAGCTCAGAATAATGACTTACAAGCACCTCCCATGATAGGAAGTCAGGCACCAACTATTGGAAGGCAATGTAGACATTGTGAAGAGCCTGTGGTGATGCCACACTAAATGAGATACTCAACTCTATCAGAAGAAAAAAAAAAAGCTAAGGAGAGGGGAAAGGACTAGTGAGGAGAGAGAAAAAATAATACTTTACACAGGGTAACTCCTTTCAAAGACATCCCGGGGGTGACAGCTAAACAGAGGGTTCTAGATTACAGCTAATACCCAGCCTTGTAAGAAGTGCCCAGGATATGGACACACACTCACACACAAACACACCCTTTATTTCCTGGCAGAAGTGACAATGATTCTGTGAATAAAGTATTCATGCCATCTCCCTGCAGAGTTATTCCATATCTTTCCCTAATCGCCATCAATGTAAACCTGTAGAACCTCATATCATATTTTTTTTAAATTCTGGGCCTTCTGTAAAAAGCAGAGTCCAGACCATTTTGCTGCAGTTCTGCAGAATGGAAATGATGGCAGGTGGAGGTAGTAAGGGGAGGACCTAGTAGGGAGGGGCCATCAAGCACCCTCTTCACCCTCTGTTTAGGCTACTATCCAGAGAGCTGGGCAGGAGAGAACAAGGTGGATGCCGCGAGAGGAATATAGTCTACACTCTGCGATGACGTTTTTTTCCATCTTCCCCTCCTGCTCCTTCTTTCCCAAAAGAAAGGAAAAACACACCTGGGAGAAAATGCCAGTTTAAATATTACTTGTAATCAGTACAAGAGTTCACCAGGCTGGATTCTCTCAGCCTGTTTCCTATCTGCCTTTGACTACCTTTGACTTACTATAAATTGCTGTTATAAAGACAAAAAAAAAAAAAAACAAAAAACCCAGCCATCAGCACATGGCTCCATCAAGACAGAGGCCACAGCCAGGAAACATTAATCCCCCACGCTCCACATCAAGCTCAAACACAATGCTCCTGGCTGTCATTTTTCATTCACAACAGCCTCATACTTCTATTAAACAACCTCTTTTACTGACTTCTTTCCCCACACCACATAATAAGGTAAACACCAGCCCCCAGAGACCACATTATGAAACACAGGGCTTTACTTTGGGAAGGGAATCAGTAAAAAGACAGAAGAGGCCAAGTTTGAAGGGATCTCCCTAAGTCATTCACGTCTACCAAATGGAGAAATGATGGGGTTTCTTTCTGCTCCCCAGGCTCCCAGCGGCTGCTGCGATTAACTTGAAATCTACAGTTTCCCAAGAGGCTGCTCGAAAAGAAAAGGAATTTTCATAATTATGAACAGTCTCCTCTCCTACTACTCTCTAATTTTCCCCCAATTCTCCTCCCTCCCACCCCCACTTACAAGAGGACTTTTGTACACATCGAGTTTCAGGAAACAAAGCATACAAACATTCACACACAAATAAACTCCCAGAACTAACACCAGCGTATAATTGTGTTTTCGTTGGAGCTTTTCCAGCCCTGTCACCCGTTCTCTGTTAGGAGTAAAGGAAACCCTTTGCCTGGGTGAAGTTAGAAACAGACAAACTCCTCAGTTTACAAGCTGCACAAGGCGCCCCTCACATCTCTGGGCTCCCTTAAGCCCCCAACAAAATGAATTCACCACTGAAAAGTCAGTAAAGAAAAAAAAAGAAAAAAACAACAACTAACCTATTCCCTAAATGAAGATCTTTCACTTCTCCCCCTCACTCGGCTTCCCCTTTTAACCGGAAACACACGGAGTTTCCAATTTCTGAAACACTTTTTAAGGGTCCCTCAACTGTTCGGGCTCTTGCAAAGAAGTCCTAATGCAGGCAGGCAAGCGCTTTTCAAAGCACATTTTGCATTCTTGGAGTCAATACTGGGGCCGTTTCCTTTCCAGACAAATCTACAAAGCAGCTTTTAGTGGGCTGCCTGCGCTAGATCGGACTCGTCCTCTCCTTGTCTCGTTGGGGCTGCGGGGTGAGCAGGGTACAGGGCTCTGTATAGTCAGCTCTAGCTGAGCTGCGACAAAGTAGCCACCGCTCGTTGTAAAACTCCCATCTGCTCCCCTACTACGCCTTTCCTCCACATTCCTCCGCGGGACTTGGCCGCTCCCCCCGCCCACCAACCCCCAAGAAATCAAAGCCATACCTTCCTTGGATTCTTCTGCTTCGGAGTGCATGGTGTCAGGGTAACCGGCTGCAGGGGCGATTACCGCTGACATGTACTCAGACGAGCTTCAAGTTTGCTCCGAGGCCAAAACCCCGCTCACGACAGAAAATAAAAGGAAGGGGAGCCACTAAAATCAAAACCTCCCCGGGGCGGAGGGCTGGTTCTGGTGCAGGGATTTTTGCAGGGGGAAACTTCTGCAAGAGTGACGAATCGCGTCTCGGCTGGGCGGCGGGAGTCCGCCCCCGGGGCCGCGCGGACCCGGCCCGTCGCAGGGCGGAGGCGACCTGGCGCGGCTGGCGGGGCCCAGGCGCACGCAGGTGGGGTGGAGGCCAGGACCGCAGCCCGACTCTCGGAACAGGCAGGGCCGAGGGGCGCCGTGGGCAAACGTGACCGAGACTGGCTACGCCTGTGAAATACATGTGCAACTAAAGCAACAAGGCTCATCTCAGCGCGCGCTGCAATTGCACAGAAATAAGAAATGCACTTACGGTCACAGAAATACCCCTGGATCTTTGGGTTACATTTTTCGGCGCCCATTTAACTTTCCTTGTCTTGGGGTTTGACATGCCAAGAAATAAGGATGTTGAAGCTGCTCTGGTTTGTACGTTCCTTTTGCGGGGAAAGTAACGTGGCCCTTGGTCCATGTGGCTGGAAGGACCAGTTTCACCAGGCACAGGCAACCTCACCAGCCCAAGAGCAGGGCCTTTTGAAGAAAGTGGGGTTGGCCTCCACCCCTTACCTTTGCACTGGAAAAGCAGACAAGGCGGCTTACTCAGCATAACCCGGGCGAGCACTCTTACTCAAACCCCAGCTCGGGCGCAGGAGCAGCTCCATTACAAGGTAGCCCTAAGGATGGTCCTCGGAACGGAGAGAGCCCTTCCCTTCCCGCGCTACTGTCGACAAAGCGGGATAAATTCTTTCCAAATGCCAAAGGGGGAGGCCGGTATTCCGGCTTTTGAAATGCTGATAGAATAGAAAGTCTGGCAGAGCATGGGGAGGAGAACTCAGTTCTGCCCCCTGGTCTGGTCCACTGGCTCCTTACAATTGGTTGAGAGGTGGGCGTCTTCACTTGGTGAAACCTTGGTTTTTCCTTCCGAGGGTCGTGGATTAGAGCTGACATGGAGATACCTGTCTTAATGGAGGTATTTTGCAGAGCACTAGTTTTCTCACCAACCTAAGGCAAAAGATGCTCCAATAACATACCGGAAAGATGGTGAACTCTGAGAAAAGTTATATTCTTTTAATAAGTTTCTTCTCCAGCTGCTTTCTTTTTCCTCATTTCCCATTTTTATATGGGCAAAAACACAAGAGTAGGCACTAAGGTAAATTTGGTGAAAAGAATACACAAAAGATCTGGATTTAAAGAGCCTGAATTAAAATTTATCATTTTTTAATGACTTTCAGCAAATTAATCTCTTTGGGCCTCCCTTCCCTCACATGTAAAATGAGGATTACAAATAGTATTTACTTGACATATTTATGTTTGGTATTAAATAAGGTAATAGAAGCGGCACCTGGGTGGCCCAGTTGGTTAGCCGTTGGACTGTCGGCTCAGAACATGATCTCACAGTTTGTGAGTTCAAGCCCTGCGTCGGGGGCTCTGTGCTGACAGCTCAGAGCCTGGAGCCTGCTTCGGATTCTGTGTCTCCCTCTCTCTCTGCCCCTCCCCTGCTCACGCTCTGTCTCTCTCTCAAAAATAAATTAGAAAACATTAAAAAAAATAATAAGTAAGGTAATACAAGCAAAAAGTGATTTGAAAAGCATAAAGTCCTACAGAGATTATTACAAAGTATTGCACCATTAAAAGTAAATTTTTGTAGAAGATGCTCGAACTTTTTATTTCAATATTGGGTTTGAACAGGAAAAAAGCATTTATGCAAGTCACAAGCAGTAAAGGTGATTATAAAGATTAATATAAGGCCCAGATATCCAATCACTTCCTATTGCTGAGTGATTCTAACATAGCTAAGACCCTAAGCAGACTTTTATCTCCATTTCACTGAAAGGGCAGGATGATGACAGAAAGACAGCCAATCCAGAGAAGAGGAGAAACATCTGGATAATATGAGTGCTGTGGAGCCTCTCCTGGAAAGTGATCTCACCACCTGAAGGGTAACAGTCTGCATCCTTCCGAAAGTCACAGTTCACTGCCTGGTCCCCTCTGCCATACATTCTCAGTCAGGAGCTGCGAAGATGTGGACCTTCACTCGGCAACCTCAAACTTAATGGAGGAGACGTGACCATTTTGATCCCAAAGAAATGCTCCCCCCACCAGTAAGAAGTGACCTTTCCTGGCCTGTCCGAGGAATCATTCTGGAAGCCCTTGTTGGCACACACATCATTGGTCCTCCCCCTCCCTCACCACAGCCCTGATGTCTGCAGATGTCCACCAGGGGCCCTACAGGATCTCATCAGGGCTGTGCGCCACACGGATAAGACAGCTCCCATTCATCTATAACTGGACTAAGGTGTGCCACCTTTTTCAAGGTGATGGTTATGCAGACTCAGACAACCCAAATTCCGGGCCCAATCCCCTGCAGGCAGGGCTCATTTTCAGCCTCTTCTTGCAGAAAGTGCCCTCATAAGAATTATTAAATCTCCTTTTGCAAGTCCAGTTACGTACAAACCACATGACGCGTTAAAATACATGCCCTTGATGTTCTGCTTGTTTTTACACCGGCTTCACAAACAGGCCTGCAGCCCTGCTCAGGTTAGCCAAGGAGAAGAAGGGCTGCTGAATGAACAGTCCAAGGGCAGCCACGTCAGCCTCGTAATTCAATTCAGAGTCACTGTAGCAGCTCCATCTTTGAACAGTGGCTCCCCCACCCCCATCCTCAGGAAACCTGGAAAAAAACTTGTTTAGCATTTAAATGCAATCCAGCAGTCACCTTGGGGAAGAACGTCCAGATTTAGCTCAAGAGTAAGGAACATGCAGCATATTTTAAAAGACTGTAGGGGCACCTAGGTGGCTCAGTCGGTTGAGCATCCGGGCTCTTGATCTCAGCTCAGGTCACGATCTCATGGGTTCATGGCTTTGAGCACTTAGTTGGGCTCTGTGCTGACAGCGCAGAGCCTGCTTGGAATTCTCGGTCTCTCTCTGCCCTCCCCTGCTCACTCTCTATCTCTGTCTCAAAATAAATTAAAAAAAAAAAAAAAAAGAAAGAAAGAAACTTGGGGCACCTGAGTGGCTCAGTCGGTTAGGCATCTGACTTCAGCTCAGGTCAGGATCTCGCAGTTTGTGAGTTCGAGCCCTGCATCAACCTCTGTGCTGACAGCTCAGAGCCTGGAGCCTGTTTCAGATTCTGTGTCTCCCTCTCTCTCTGACCCTTCCCTGTTCATGCTCTCGCTCTGTCTCAAAAATAAATAAACGTTAAAAAAATAAAATAAAATAAAATAAAATAAAATAAAATAAAATAAAAAGAAACTTTAAAAGACTGTATGGGGACAAGGACGCCCCTCAGTCGCCAATATAACCTTGGGCAAAGTGCACTGCCCCATCCCCCCATGCCACAAGTGAAGCCAAAGGACAGCAGATTCTCTGGGACTTCCCTGTCACTTCCCATATATGCTCGGTCAGTCGCTTCATCTTGATTTTGCTCTGCTTTTATTCAAAAGGGGATTAGTCCCTGTTCAGCCCCCAGAGAATAATGCTCCAGTACTCATGATGATTTACCTCCTGTGGAATGTGTTCACTCTTGGATGTTTAAGAAATATTCCAACAGGGGCACCTGGGTGGCTCAGTTGCTTGAGTGTCAGATGTGGGCTCAGATCATGATCTCCAGGCCCCTGAGTTGGAGCACCTCGTGGGGCTTGCTGCTGTCAGCACAGAGCCCGCTTAGGATCTTCTGTCCCCTCTCTCTCTGCCCCTCCTCTGCTCATGGTCTCTCTCTCTCTCAAAATAAATAAACATTTAAAAAAATTTAAAAAATAAATATTCCAGGATGCTTTAGTCCTGCAATATGCTTAGAGGTCACACCAACAATCATTATAGACCACCTGATACAAAACAGCAATTAAGTTGGCAACCCTTGTCACTTAAAACCAAGCTGCACTAAAAAAAAAAAAACAAACTGCACTTACACACACGGTGCGGACCTTCTGCTCGTGCCCAGTAGTGGATCTTCCGCCTTCTGTGTCAAGATGGGAGACTTAACATACTGACTAGGATTCTGGGTGTTTTTCTATTCATCCGGGCATTATCAAATACGTATATGTATCACATGTGAACGGACTCTGCCCATGTGGAGCTTACTGGAATAATTTTGGCAATCTTGAACACAGATCTAAACAACTCAGCCTTTCAAGTGACCTTGATTTTAAGGAAGGTTTATTAACACTCTCTTAACTGAATTTTATCACAGAGCAGCAGAAAAATCTTTTTTTTTAAGTTTATTTATTTATTTTTGAGAAAGAGCATGAGCGGGGGAGGGGCAGAGAGAGGGAGTGAGAGAGAGAGAGAGAGAGAGAGAGAGAGAGAGAGAATCCCAAGCAGGCTCCACTTTGTCAACACATAGCTCCACGTGGGGCTCCAACTCACGAACTGTGAGATCATGACCTGGGCCAAAATCAAGAGTTGGACGCTGAACCGACTGAGCCACCCAGACAGCCCGAAAATTCTCCTCTTAAATTATACTTCAACAAAGCTGTTTTACAAAAAAGAAAGAAAGCCTGAGCTTTGGGGCCTTTTGCTTACAGCTGTCCAGATGTATGCTAAGAACAACAAGGTCAGCAAGTTTTCAGACTCACAAAGGACAAGACCAGCAGAATCAAGGAGAGAAGAGAGGCTTACTCAGGAAGTATCTGCTCATAGTCAACAATGCTGTACATTCTCTGCAGTGAAAAATACTAAGCATCTGTATAAATTAGTCATATACCTACACTTTCAGGACGCAAAAACCCCACATCATAAGGACATCTATTGTATTAAATAGGTTTTTTTGTTTTTAATGTGTATTTATTTTTGAGAGAGAAAGAGACAGCACAAGCAGGGGAGGGGCAGAGAGAGAGAGGGAGACACCGATTCTGAAGCAGGCTCCGGGCTCCAAGCTGTCAGCAAAGCTCGAACCCACGGACCTCGAGATCATGACCCGAGCTGAAGTTGGACGCTTCGCCAACTAAGCCACCCAGGCGTCCCTAGTATTTTTTATTTCTAAACTGCTGACAGGAGACTGAACCTGTACACAGGACATTTTAAGGCAGAAAAGAAAAAGTTGTTTACTTAGTATAAAAAGTGGCTTTCTGCTACTTGACTTTGAGGCTTTCCTCAACTCCTGCTGTATGATTGCATCTACACTCTTGAAAGTGTCTGGAAGACTGCCATGCTCTATGCATACAGCTGCCTTTCAGCCTCTCTCCTCACAAGTGTTGAAGATCTGAGTTCTTGGGCTCACCTGGTTGAGGCCACAGGCTTTGCATCCTTCTTATACTTCCCAGACATTTCTGTATTTTACCTTCGAAAAAAGGGCTGAGGTTAAATGGGTCTCTCCCCACAGCCCTCTCCTCCTCCCACCCTGGCCCTGCTCTCTGTGCCTTAAGAAAATATTTATTTAGGAGGCACCTGAGTGGCTCAGTCAGTTGAGTGTCCAACTTTGGCTCAGGTCATGATCTCATGGTTCATAGGTTCAAGCCCCACATCGGGCTCACTGCTTTACCGCGGAGCCCGCTTTGGATCCTCTGTCACCCTCTCTCTCTGCCACTCCCTGCTTATGCTCTCTCTCTCTCAAAAATAAACAAACTTAAAAACACATTTTTTTTTTTTTTTATTTACCAGAAATGGAGAAGGGGGCTCTCCGTTGATAGTGGAGGTCACTTATGTATCTTCTCAGGTGGAGAAAGAGCCTGATGCTTATGCATTGCTGGGTACTGGGATGAGGTTGGGGACTTTGGAGTGGGGCAAAGCACTGCTGTACATCAAGAAAAACTGCTGAGGGGCGCCTGGGTGGCTCAGACAATTAAACATGTGACTCGATAACAGCTCAGGTCATGATCTCACGGTTCATGGGTTCAAGCCCGTGTAGGGCTCTTCACTGACCGCTCAGAGCCTGCTTGACATTCTCTTTCCTTCTGTCCCTCTGCCTCTCCCCCCCTCAAAATAAATAAACTTTATTTAAAAAAAGAAAAGAAAAAAGGAAAACTGCTGGGATTCAGTGTGACCATGGAAGAGGGGGGAAGCTGCCTCCCAGGGCCCTGCCTGGGAGTTTGAAGTGCGCTATGGGTAAACCCTCTCATTCTCCTGCTCTGACACCTTCAGCAAATCCCACATCCTCACTAATGCTCTGAGTGTGAGTGGACAATTCTGAAGGGATGGAAAGAAGTTATGACATCTGAGGTGGACACACTGGGAGACAACAGCACATCTGGGATACACTTGTTACCTCAGCTTTCATTGTCTGTGTTACTTTTCTTCTAAGGAATCTTCCTTCCTTGCTAAAAAAGTGTTTAGCAGATGCCTAAATACACATACACTCAAAATCAGGCCCGAAAATATTATCTGAAGAAGGTATGATGCATGGTCTTTCTTTCATAATACTTAACGATGATGCCTTGCATTTACATAGATTTTATTGCAGGTTTATTCATTCATTTTGAAGGAGAGAGACAGATAGAGAATGAGAATCCCAAGCAGGCTCCAATCCCAAGCTGGCTCTGCCAGCTCAGAGCCTGAGGAGGGGCTTGAACTCACAAACCATGAGATCATGACCTGAGCCAAATCCCAGGGTCAGACATGAAACTGACTGAGCCACCCAGGTGCCCCTATATAGATTTTATTAAAAAAATTAAAAAAAAGATTTTATTCAGACTTCCCAGTTAGCCCCCTTGGGTCATCATATCCATTTTACAGATATGTCATTAAAGAACTCTATGCCTTGCTCAAGATTATACAAAACTAAGTAGTCGTGTTCTTCGGACCTCAGTAAATGCAGTCTACACTCCCTGTGTCCTCTCACTAGACTTTCCCATTCTATGAAACTACACATGTGAAATTCAAATCCTTTATTTTGCAGAATAACTCAAAGGCCGCTCTACTGGGAGACTTCCAGAGTTCAAACTGACCAGGATGCTAGCACAGACTGCTCAAATCACTCCGTCTGAATGCTTAGACCACAGCCTCCCATGAAAGTTACTCCATTCCTGATGGTCAATGCTTTAAATAAGCTATACGTTCAATAGCTTCTATTTATTCAGTTACCTGAAACTACTACAACTAAAAAAATTTTTTTCATGTTTTTATTCATTTTTGAGAGATGGAGAGAGACAGAGTACAGTGGGGGACGGCAGAGAGAGGGAGACACAGAATCCGAAGCAGCCTCCAGGCTCTGAACTGTCAGCACAGAGTCTGATGTGGGGCTTGAACTCACCAAGATGAGATCATGACCTGAGCAGAAGTCAGACGCCTAACCGACTGAGCCACCCAGGCACCCCTTTTTGTTTTTAAATAAAAGTTCACTCAGGACCCTAACTAAACCTGCTGGCATGTGGGGCTGCCGGGAGCAGGGAAAAGAATACCAGACTTGATACAGGAGAATGGCACCTGATGACCTTAAAGCTAGGAAGCACTGCCTCCTGTGCATTAGGATGTTTTTTCTTTTTTCCTCTTCCTTGTCCTCTTACTTTCCTTGGAAGAATGGGCAAGCCATTTAACCTCTCTGAGCCTCTGTTTCCACATCTGTAAAATGGGGTTAATGCCACTTATTTAACAGAGGAGAAACAATAGTGAAATGAGGCAAGAATTGGATGAAGCACTGAAAGTTCTAAAATCCCCCTTCGACCCTTTCCCGAATACTTTCACGAATGAGGCCAGGTTGTTTTAGGTTGCAGAACATGTATTTGGACGTCCTAAGTGCCGGCCCCACAGACATTCCAGACAGATATGGCAACTTGATGTGCATGGTCCAGCGACAGAACGTGGACATAAAAGGACTGGACTTCCTTCCCGTGCGCAGACTAATGGGGTCAACACTGGGATAACATGAGAGGGGTTCCTGAAGGGATGCACCAGGAAGAAGCAAGGCAGGACTGAGACTGAGCCTGGAAGTCACCGTGTCCCATCTGACCCACCAATGCCTGGCTTTCCTCCGGAAAAGCAGCAGGAGAAAAAAGTGATCCACAACCACAGTCCCAGAAACTCCGGTTAGGAGGGAACCTCAGAGCTCACTCCTCTAGTCCTCGACCCGGCTGGTGAAGCAATCTCTTACCCCCATCCCAGGCAGCAAGCATTCAACCAGGCTGTCCTTGCTGACCTCTATTCAGACTCCCTCCTCAAAGAGACAGCCTCCTCTCCTTTCTGACCCCTAGGGGTCTCCTCCTTATCATAAACTGAAATTCCAGAGCAGGGATTGTTACCTGACGGCCTCGCAAAGCGGCAAAGCGCTGACTTTACACCTTCCGGCAAGGATGTAATTTTGTAACGAGATGAACACAGATTTTTTTTAACTCGATTGTCTTTTTTAACAACCCAGGGGAGATCCCCCTCGTACTGGCCAGGGGGCTGCAGTTGAAGGCAAGGTCAGATGGTTACGCAGCTTTCCAGTGCCTGCCACACATCTGTTGCTGGTTATGGTGAAGAATTCAGAAGCAGGAAGCTCTGGAGCACATGGTGGCAGTGACCACGTCTTCTCTCCCCTGTGCGCTCACTCCAAGGCCGTACAAAACGATGCCAAGACAGGTTGGGTCAACAGGCCCTCCTTGCTGGCGCCTGAGCAGTTAAGAAGCTTTATTCCGGTTTCTGAATAAAATGTGAAATCCACACGGAAACGAAAGGAATGCTTCCTATGTGAAATCTGCACCGCAGACCCCTGCCCTGAGATCCATTTGAAAGTTGAATCCTCTCCAAGTTGGCATAATTTAATTTTAAATGGAGTTTCTGACCCGGGTAGAGTGGCTGTTCAATCACTTTTGTGCCCACTGGTCACTATGTTAGAGACAGAAAACCCTGGAAGGCAGAGCTACAGGGCAGGACAGGCTTGCCAGGTGAATGTAGCCAAGGCTGAACCCCAACAGATCAACTCAGCAGGTGGTAAAAATACGAACCGAAGGAGAACTTATCCAAACAGCGTTTCAGTGGGGAAGGGGAGACTGTTACGCAAGTAAGACTGAAAGGATCAGTTTTTCCATTTGAACAGGTCAGGTTACACAACTAAAGCCTTTCAGCTTCTCCTTAAAGAAGAAAGATAGAAACATGTCTAATCATTATGATTCACCAAGTCAGAGACATCACCGAAACAAATGTATTTTCTGAGAAACTGCTAATACGAACAGGGTGCCTGCCTACCGAATAAAAAGTCTTATTAAGCCCATACGTTTCCCAGCAGAAACAGAAGAGAGCTAAAACTTGTAACTTTCTTCATCTGCAATCTACTTCACCGGAATTTTTACCACTGAATTCAGCCAAGTCCCATCATACGCCATTTTACCTTCTCAACTTCAACTACCTACAACCAGCCCAAAACAGAAAGAGAAAAAACATAACAATCCAAATATTGTATCCACTGCCATTCATTTAATGATTTTATGCTGCAGAGCAAGCCTGAGACAGAGCTGGGAATTGGTTGGTCCCCCCTGCCTCTTGTCTCTGTATAGCCTCCCCACACTGTGAGCCTCTCCTGCACGGATGGTGAATGTTGTATTTCGGCTGTGTATTTTTTTCGTATACAAGTGCCTCCAAAGACAAGCCACAATTTCATCTAGTCCCACAGAAACAGCAGCCCACTCCAATGGTAGAGGAAACACTTAGACAGTAAGTCTTACACTTACTGGAAAGTGATCTGCTATTCTCCAATCTGGTAATTTCCTAAGAGGTTTTCAAAAATAATATGACCCCAGACAGTTTTGACTTTACATATGACTCTCCCATATTTAACCAAACTGGCACCTTAGATTCTCATGTGTTACAGTGGTGTGGTCAGAATTGTTGAAACAGACTCACAAATTTTTTTAATGTTTAGTTTTGAGAAAGAGAGAGAGAGACAGAACATGAGCCAGGAAAGAGCAGAGAGAGAGGGAGACACAGAATCCGAGCTGTCAGCATAGAGCCTGACATGGGTCTCAAACTCACGAACCGTGAGATCATGACTTGAGCTAAAGTCGGACGCTTAACTGACTGAGCCACCTAGGTGCCCTGAAACAGACTCATAGCTCTGGCCCTGAGGTCCCCAAATTGTGTGCTATGCTGCTGATGGCACTACAGCAAGCTCATGGGGCTGTTGCAGGATATTTTAAATTTTTGAGGAAAACAAAGCGTCATTCAACATCTCTCAGAAACTGTATGAACTACTTCAGGCAAGTTTGCAGTGTAACATTAGACTGTGCTACATTTCTTTTAATGACATCATTTCTCTGAAAAGCTAGGTTGTTGGCAGTTGCTGTGATAAAAAGCAAGTATTATACGAAAAAGTACATAAGGCAGGAAATTAGGGTAGTGGGATCCAATCTGATTTCAAGATTTGAGAAGCTGTGAGGTGGCCAGGGCTCAGTTTATTGCCTGACAGCCCCAAATTCACCCTTCATCACCTGCTCTGAGAAAATAAAGACAGGACTTTGAACACTTTTTTTTTCTTTTTCTTTTTTTTTTTTTTTTTTTTTACATTTATTTATTTTTGAGAGAGAGAAGCAGACTGCAAGCAGGGGAGGGGCAGGGAGAGAAGGAGACACAGAGTCTGAAGCAGGCTCCAGGCTCTGAGCTGTCAGCACAGAGCCCAATGCGGGGCTCAAACCCACGAACCGCGAGATCATCACCTAGGCTGAAGTCGGACACTTAGCCGAGTCACCCAGGCACCCCATAAACACTTTTTTTCTTTTGCCAGCTAATACAATTCTTAGCTTTCTCGGTGGGGTGCACTGCAGAGAATTTACGGGAAGAAAAACTTTTCCTTCCTGGTTCCAGTGTGCTCTTGTGAAAAGCCTCCCCACATAAACAGATTTCTTTCCTAGTGGGTGGATTTCCAGCAAGTTCTATCAGCACAACACTACAGGGACTTCTCTACCATCCAAGGAGCCATGGCTAGCCAACCTCAAGGTGTGACATAGAAGATGGGGAAGCTCAAGGGTGGTGCTCTATCTTGAACCCATGGTAAGTGGTTGCTCCTTATATTAGCTATTCCTCCATTTTTTACAATTGTCTTTAGTTGGTAGATAGCCTATCTTCATCAAACTTAATATTTCTTATACTGGCTCAGTTGGTTAAGCATCTGAATCTTGGTTTTGGCTCAGGATGTGATCTCATTGTTTCGCTGAGTTCAAGCCCCACATCTGGCTCTGCGTGGGCAGGGTGGAGCCTGCTTGGGATTCTCTGTCTCCCTCTGTCTCTGCTCCTCCTCCACTTGCCCTCTGTCTCTCTCAAAATAAATAAACTTAAAATACATATATTATTTAAGTTGTTTTATTTTTTATTATTGTTTTTAATTGCGGTAAAATACACATCATGTAAAATTTGCCATCTTCCTCATTCTTAAGCGTATAGTTCAATCGTACAAAGTACAGTTACATTGTTGTGCAATCCTTGCCATCATCCATCTACAGAACGCTTCATCTTGCAAAACCCAGTCTGTACCCATTAAACACTGACTTTCCATTCTCCTCCCCCCTCAGGCCCCAGCAACCACCATTCTACTTTCTGTCTCTGATCCCACTACTGTAGATGTTTCATACAAGTGAACTTACAGAGTATTTGTCTTTTTTTGTGATTGGCCTATTTTACTTGACACAATGTCCCAAAGGTGCACCCATGTTATAGCTTGTGTCAGAATATCCTTCCTTTTTTAAGACTGAATGCTATTCCCCTATTACACATAGGAGCTGCCTATGTGTAAGGAGGAGCTGCCTACTATATTGGTAATTTGTATTTATTTATGCTAAGCTTTCCTGTTCAAATCATCAGGTCTCCCAACTGGGTCTTGTCTGAACCATGCAAGGCCCAACAGGTATACACATTCCATTAGTAACTAATGAAGAATGAAAGAAAAACATTATTTTTAAAAAATATTTATTTATTTTCAAAGAGGGAGTGTGTGTGTGGGGGGGGGGGAGGGGCAGATTGAGAGAGAGAGACAGAGAGAATCCCAAGCAGGCTTCAAACTCAGTGTGGAGCCTGATGCAGGGCTCGATCTCATGATCATGAGAGCATGGCCTGAGCCAAAATCAAGAGTTGGATGCTCAATAGACTGAGCCACCCAGGCACCGCCAAAACATTACTTTTTATCTTTCGACTTATACATATTCTATCTTCCACATAGCTACAAAATTATTAGCACAGAAATATGCATTAAGTTATTAGACTTAAGCACTTAAGAAATGAAATGGTTAGGTATTCCTTGTGTCCAAGAAAATGATGTGAAAAAACTAGAGGCACTAAGAGTGAAGCATGTTGGGAAACTTTGCTCCAGCCCACATGTTTGCAGCTGCCATGAGGGCTTGTCTGCTTGGATGGCTCCTTAGGCTCACCCTGTCCAGGAGCATCCGTCCATCTGAAGGCAAAGATAGACCCCACCAACAACCCCCACTGCCATCACACACACACACACACACACACACACACACCATCTTGATCTTCTTCATGATATTAAATTATTTCTCACTTAGGCAATGGTGGCTAGAATCCTATGATGGCCTCTGACTTAGGCTGCTCTGTCTCCCTTTATTTCTAATCTCACTAAGTCCCATCATCAGAACGTTTCCTGGATAGGCCTTTTTTCCCTCCATTCCTACAGTGGTGGGTCCAACTATCATGTCCAGCTGGTATAATCGAACAGATTTCAAGCTGATTTCCCTTAAATGAGACCAGGCATAGAAACTTCAAATGTCCAGAGGTTGGAAATACAACAACCTCTACCTGCCACAAGTACCTGGCCACCTCAGCCCCCCACACCCACATGGAGACACAGAGATAAGCAGGCTGTGGGCGAAGGCACCCGGGATGCCAGCTGAACACCCACCTCTCTCTTCCAAAGCAAGCAAAGGCAGTGAAGTACGGCTGAATGACAGCACCGGGGCCGAACCACGAATGTGCACCCCCCTGCCTCCCCCCAAGCAGATATGAATGACTTGAGAAGGACTCATTCAGAAACTCTGACACTTGTTTTCACTAACTGGAAATTACTGGAAACAACTATTATAGCGAACCATGACACTTTGTGCAACCACAAGCCACCTTGTGGGAGCAGCTGCTCTCTGCTATGTTACATCCCTTTTTTTTTTTTTTAAACCCGTCCCCAAACCCTGCTCTGGTCTCAGTTCCTCCATAAAGCCTACTGAAGTTTACCGTGAACTTATGCTTCCAGAGTGAACTTCTATTATAAAGTGGATAATCTTTTTTTTCAATGTTTGTTTGTTTGTTTGTTTTTGAGGGAGAGAAAGTGCGAGTAAGCAGGGGAAGGGGCAGAGAGAAAGAGAGGGGACAGAAGATTCGAAGCTGGCTCTGCACTGACAGTAGAGAGCCTGACTCAAGGTTTGAACTCATGAACCTCAAGATCATGACTGAGCCGAAACCGGATGCTTAACTGACTGAGCCACCCAGGCGCCCCTAAAGTTGATAATCTTGATGTTAGTTGTCTTCTGAGCCAGATTTGTAAGCTATTTAAAACACAAGATTATACCTCGAGGGTTTTTTTTTTCCCCCTCCTTTCCAGAGAGCAGAACACAGACGCTTGGAAGGCACGATATCACTAATAATCATTTAATCATTTCATAATATTGAATTATGACAACATGTAAGGACAATTTTAATTTCCCCTTGCCTCAGAGGTACATCACGAGGAAATGTGTACATAAATATCTGTTATCTTCAAAGAAAGAAACAAGAAAAGAAAATTTGCATTACATCTGAAGAGCCGGTGCCGGGAATTTGAAACGATCCATAAATCTATCAGGTTTACAAAAAAGGCCATCAGATAAAGAGCCAAGGGGAAAATAACTCTGACAGCTGCAAACCTTCTGTTTTACAACATGCAGAGAATGGACGCACTTCCTTTTAACATCCCCATAAACAGCGTGAGGAGCAGAGGCAAACACCCCCAGTAGAAGCCACTGGAGTTTAGGCTGCAAATAATGGGTCGTGCTGGTCTTCGCAAAGGCAGCCTTCCTTACCAGTCACCTATCAAGCCCAATATGTTTGTCCTAGGAACCATTAATAAGATGGATTGGACACAATTCCATTTCAGTTGGTGGGATTTCCAGGGCCAGAGAGGTACCAGCAGCAGCTGCCCACTTTCAAAGAGAGGCAACCTGGCCAGCCTCAGAATAGGAGTTTTGTTTCCTTTAGGTTAAGAACTAACGGGGCGCCTGGGTGGCGCAGTCGGTTAAGCGTCCGACTTCAGCCAGGTCACGATCTCGCGGTCCGTGAGTTCGAGCCCCACATCAGGCTCTGGGCTGATGGCTCAGAGCCTGGAGCCTGTTTCCGATTCTGTGTCTCCCTCTCTCTCTGCCCCTCCCCCGTTCATGCTCTGTCTCTCTCTGTCCCAAAAATGAATAAACGTTGAAAAAAAAATTTAAAAAAAAAAAAAAAGAACTAACATCCGGCACTGGGCCCCCTGAATGTATATACTAATAAATCCCAGATGGGAATCCCAGGCACCTCTCTACTCAACGCATGAACTTCTCTTGGGCAATAAACGTTCTATTAAGCCGGTCTCTCAGGAACGAAGCGCGCTTTCCCTCAGAGGCTGTTTGCGTTTATAATATGCTGTTCTAAAGCCAGTCTGGGATCCACTGTTGCACAATATGTACTTAATTTTGCCATCTGTTTTCTTAAGGGATGAGAATGACCTGTGAAATGAAAAGACAGAACCTTGGGTGTCCCGAATATCCTGTTATCTGGACCAGAGGAAGGAAACAATATTCCACTTGGCCATCGCCCCAATTCTGAACAAAGCAGCCCAGTTAAGAACCAAATGATATACATGTTTAAATTCTGCTGTCTTAATATTATCGAGTTTGGGGGCACCTGGGTGGCACAGTTGGTTATGCGTCGGGCTCTTGACCTTGGCTCAGGTCATGATCTCACAGTTCGTGAGTTGGAACCCTGCATCAGGCTCTGTGCTGATGGCTTTGAACCTGCTCAGGATTCTGTCTCTCCATTTCTCTCCCCTCTCCTGCTTGTGCTCTCTTTCTCTCTCTCTCAATAAATATATAAACTGGAAAAAAATTTGTGTCTCAGTTACCAAGTATAATTTGTCAGGCACCTGCTACAGGCTAAGTATTATGTACTTAGGCACATTGCAGAACATATCTCAGTCTTACCACACCTCAGCAACATGGTGTTTTCTAGTTCTTGAAATGTTTTTGCATACATGGCCGCTGACCCTCAGAACAATCCTATAAGGAAGGAATCTTGGGTATTACTGGTTCCATCTGCTTCTGACAAGGATACAGATGCTCAGAGAAATGAAGTGGCTGGACCAAGGTCACTTAGCTAGGACTGAGCATGAACTGAGACTAGAATGTGGGTCCTCTGCCCTCATTCTATGCTACTTTTTTCTATGCTATAGTGTCTCTGACTGAGCAGAGCACCCACAATGTTATCTTAACACAAGCATACCATATGCTGCAACAGAAGAGGGGGCCAGAGCAGAAGGAGAGGACAGACGGCAAAGCTGACTAGGAGGCTCTGAGCCCGGCTCACTTGGCGGAAGAGGGAGCCAGACAATAGAAGAGGGGGAGTCCAGAGAGGAAGAGGCGTGGCAAGGGGGAAGGGGAGGAGTTCCATTTCACAACTCTGAACCTGAGGTCTGAGCAGGGCAACCAATGTGGGGATATGCTTGTGTGTTTTCTGTCGAGTCAGTTTCCCACGTGACCAGGGCTCTTCTGGGAAGTGCTTCTGCTTCGAAAAAGCCAGAGATTTTGATGAAGATATTTCTAAAACAGACTGCATAGAATATCTCCTCTGCACTAAAAGGCTATAGAACAGTACTATTATATTATTATTGTGGGTTTTGTTTTTGTTTTTTTTTTTTTTTTACAAAGCAGACTGATCACACAATTCTGTAATAGAGATATGAACCTACTTTTTTGCTCACTAAATCCTGCCTAATAAAGTCCTTTTTCATCGTCCTTCCACCCACAGCAACGGTTCCCATCCAGTTTCAAGGCACACAAGAAGATGCATGTGATCAAGATTTCACATCGTTCCTAAAGGCTCTAGAAAGCCCTTCGCAACATAGACATCTACAGAGCAGACGTAATGCTGTTAACATAGCAGAGTCATGTTTTCAGAGGTAAGAGGAGGGAAGCTGGGTCCTAAAATCAGTAAGGCACAATTGCATAGAGTTAAAATTATCTGGAAAATTCCTTAAATGGTCCTGAAAGTACAGTACTGCCTACTTATCAGTAGTATCATACTTATCAGCTCCCCGAACCATTAGTTTATGTTTCTCTCCGAACAGATATTCAAGATTCCCGCCACCACCCCGCCCCATGGTCATGATAAAATCATCACCGCCCATTTTCCTGGATCTCTAAGCAATGTGTCCTCTTCTGTTAGGGGTCAGAACCCTCAAAACTCATCTGCTCCCTTGGTGTCATCGACAGGTAGCCATCATGTGTTCAATATGAGCAATACAGAGTTACTGCCTGGTCATGAAGCAGCTGCATATAAATGGTCAGGACTTCCTGACACCTGTCTTCTTCCTCAGAGTCAGATGTCACCTTTATGGACAGCCTCTAACAATCCCTTTGCATCTACTACGTGGAGGTCCAAGGGACCAGGAGAGAACCAAAGGTTGATGGAGGAAACCGGGGTTCAGTGCCTGCTTTGGAGGAAGCCACAGATGGCAGTGTTCAGACGCTGTCTTCATTTATACAGTTCTTCCATCTGCAAACATTCACTGAACATTTACAAGGCAAATGGTGTAAATAAAACAACCATGGTGCCTCTCCTCACAGAGCCTACAGTAAGGGGAGGGGGAAGGCACTAATTAAAATATAGTATAAATGCAAAAGCAGGAAAGTATGGGGTGCTACGAAAAGCTCGTAGGACAAGTACATAAATCAGTCCTGGAGGAGGAAGTCAATCAAGGAAGGCTTCCTGAAAGAAGTGATGCCTGAGGTAAAACTTGGGGGTCAAGGAATCAGTCAAGGACTGGAGAAGAAGGTAGAAAGAAGGAAGAATGGTTCCTGGTGATGTAACGTGAGTAGAGACAGAAGCCAAATTGTAAGGGGTTCAGGAATAAATTGCTGTTAAGAAGTAGAGGAAGAATTGGGGACGATTCCTCTATGAAGTCTCACTAAAAGGAGTAAGTTGAGACAGTACTCTGGGGAGAATGCACTATCAAAAGAGCAGTTAAAGAAAATTTTTTTAACGTTTATTCATTTTTGAGAGACAGAAAGAGAGTGCGAGCCGGGCAAGGGGCAGAGAGAGAGGGAGACACAGAATCCGAAGCAGGCTCCAGGCGCTGAGCTGGAACTCATGAACCGCGAGATCATGACCTGAGCCAAAGTCAGACGCTTAACTGACTGAGCCACCCAGGCGCCCCAAAAGAGCACAATTTTAGCACAGTGTTCACTGAGTGGCTTTGCTGAAGGAACATTTAAATCCCTATATCTCTCCCACTGGCCAGACACAGGGAAGCTGGGTACCAGCCATCCCTTACAAAAACACATTTGCAGGAATTTTCACGGCCACTGACAGGAGTTTGAATGATGTAAATAAAGAAGGATAAAGTCGAACACCCACCTCCATGCTCAGTGGCTGGTGCTGGTCCAGCAGATCTTAGCCGAAGCAGGGCTGCAGGAGGTGTTATCTCTGGGGTGCCTGGGAGGCTCCCCAGCCCCAAATTATCCTAGTTAACAACAAACGCTCTCATTAGAGAGAAGCAGACGTTTGGTTAAAATTTGTCCTATTTGCTGTTGTAATGTCAGGTTCTTTGAAAAACACAAGTGTCTCTTAAGGCTGGTGGATGACTCACAACTAAGCCTAAATGAATTCACTGGTTTCTTTGTTCCTTCACGGTGGGGACGGGGAAGCAGTGGGGGGAAGCAGGGAGACAGAAATGAAGAGTGTGGAGAGGCCTGGAAGGGGAGGGAAAGAGTGAACACGAGCTTGTTCCGTTCCAGAAACCACTCTGGTCCCTAAACCCAAGCCAGCTTAACTCAGAGAAAAGGCAAAGAGGAATGAATAAATGGAGCAGACATCTTGCAACGCAAGAGTGTGAGTTTCAAATGCTTGGGGGGCCCTTATTTTTAGTGACGCAAAGCGTTTTAATGATGTAAAATACTCAGAGCTGTTTTGAACGAGTTGCTTCTCTAAGTTGATTCAGTCTCCAAAGGCCCTGCACCAAAGGACTGATATTCATGAGGACGTGATTTCTTTTGAAGTATTTCCAATTTGTGAGTAAAAGTTAGGGTGGCCCACTTATCCCAGTGATAGTCTCATAACTAAGGGAAAGAGCTAAAATCTACTTAACAACCAAATTAAAAAGGGCTGATATCCAGAAAATGTGACCTCTCTGAAGCTGAGCAAACACGTCAATGACAGCTGAAGTTAGCGGATTCATAGCCCAAGAATCACAAACTGGTAGCCTTAGGATTAGATCCAGCCCCACAGGGTTTTCTTGGACCAGATACGGTTCATTTTGCATCTGAACCTCAAGGCCTTGAGACAGGACCCGTTCTCTCCAAGATGGCCCCAGGCCTCATGACTTCCAATTGTTCACAGAAAGCTGTATTTCCACGTTCATATTTCTTACCTGGTTCTTGTAGACAGTTGAGTTTGGGACCACTGGTTCACACAGACTGATATCAAAACTAACCAAACAGCCTCTGTCCTATCAAGGTAGAGCTCCAGACTTCACCATTTCAGGGTAATTGAGCAAAAAGAGCCCTAAAAACCGATAAACCACAACAGTGTGCAATACCACTTGTAATCAGACTCTTAACAAAACAGGAGGCCAAAAACAACGTGGGGCTCACCAGTCCCAAGATAAGCCATGTGACCATGGATCTGAAACCACTTTTTAACAGAAGTATCTGTCAGCAGTAACTGTCTGATATTGCCTTGTCTGATCTGCTCCTACAAAACCCCTGACGTCTAGATGTGACACAACACGAGCCTAGCAGCCAGTATCCAAGGCTGGCTTGGCAAAGGAAACAAGCCATCTATTCAGTGAGCTGTGGCCATGCTATAGTATCTGTGGTATCCAACTACAAACACCAAGTTTGGCTCCAACTACCAACACCCAGTGAATTCATTTAGGCTTAGTTGTGAGTCATCCACCGGCCGTAAGAGACACTTGTGTTTTTCAAAGAACCTGACAGTACAACAGGTTTGCACCCAGCCTTCAGTCAGTCGAGCTTCTTGGTAGCTATTTAAGACATCTGTCACACTTGGGGTGCCTGGGTGGCTCAGTCGGTTAAACATCCAACTCTTAATTTTGGCTCAGGTCATGATCTCATGGTCGTGGGATTGAGCCCTGCATTGGGCTCTGTGCTGAACATGGAACCTGCTTGAGATTCTTGTTCTCCCTCTGCCCCTGACCTGACCTGCTTGTACCATGCTCTCTAATTCTCTCTCTCTCTCAAAAATAAAATAGATAAAATAACCCAATATGGCAGTTAAGCTCCTATCTTTAAAATGTAAAGGTAGTCTTTAAAGGAAAATATGGCCTTATTGCAGTGTTTTAAAAGAAAAATTATACTGGACTTCAATTATTACAGGGACACATAATTACCATAGATTGAAGGCCTGCCTGTAATTAATTTTCTCTAGTTCTTACTCTCAGTGTTCAAGGCTTACCAGACCAGGTCTATGATACCTTAGGGATGCTTTAACGACCTCTGAGAATTTCCCTGTCTGATCTGCAGGGCTGTTGTGCTGCATAGAGAGTATGTCCCAGTTCTCCCTGATAGCACCTATGTCATTGTCATGGGCTCAGGGGGTGCTGATAATCCAATATGCCGGGCTCCATTCACTGTATTATACCATAGCCAGTCACCAAGTAAGAAACAACAGGGAGGAAATAAAACCACACTGAAAGGAAGTCTGTTTAGTAGACACTGTGGCCCACTTGACATCACTTCCATCCCCACAGGCTGCTATCTGAAGGAGAAAATGACCCCAGCCTCACCTCTCATGTTCAGCCCTGACCATTTTAACTCTGCCCCGGTAATCCTATCCCCCTTGCCATAGAGTGACTGGTTTAGGCAACACAAACCTAAGCCACTCAACACCACATTCTACAGCCAATAAACTGGCTTACGATTAGACAAGGACACATGAGAAATTTGCTGGGGGCTTCTGGAGAAGGCCATTTGTTCCACTGTTAGAGCTGCCAAAGCCAATTCTGTCTCTCCTCCTGGATGGTGTGCTGTATGCACAAAGTTAGAATTGCTACAGACATTTAACCATCATGAGAGGAGCTGGCTGAGGATGAAACTCACCACAGAAGGCAAATTGGAAAGAAAATGAGTTCTTGACATCACTGAGCGGCTAAACCAAATCTCGTTCCAGTTATGTAAGCTAATAAAAAATTCTGTTCTGTCTGAGCCAATCTAAGCTGGGGTTTCTCTCTCTTGTACAATAAGAGCCATCACTGATAGAATATTCTGGAAGGTGAATGAGGAGCATGCTTGAGGACTTCTAATCTTGCCTCTGGCTTTAACACATGTCCAGCCCCTAAAGGACAGTGGGTAAAGCAGCCCCAGAATACACAGGTAACCATCACTTCCTCCCCCATTTCCTCAAGTTGGCTGCCTAACAAAGGCCAGGGGACAGCCTGGAACCCTCTCTCTCTGGCAGAGCCAAGTCTCGCCTGTCTGATGGCAGTGGTGGCCAAGCGCAGAGGCCCAAGGTGGGGGATGCTGAGAAACCTCAGTGACATACACAGGGAAGAGGGTCAGAGAGGCAGGACCTGGGTCCTTGAGGTTCCCACCTCCACTCCCAGTATGGCGCTGTCCCACCATCCTTGATGGGGCCTCCTGATGAACCCGATATGGGAACATCCTTGCCACAAGGGATGGCTGCCTTTCTGAAGGGCAAAAAGAGAAAGACTTGCAAGGTAGGAAAAGGTAAAAGCACCCCCAGGAGCACCCACTCTCCTAAAGATCCCAAACCAAAAGACCCCAGGGAACCGTGCTCTCAGGCTCCAGGGAGAAACAAAGAACTTAACTACTGATCCTGATAGTTAGAGGTAGTGGGATTTCAGAGCTCATTTAAAAATAACATAGGCTGGGGTGCCTAGGTGGTTCATTTGGTTGAGCACCCAACTTTGGCTCAGGTCATGATCTCATGGTTCGTGAGTCTGAGCCCCCCGTGGGGGCTCTGTGCTGAGAGCCTGGAGATGGCTTCGGACCTTCTGTCTCCCTCTCTCTTTGCCCCTCCCCCAGAACTTGTGCTCTCTCTCTCTCTCTCTCTCTAAAATAAACATGAAAAAAGAAAAGAAAAAGAAAAAGAACATAGGCAAATGAACATATGAAAGTACCTCTGTTGGCAGAAAGAAACTAAGGAAGGAAGGGAGGAGAGGGAAGGAGGAAATGAGAGGAAGTATTATTCAAAGGGGTGACTGGATGGCTCAGTGGGTTAAGCTTCAGACTCCTGGTTTCAGCTCAGGAATCTTGCAATTGGTGAGTTCAAGCCCCTCATTGGGCTCTGTGCCGACAGCATGGAGCCTGCCTGGGATTCTCTCTCTCTCTCTCTCTCTCTCTCTCTCTCTGCCCTTCCTCCCTCTCAAAATAAATGAATAAACTTAAAAAAAATAAAAGAAAGTATTATACAAATAAATGTACATGCCAAATAAGATGATGTAAACCCCACATCACTTATGCTGAGAGCTTTGTTTTGGAAGAAAGGAAGGAGCAAGCGAGTCGTGGGTGAGTTTTTTTCACACGCTGGGACCGACCTTGTGCCTGTACCTCCTGTTACTCTGTCCGGAGGATCCAGGCTGTGGGAGACGAGAGAGAGGAGACGCTGTGGGGGACAACACGGTCGTTCTCTATACTTAGCACTAGTCTGATGTTCGCCAGAAAGTGAGATTAGAGGATTTGGCCCACATCCAGAGGACAAGGGTCATAAGATCTAAAGGAGCAGGAAGAAGGGATGGGCGGGGAAGGCTTGACCAGGCTCCCAGCAAAGCCAGAGGGCAAAGAATATTGGGCCAAACTGTCCAGGTCCAGCTGCATTTGATGACAACCAGTGGTTACCTCTCCTACCGGCAGATCCTATTTTCAAATTCATTTAAGATAACTTTTACTATTCAATCTTACTAACTCTCATGGCGAGAACTGTGATCCAACACCGTAAGATAGACGTCTTACATTAACTTATATCCAGATAACTGCATAACGAACAAAGGGAGCCTTCCTGAGATTGTAGGTTTCGGGGTTGAACTGCTAGGAAGACCCCAAGGATTTCTCTCCATTATGAAACTGAGGAAGGCATATTTGGTGGAAGGGTCCTCTGAGATAAGAGGTCTGCTCCTTTCTGTGTTTGCCGTGGACGCGCTGAGGGAGGGACCAGGAGGCGCTAACAGAGCTGCCCGGGAAAGCCCACAGCTCCTGGCTTCTTCAGGACCACTGCACTCGGAAGCCTCAGCCTGCGTGTGGTCGCACGTCCCCACAGGGGCAGGCAGGGTGGCAGGAAGAAGGCTGGGTTAAGAGGCACGTTCTCATCCCAGCCCCGTCTGGCTCCATGAGGCTGGATAGCCATGGAACCTGACCTAACTTCTGTGTCCTAAGTTTCATTTGTCAGATGAGAAGATTAGGCTAGATGGAATGGCTTCTCACCTCACGTCTGGGAAAAGTCCAGTGCGTTGTAACTGCCCCCATGGCCTGACTTTATCTGCCCCTCCCCACGTCTCCGGCACATCCGATCAATCCCCTTGCTGTGTTTCAGGAGCACACCAGGACCATTCCCACCTCAGGGCCTTTGTATCTGCTTGCCCCCTGCTTGGAATGCTCTTCCCAGGATAGCCACAGGTCTAGCTTCCTGATACCTTCAGCAGAGACTAATACCACATTCTCGGCGAGGACACACATTTGCAAATCCTCTCTCTACCCCTGCCACCCCACAAAAATGCACAACCATCCTTACCCCCTATTGTAGATTTAAAAAAAATGCTTCCCATCTTAGCACTTAACAGTATCCCACCTACTATACATTTTACTCATTTATTTGTCACCTGTCTTTCCCACCAGAGTGTCAGCATTCCAAGGGAAGGGATTTCTTTATTTCCTTATTTTCTACCTTTCTTTCTTTCTCTTTCTTTCTCTTTCTTTCTTTCTTTCTTTCTTTCTTTCTTTCTTTCTTTCTTTTCTTCCTTTCTTTTTTTAAGAGCAGGGGTTTTCTATCTGCACCCTTCACTGGTGTATTCCCAGTACCTGGAAGAGAGCCTGATACATTACAGAGATTCAGGAAGTTTTGCTGAATGGATGCAGGCACACATGCGTGGAAGGGAGGAGGGGGGTGTATGGCCCTCTACAGTGTCCTCCAGTCCCGAAGTCTGTGGTGCCTCTGGTGAGGGAGCTCTCCTCTGCCACCACTGTACTGGGATGGACTCTATGACCACATGAAATAAGCCAACGCAGGGCCAGATGTGGTATGCTTTCATTGTGCTGTACAACTTCTCACACGCTGCTTCCTGCCAGGTACCCCCTGCACCCTCAGTGACACCAGGACCTCCAGACAGTCTGTAAGAAATTCTTTATATTGGGATTCAGCTCCATTTTCTAGAGTCAAAACTAATATTATGGGGGGGGGGGCGGGTGCTCATGGTTACCCATCTCCTCTCTCTAATTCTTTATGTAAAATTCCTTAGCTTCCCTATTGCTAAGATACCGCAGGATGAATTCAACCTGAAGGTACAAGAGGTGGTGGTGCATTTTCACCGGCTCCACTAGATGGCAACATGGCCAGCCTTGTGCGGGCATCCAAGTGGGAAAACCAGCAACACACACAACTCCAGCTCCCCACAAGCCTCTCCAGTCCTCCTCCACAAGTACCCCTTGCCTTCTCTTCCCTACTAGCCTGGTTATTTTCAACCCGCTCGCATATGGTTCACGCTCACTCACGGAATACATCTGGCTTAATCACTCCAGCGCTAGAAGCTTCACATACGCTTCTTCCTTCTGCCAAAAATGCGTTCCTTACCTCCCTTTGGAATTCCCCGCAAAACTCGCTTTGTCCGCGAAACCTTCCTGGCCGAAACTGGCGCTGATCTCAACTGCATCTACGCCATGAGATACTGTCACAGGCACGTAAACCATTTTTATATATTTGATAGAATGCGCCTGTGCCCATGTGCATATATAGAGAAGGGAGACAGTGAATCACACGCACAGCTCTGGGCATCTGGTAGGCAAATGCACATTTAACATAAATGACGTGCAGGTGACCACTTCCGTAGAAAAGAAGTCCTGTCTCTGAGAAATTGCACCGGCTGCCAAGGTTCCATTAATGGGCCAAGAATCTAGATATACTAATGCCCGCCTACGTCTTCCAATTTCTGATTCCTTCTCTGTATTCAGTGTAAGCTCCAGAAAGCCTTTTGAGCAGAAAAATTTTAGAGAGACTTCATCAAATATCATGCACAGACTTGAACAAATGTGTAAATCTGTATGTAACTTTAAAGGCTATTTAAAATGCTCTATTTCAATGCTCAAAAACTCTTGCAATTTATCTCAAAAATCAACCTCAAAAATCAAATTAAGGCTACGTGTAGCAGCTTTAAATATGGCTGAAAATGAGCCTAAGACATGTTTTAAAAGGCCACGAGCCTATATGTATGCTGGGTAAAATTGTCGATTGGCCGTTAGGGAGAATGGTGACTGCAGAAACAGTCTGACAAACATGTACACAACAGGAGAATAGAAATAAACACCCATGTGTTTGCAGATCACTGGCCAATGCACTGGGAACTAGAGACGTCCTGCAGTTAAGCAGATGGATAAGGCGCAAGGAGAAACTTGAACTGAAAAAGCTAAGCCACCTTCTCAGAGTCCCATTTCTGAAGCATTTCCATCCTTTGTTTACAGACGAAACCATCTACATGCAAACTTCAGATGCCATTTTTTCCACCTACACTATTTCATACCTCCGTCAGCTCAACACCAGGGACCCACACCCAGTTACAGAAAAAAGAAAAGCAGTGATTTGTTCGACACAACCACTTTACAAAGCCGCGACCAAATGTTATTCCCTTGCAGACAGCAACACCACATTACTTAGTCATCTGAACATTCTGCCAAATTCCAACATATTACACCAAGTTAGTCTGAGGGCACTTTTAACTCACCTAGTTTCAGCATTTCCTGCCCCCGTCCTCAGTCAGAAGGACGGCTTCACGGCGTCTTGGTAGTCACAAAGACCAGAGGAACATACACGGCCACTCTGTTGATAGGGATTCTATGGTAACTGTATTGCCTTCAGGAAGAGTCAGCCTTCCCCCGAGAATAATTCCAAAGAATTTATACCATTCTTTAAAAAAAAAAAAAAAAATCCACCATACGTTTACCAAACAAATGCACAGAAGACACTGGTCAACAGCAGTCACTTTAAAAGCTGTCTTGCTTGTTATTCTGGGAGCTGGGTTTCGTCACCTGTAGTGGAATGCATTATGGAGCCTTTAATTGTGAATCCGGAGAGGTCCCCACATCCACAATGGGAAGGGACTGGTTGCTGCCTGCACTGGCTGCCCATAAACTGTGTCTACACAGAAACCCAGGGATTACCTGTGATAGGCGAACAGGAGATAATTTCAAAATCAAGCAGAAACAGGAAGTCTAACGTTTCAACATGCTAGAAAAGAAGAGCCAATACTTAGAAAGAAAAAAAAAAGGCAGCAGTTAGATGCCTGGGGGGGAAAAGAAAAATGACACAAAAGAAGAAAACCAGTTCATTCCTACCTGGCCGGTATAAACATGAATGTCTATTAATAGTAACTGCTGCTTAGACATATTCTTGTTCTGGGTAGAAGTGGAGAACAGAGTTTGGACAATGTTGTGACTTAAAACCATTAGTCTTCTGATTTTGAAAAAATAGAAGGTTTTTATTTTTGTTTAAGATTTTTTTTTTAGTTTATTTATTTATTTTGAGGCAGGGAAGAGGCAGAGACAGAAGGAGGGAATCTCAATCAGGCTCTGCATCGTCTGTGGGGGCTGGACGCAGGGCTCAAGCTCATGGAACCATGAGATCATGACCTGAGCCAAAATCAAGAGTCAGATGCTTAACCGAGTGAGCCACCCAGGTGCCCCCAAAAGAATATAAGGTCATTATAAAGAATGTGTGGGTGACTGTATCCAGGCACACACAAGACACACATGGACATATATAAAGATACATGCATCTATATTATCTAATAGTCTCTTTAGAAGCTTATTGATTTCCCTGTACATTTGATAATCGCTACTACCCACAAATTGTTCCCTTATCTATCCCCACTGAGCAAGATTCTACCAGTCCTGCAAGGCCCAATTCCAAGTGCACTGCCTCAACGAAGACTTTGAGCATCCCAACCAGCATGCGTGATCTCATCCTCTCCCCCCTTTTTTTTTTTAATGCTTATTTATTTTTGAGAGAGAGAGAGAGAGACAGAGTGCGAGCAGGGAAGGGGCAGAGAGAGAGGGAGACACAGAATCCGAAGCGGGATCCAGGCTCTGAGCTGTCAGCACAGAGCCAGAAGTAGGGCTCAAACTCACAAACCGTGAGATCATGACCTGGGCCAAAGTCGGAGGCTTAACTGACTGAGTCACCCAGGAGCCCCTCAGCTTCTCCCTTTAACCCCCATGGCACCTCAGTTCAACTTCCTTGGTAACACATTCCGGGTACCTATCACAGGTTGTCTGTGAATTACCTTTAGGGGCATACCTGTCTTATTCCCAACTACACAGTAGGTTTCTTTCTTTCTTTCTTTCTTTCTTTCTTTCTTTCTTTCTTTCTTCCTCTTGCTTTCTAAGTTAATTTATTTGGAGAGAGAGAGAGGAAAGAGAGAGAGAGAGAGGGTGCACACAAGCACATGCATGATTGTGGGAGGGGCAGAGAGACAGAGAGAATACCAAGCAGGCTCCACACGGTCAGCGTAGACCCCAATGCGGGGCTCCATCTCACAAACCTGTGAGATCGTGACCTGAGCCAAGATCAAGAGTCAGTCACTTAACTAACTGAGTCACCCAGGTGTCCCATACACGGTAGGTTTCTTGATTTTATTTTTATCCTCCATAGCAATAACACTGTCTTGAGCCTACCAGAAACTCAGCAAAAAGGAAGCCAAGTGGAATGCAATGGACAAATATGCTGGAGTCTGCTAGGCCTGGTTCACAGTCCAGCTATGCCACTTCCTGGGTGTTTCTTGTTTTGTTTAATGTTTATTTTTGAGAGAAAGAGCCAGAGTGAGAATGAGAGAGGGGCAGAGAGAGAGGGAGACAGAGAATCCGAAGCAGGCTCCAGGCTCTGAGCTGTCTGCACAGAGCTCAATGAGGGGCTCGAACCCACAAACTGCGAGATCATGACCTGCGCCAAAGTCGGACATTGAACTGACCGAGCCACCCAGATGCCCTGCCACTTCCTGGTTTTATAGTATTGCAAGTTACTTCACCTCTCTGAGCGATTTTATTCTCATTCAAATAAGAATAACATCATCTACCTCACAGAATCCCTATCAGGACGTAAAGAGAACCACGGGATGTACAGTGAGGGATTAAATAGCAACGAGCATTATTGTTGACCTGAATTTTAAACCAAATGCCTACTACTAATTCGGAGAGGAGCCTGAAAGAGATACCAAATCAATGCCAATTTACAAACATATTATCCATTACTTATTTTCTTTATAGCCTACATTATCATGTGACTACCTCATGATGGTTCGAACTTTTACACCTTAGAAACCATCCTTCTTCAATCCTTGTGTTATGTCCCCAAATTCTCACTGGCCCGTTAATGCCATGACAACTTCATCAGAGACTAAGGGTCAGAGAAGATGCCAAGATACTATTCCTCTTGGAAGTCCAAGATTCTAATCACTAGGGGGGCACCCGGTGGCTCGGTTAAGTATCCGACTCTTGGTTTCAGCTCAAGTCATGATCTCATGGTTTAGGAGTTTGAGACCCACGTGAGGCTCTGCGCTGACAGTGCGGAGCCTGCTTGGGATTCTCTGTCTTCCTCCCTCTCTGCCCCTCCCCTGCTCCCACACTCTCTCAAAACAAATAAATAAACATTTTTTAAAAAGATTCTAATCCCTACGACCTTGCAGACACTAACGCATTGGCAATTCCAAGCTACACAGTTTTGTTTTGTTTTTTTTAATTTTTTTTTCAACGTTTATTTATTTTTGGGACAGAGAGAGACAAAGCATGAACAGGGGAGGGGCAGAGAGAGAGGGAGACACAGAATCGGAAACAGGCTCCAGGCTCTGAGCCATCAGCCCAGAGCCTGACGCGGGGCTCAAACTCACGGACCGCGAGATCGTGACCTGGCTGAAGTCGGATGCTTAACCTACTGCGCCACCCAGGCGCCCCTACACAGTTTTTGTAAAGAGCAGAAATACCACGTCTAAACAGAGGAACTGTTCTCTCATGTTTCCTTAAAATACTACCTTGGTGGTAGCTGCATGGCTACGTGGCTGCCAAGAACCACTCTGTCCACTACTGCTGGAGAGGAGAAGCAGCACCGTGAAGGGGAGGGAAGACTGGAGGAAGAGGCGTACAGAATCACAGCGGCCAACATGGCGGCAGGGCCCTGTCGCACATGCTCCAGGCATAGTCAGGGAGGGCCAATTTCTGCTTTTGGAGAAAGCTCTCCAGCAATGGAGAATAAAATCAACACATCGGGATGGGTTACAAACTAGACGGCGGGGCGGGGGGGGGGGGCATATCCTTAAGACATCCCTCCCTCTTCTCTCCCTTGAGACCAGAATGCCTCGATCTTATAGGCTCGGATCCATTCAAAGTTTGCTGCTTCAAGAAGTCCCAGCATCTGTAGTTAAAATATTCAGCTCACTTCCTTCATTTGGGAAGAAAGAGCCACAGAACTAAAGATCAGGAAGATTCATGGAACAAAACAGCTTTATGTAAAACAATATCAAACCTGCTTGGGATTCTCGGTCTCCCTCTCTCTCTGCCCCTCCCCCCCTTGCGCTCTCTTCTCTCTCTCAAAATAAATAAATAAACAAACTTACAGAAAAAAAAAAAAAGCTTTAAGGGACGCCTGTGTGGCTTTGTTGGTTGAGTATGCGACTGTTGGTTTCAGCTCAGGTCGTGATCTCACAGTTCATGGGATCGAGCCCCACATGAACTCTGTGCTGACAGGTGTGGAGACTGGGATTCTCTCTCCCCCTCTCTCTCCAGCCTCCCCCACTTACACTATCTCTCTCTCTCTCTCTCAAAATAAATAAATAAACTTTAAAAAAAAAAAAAAGCTGTAAGGGGTGCCTGTGTGGCTTAGTTGGTTATGCATCCGGCTCTTGGTTGCAGCTCAGGTCATGATCTCAGGGTTTTGTGAGTTTGAGCCCCATGTCAAGCTCTGTGCTGACAGTGCAGAACCTACTTGGGATTCTTTCCTTCTGTCTCTCTCTGTCTTCTCCCACTGGTTCTCTCTCTAAATAAATAAATAAATAAATAAATAAATAAATAAATAAACTTAAAAAAAACAACGTCTAACTCTTTTCAGTTGCCTTTGTAGCTATGAATACAGCTCTTGTATGCTTTCTTAGGACTTGCAAATTAAGCCACTCAAGGTCGATTCAAGGACCAAGAACTGTGGTGGTGTCCCAAAGCTGGAGCATCACTAATTCAGAGAGGAGCCTGAAAGAGATACCAAAAGAGATACCTGCTCTGAGGCAGGGAAGGGAGAGGACACAGCCCTGGAAACTCTGCCTGGGGGCCCAGGGACCGAGGAATCTGTCCAGATCCAGCTTTGCTAGGGAATGCACAGGGACATGTTTTCTGGTGAGCACAGCTCTGCAGCTGAAGCAAACTTCTCAGCACCCCAACGCCTGCAGTCACCCGCTCCTGGCACTGCTGATGACAGAAGCGCTCTGGAGTTTCACCGTGATCCTAAATAAGTCATCGTTAGGCAAGCCTGGGTCCATCTATGAGATCTGCAGCCACATGACAGTGGCAGGTAGAAAACCAGATTCTCTTCTTGGGTATGCATGTGCTCTGTGCTATCTAGGCATCTCAGAGCAAGGCACTATCACTGAAATCATTTCACTGTCCCCACACCCAGGGAAAGTGGGTGGCAATCCCAATTTCCAAAGAGACTGGAAGAGCTAAAGAGGTTAAGCAGCACAGTCAACAGGACGTCGCAAGCCCTGCCCTCCCAGAACAATCTCCGGAGCACACACCATCTCTGGCCTAGTTTCATCGACTGCTCATGACATACCCCCGTGAACAAGATTGCCTGACAGTCACCCACATCCTTATCAGCAGCACATTCATCACCAGAGCATTCGTGAAATTGGTGCCTGCATGAAAAAGATACCTGCATTTGTTTCCTTCATCCGATTTTACAGCCTGAGAGACAGAACTGGAAATGTCTACAAAACACCTTGACCTTCATGCTCTGGCCTTTCCAAGACGCTCCCTAGTCCCTGGGATATGCTACCATGGCTGCCACGAAGAATGATGACCCTGTCCCCGCCTTAGGTCCTCTCCAGACCTCCTCTCCTCTGCCTCCTCCAGCCACCTCAACTCTTTCAGCAGCGTCCCTAAAGCCACGGCCCCAAATAATTTGACTTGCTTCCCTTTGACCCTCGTCTCCTCTGCAAGGAGGAAGCAGTCATGGGCAAAGCAGGGCTGAGCGTGAGTTATTCTAGAAGAGTGAGTGCCCCAGCTTGGGAAGGTACTCCAGAAGCATTGCACAGATGCTGTCGCAGAGACGGCGGGCGGTCGGACTCACCCTCTCTCACCAAAGGAGGTTTGCACCGGCAGAGAAGCCCGTGGTTTGTGCCTAGACAAGGCTGCGAAAATCTCGCCAGTGTCCGGCACCCTCTCGATGCCAGCAAGTGTGTGTGATGTCTTCCCTACGTTCACCCCGTCCTCACCAAAACCTCAGGAGGTGGGCACCCTGTTGTCCAGGTCACAGGTGAGGACAGGGAGTTCCCTAAATGTAACATGCCTGCTCAGGGCAGTGCCAGCCTGTGAACCCAGGTATGTCCTGAGCGAAATCTGTTGGCTTTTTTCTCTTAATATCGTATCATGGAAAGCATAAATAGGTCAGTGTCTAGAAAATAAAAAGAACACCTGCTAACCCACCTTTCAAAGCCAGGAAAGCAGTAAGTGAAACAGGGTGAGTTGGAGCTGTGGTGGGGGAAGGGGCAGCGCTGGCATCAGAACAGGACTGGGAAGGAGATTTCTCAGATCTGTTATGAGGTCTGCTGCCGTTCACAGCCTCCCCCAGAAAAGAGCTGCACAAAAAATAAGTTGCGGGATTGGGGGGGTGGTGCCTGGGTGGCTCAGTCGGTCAAGCATCCGACTTCAACTCAGGTCATGATCTCATGGTTCATGAGTTCAAGCCCTGCATCGGTCTCTGTGCTGATGGCTCGGAGCCTGGAGCCTGCTTCAGATTCTGTGTCGCCCTCTCTCTCCGCCCATTCCCCACTTGCACTCTGTCTCTCTCTGTCTCAAAAATAAACAAACATGTTTTAAAAATTTTTTTTAAAAAGTGTGGGAAGGCAGATCTTTCTATCAGATCGTATGTAGTTTCTATGGTTTAAGTATAAATTTTATAAAATGCTACTCAGAGCCCCCACCCCTGCCAAAAAAACAAAAAGAAAAAAACCACCACTTTTATTTCTTAAAATTCACACAACTTCAGGGATGGCAAGACCTCTGATATCATCTAACCTTTCTTTTTTTTTTTTTTTAATTTTTTTTTTTTCAACCTTTATTTATTTTTGGGACAGAGAGAGACAGAGCATGAACGGGGGAGGGGCAGAGAGAGAGGGAGACACAGAATCGGAAACAGGCTCCAGGCTCTGAGCCATCAGCCCAGAGCCTGACGCAGGGCTCGAACTCACGGACCGCGAGATCGTGACCTGGCTGAAGTCGGACGCTTAACCGACTGCGCCACCCAGGCGCCCCTATCATCTAACCTTTCTTCACAAGCAAAGAAAATGAAGCAGCCTGGTGTACCTGAGTGGCTCAGTCGGTTAAGCATCCAACTTCAGCTCAGGTCATGATCTCAATGTTCGTGTGTTCTAGCCCCATGTAGGGCTCTGTGTTGACAGCTCAGAGCCCGGAGCCTGCTTCAGATTGTGTCTCCCTCTCTCTGTGCCCCTCCCCCGCTCATGCTCTGTCTGTCTCTCTGTGTCTCTCTCTCTCTCAAAAATAAGTAAACATTAAAAAAAAAATGAAGCAGCCTGAGGAAGCTGAAAGCCGTGCCCCAAATCACACCGCTAGGCTGGTTAGCTGTGCAGCTGTGGTGAGAACGGGATCCTAGGACTTCAGAATGAGCATTTATGTCTGTCTTCCTCAGACACAAAGCCCTATTCGCACCGGCACCACCCATGAAAACACTAAGATCAGCATTTACAAGGCAAAACACACTGAGCGTCTGCTGCAGTAAATATGCTGGCACTTGAATGCAGCTTCCTTTCTGTTGAAATGCATATAAACGGAGTCCTGACACTTTATAGCATTCTTCCACTGCAAACCCGCATGTAAAACTGAGCAGGATCCCTAGTGATAAAATACTAAACTAATGAAACTTTCCATTTGCCAAGGAAAAACCCTCCAATTGCCGAGTCAATTTCTCTATAAATTTCTAGTATTTCTAGTTAATAGGCAACATCTGATATTTCCCGAGCTGAATTCCTCAACGTTCCTCCACTGCCAAACCCAATTATTTTCCTCTCTGTTTTAACCTCTCTGGGTTCCAACACTACCATGTTTGTGGTCACTGCTGATTCCGCTCTCAGCTTGATGGTCACTCATTCACCAAGTCCTGCTGCCTTCCCACCATGCTTTGGCTGTTTTCATCTCATTTTCATTGGGATGCTGTTAAACTCCTGCGTTAAAGGGGGCACAAGGCGGTTGGTTGGTTCCTTCCTTCCTTCCTTCCTTCCTTCCTTCCTTCCTTCTAATGTTAATGTATTTATTTTGAAAGAGAGTGAGTAGAAGAGGGGCAGGGAGAGGGAGACCAAGAATCCCAAGCAGGCTCCACGCTGTCAGCACAGAGCCCCATGCGGGACTCGAACTCATGAACCATGAGATCATGATCTGAGCCAAAATCAAGAGTCAGATGCTTAACCGACTGAGCCACCCAGGCGCCCCAAGGTGGTTTCTTGAAAAGACAACTTTCCAGGGGATGCCAGCACGCAGTTCCACTCGCCCTTCTTCCTTCAGAGAGAGAGAGCTGGGTCATTATGTAGTTTTTATCCCTGTGGCTATTTTCAAACCTAAAAGACTGACATTCAAAAACTTTTCAATTTAGAGAATAATCCGAAACTTCAGCCACATATTGAGTAAAATTTCCCAGATATTCCCCTTCAGGAGAAACACACATGGGGTTTGCCCATTTGCAGGGAAAGGGTGCTGTGTCACCCACTTCAGGGTGACATATGTCCCCAGAGTGCCTGTGCACATGCAGCCAACACAGAGCCACCTGTCCTCTGTACCATCTTCCTCAGCCTCACAACTGAACACGTTTACCCAACGGCAAGCTGACACCACTCCTGCCACGTGTGACTGGGAGTGGACACGGTCAGCAAACCACCTCTAATCCCCTGGGGAGAGGCTGGAGCCCCATTTCCCCTTCCCATGGGGCTGTCAGATGAGAAGGGGGCCATGGGAGCCCAAGACCCCTATCCTGTGATATATTTCTGGCCCCCCTGCTCTATGTTCTCATCACCCGAGGTTCTTCAGGGCAAAGGAGGGCACATGAGCGGGTTCAATCTACACTGGTGCTCACTGGTCCAGCAAAGGGGTGGACCCAGACTAGATTCGTATGCTTCCTCGCTCCATAACAGCTTTCTCTTGTGGGGCTCCGTATCTCACCTACCCACTGGTCATTCAGACTCAGGGTCACTGCGGACCCCTCGCTCCCCCTACCCTCCCCCAAATCCTCCTGTTCCGCCCTCCCCAGCTGCCCCTCCGGCCTTCTCTGTCACCCCAGGTGTCATCCTCTGGCCTGCACTCCCCTCTCCTTCCACTTAGTCACCCTCCCAGGATATCTTCCCCAAGTGCAGTTCTGTCACCTTAACACCACCACCTGTGCCAAGAAGTACATTTAAAAGGTGCTTCCACATCGTCACTTACCATGTCGCCCTCTGGGGGGCCACGTGCAGTGCTTCCCTGCTGCTCATGGGTCAGAGTCCACACTGGCATGTCAAGGTTTCAGGTGGCCCCGAATCCTGGCCGCAGAGTATTTCCCATGGTCCTCCCACTGGGCCTCCGCTCACCCCCATGCCCCGGCCCCTTGGGTCCTTTCCACCATCATCAATTACAGAGCCCGAGGCTCAGCTCACGCGGGGCCTGGGTGATGCTCGGAGCCAGTGGTCAGCTCTCACTTCTGTCTCCCTATGCCACTCGGAAGTTTCGTACAGCATTCAGCACATTTTGCTCCAAGGGATAGCCCCTGCTCTGCACATTTCCTTATCCACACTACACTGCACATTCTTGGACGTCAGGGAGACTTCTCCATTCATTCAACAGAATCAACCTGCATTTATCCAGTACCTACTGCATGCGAGGTACGGATTTAGATGCTGGGAACACGGTGGGGAGGAGAATACATGAGGAAGCCTGAGCTACAGAACTGACTTTCACTGGTGGGGGGAAGAAATGGCAGCCAACAAAACACACAAATAATTAAAGGACAAGATGGTGGGGCGTCTGGTGGCTCAGTCGGTTCAGCATACGACTCTAGATTTCTGCTCAGGTCATGATCTCGGGCCTGGTGAACTCTAGCTCCGCATCAGGCTCTGTGCTGATAGCATGGAGCCTCTTTGGGATTCTCTCTCTCTCCCCTCTCTCTCTCTGCCACTACCTTGCTCATGCTTGTTCTCTGTCTCTCAAAATAAATAAGTAAATAAATAAATCTTAAAAAAATAACCATAGTCCATGCCTGGATGGCTGGACAATGGAATTAAAAAAAGAAAAAAGAGGGGCGCCTGGGTGGCTCAGTCGGTTAAGCAGCCGACTTCGGCTCAGGTCATGATCTCGCGGTCCGTGAGTTCGAGCCCCGCGTCGGGCTCTGTGCTGACAGCTCGGAGCCCGGAGCCTGTTTCAGATTCTGTGTTTCCCTCTCTCTGACCCTCCCTGTTCATGCTCTGTCTCTCCCTGTCTCAAAAATAAATAAAACGTTAAAAAAAAAAAATTAAAAAAAAAAAAAAAGAAAAGAAAAAAGAAGCGGGGGGTGGGGTTACATCTGGGTGACTCAGTCGGTTAAGCATCTAACTTCGGCTCAGGTCATGATCTCACAGTTCGTGGATTCGAGCCCCACATCGGGCTTTGTGCTGACAGCTGGGAGTCTGCAACCTGCTTCAGATTCTGTGTCTCCTTCTCCCTCTGCCCTTCCCCCACTCACGCGCTCTCTCTGTCTCAAAAATAAAAACCAAAAAAAAAAAAAAAAAAGGACAGATGGTGAGCAGTGGCAGACTGGAAACAAACAGAGTGTGATGGAGACCACCCTGGCAGAGGTGGCCTCAGAGGACAATGCCAAGAGCCAGAGGAAGAGCAGGCTAGGCAGTGGGAAGAGCAGGTACTCCAGCCAAAACAGGACAATGTCAGCACGCTTCAGGGGGGAAAGGGGCAGAAAGGGGGCCGGTGTGGCCACATGGGGGAAGCATGGGGGAGATGGGCGTGGGGAGCAGATGGGAGTCAAGCATGGGCCAGCACAGACAGTGCCATACAGGACATGGTGAGAAGTTTATATTATACAGTGGGAATATAAAGCAGGTCAAATTGTCTGGAAGGCAAAGTGGCAATAAAGATCAAAACCTGAAAACTCCACACGCCCTTTGAGCCACTTCCAAGAATACCTCCAATGAAACAGGGACAAGTGTGGGCAGCTGTAGTACGAGGGAGTTGTGTGGGGTTCTAATAATGCCAGAGCCTGGAAACAGCCCCGCTGTCCAAACGGAGGATCGGCTGAAGTGAATTATGGCACGTCTGTATAATGGCATGTAATACAGTCTTTCAAAAGGATCGTGTCAAGTAATTAATAAGATGGGAACTCTTCACAAAGGCTACAAAGCAATATATAAAAGAAATTTTATTAAGTACCATATAATTTTTGTAGAGAAAAACTAGAGGCATACAGGAAAAGCCTGGAGTGATATTCACAAACTTTTTTTCTGGGTGGTGAAATTAAGGAGTATCTTTTTTTTCTCCCTTCCCCCTCGCTCCCATTTTTCATTTTTTGAGTCAAATTGTAGTTGATAGATACATGACACAAGCATGTGAAACTTTTGCAATAAAGATTTTAAAAAGTTTTTTGTAGGGGCGCTGGGTGGCTCAATCAGTTAAGTGGCTGACTTCGGCTCAGGTCACGATCTCATGGTTTGTGAGTTCGAGCCCCACGTCAGGCTCTGTGCTGATGGCTCAGAGCCTGGAGCCTGCTTCAGATTCTGTGTCTTCCTCTCTCTCTGCCCCTCCCCTGCTTGTGCTCTGTCTGTCTCTCTCCTCTCAAAAATAGATAAACATTAAAAAACTTAAAAAAAAAAAAAAAAAAGCTTTTTGTTTTTAAAACCTGTGAGTGATAAGAAGGTAGAGCAGGGTGGATATCCTAGGAGATCACAAAAATAAACAGAGGTTGCTGATCCAAAGACGGGTCAGGGCAATCTTCAGTCTTAGGGAATCTTCAAAGCAAAACAGAAAACAAACCAGAAAAACTCCCTAGAACTTAGGGCAGGAAGTGTGTCATTCTCTTCTGGCTTACCCTCTGACTCAGCACTGACGGTTGGTCCCTCCAATCCTCATCCTGAAGAGGTCACAGATAAGAGTTGTTGGTTTTTTTTTTTTTTTTTTTTTAAGTGTATTTGTTTTGAGAGAGAGAAAAACATGTGAGTGGGGGAGGGGCAAAGAGATGGGGAGGAAGAGAGAGAATCCCAATCAGGCTCATACCGTCAGCACAGAGCCCAAAGCCAGGCTAGAACGCACGAACCATGAGATCAAGACCTTAGCCAAAATTGGATGCTTAACCACCTGGGCCATCCAGGTGCCCCCAGGTAGGAGTTTGAAGAGGACGGAGGGGGGAAACCTCACCCAGTAAGTAGCTCCCAGCCCCGCAGGCGAAGTCTGAAATACAGACCAGGGTCTTCTAAGGAAAAAACCCTTCCTCATTCTCCTTTAGATTCTTGACAACAGAGACCGAAAGTCCTATGTATATCACTACAAGTTAAACATGATTAAGTTCTTGTCTATTCCTTTTAAATAAGATCAACTTAAGATAAGACCAGGCACACTGTGTTCTAGCCTCCTTCCCAGACAGGTTTAAAAAATTCAATAAACAGTTCAGACAAGTCACAGCAAGTCGCAGGTATTTGGAGCCTGGCTTACGCACGCTCACGTTGAAAAAGTTCACCACAGAGGCGCAGGCCGTGGCCAGTCTGCCTCCCCGCTTGCCACTAGGTCATGAGGGTGGTTTGCTTTCTCTGCCCTGTTTGGCAGCCTCCTAAGCACAGCACTCAATAGCCATTCAAAGAGCACAGATGATTTGCTAGAAGATGCCCACAAACTTCTCTTAGTTCCATGTTTTTTTGTTTTTTTTTTAAATAACCCCCTGGAAACTACAGAGCTGAGGGGAAACACATACCCAGGACTACTGAACAAAAGAGAAAAAATTTGTTTATGTTTATTTTGAGAGACAGGGCAAGAGAGTGAGCAGGGGAGGGGCAGAGTGAGAGAGAGAGAGAGAGAGAGAGAGAGAACCCCAAGCAAGCTCTGTACTGTCAGCACAGGGTCTGATGCGGGGCTTGAACCCATGAACCATGAGATCATGACCTGAGTTGAAGTTGGATGCTTAACCGATTGAGCCACCCAGGTGCCTCAAAACAGAAATTTTTGACTCTGGAAAACTTTCAGTTTTTAAGGCAAGGCAAATCAGAACTGGGGGACAAGGACAATTACCATCCAGGGCTATCACCTTCCCACATTTACTCAACAAATATCTATTGAGGTCTTACTGTGCCCCATGGTGGCCCTGAGGATTCATGATACACAAGGGGCCAGAGGAGGTTCTGTGTGTGTGCTGGGGTGATGGGATGGGGGTGTGGAAGGAAGGAAGCAGATACTTCCAAGAAATTCCAACAGGTATAGCACCATTGAGAACAGGTTATTAAGGATCCTTCCTATAAGCGCTGTTTAAAAGTTTAGATTCTGTCAAATCCCAATAAGGCATCTTAGTCAGGAGATGACACAATCAGATGGATATTTTATAAAGACCAATGTCAGCTCAGGAGGCCAGACTGCCCTAGGGGTGGGAGGGGGGTGGGGCACACCGTCTGTCCTTGAAGTCATCTAGGTAAGAGGTGATGGTGGTAGCCTAGTCGTGGTTGGTGGCAGGAAACAGTGAGAAGCAGTATACAGATTCTATGGCTATGTGTGTGTGTGTGTGTGTGTGTGTGTGTGTGTGTGTATATTTTTTTTTTTTTTTTTAAGTTAATGAGACAGAGAGTACTGGAGGGACAGAGAGAGAAGGAGAAAGAATCCCTAGCAGGCTCCGCACCATCATCACAGAGCCCAACATGGGGCTCGAACTCACAATCCATGAGATGATGACTTGAGCTGAAATCAAGAATCGGATGCTCAACCAACTGAGCCACCCAGGCATTCCTACAGCTACTTAACATTGGTAATGTTGATCATATTGGCAATGGATAGGACATAGTGGGGAGATAGGGGAAGATTCCTTGCAGGTTTCGGGATAGTCAGCTGGATAATCTACTGGAGGAAACTGGGAGAGAAGGTCAGTTCACCTCATTTCACATCGAAATTGAGTTGTCTATGAGACATTTGTGCTGTGGAGCATTCTGCAGCTGCACATGCAGGTCTAGAACCTAGACAAGAGATTGGGCTTGAAATATAAATTTGGAAGTCACTGCCATTTAGGGGATCTGAAGGCCCAGGAATGGGTAAGATGGCCGAGGAAGACAGTAGAGTCAGAATAGCAGAACAGCCAGACCAAGCCCTAACATATCAATATTTAAGGGACAAAGAAGAGGGAGGGGACTTCAAAGGAGATGAAAGGGAACAGAGAGAAGCTAGAAGATAATCAGGAGAGTAGATCATCAAAGAAAAGTCTGTATGTAGAAAACAGGAGCGGTAGGCACTTGACTGAACAGACGAGAAGAGACAGAAGGGTGTCCATCCACCTATCACTAAAATGCTCTATTTCTTCCCACCCTTCTCTATTTTTGGAGTCCTCTGTGAGCAGACAGGGACCCACACAAGAGGGAGGAAGAGAGTACATTCTGAGATAAACTTAGCAGTGGATTCTGGCTACAGCCAGCATGGTCCTGCTCACAGGTGAGAAAAGGCATCAGGAGCCACAGGAGTGACAAGACACAAGGTTCCGAGACCAGGCCTCAAGGAGTGGCGCTGTTTTTCAGAGTATGTTGGCCATCTATTAGGTACAGGCATGGTTTCTGGTGCTGGGATAGAGCAGTGCAAAAAGTTCCACTGAAAGAGCTAGAAACACAGCATGTCAAACAGAGATAAATGAGAAGAAAGGACAGAGGGAGGGGAAAGGGGAGCATTCTGGATGGGCCTTCTCCTGGGGCAACATCTGAGCAGAAGCCTGAGAGGAGAGTGGGAGACAGCCAAGGAACAAGTGCAGGGGGTAGGGAGCAAGGACCCCCCAGGCAGAGGGAGGGGGGGGGTGCAAAGGCTCTGAGGTAGACACAAGCTTGGAAAGTGTGAGGAACAGCAAGGAGGCAGTGTGGCCTGACAGGACTGAGGGAGGCGGGAGTGTTGAGAGATGAGGTTGGGGAGTTGGGTGGGGCCATGTCAAGGGAGCCTTGTGGCTCATGGTCAGGAGTACAGACTTTTTGACTGTGATGGGAACACATAGGAGGGTGGGAAGCAAGGAAATCACACAGGCTGCTGGGTTTTTTTTTTTTAATGTTTGTTTGTTTGTTTGTTTATTTAGAGGCAGAAAATCTTATTGATTGATTGATTGATTGGCAGAGAATCCTAGGCAGGCTCTGTACTGTCAGCACAGAGCCCCACTCAGGGCTCAAAACCATGACCTGTGAGAGCCTGACCTGAGCCGAAATCCAGAGTCAGACACTTAACCAACCGGGCCACCCAGGCACCCCAACAGTCTGCTGGGTTTTATAAGGTCATTCTGACTACATGGGATGAAGTGGCCAAGGCAGGCAGGCAAAAGCACAAGAGGAGTGATAGTAGCAGAAGAAGTAGGTAGAGGTGGGAGATACATATGTGGAAGGAAAATGGACAGGACTTGCTATTGGATTAGCTGGGTAGCCCCGAGGGAAGGAAGGAACTCAAAAGGTCACCTAGGCTTTTAGCCTGAGCGCTGTGTATCCAATGTGTGGACTGAGCAGGGCAATCAAAGGGGACGAGGTTGGGATGCAAAAGGGGGCCGGTGAAATCAAGGTGCCCATCCCTAGAGGAAGGGCAAAGCAGACAACAGAATAATCGAATAACCTGGCACTTGGGAGAGATGTATTACACATATTAATTTGGGAGTCATTACCTGGATTTGGTATCGATTCCATGGGACCTGATAACATCACCTGGATTCTTAATGCTGGCCACACATTAGTGCAGTCAGGTCACAAAGCATAGAAACAAAACATTTTATCAACTGATGTTCATGGCCCTCCCTGGGGATTCTGAATTAATTTGAGTTCTCAGGGCCCACCCACTCGCACATTTTCAGCAGCCCCAAGCCAGGTTAAGAAACGCTGCCCAGAGAGTGTGGAGAAGAGTCAAGGATGGAGCTGGCCCACCACAGGATGTAGAGAACTTCCAAAGACAGGTTACTGAGGTAGATGGAAAAGTGGAAGGCGAGAAGGCATTTTAAGAAGAGGGAGGGGTGGACGACGCAGAATAGTGCGGAGGCTCAGGAAGTTGAGGATGGAGACGCGGCCACGGGATTGGTTTCCAGAGGAAGTCTCTGGTGACCTTAACAGAAATGATTTTGGAGAGCAAAGGGCTGAGGAGGGGTACCAAGAAGGGCAGACCATAGGCAGAGACAACTCTTTTGGGAGTTCCACCAGAGCGGAGAGCAGAGAAGCTGGGCTGGAGCTGGCAGGCTACTTTGGCTTGAGGAATTTTGTTTCTCATGTGCACCTTAAGGCAGTTGATAAAAAAATGAAGATGCTCCCACATGGAGAAAGAAGCTGATGCTGTAGAAGAGGGGGTATAATTGCAAGAGGATTTCCAGAAGATGGGGGAGAAAAAAACCACTGGGCACCCTGAACTCTTGAATCTGAAATTTTCCTTCAGAGGCTGGTGTCTTCACTGTTTACTTTTCAGGGGATATAATATGTCCTAAAAAATCACAGAGTGGCTGGACTGGAAAGGAACCTAAAGATCATCTGGTCCAATCCTCATTCCCAGGTCCGCTCAAATTCCTATGTTCTGTCCCATTCATGGTCTTTCTGACATCCTCCTTTGGAAGGGAATTCGTACACCTGACCCACTTCATCGTTCCATCCACCCCTAGCATCCACTAAGCCATAGTTCATGAACTCTTTGCACATTCCCTGAAACGAGCCAGAATCTGTTTTCCCATATTCCAATCTATTGGCTCTAGTCATGTGCCTTCCAGTTATGTGTCTTTCAAACTTTCTGAACTATGAACTCTTGCCCCACCCTGTGAATCCCATATTTCCAAACCAGTTATTTTTTGCATGTATGGACAAACAGCTTCCCATTCTAGAAAATATGTAGACAGGGTTTACCAATCCACTTAGTTGGTCTCCATTACGATAAAGGTATAGACAAACATATTGCAATAAAAGTTATACCAATATATATACGAATAACCCGCAACAGCCATGACTGTCCAAGAAACCAAAATTTGTACTTCAAGATTTGGGCTTCATCTACTCAGTCCTTAAGCACTAATTTGATTCTCATCTTAACCACCTGACCCCAATTCCAGAGAACAATACCCCCCCCAACACAGACAAACACACACACACCCCACATATACACACTCACTCAGACCCTGAGGTAGGAAAATATTTGACCAATTATTATTAAGCACACCTGTTATGAAGCAAAAACTTCGTATTGGTTCTCATGACAATTAATTGAACGTTAGGAAAAAAATCTCTACACTGTAAACATGGATTAATTTCCTGAATACTTCATACAACAAAAACTTCAAAGGCAGAGGAAAAACTTGAATGTTTACACATGCAAAGAGAACTGTCTAAAATGCAATTATAAATTAAGTCAAAAGCACAGCTATAAAAGCCAGGCTTGACTTAGGGAATCATCACTAAAACTCAGTGAAGAAACAGGATACATTATTCCAACACTGACGTTTCGAATATTCACGCCAAATATCACATGAACTGTTACTCTTCTAGTCTTAATTTAAAACATTCCAACCAATAGGTGTAAAAGGGACACAGCACACCAAAGTATTGGCTTAGTGCCCCAAGTTACACTAAACTAGGCTAAACAATTTTTATAGTTGTTATAGTAATTAATGCAAAATGCACACAATAGGGCTTGAAATGTTTATTGAATGAATGAATTGATTATATTGAAGTCACAGTTAATGCAATAGGAAAAGAAAAAAAAAACAGGAGAACACTGAAAAATGATTATAGTCATAACCCCAGATTCATACACATGAAATGATTTCTAGAAAAAAAGTTTGATGTAGTTAACATAGAGCATTAAAGGTACCACTTGAAATCTTAAAGGAACAACAACAAAAAACAATCAGCTGTCAACCACTTGCATAATAGGATCAGTGAATTCAGAGCAACTTCAAGAGCTGATAACTATGTACTTTTGTCAGTTTTGGGGAACACAGGTTTGAGTATATTTAATATGTCATATTTATACTCCTTATTAAAATTTGCTGCCTCAACTAAACACTTTAAAACTTCACAAGTGTGTACACACACACACATACACAACATTTTATTTGTGGCAAAGATCCTTAGTGTGTCACACTCAGGAAACCTGGATTTGTCCAGAGTGAGATAGAGTTCATGAGATTAATTATACAATATAATAAATATAGGTTAAAGTTAACCTGCCATGAAAGTATTCCTGAATGTCTCAAAATCAAAGAAAACTGCACTGGGCTCAATTTAAAAATGTTTTTCCTGGGAATGCAAACTGGTGCAGCCATTCTGGAAAACAGTATGGAGGTCCCTCAAAAAATTAAAACTGAAACTATCCTATGACCCAGCAATTGCACTACTAGGTATTTATCCAAGGGATACAGGTATGCTGTTTCAAAGGGGCACATGAACCCCAACGTTTATAGCAGCACTATCGACAATAGCCAAAGTATGGAAAGAGCCCAAATGTCCATCGATGGATGAAGGGGTAAAGAAGATGTGGTATATATATAGAATGGAGTATTACTTGGCAATCAAAAAGAAGGAAATCTTGCCATTTGCAACTACATGGATGGAACTGGAAGGTATTATGCTAAGCAACATAAGTCAGTCAGAGGAAGATAAATATCATATGACTAAGATACAAAACAGATGCACATAAGAGAAGGGAAGCAAAAATAATACAAAAACTGGGAGGGGGACAAACAGAAGAGACTCTTAAATATGGAGAACAAACTGAGGGTTGCTGGAGGGGTAGTGTGAGGGGGGACAGGCTAAATGGGTAAGGGGCGCTAAGGAATCTACTCCTGAAATCATTGTTGCACTATATGCTAACTAACTTGGATGGAAATTTAAAAAATAAATTAAAAAAAAGAGAAATGAAAAAAAAAATGCCTTTCCTAGCCTCTCAGCCAAGTGAAAGGCAAGAAAAACCAAAGAACTCTTACCAGCACATCAGATCAGTTTTTTTTTGTTTTGTTTTGTTTTTTTTCAATGTTTATTTATTTTTGGGACAGAGAGAGACAGAGCATGAACGGGGGAGGGGCAGAGAGAGGGGGAAACACAGAATCGGAAACAGGCTCCAGGCTCCGAGCCATCAGCCCAGAGCCTGACGCGGGGCTCGAACTCACGGACCGCGAGATCGTGACCTGGCTGAAGTCGGACGCTCAACCAACTGCGCCACCCAGGCGCCCCACATCAGATCAGTTTTATAGACCATGTATAACCACTTTCAAATGGTTCACTCCCTCACTTTAGAAAATCGTTATATTATATTAGAAAACAAGCATTTTATAAGCGTATTTTAAAATTGTTTATTTTGGCTAATTTTTATGGGTTTAATTTTCTTAATTTTGGTCTTCTTCCAAGCCATTCAAGTACAACCGATGTAGGCAACCACTGGAAGAGATCCTGCCCCAAAAATCGGAACCAGCAGCTGCACCAGCTACAAGGACAAGCCAGGACCACATCATTGGACCACCATGACAGCAGACACAGGAGACACTCAAGGGGGAGGGGCATTTACTAAGCCAGATTCTTCTCTTCATCTTGCTGGAAGGCCAACAATGTAAACTTCTACATACTATTATTTCCTCACAATGGGCATATACATTGCTCTGGCATGTCCTGTTTTTTTTTATATAAATGTATTCTTTTCTTTTTTTAAAAAAAAAGTTTATTTATTTTGAGAAAGAGAGAGAAAGCGGGGGAGGGGTGGACAGAGAGGGAGACAGACCATCCCACGCAGGCTCTGGTGCGGTCAGTGCAGAGCCCAATGCATGGCTCGAACTCAGGAACCATGAGAGCATGACCTGAGCCAAAATCAAGAGTCAGAGGCTTAACCGACCGGGCCACCGAGGCACCCTGTGGTGTGTCTTATTTTTTAAAGTCTGATTATTCTAGAACATTGTGTCTCAACCTCAGTTCTACTGACATTTTGAGCCAGACAATTATTTGTTACAGTGGAGCCGTCTGTGCCTTGTAGGACGCATCCTGGCTTCTACCCGCTAGATACTAGTAACATACCCCTCCCCTCGTTGTGACGACCAAAAATATCTCCTGATATTGTCAAATGCAGAGGGGGAAGGACACACTGCCCCTGGTCAAGAGAGCCACGGCTCTAAAGTACTGGTTCTTAGTTACACACTAGGAGCAGAAAGGAATCTTCAAAAACAGTGTTGGCGCAACACAAAAATACATTACAGCCCCCCCCAGATTAGAGTAGTCCGTATCTTGGTATCAGGGTCGACCTGATTACAGTACACAGAAAAAAGCAGAGGAAACAGAAAGAGGTTAACTGTAGCTCTGATCTGCAAACTTCGTCTCCCTTTTGATCGGACAGGAACTAGAGCATAAAGATTTATCTGAATCCCCACGCTCCCTCTTCTAACACTCCACGGTTGTGGGGGCCTTAGAAAGCAAGGTCCAGAGATGGACAACACAGAACTATTTCCTCACAGGGTGACCATGCCGGCAGTCCAGGGAGGGCAACTTTGGAACCCTCAGCTCTTGAAGGAGCGTCACTAAACCAGCCTCGGAGAAATGCCGAGTTCATTACAAACAATACACAAACGAACAATCTGTGGGCTGGAGAAGACACCCAGAGGGCTCACATGGGAACTAACTCAAGCCCTTCCTGGGAAGGGTAGTGGGTTCATCCTCACAGCAGATGACATCGCCAGGGACCCACCTGGAGCTGACAGCAACACCTGACTCCTGTACAAAAGCTCCATGGCCACGAACATGGGAATTCTCTCTCCCACCCCGTTAGACCTCAACATCCTCTGCCAGCCTCCTCAGTCTGTTCAGTGACACTGGGCCTGGTTCCAGTGTTTGCAAAGAATGGCATGTCAGTGCCTCTGAGGGTACTTCCCCCCGTGCCAGTCTGGCTATGGCTTCCCCATCAACCATGTGCCAGCCTACTCGTGCTAACAGACTGACTGCTGTTTCTTTCATTAGGGGGGAAAAAAAGTAGACACATACATGCAAACACATATGACAGGGATTCTCTCCCAGTTCAGGAGCGGTAATAATCAGCCAATGTTATTGAGGGGCTGATGATGCACACAGTATTTTGCTAAGAGCCATACGTGTGTTATGTCACGGACCGCTGCTAGCACCATGAAGGAGATTCTATAACTGTCCCCATTTGATAGACAAGGTTACTGAGACATAGGCAGTTTAAGAAATTCACCCAAGGCAAAACCAGGACCCATTCGTTTTCCCACTAGATTGTAAGTTCCCAAAGGCACGGACTACTTGTATGGGCACAGCTATTACTAAATGGTTGCTATCAGACAGACCCTGTCCTATTTGCTCCTATTTTCTCCAAAGAGAATCCAAATCAGTTACTGAACTCCACCAACTGGGAATGTTTCAAGGTCTCATTGATTTGGGTTAGAAATGCTAGGTTAGGAGGGGGGTGCCTGGGTGGCTCAGTTGATTAAGCGTCCGACTTCGACTCAGGTCCTGATCTTGTGGTTTGTGAGTTCCAATCCTGCATGGGGCTCTGTGCTGACAACTCATAGCCTGGAGTCTGCTTCAGATTGTGTGTCTCCCTCTCTCTCTGCCCCTTCCCCACTCACTCTCTGTCTCTCCCTCTCTCTCAAGAATAAATAAACATTAAAAAATTTAAAAAAAGAAATGCTAGGTTAGGAGAAAAGTTCCCAAGCATAGAGAATATGCATGATTATCCAGTGTTTGTCCCAGACTCCATCAACGACACACAGGGCACTGTGTATGTCTCTGTTCTTGCCTTAAGTCGACCCAGAGTTCAGCTTTGTCTCCTCATACTTTACTGATTCGTCTTTCAAGGGTCTCCCAAATGCCCTATTTTCCTTGCCAGGACTCTCATTTCTCACCTTGGGTCAGCAAGTGCCTCTGAGCTGGCTCACATCGCTGCAATCCACCTTGCACCCAGATGTCAAATCTTCTTTCAGTGCCCCTGTCCAAGCTGTCCCTCTTCTGCTCAAAAATCTACAACAGTTCCCTCTTTCTGATGGCCCCAGCTCTTGTGCACAGCACTGAAGGCTGAAAGCTACTCTTGCTCAGATCCTAGAGTAACTAGTCAGTGTTCTCCTTACTAGTTCCCACTATAAAACTGCAAAATTCCAGTCTGACCAATGTCCACTATCTCCCACAAACACCCTCTGCTCACAACAACCTCTGTGACCTGGCTCTGAGGGTCCCATGCTCCACATCTGAATCAAGTACCATTGCCTACACTTTCAATCCTTTATTGTGTTCGTTTATTCATTTAGCTGCACACCTGTGTGTGTATGTATGTATGCACATATATAAATAATATAAATATAAATATAAATATAAATATAAATATAAATATAAATATAAACACATATATATAAGTCTAAGGCAAAACTACCCTACTGAGACACTCTGATCTCTGGATCTGGGGGGGCTCTCCTCCCCATAAAAACTTATAAAGCAGTGCCAAGCATTGCTTTAGGTACCAGAGATAGACCAGTGAGTATAAGGCACAAAGCTCCTTGTATGCATGGAATCTTCCTTCTCCAGATTTCCATAGGGCTTTGTATGGCCAAATCGACCATTCCCAAAGATGCCAGGCCCATTACACGTTAATGGGCAAAGGACTTTAGTAAATGCTACAGGCTATGTCCAGTACCCTTCTCGACGAATCAAAATGATACATCGTGCAGAATAAAAGCACACTTTACTTGACCTAGCATTTGTCAAGTAAACCTCTGCTGTGTTCACACTAGAGAAAGAGACACAGAGAGGAACATCCTATAGAACATATCTGATGCGAAAGCTGGTTTTAACACTAGTTTGTAAGTTCCCAGAGGGCACGAACTACTTCTACAGGCACTAACTCAGTCCACAGCTATTACTGAATAGTTGGTAACAGACAGACCCTGTCCTATTTGCTGGAGATTCATGAGTAAACAAAACAGACACAGGCTCTTCTTACTGACTATGCTATGTTGCCTCTATTCAGCTGGGTGCTAATTGCATTTGAAGAAATTACTCTGTCTACAGGGCGGAACACTAAACTTTGTTCCTTATTTTAATCCCAGATCTAACATATAGATGCGTAGCATACAGTAAGCACTCAAATGTTTCTTCAATAAATGAATCAGTCCATGCCTTACAATTTAGCACTTAGTTGACAAGTTGAGCTGGGTACAGGATCATGATTGATGTGCTTGAGCCTTGTCTCAAGCAGAGGATAAACGTCTTAACCAGTTTGGCTCGTGTGTAACAACTAAAACCACTCCATCTTCTTTTAATTTTTTTAATTTTTTTTTTTTTTTAGTGTTTATTTTTTGAGAGAGAGAGGGAGACAGAGCATGAGCAGGGGAGAGGCAGAGAGAGAGGGAGACACAGAATCCGAAGCAGGCTCCAGGCTCTGACCTGTCAGCACAGACCCCAATGCGGGGCTTGAATCCACGAACCATGAGATCATGACCTGAGCCAAAGTCGGATGCTTCACAGACTGAGTCAGCCACGCGCCCCTAAAACCACTCCATCTTAAGCTGCTTCTTAACATACAATCTCAGAATTTAAGAGAAGCATACACAGGGTTTTTTCCTTCTGTCAGAATTGAATACTATTCTGTCATGTGGAAGTACCACAACTAAGTCAACCTTAGTTAAATTTGGTTTTCTTAAATTTGATTATTATTTAGGCTGTTTCCAATTTTTTCCTATTACATGTATTATTGCAGTGGCTAAGCTCAGAATACATTTGAGCACAACACGTTCCTGCATGCTTCCAGTTATTACCGAAGAATTAATTCTTAGTAGGGGAATTACTGGGTCTTTTGAATTTTGATACTACAGAGGTGCCTGGGTGGCTAAGTCGGTTATGCATCTGACTCTAGAATTCGGCTCATGTCGTGATCTCGTGGTTCTTGAATTTGAGCCCCTGTCAGGCTCCACGCTGGCAGTGTGGAGCCTGCTTGGGATTCTCTCTCTGTCTGGATTCTCTTTCTCTCTCTCTCTCTCTCTCTCTCAAAGTAAATAAGGAAACCTAAAAAAAATTTTGGGGGGGGGGGGCGCCTGGGTGGCTCAGTTTGTTAAGTGTCTGACTTTGGGTCAGGTCATGATCTTGCAACTCATGGGTTCAAACCCCATGTCAGGCTCTGTGCTGACAGCTCAGAGCCTGGAGCCTGCTTCGGGTTCTGTGCCTCCCTCTCTCTCTGCTCTTCCCCTGCTCTCTTTCTCTCTCTCTCTCTCTCACTCAAAAATAAATAAACATTACTAAAAATTTTTTCTGATACTACAGTATGGCCAGACTGCTTCCCGAAGAGTTGCCAACTTACAATCTTCTCAGTAGAGTTTGAGATTGACAACGCCTGTTTGCCACTTTCCCTCCAAGCCTGGGCTTTATCAAAGTCTGCCTATCAGATAAGTAAAAAATGATATCCCAAAGCACACAGACCTAGTACTGCTCTGTAGTTACCTAACATTTTCCTTCTGATAAACGTCATGCCTGGGCTCCCATTGAAAATGTTCTAGATAAGAATTCCATTTAAACTGATCCTGGGTTATAATTACAAGGTTATCAGTGATTTCTATTTTCAATAGCCCGTATCATGTTGCTAAATCTATTTTTCACAACAAAAAGAGCCCAGAAAAATAATGCAAAAGAAAGGATGCAGAAAAAAAAAAAGAATCACAGATGGAAGGAGTGGTTCTTTATGGACAAATGTGGTGGAAACTGGATAAGAATCCCTGTGCCATGAGGAAGCCAGTTCTGTACTTTATAATCATCCTGGAAAAACAACAGAAGTAAAATTCTGTGGGAATGCAAGCTGGTGAAGCCACTCTGGAAAACAGTATGGAGGTTCCTCAAAAAACTAAAAATAGAACTACCCTACGACCCAGCAATTGCACTACTAGGCATTTATCCACGGGATACAGGTGTGCTGTTTTGAAGGACACATGCACCCCAATGTTTAGAGCAGCACTATCAACAAGAGCCAAAAATATGGAAAGAGCCCAAATGTCCATCGATGGATGACTGGATAAAGATGTGGTGACACATCCTTCAAAAAGAAGGAAATCTTGCCATGTGCAACTACGTGGATGGAACCGGAGGGTATGATGCTAAGTGAAATTAGTCAGTCAGAGAAAGACAAAAATCATATTTCACTCAGATGAGGACTTTAAGAGACAAAACAGATGAACATAAGGGAAGGGAAACAAAAATAATATGAAAACAGGGAGGGGGACAAAACAGAAGAGACTCATAAATATGGAGAACAAACTGAGGGTTGCTGGAGGGGTAGTGTGAGGGGGGATGGGCTAAATGGGCAAGGGGCACTAAGGAATCTACTCCTGAAATCATTGTTGCACTATATGCTAACTAATTTGGATGTAAATTTTTAAAAATTAAAAATTAAAAAAAAAAAAGAAGTAACATTATGTCCAGCCTTAGATGGACCACAGGTCCATTATTGCTCTGCTTAATACCTGAACTCCATAAGCCAGAGCTTTGTCCCTCTTTCCTGAGTGAATACGCACAAGGTGCCTTCATGAACACTGCATACTAACTGTACTTCGATTGTGCTAATCATCTTATTTTCCTATCCCATCCAATGGATAGGAAAGGTTTCATTCATTTGGTTCTTAATATTCATTTTAACCTTTCAAAGTTCATGTTGTCATTTCCCCCTTTTGTTCACTTTAAAATGAACACCAAACAAAGCCAGGAATGTTGAAGCTTTTGGAGTACAGTAAAACCTTGGTTTGCGAGTGTAAGTCATTCCGGAAACATGCTTGTAATACAAAGTGCTTGTATATCAAAGCGAACTTCCCCATAAGAAATAATGGAAACTCAAATGATTCATTCCATAACCCCAAAACATTCAGATAAAATGATTACAATACTGGGGCAACTGGATTGCTCAGTTGGTTAAGTGTCTGACTCTTGAGTTCAGCTCAGGTCATGATCTCACAGTCGTGAGACTGAGCCTCACATTGGGCTCTGTGCAAACAGCCGAGAGCCTGCTTGGAATTCTCTCTCTCTCTCTGTCTGTGCCCCTCCCTGCTCCCCAAAATAAATAAACATTAAAAAATGATTATAACACTGTAACATAATACAAAATGAAGAAAATACAAAATATAAAGTAAAATATACAAATGGACCTGCACTTACTTTTGAAAATCTTTGTGGTTGATGTGAGGGAGAGAAGAGAGAGGTGGGTTATTATGCAGGACGACTTTCACTATCACTCACAGAATCACTGCTATCTATTGGCTCAATGGAATCTTTTCTTTTCATGCAACTTTAACAAGGAACCTATCCAATGACACTTGCTTTTGCCTCTTTTGGAGAATTTTGCAGAAATGTGACATTGCATTGATGATCACCCACCATGGAGCAGTGAGAGACAGAGAGAGAAGAACCACTGGTTCAGTTGTGATCATGTGACGTTCAGTGTGATGTACTACTTGTATTGCAAGACATGGCTCGTTTAACAAGTTAAAATTTATTAGAAATGTTTGCTTGTCTTGCGGAACACTCCCAGAATGAGGTACCTGCAATCCAATGTCTTAATGTATAATGTTTTTGTTCAAAAACTCTTAAGCGGATCTTGAAGAATAGAGAAGGAAAAGGAAAAGGTTCAGAGCATTTTCATCAGCCTTAAAGACTGGGCTTTGGCCATGACCAAGTCTGGTTCTCTCTCCTCTCCAAGATTTCTGGGACCTTCCTTTCCTCCACTGTGGACAGGTGCCCTCTAATCCTCCAAATTCAGGCCCTTCCCAGCATCCCCTGCTGGAGTTACTGTCCTGGGGGGGAGGGGTCAACTTCTGAGAGTGAACACAGGGGCCCACCCCCTCCCCCTTGAGCCCTTCCAGGATAACCCGACTCCTTTTCCAGTCTTCCTGCAGTGCCCAAGAGAGACAGTGCCCTCCAGGGACATCCTGGAGGGGGTGTGGCTGTGAAGAGTGACACCTATCTCCACCTAGGCACCTGGGTGACTCAGTCGGTTAAGGGTCCAACTTTGGTTGGTGGGTTTGAGCCCCGCGTCAGGCTCTATGCTGATAGCTCAGATCATGGAGCCTGCTTCGGATTCTGTGTCTCCCTCTCTCTGCCCCTGCCCCACTCACACTCTGTCTCTGTCTCTCTCTCAAAAATAAATAAACATAAAAAAAAAAGAGTGACATCTATTTCCTAATGTCTGCAAAAGCTTCTGAGTCCAGAGAGATACCATCAGCCTCAGTGCAGTTAGTGATTTCTTTGGTTTTGAAAACCATCTCCTTAGAGAAGAAAATCTCTTCCTGCAAAAGTAAAGATGGAAGAAGGGAAAAGAATGGCCAATTGCCAAAATCCCACGATGTGCCAGGTGTTTTATTCAGGTAATCCTACTGAGGCCTCCCAGAATCCTGTGCGGCTTATTTTCTTTCTCTCCACTTTCAGTGGAAAAACAGCGGCTTAAAAGAAGTGAAGCAACTTGACTGGCCAAGGTACTCATGCCTGGGAGATATTACAGCTCAAATTCAGGTAATGGCCAGCCCCAAGCTTCTTGGACCCACAGGTAACTCCCGACAAGCTGGAGAGCAGAACTTTCCAACCAGAAGCCCACAGACCCACAGCAGTCCCTGGGTGGGCTTTGAGGGTGTCTGAATATTCGGAGTCCGGGGTGCTGTGCCTTTTGTGGGAGGGTCACTTAAAATGTTCCCATTTTTTCATTGCCTTTGCTTCTCCTACTGCTGCTTCAGTCACATGTAGAACTACTCACCATGGCGGGGCCTGGGGGGCTCAGTCAGTTAAGCATCCAACTCTTGATTTCAGCTCAGGCCATAATCTTACAGTTTGAGTTTGAACCCTGCATTAGGCTCCGTGCTGGGAGCAGAATCTGCTTGGGATTCTCTCTCTCCCTCTCTCCCTCTGCCCTTCCCCTGGTTCAAGCTTTCTCACTCTCTCAAAATAAATAAATAAACATTAAAAAGAGAGAGAGAGAGAGACAGAGAGAGAGAGAGAGAGACAGAGAGAGGGAAATACCCACCTTGGTCATAACCTACTTCAGAGAAATCTTCCTGTCATCTTTTCATTAGCCTTAAGAGCCATCTTGTTAACAAATTATTTGAACAACTCTTGAAGGGGAATCACTGTGGAGAGAATGTGCCAACAAACCATAGCTGTCCTTGGTTGCCAAGCATCACCCTGCCACCCTCAAGCCTTCTGCAGATTCTCAGAAAGGTCCATAACCAAAAAATAAAAAAATTAGTGAAGAACCCCTCCATTAAGTCTCATTTCCTTTTTTTTTTTAATTTTTTATTTTTTTAGAGAGAGCGAGCGCAAGTAGGGGAGCGTGAGCAGGAGGGGAGAGAGAGAGAGAGGGATAGAGAGAGAGAAAGAGAGAGAGAGAGAGAGAGGGAGGGAGAGAATATCAAGCAGGCTCCTCACAGAGCTTGGAGCTTGATCCTATGACCCTAGGATCCTTGACCTGAGCCGAAATCAAGAGCTGAACACTCAACCAATGAGCCACACAAGCACCCGAAGTCTTATTTCCTTTAAGAGATAAGGTCAACATACGCCTCTACTAGCTCTCTAAGTGTCTTGAAAGACCATCCACTCAGCAGCCACAGATGAAGTGGCCACATTTCACGTTGGCCAAACGAAGATATCACTTGCCACTCAGGGTGAGAAAGTAGAATATGAATGTGTGTCGCAGAGGCTCTAAATAGAGAGGAAGGAAACTGTGGTTTGAGAAGAGGAGGAAAATGCAGAGGTCTTTGATCTTTGTACTTCACAAAAAAGCAGCTGAAAAAGTATATAACTGCCTCCTTCAATACCAGTTGACCGTTAACAACAAGCAGTTCAGCAATTTTATCACACATGTGCACAAATGCTGTTGGTTTTTGACCAGGCATAGGTCCGATAACCAGAAAGAAAACGCGTCAAGTTCTGTGTGGCACAAAGGAGCACACGAGCTCAGATGCCCAGTTGGGGCACTATCAGAACGGTTGGAAGAAAGACCAAAACAGCTGGGAGAGTCAAGAACATCTATTAAGTGCCAACTGTTTAAGGCCAGGACCAAGGCCATCCCTGATGTAATGGGAGCTTTTCGGTGCCAAAGCGCAGGCGGGCACAGCCTGCCTGGTGTATTGCACACCATCTGGGAGATGAAAAAGTAAAGGTGGAGGAAGAGTGGTAGAGAGAAAAATACAGACTTCAAACCTAATTAAACAGCAAGGGAGAAACAGATGTGAGGGGCCGACTTGCCAACACCAAGCCCCTGGCAAATAATAGCGATCGCCCCACGAGAATTCACAGGCACAAGACTGCCAGCAAGTCAGCAGGGTGGGAGGGGAAGCTGTCATCTGCACCAAAGCTCTCATTGTGTGACTCGAGTGTGCCTGTGAGCTCTGCAAGGTCCTACTTAATAGTATTGTTTTTATCCCTGCTCTCAGTTGGGCAAGATGCACAAAATACCACGTGTTGAGCCATAATAAGTTTCCTGCTCCGGGAAAGTCGGTTGAGCGTCCAACACTTGGTATTAGCTCAGGTCATGATCTCTAGGTTCATGGGATTGAGCCCTGCATCACGTTCTGCACTGTCAGTGCGGAGCTTGCTTGGGCTTTTCTCCCTCTCACTCTGCCCCTCCCCTGCTCGGGCTCGCTCTTTCTCCCAAAATAAATAAGCTTAAAACAAAAAAGTTTCCGGCTCTGTAAGTTAGGGGTGGGGACTGGAATCAGCTTCTGAATTCTGTAACTACAAGTGACACGGCATTGCTCTTTGTCAAGGTGCTGTTTATGACTTGATTTTTCCTTGAAATGGGGTGCTTTAGTAAATGCAGTCCTGCTTGCAAATTACATGTATGGATTCTGAAGGAGAGTAGTGGCTGCTGATAAAAACAGGGCATCTGCAAAACTCTGGCTTGTTTCCAAGACTGCTTCAATGGGAAAACAATAAAACTCTATTTTCATCATTAAATCAGAGTGAGAATAACTTCCAAATAAGTCTTGATGGGCATCTCCATACATGTGCATACGTTTACTAAAATACATCGCATTTCATCAGGTCCAAATGCCATTGATTGTAAGATACACAATTTACAAACAGGTGTTTTGGAGGAAGGACTAAAACATTACCTGTATACATCCATTTTACAATGCATCCCCAGTTGAGAACTGCTTTCAAAATGAAAAATGTGCCCCTCAGAATCGAAAGATGGTAGTATGAATGAATAAAAATAGGTGCTAAACTAGATGTATCCGCTCACCTTTGCACAAATTTTCTCTACAAGGGATGCCAGCAGAAGCTATTCATCTGTGTGTTTGGTTTCTTTCCAACACCGAAAACTTAAGAAGCTAGTACAAGAGTCTTATAAAAGGTGCACCAAAACAATGTATTGCGTGCACACCTTTTGACCCAGCAATCTCACTTGGAGAAACTTGCCATAAACAGAATTGCTTGTATATAGTGACACACAAACAAGGATGTTTACTGCAGAGTTATTTGGAATATGAAAACCTGTAAATATTATGAATATTCAACAATAAGAACATTCTTAAACAAATCATGGTACCTTCATGAACTTGGAATACAGAATATGTATTTTGAGGGGCACCTGGGTGGCTCAGTCGGTTAAGCGTCTGACTTTGGCTCAGGTCATGATCTCATCGTTCGTGAGTTCAGGCCCTGCATCAGGCTCTGTGCTGACAGCTCAGAGCCTGGAACCTGCTTTGGATTCTGTGTCTCCCTCTCTGTCTGCCCCACCCTGCTTGTGGTCTGTCTCTCTCTCAAAAATAAATACACATAAAAAAAATTTTTTTTAAAGAATATGTATTTGAATACAGATTTGGAATACTGAATACCATGAAGCAAAAAAAAAAAAGTGAATCTCAGAAGAGTCACTGTCTGTATTTTATCAACTGTAAAATGCACATTTCTTCATATCTCAACATCTGTGAAATTATATAATATAATCAATTATATATTATATACATTATATATATAATTGATTGGAATCAGCTTCTGAATTCTGTATCCTACATTCTGTATCCTGAATTCTGGATCCTTCTGAATCCTACAGTAGTAGGATCCCACATGTACTTACATATATGCATAGGAAATTTCTGGAAAGCTACTCTAACTCTAAAATAAGGGGAGGGAGCAATGTGTTATTTTACTTCACCTTACATTCTTTCTTAAAGTTTGTGATGTTGCATCAAACACATATTAATTCCAAATAAAAATGGAACAAGCCAAGCGTAAGTAGTTTCGGGCTCCTAAAAGGTAGTTGCTTGGACACAGTGACAGGCTATCCTTTTTGGCAAAACCACCCCCATGAAACTTTCTATTTTACAAAAAATGAAAGGCAAGGACCCAAGAAGGGGGACCTTCACTAAGGGATCCTGGGCACCTAGTTGAGTTTTGCTTCCTGTTTCCTGATCATTCAGTAAGTTTTGCCAAAAGCTATAGCCTAGCCTGTGTGCTGTGCGGGGGGGGGGGGGGGGGGGGGGGGGGGGGGGGGAAGGGGTTGGAAATTGAGAGGCTAAGTCCTGTCCTCTGGGAGGATGGCTCAGCAAAGCAGAGCAAGTTTTCTCCTCAGAGGGAGAAAGGGGGAGGTGGGAGCCAGTGTCTGGCAAAGGCCAACCACACCCAGGAGAGGAACCACTTTGTGGTTCTCCGTGCTCAGCATGACCAAGGGAGGGTGGTTAAAATGCAGTATGGAGGTTCCTCAAAAATAAAAAACAGAACTACCCTATGATCCAGTGACTGCACTATGAGATATTTATCCAAAGGATATAAAAATGCTGATTCGAAGGGGCACCTACACCCCAATGTTTATAACAGTGGTATCAAAAATAACCAAATTACGGAAAGAGTCCAAATGTCCATCAACTGATGAATGGATAAAGAAGATGTGGTATATATACGATGGAATATTACTCAGCGATCAAAAAGAATGAAATCTTGCCATTTGCAGTAACATGGAGGGAACTAGAGTGTATTATGCTAAGTGAAATAAGTCAGGCAGAGAAAGAAGATATCATATGATTTCACTTATATGTGGAATTTAAGAAACAAAACAGATGAACATAGGGAAGGAAAAATAAGATAAAAACAGAGAGGGAGGCAAACCAAAAGGGACTCTTAAATACAGAGAACTAAGGGTTGATGGGGGTTGGAGGGTGGGGAAAATGAATGATGGGCATTGAGGAGGACACTTATTGGGATGAGCACTGGTTTGTTATAAGTAAGTGATGAATCACTGTTTTCTACTCATGAAACCAATACTATACTGTATGTTAACTAACTTGAATTTAAATAAATACTTTTTTAAAAAATAAAAAATAAATAAAATGCAGATCCCTATGGCCTACCTACCCAGATCTAAGGCAAAGTAATTCCCACAAACAGCCCAACAATGGTCTGAGCTCTCATTATTTGAGTACTTGTATTTATTACATAAGGTGGGCAACCTTTAGAATTCGTAAGAAGTAGATTTGAGGCAGCCAGGTTCAACAAATTTTGTTCCACGTGACTTTTAAAAGTAGAACTGATACTATCATTCAAATAGGAAGGACCTAGATCTTTTGAGATGAAAATCTGCTGAAACAAACACTTAGAAAGATCACCTCCTTCTTGACAACTAGAAAATACACGCCGTCTCCAACATATTCAAGTAAGAAAAATGGTCTCTTAAAAAAAAGTTCATTTTTTTTATAAATTGTTTTCAAAAATTTTTAACATTTATTTATTTTTGAGAGACAGAGCTCAAGCAGGGGAGGAGGAGAGAGAGAGGGACACAGATTCCAAAGCAGGCTCCAGGCTCTGAGTTGTCAGCACAGAGCCCGCGTGGGGCTTGAACTCGTGAACCACGAGATCATGACCTGAGATGAAATTGGACGCTCAACTGACTGAACCACCCAGGTGCCCCCAAAAGTCAGTTCATTTTTAAGATGAGCAACCTCTAATATGAATATGAAAAAGAGATTTTAAATACCCTACATTTTCAGGGTGCCTGGGTGGCTCAGTTGATTGGGCATCCCACTTCGGCTCAGGTCATGATCTCTCAGTTTGCGAGTTCAAGCTCCGCATCAGGCTCTGCACTGACAGTACAGGGTCTTCAAGATTCTCTCTCCCTACTCTCTCTCTGCCTCTCTCCATTCTGGCATGCTCCTACTCAATCAAAATAAATAAGCATTCCGCTTATAGATTCCGCTCACAGAATGAGCTCAGAATACCAGAACTTATACCTCAAAGGGCTCTTCTGCATTTTAGCTGACGTTTAAAGATTTTAAGTTTACCTCACTCCCTCTACGTCATGTGGTATATTATTCTTCTCCTTATGTCATGATAAAAGGCATATTGCATTGGCTTACTTACAAATGACTTAATTATATGTCATCTTTCCAAGATAATTTTCACCTCATCTTTCGTTCATGACTTTTCTGTTCTGTGGCAATGCAGCTTCAAACACAGGGTTAGAATTTAGGAAAATGAGGGCAACTGGGTGGCTCAGTCAGTTAAGCACCCGACTTTGGCTCAAGTCATGATCTTGTGGTCCATGAGTTCAAGCCCCGCGTCAGGATCTTTCTACAGCTCAGAGCCTGGAGCCTGCTTTGAAATCTGTGTCTCCTTCTCTCTCTCTGCCCCTCTCCTGCTTGCACTGTCTCTTTCAAAAATAAGTAAAAATAAACATTAAAAAATTAAAAAAAAAAGAATTTAGGAAAATGATTCACTTAAATAGAATTGTATTAAACAGAGAGGTATTGATTTGCTCCCTGATGCATCCTAAAAAGAAACTTGTGCTGCCAGATTTATACAGAAGATGACTTAAAGTAGTTTCTAAAGGGATACTCTCAGTTTATTGAAAAGAAATTATTCCCTGAAAAAAACAAACAAACAAACCAGGGACAGTTATGCTACAGTCATCTAATAGAAGTAAGTTCATGTAATCATGGTCCTTAATTTCACAACATTCCCAACAAGTCAGTAATAGTGATATACCTCATGTTTGGTACAGATTCTGAAGGCTTTAAGGACTTTGCCTAGGGTTATACCATGAGTCGCAGCAGGGAAAGGGCTCGGGTCATGGAGGGTTAGAAGTTTCCTGAAGGTCATCACCACCTTCTGCAGCAGTTCACTTTCTAACCCCCTCCCCACAAGTCCTTTTCTCTTGGCAATTCAGTCTGTGTTTAAATAAGAAGACAATAGGGGCACCAAGGTGGCTCAGTCGCTTGAGCGCCCAACTTAGGTTCAGGTCACGATCTCACAGTGGGTTGGAGCCCTGCATCGGGCTCTGTGCTGACAGCTCAGAGCCTGGAGCCTGTGTCTCCCTCTCTCTCTGCCCCTCCCTTACTCATGTTCTGTCTCTTTCTCTCTCTCTCTAAAAAATAAACATTAAAAAAAGAGAAGTCAATAAAATATTTTTCTTACTAATCAAGGTAAGATTAATATAGATCACACCAAACCTGGCAATCAGCTAGGAGGAGGCAAATTAAACAGCATCCTGTGACCCAGCTTCTTCTTCTTCTTTTTTTTTTAAGTTTATTTATTTTGAGAGAAAGAGAAAGAGTGTGAGCAGAGTAGGGGCAGAGGGAGATAGAGAGAAAGACAATCCCAAGCAGGCACAACAACACCAGCATGGAGCCCAACTCAGGGTTCAACCCCACAAACCGTGAGATCACCATGAGATCATGACCTGAGCCAAATGAAGAGTTGGAGGCTCAACCGACAGATCCACTCAGGCACCCTAACCCAGTTAGCTTCTTAAAAAAAATTTTTTTAATGTTTTATTTATTTTTGAGACAGAGAGAAACAGAGCATGAACGGGGGAGGGGCAGAGAGAGACACACAGAATCGGAAGCAGGCTCCAGGCTCTGAGCCATCAGCCCAGAGCCCGACGCGGGGCTCGAGCTCACGGACCGCAAGATCGTGACCTGAGCTGAAGTCGGATGCTTAACCGACTGAGCCACCCAGGCGCCCCCCCCCCTCCCCCCGCGGTTAGCTTCTAATGTAAAGTGTTACTGTGGGGATTAAATGAGTTATTACAAATAAAACCCTTAGACAAGCACCTAGTGTTTAGTAACTGCTCAATAAATGCTAGCTACAGATAGTTCCCGACTTAGGATGGTTCAACTAGACGATTTTTCAACTTTACAATGGTGCTAAAGCAATATGCATTCAGCTAACACTATACTTCAAATTTTGAATTCGGATCTTTTCTTGGGCTAGCATTACATGTATGATATTCTCTCAAGATGTTGGACGGCAGAGGTAGCCTGAACTCAGAGGCAGCTATGGGGTCATCAGGGTAAACAAGTGATACACTTACAACTATTCCATTTTTCACTTTCAGTACAGTAATCAATAATAAATTACATGGGACATTCACCACTTAATGAAAGTCTTTGTGTTAGACGATATTGCCCAGCTGTAGATTAATGTAAGTATAATATTCTGAGCACATTTAAGGTAAGCTAGGCTCAGGTACGATGTTCGGTAGCTTAGGCGTATTGAAGGTATTTCTGACTTAATGATATTTTCAACTTACGATGGGTTTACTGAGCTATAACCCCAAGGTAGGTCAAGAATCGTCTATATTATGATTATTGTTGGTTGGGGAGGCGGCCAAGAGTCTCACAATTACAGCATAGTAGTAAGTGCTGTGATAGAGGCCCTGGGGGAATCCTGAAAAGCAGCATCTAATTTATTTGGGGGCACCAGGGTTTACAGGGAATGGGGGCATACTTGAACACATCTCAAAGTGAAGTCCAGAGGAATCAGCCAAATTGCCTGGAGGTTAGGCAATCCAACCAGAAGGAACAAGAGGTATAACAGTTCAAATTCATTTAACCATAAGAAATAGTTCACAGCGGCTGCAGCACAGAGTGCCTTTGGAAGAGGGGAAGGGCATGAGGCTGGAAAGTTGGACTAGAACCAGATCATCAGACCTTTAATATGTTAGGTGAAGGAGTTTGAACTTGATCCTGAAAACACTTTTGAGATTTTCAAGCTGGAGAATGACAGAATGGGATTTGTCTCTTAGAAAAATCCTCGAGCCCTCAGAAGGAAGGAGTGCAGTCTATTTATATTGGGGAGTGCTGTCTATTTATATTCAGAAGACAGAGAAGAAAAAAGTTGAGAAAATTTCCATTCCAACTGGTTGAAATGTTGACACTTATACCTGGTAAATTTACTTAGGTGAAATATTTCACCCTCTAACGATGGTGGTAAACTATTGCATAAGGTGCCAGAAACTAAAGGTAGCTGTTTTGTATTTACTTCTTGCTATCGGGTTCACTTAAACAACGTGACTGGTGAAACCTTGCAGGAAGGGTGACCATCTCATGAATGCATGCACCACTGTTGGGGAAGCCTCACCCTTTTTCCCCATCAGTTCCTACTGTCACCCATGGTTACTCTTTTTCTTTTTTTTTTTTAATGTTTATTTACTTTTGAGAGAGACAGAGTACGAGTGGGAGAGGGGCAGAGAGAGAGAGATACACAGAATCAGAAGCAGGACCCAGGCTCTGAGCTGTCAGCACAGAGCCCGACGCAGGGCTCAAACCCACAAAACGTGAGATCATGACCTGAGCCGAAGTGGGATGCTTATCCAACTGAGCCACCCACCCGGTTACTCTTTTTCCTTAACACACGTTGTGTGAAACTTCTGTTGAAACTCAACTTGTTTTTCCTTTCTGCTTTATTTGTTTGAAACAAGCATTCGACCCTTCTGATTTTCTGTGCTGTTATGTATTGCTTTGGATTTACTCGACCGACATGCACCCACAAGATGGAGGAAGAGAAAGTATTGTCCAATCTTTGAGGGATCTGGGATTCAACTCAAAATAAACAGCTGCATTTATCCACAAGAGGTGCAGGTACAACTGAGGTACAACAATCAGGTACAACTGAGCCCATTCCAGAGCACACAGGTCACAATGTACCTCTCAGGGACAGCAGAGGCAGAAAGAAGGAGGCAAAGTGTTTTCTGTGTAACATGCCATCAGTAGCAAAACATTAATTGAGACCCAATCCACAGGCTTCTGAACTCTTGAGCATTTTCTGCCAGACAACACACACTTTATTTTTTTTTTTTATTAAATTTTTTTTAACGTTTATTTATTTTTGAGACAGAGAGAGACAGAGCATGAATGGGGGAGGGGCAGAGAGAGAGGGAGACACAGAATCAGACAACACACACTTTAAACAAAACACGACGCTCATTAAAGTGAGCATATTCTTCATGACCTCACTGGCATAGGTAATAGAAAACCAAGAAGTTATCTCTAACTGAATTGGAATGTTTATTCTGGCTACAGAGCTGTTCTCCTAAAGGAATCTGCCAGGAAACCAGCCTCTGGTTCCCCAATTTCCTAGTTTGTGGTTTCTGCTCTGTAGGACTCGAGGGTGCAGGAGGATCCCTTTCCAGAGAAGAGAAGCAGAAGAGACAGGTGGGTCTTTTCAAACAAAGTTCTAAAACATAATAAAGTCAAATGAATGAAGACAGAAATTACAGTTCCTAATGGCTCGAAGCATAACAATTTACAATATCAGATCTCCACCCAGAAGTGAGAAATCCCAATTAGGAGCTATCTCTCTCTCAAAGCGGGTGGAAAATTAGGGCAGGGAGAAAGTCCAGGAATATTTTTACTTTTCTTCATCCCTCCTCAGCATATAGCAGGAGACTTGCTTGGCTTTGCTATTTTGGGTTTTCATTTTTGAAGATGACCCATCTTAGATCATACACTTTTAAGTGTTAATTAAGTATGGGGGGAGGGTGCCTGAGTGGCTCAGTCTTTAAGCATCTGACTTTGGCTCAGGTCATGATCTCACAGTTCGTGAGTTCGAGTCCCACATACGGTGAGCTCAAGCCCCGATTCAGGTGAACATGAGCCCTGGTTTGGGTAAAATCACAAGTTCCGTTTCAGATGAGCCCTGCTTCTTTCTCTTTCTCTCTCTCTCTCTCTCTCAGCCTCTGCCCCTCCTGGGATTCTGTTTCTTTCTGCACCTTGCTCACTTGCACCCTCTTTCTCTCTCTCAAAACAAAAAAAATGGAAATGAATATAGCTGCCTGGGTGGCTCAGTCCGTTAAGTGTCCAACTCTTGATCTCAGTTCAGGTCTTGATCAGAGGGTTGTGAGTTCAAGCCCTGTGCTGGGCTCCCTACATGGGCATCAAACCTACTTTAATTTTTAATTTTTTTAATTTTTTAACATTTTAAATTTATTTTTGAGAGACAGAGACAGAACGCGAGTGGGAGAGGGGCAGAGAGAAAGAGAGACACAGAATCTGAAGTAGACTCCAGGATCTGAGCTGTAAGCAGAGAGCCCAGCACAAAGCTCTAACTCACAAACTGCGAGATCAATGACCTGAGCCGAAGTCGGATGCTTAACCGACTGAGCCATCCAGGCGCAGCAAGCCTACTGTAAAAAGCAAACAACAAAAAACAGAATGGAAGTGAATGCACTGATCCAGCTAATCATGATAAAAAAGTAACAGTCCAATGAGCAACATCCTCCAGGGGGGCTCATAAAAGACTAAGGGAAAAAGTTTCAGAGAGACTGCTGACCGCCAGACGCTGTCCCCCTTGATACAGGTGGATAATGCGACTGTTCTGCAGAACCATTTCTCAAGAGAAACACCAGTCATTTTCAGTCCATCCCTCCTACTGAAAAGTGTATGTTTATTTGTAACTTTCACCCAGTGACTACCAGGAAACATACTACAAGCAGAGGAGAGGAAAAAAAAAAACTAATCAGGGTTCTCTAGAAATTATTTTCTCTAATAAAAGAATGTGGATATTTCTGAATTATCTCTGGAATATAAGCCTTTTTAAAATTGTTTTTCTTTTTCTTTTTAAATGTTTATTTACTTATTTATTTAGAGAGTCAACAGGGGAGCGGCAGAGAGAGAGGGAGACAGAGAATCCCAAGCAGGTTTTGCGCTGCTCAAACTCCCAGACTGTGAGATCACAACCTAAGCCAAAATCAAAAGTCAGATGACCAACTAAGTGAGCCACTCAGGGGCCCCTGGAATATAAGCCTTTTGACATTGTCACCCCTGAAATCATGGGGATCTTTAGTGCACAAGATGCCAGCAAGCAGTTGCAGGAAAGCCACACCTCAGAACCAAATGACCTGGACATACAAGTGGTGTGAAGGTCAAGTTCAATGCACTGGCCAACCTGACCCCAAATAGGTCACCAAATTTGGCCCTCTGATTCAAAATATCTACAGAGAAAATAATCAACCCTTCCTTCCTCTTATTTGCTAAGATGAGGATTAAACAACTAAAAGTATTTCAGAGTTTGATGAGATCTTAGAAATCACTTATTATGTGATTATAGTAATCACATAGATTATGTAATCTAATACATAGATACATAATCACATAGATTATGTAATCTAAGTGTTCTCTTCTTTCCTGAGGACAAACCAGAAAATTCCTAGGAACATCTATCCCTCTCTAGTTCTTGGACTTGCATGTTCTTACACCTCCCCCAACACAAAACAGTTAGATGCAATACTGGACTGGAGAAGCAGCACAGTGGGAAAATCCTTGGAATCTTGGCTGATACTTGGGATATATTTTACTGGAAGAAACAGGACTACACTTCCGGCATGTTACATATATGTGCCTTAATACTTCCAGGTCAGATCCAATCCTTTTCTGTATAAAGACGATTTGTTGAAGATCGTTATAAATCATAGATGAGAGTTCTAGGGAAAAATTTGTCTGCCCACATTCCGAAGGGACTCTTCCATGCCAGATACAGAATTGGGTGACAAGATATAATGATGGTACTCCATACTGTCCAGACTGAAGGAGCTAAGGCACTTAAATAACTGACAAAATCACATATAACTGAGGTGCGTAGAAAGAGTCATGAAAATCCAGAGAAGGAAGCACCTGTGACTGCTGAGGGAGGACCAGAGAAGGCTTCCCAAAGGAAAGGACATTTCACTGGGGCTTGAGGGTTGAATAGGAGCTGGTCCAGTAGAGAAGGGGATCAGGGAATTACAGTCAGTAGGAACCAACCAATCCACAGAGAACTGCGGAGTATTCCAGATGGCATGAGCAGTGGGGACAAGTAGGAGGGAGGATACATGGTGAAGCAAGCCATGAGGAGCTCTGAACACCAAAGTAAAGAGAGTTCAGACTTTAATAGGCAAAGTGGGGGCCACGGATGTCTTTTCCACTTGTAAGAAATACAACACACTTGGGTGGCAAGTCCAAGAATGGACAGGAAGCTGGAAGACTGGTTAGAAGGCTTCTCATAATTCTGCCCTTCGATGAGTATCAGATTTCAGAACTCCACATTCCCAACACCTGTCTCCATCACCTTGGAATCAAAACCTGGAACTCTTGGGTGACGCTTTTAGCATGAGACAGCCCAAGACTCATCTTGGGGACAGTCACTGCCTTCAACTGGCACCAGCAGTTCCTCTTTCCAGAAGAATGCCACCTCCTCTTTCTCGTTTATCTCTTGTGGATTCCATAAGGGGAATAGATCATGTACGTTAGTCCAAATTCTCTGGAAGAAAGACTTTGAGAGTAAACAGGCTCCAGTATGCCCAGGAGAGTAAAACCAGTAAGAGCACAGCCTGCAGAGCCATAGGTAGGCCCAGCATTAACATTCACCAGCTGCCTGATCTCACACAAGTTATTTAGCTGCACTGAGCCTCAACCTTCCTCACTGTAAAATGGGCACCCACCTTCTCCAGAATGTTGATAAGAGATTCAAAAACAGATCCTTGTATAAGGAAACAGTAAGCAAAGAAAATAACTATCAATGTTATACTCACTATTGACGACACATTGCATCTGAAATGGAATGCTGCATCTAAGTTCCAGGTATAAAAAAAAAATCCAGCCATCAGAGCTCCTACAAATGACATGATTTTATTTGTATTTTATTTTATTTTTTTCAACGTTTTATTTCTTTTTGAGAAGGAGAGGGCAAGCAGAGGAGGGACAGCGAGAGAGAAGAACAGAAGAGCTGACACGGGCTCTGCACTGACAGCAGCAAGCCCAATGTGGGACTGGAACTCACAAACTGTGAGATCATGACCTGAGCGAATGTCAAACGCTCAACCAACTGAGCCAGCCAGGTGCCCTGACATGGTCTTAAAAGGTCTACTCCTCAAACCTCGAGAGTTCCCCTGCAAATAATTAAAGCTTATATTAGTTTTATGTTTTCTAAAACGTATTCACGCTTACTTAGAATATGTCAACCACTGGGAATGCAAGCTGGTGCAGCCACTCTGGAAAACAATATGGAGGTTCCTCAAAAAACTAAAAACGGAACTACCCTACGACCCAGCAACTGCACTGCTAGTCATTTATCCAGGGGATACAGGTGTGCTGTTGCGAAGGGACACATGTACCCTCATGTTTATAGCAGCACTATCAACAATAGCCAAAGTATGGAAAGAGCCCAAATGTCCATCGATGGATAAAGAAGATGAGGCATATATACAATGGAGTATTACTCGGCAATCAAAAAGAATGAAATCTGGCCATTTGCAACTACGTGGATGGAACTGGAGGGTATTATGCTAAGTGACATTAGTCAGAGAAAGACAAAAATCATGACTTCAATCATATGAGGACACAAAACAGATGAACACAAGGGAAGGGAAGCAAAAATAATATAAAAACAGGGAGGGGGACAAAGCATAAGAGACTCATAAACATGGAGAACAAACCGAGGGTTACGGGAGGGGTGGTGGGAGGGCGGATGGGCTAAATGGGTAAGGGGCACTAAGGAATGTACTCCTGAAATCATTGTTGCACTCTATGCTAATTTGGATGTAAATTAAAAAAAAAAAAATCTACAACTTTTGTAATAAAGGATGCTAAACAGGGGCGCCTGAGTGGCTCAGTCGGTTAGGCGTCTGACTTCGGCTCGGGTCATGATCTCACCATTTGTGAGTTCGAGCTCAGAGCCTGCAAACCACTTGGGATTCTGTGTCTCTCCCTGTCTGCGCCTCTGCTGCTTGCACTCTATCTCTCGCATTGCCTCAAAAATAAATAAATGTTTTAAAAAAATTTTAAGGATGCTAAACAAAGGAAAAAAAAAAAAGAATATGTTAACCAAAATTTAACCTTCTTCCTAATGATGTGATCACCATGATTTTCTCCAGTGCCTGCTAAGGTTTTGAGGAAAGCTGACACATTCACAGTGACTCACTATTCTGTGCATTTGTTGTCCATGGGGGTTAAATTATATCCCAAGAGCGTCTAGAACATTCCCCACTGTAAAATGTAAAACATACGCTTCAAGAGTTATCTGACCTCCACAAAATAACAGGCTTGTGAGTGCCTTTTTAGCTTTATTCTTATGTTTTCTAAACTTTTGTGTTATGTAAAATTTCAAACAGATGCAAAAGTAGAAAGAAGAATATATCAGGAGACCTCGTTACTCCTTACCTACCTTCAACCATAACCAACATACTGCCAATCTTGTTTCACTTGTACCTCTCCACCCTCTACCCCTTGTTGGTTACCTTTTTGTCTTTACAGCTTCACTGGGATATAATTACAACTGTGCAATAGAAATGCATACAATTGTGATTGTACAATGCCATGATTTTCGGTAAATTTAGAAAGTTGTACAACCATCAGCACGAGCCAATTTTAGAACATTTCATCATCCCCAAAGTGCCTCTTGGCAGTTAATTTCCTTCTCCTCTTGGTTTCAGGCAACCAGTAATCGACTTCTTGTCTTTATACATTTGTCTTTTCTGGACATTGCTTTAATTAAAGGGAAACATACAATACGTGGTCTCGTGTCTGGTTTGTTCCACTTAGCATATTTTTATTATTTTTTTAATTTACTTTTAAATTTACATCCAAGTTAGGTAGCATATAGTGCAATAATGATTTCAGGAGTAGATTCCAGTGATTCATCCCCTGCGTATAACACCCAGTGCTCATCCCAACAAGCATCTTCCTTAATGCCCCTCCCCCATTTAGCCCATTCCCCCCACCCACAACCTGGTTCCCCCTAGTATGTTGTTTTTAAGGTTCATCCACATTGTAGCAGATACAGTTCTTTCTTCTTTTTGATTGCTGAATAGTAGTCCATTGTATAAATAAACAAATAATATTTTGCTATCCATTCCCCAACTGGTGGCTGTTTAGGCTGTTTCCAGTCTGGAGCTTTTACATATAACACTTCTATGAATATTTGCATCGAAGAATTTGTATGGACCTATGTTTTCCTGTCTCTAGGCAGACATGTAAGAGTCGAACTAGGGTTTTTATTGCCTTTTTTACCCGAGAGAATCAGAACGGATCAGAGTTTAGACCTTAAACATTATGTGTTCCAATCTTTTATTTAATAAACTGGGAAACGGAGTCCATCTGATTTGTTAACATTCACAGTTCATGGTGACAGAGACAGGATTCAAACCCAGAACTTCCCATTCTTTCTTTTTTTTCTTCCTTTTGAATCAATTTCATTGTTCAACCCAGAAACATCCCTCCTGCCCTCTTCTTTCTGCTCTGCTCTGGAATGAATGGCTTTTCTCTGTGTTCCAGACCTGCCATTGAGGCATTTCCATCCTTGTTTTGAGACCCCTTCTCACATCTGGAGCCTTACAATGCCTCTCCCGTCCTGGAGCCCTCTGCCTCACCTCCGTGGAACCTGGGAACCCCCATTTCTGAGCCTTCCTGGGATTCTACGAGCACATGGACTGCTTCGGGTCCACTCCACTGACCCTCCCGCAGACATTTGCTTCTTGATCCCTTTCTCGCTGCAAATTCCTTTGCCCCACTTCATCTGCTTTCTCTCCTCAAGTCCTGTGTGGTTTGGAGTTACAGATGTCAGCTAGGTTTCTGACGATAAAGTCCGCATGCCTGCATTTTCACTTTTTTGGTTGTTTGAGGGGGTTTTTCAAGAGAAAAAACTGTCTTTGCTAGCTTGAAACCAGACCTCTCCAACTTTCATGGGACTAGAGTGAAATACTCACTTGCTCAGTGAAAATACACAGACAATGATCATTTCATTCAGACGGAGGGAGGGGGAGGGAGACAAAAAACCCTGTCCCAAATTCTGAACAAGAGCTTTATTCCCTAAATGTCTTAAATGTGCATGAAGGAGGTTGTCCTTCACTATTCAAAGAGACAAGCAACCCTTACTTCACTCTGTGGCTAGTTATTACTCCACTGGCCTAATTTAGGCAAACTAAGAACTCTCTTTGAAGCTGAAAATAAACCATGGGTTTTTAAAAATAAAACGATCATTCTCAGTTTCCTATATTTTGGCAAATGCCAAGTACACAAAATTGGACAGGAACACTTTTTCCGATTCACAGAAATCACATCCACCACAAACTGCTCACTCTTTTGAAAGATGTTTAACTGTCAATTATTTGCCGCAGGCCGGAAACAGTGGCTGTACACACACATAGTAATTGGCTGCTATTATCCAATCAGTTAGCAAATATTTATTGGGTACCCAGTGAGCTAGGCACAGCAGGGGAAACAGAAATGGATAAAGATATGACCCTTATGGCCTTTGTAATCTACTTATGATAAGACAGAAATGCTAAAAGCTGAACAGTACAAGGTAGAACGTGATCAAGGGGCACAGGAAGAGAAGTATTTTTTTTTTATTTAATAAACTTTTTTAATGTTTATTTTTGAGAGAGAGAGAGAGAGAGAGACAGAGAGAGAGTGAGCATGAGCAGGGGAGGGACAGAGAGAGAGGGAGACACAATCTGAACCAGGCTCCAGGCTCTGAGCTGTCAGCACAGAGCTCAACACAGGGCTCAAACTTGTGAAGCACAAGATCATGACCTAAGCCAGATGCTTAACCGACTGAGCCACCCAGGTGCTCCCCCCTCTTTTAATGTTTATTTATTTTGGTTGGGAGGGGCAGAGAGAGAGGGAGAGAGGGAACTCCAAGCAAGCTCTACGCTGTCAGCTCAGAGCCCAACGTGGGGTTCAAACTCATGAACATGAGATCGTCACCTGGGCTGAAATCAAGAGTTGGATGCTTAACTGACTGAGTCACCTGGCACCCCACAGGCAGAGAAGTCTTACAGAATTTTCAAAATTAGAGAGTTGACAACCTGGAGAATACAGAGGGGAAAAAGGAAGTAAGGGCTCTCAAAACCTAAAGCTCACACACAGATTAAAGCTAAAACAGGCCAATAGTTATGTCACTTACCTGCTCAAAAACTTCCCATGACTCATCAGTGATAATTACCGAAAGTCCAAACTCCCTCTGTTGGCCTTCAGGACCTCACAGCCCCAGGCTCCTTTACCTCGCCAGAGTTTGCTCTGGAAGATGTTCTTTGAACACACCGAGACCCATCACTGTCCAACCTTCTCTGCTCCTGATGCTCCATCCTTCTCAACACTTTCCCACAACCTCAGCTACTGAAAATCCACCCTGTTCTACATCCTGCCTCCTTCTGGAGGCACCCCAACACTGTCTTTTCATTACCACACAAGATTTCTGCCTCTTGAGATAGCCAGTCTCCAAGACGGCAGGCAATGTTCCTCACCTCCTGGCTTCCCCTCCCTTGTGTAGCCTCCACCCACAATGGATGGGGAGAGCCGTGTAATGGATGAGATAGTGTAGAGGTCACACTGTGTGACCCCCAAGGCTTGATCGTGAAAGAGGAGACAGGCGACCACTTTGTGCTCTCTTGGATCACTAACTCTAGGGAAAGCCATCTACCATGTTATGAGGACACTCCCGTAAACATATGGAGAGGTCTCCATAGTGAGAAACTGAGGCCTCCCGTTCAGAGCCAGCACTAACCATCTTGGAGTTCATTCCTCAGGAGAAACACACACACACCCACACATGCACACGCATACACACACACGCACATACATACATGCACACACATGAACACACACACACATAGGGAAAAAAACAGGAAAAATCCTCAGATGTCTGCAAACCTGGCCAACTTGCTGACCCTAGCCTCATGAGACAACCCAAATCAGACTCACTCAGCTGAGTGGCTCCCAAATTCCTGACCCACAGAAACCATATGTAATAAGAGATGTTTATTGTTGTTTTTAGCTGCTAAGCTTTGGAGCAATTTGTTAGGCAGCAGCAGATAACTGATGTACCTCTCTGGTGTGGTCTACATTACATTCCAATTCTTTGTATCCGTTGTATTCCAATTATTTATATCCTTACCTTTTAGAACTAGATTAACATTTCCCAGAGGGCATTGACCTTCTTTGTGAATTTTTCATTCTCGGCAAGCTTTACTGAGTCACTCAGTAATCGTTAGTTGATTGACTGATAAAAGAATAAAAAAACTAAACAAAACCTTTGGTGGAAGTTACGCCTTGGGCTGACTTCATATTGCCTTTGGATCATTCTGTAATTTCAATTTTCTTTTTTCTTTTCTTTTTCCTTCTTTCTTTTTTTCTTTTTTTTTTTTTTTTAACTTTAAGGCCTTGGTAGTTGTGGAAGTAGAAACACCTGTAGTCTGGACTCTGCTCCCAGCCTGCCTGGGCTTTTAAGAAACATTGCCAGGAACACAGAGCGACCTCACCTCACCTCTCCCTCTGAAGTTGCCTCCCACCCTGATATCCCTAACTTATCTCAGGGCGAGAGCGGCTTTGCAGGGTCACAGGTGATAAAGAAGCAAGAGTCAGAGAAGGTAATGAGGGGAGGAGACTAGGCAATAATAAACAGCAACCACTTTAAAAGGTTTGCTGTCAGCCGGGACCAAAAGGCCTGAACCTGGCAGAACCCCCATTGTAGGCACCCTGGCCCCAGTCCCAGGAATTGAAGCCATTTCACAGTTTTCTAATTAAGATGATTTCCTCTGAATCCTCCAATATTTTAAAGAGGATTCCAGCTGAGTGCAGGTCCTCTCTTGAATCCCGAACTAGGTTAGGATCCGAGTCCTTCTCATAAGGTCTGTCCTAGTGGGACTGGCTGTAGATGCTCTGGGTGACTAGTAGGACTTAAGGCCTCTCTTTAATCCATAAATAAAAATAGAAAGAAAGAAAACAGTCACAGTCTTGTGGGTCCTTTTATAGACCAAACCATAGAAGTCACACAAATATGCAATCACTCCTTTAGGAAACACACAGAAATCCGATCATCACGTCTGTGCTAAATTATGAGATTGTACCCAGTAAGTATTAAAAAAAAGACAATTATGGGGCGCCTGGGTGGCGCAGTCGGTTAAGCGTCCGACTTCAGCCAGGTCACGATCTCGCGGTCTGTGAGTTCGAGCCCCGCGTCAGGCTCTGGGCTGATGGCTCAGAGCCTGGAGCCTGTTTCCGATTCTGTGTCTCCCTCTCTCTCTGCCCCTCCCCCGTTCATGCTCTGTCTCTCTCTGTCCCAAAAATAAATAAACGTTGAAAAAAAAATTTTTTTTAAAAAGACAATTATAAAATATACTATTCCTAACAGATAAGTGACCAGGATGGTAAATTTACCTTGATAAATTTACCTTGATTGCTATTTGTATTAATGACTATGGCTGATGATAGAAATCGCAAAATAGTTAAGAGCCTCCCTATAGGCAAGCTACAAAATCATTAACATTGTAAAAAGGAGTCAATGTGGCTTTTAAGTCAACAAAGGGAGTACAAATCTAGTCGATTTAGCCTAAAGCCAAAGCAAGATTAGTTCCAACAAGGCATGTATATAGTGCTTGTTAGCATTCTGTGCAGCTAATTTTAAATGCCCCCCCCCCCTCTCTTTGGAGACTATGTGCACAGACCTCAAAGAGATTCTGGTATTTAGTCCTAATGATTTCCTCATGTAGAACACACCTCATTGCCTAAAGGCACCAACCAGATTAGTTTCTTCTGAAAAAGGATGCTAGAGATTGATTCTTCTATGTAAAATTATTCCATCCTATTAGTGCTGGAGCCCTGAAATTCATTAGCAAACAACTTGAGGCTGATAAGGGAAGGCTGTCTTCCAGCTGTTCCCAACACGCCTTTGTAAATATGAAAAGTCATTGCTTGGGAAAAACTCTAATCTCTTAAAGATGTGTATTTACTTAAGAAAACGTTTTAAAGTGGTTCATGATCTTAATCTCATTTACTGTGCTGCAAACTTCAACCAAATCATGTGTTAATATTTTTGCTCCAGTGCTTCTCAGCAATATCGGAATAAGATTACATCTTTTAAAACATATACTATGCAGACATTGCCCCAGGCTACATCTTTGTTTCACAGGGTCCTTCTCTTGCTTGAGAAAGGCAGCGATCAACTCTACTCCAAGAGTCTCACTGAGAACTAAAATCAAATGCCCATCAAAACAGAGGAAACTGTGTAAGACATAATGTTAAGAGAAAAGCAGAATACTATTAACCTATGTATACCCTACGGTCACCGCTCTAAAATGGATTATAATATGGATCCGTATAACCATGGACAGGCATGGAAAGAAACAGGAAAATGAAACATGCCTCTTTCTCCCACACATCTACAACTTTACTAGGTGTTTTCTTTCTAAATTCCCTTTACCTAAGCTGGGAGTTGTCTTAATGGCGGGTGTAGTTTGTTTGCTTTTTAAAATTATCAGGATAAGATCTCACCTCATCAGTGGAGAACCTGGGAGTCAGTTACTCATGTAAAGGGTGGTGACTGCCCGGACCACCCTAGATAAAGGCCTGCCTGTCTCTTCCTTAAACATTCTTCAGGAATAGCAGCTCTACAATTTACAAGCTGAATCCCTACAAAGGGAAAGAAACTCGAGCTCACCTTTCCTTAATGGTGAATTTCAAGGAAATGTCCTCATTTTCAGCTTCAACCTAAAAGAATCCCTTACATGAAAGTAAAATAATATTTAGGCAAATCATCACAATGAAGTCACCCATTCACACCTATTTTCTGAGAATGTGGGACCAAAAATGAGTTCTAGAGATGACGAAGACTTAGTCACTGTGCTCAGGATGGCTATCTAGTAGCTCACAGACAGCTGTAAACTAAGGATGATGTCACAAGTGACATAATCATCATAAAGATAGGGAGATCAGAGTGAGTGACTCTTAAGAGGAAGAGAATACACAAGGCCTTTTTTTCCTGGTAAAGAATTGAACCAGGAAAGGTTCTGAACTGGATCCTGAAGGATAGTCTAATTCTGTCCAGGAAGGAGAAGTGATGGACATTGTAGGAGAGGAAGACACAGCCAGCAAAGACAAAAACAGAGAAGAATGGGGTGTGTTCTAGAACAATGCAGTTTAGGAATGGGAATCCAAGGAAACATGCAGAGGAGAAACGGGGGTCAGACAGGGCCTTGACCATGGAGGGAAGGGCATGTGAGCAAATATTGTCCTTTGGGGCTTGGGTGAGGAGCCTTGCATTTCCTGTTGTATTTACTCCTGACAATGTGCTTTTTACAAGTAGGAAGCTTCTAAGGTGAGGCTCTGAGAAGTCAGATCTGGTCTCCAAACAGCATGTCATGGACCTACATCGCTGAGCAACCACTGCCTGGTTCTCGACAAATACTGCCCAAATGCACTGAAGACAAACCATGAGCCCACAATCTGCCACCCCGCCATATTGCTCTCCTGGACTGGTTTTTGATAGACATAGGGAGCCACTGACAACTCTGCACTAGAGGAATACATGCAATCACTGGGGAGCTGTGTGTTTAGAGCAGTATAATAAAGACTACAGAGGTGGTGTGGGGGGACTTCCCTAACGTTCAGAGCCTAATTTACAGACCACACCTTGCTTTTGCTCAGCATGCTTTGTTTATACAGATTTTTCGAGAGAAGTTTGAGAATGCCTCAAAAACTCACCTGAAATCTAAATTCTCTCCTTTACTACATGTATTTCGACTATGAAATGGATGCACCACAGAATGTATCAAATCAAAAGTTAGACTCCTTCCCCATCTTCCAACACTCGGTTCCAGTATTAGTATATTGTTCATTCTTGTAAAAAAAAAAAAAGTGCTGATGGACTCATAAACATATAATACGTATTTTAAAACATAATGAGATCATTATTTTGCTTTGTAACTTAATCTATCTTGCAGATCTTTTCATATCAGTGCACAGAGACCAGCCTTGTTGGAAAAGCGCATAATGTTTTATCTCAAGGAAGTGCAGTAATACATATTAGCAGCTGATGCATCTTTAAGTTGTCTAGAGATTTTTTTTTCCATTTTTTTAAAATCAACACTGTAATGAACTCTTTTTGTCCCAAAATGAATTCACTCGTGGCTACTTGTATCAGCGTCTTAGATAGATGCAAATGGGCTCTCTTGTGTAAGACATAATTCAGCAAATTTCCTCATATGTTAATATAGTTAACAATCGCTTATCTTGGAAATGAAGGGGAGCATAAAGATAATCTAAAACTAAATTCACTCACAGGAGTATCTCAGGACTTTCTGCAGCCCGGGAGCCTCCTTGGAAAGACTCAGGGCCAGAGTCCTGCCTTCCGAGACCCTGGAACTGAATCCCTCATTCCACACTGGGCAGTACAGCATTATTTCCAGAGAGTCCCACAGCTCTCCCCTCTTGCTCCACCGGTGGCGTCAGCCTCCCTGGTTTACAGGCTTAAAATGCCAACGCACAGCGCAGGTGATAATAATCAGAATCATAGAATTTCAGAGCTGGGAGGGATTCCAGATTAAACAGTCCACACCTTACGTTTCTTAGAAGTGGGGATTCTGACCCACAGGGTTGAATGTCTCGCGAGATCACACAGCCAGTAACTCCACAGCCTCACTCAGGGCTTCTTCCGGTAGACAGTACAGCTGCAGGCTCCTCTTGTTACTTGAAAAAGACCAGAGGGGAGCGCCTGGGCGGCTCAGTCGGTTAACAGTCCGACTTCGGCGCAGGTCACGATCTCACAGTCCGTCAATTCGAGCCGCGCGTCGGGCTGTGTGCCTACAGCTCAGAGCCTGGAGCCTGCTTCAGCTCCTGTTTCTCCCTGTCCCTCTGCCCCTCCCCGGATCACACTCTGTCTCTGTCTCTCTCTCTCTCTCAAAAATAAATAAACATTAAAACAGAAAAAAGGCCATGTGAGCAAAATTTGTCTAGAATATTTCTACCCCTGGGTAGAAACAATGCTTATTGAAAAAAAGGATGGGGGAGTAGGGTTGGGGCAGGCAAAATAGGTGAAGGGGATTAAGAGGTACAAACTTGCAGTTATAAAATAAGTCATGAGGATGAACAGTAAAGCACAGGGAATATAGTCAATAAAATTGTAATGATTTTGTATGGCGACAGATGGTAACTCCACTTATCATGGTGAACATTCTGCAATGTGTATATTTGTCGAATCATTATGTTGTACACCTAACACTAATATAATATGTCAACTATACTTCAATTAAAAATTCAAACCAAGAGGGGCACCTGGGTGGCTCAGTCAGGTGAGCCTCTGACTTCAGCTCAGATCGTGATCTCACAGTGCGTGAGTTCGAGCCCCACATACGGCTTGCCGCTATCAGCTATCCGTGCAGAGCCCGCTTTGGATACTCTGTCCCATTCTCTCTCTCTGCCCCTCTCTGGCTCACGTGCGCGTGTACTCTGTGTCTCTGTGAAACATAAACACACATTTAAAAAAAAGAATTTAAAAATTAAAAAAACAAAGATCTACAAAATAAGGTTTTCCAATTGTGCGCTGCACAGCTTCAGAAGCACCATTTAAATATAATCTTTGTGAACAGTGTCCCCTGCAGTTGTGCAGTGCACAACCTAAGTGGCCATACGCGGTCATCCAGAGGAAATTAAAAAAAGGGCAATCCGAGAGCAATTACAGAGACAGTACAAACAGTAAGAAATTCAGAGTTCTTATTTTTAGGTCATTTTAACTTCCTTTTCCACCAAATTCACTACTAGAATGTCTACCAGATTTCAGAATTTACACATTTGAGTTTCACCTCCTTCTTCTGTCCCCTGTTGAGGTGCTTGTAACACTGCTGACTTATCAACAAGACGGCAGCTCTCACCTGTGCATTTTCAAACTTGGGGCTACCCAAGGTGTTGAGACTCTAGAGACTTATTTGTGTTACTCCCCACTGCCCCTCCCATTGATGCTACCAAGTCTAAATCAGGGATCTTGGGAAGTTCTGAGAAAAGTCTGTTGCAGATCTAAATGTCACAGAGTAGCCAGCTCCACCTTCTAACCCCCAGCCCAGAGCTTTGTCCCTTAAGGCAAGCACCTGCAAGTTGGCTAGGTAAAATCTGTGTTTTTGCAAAAGGAAGTACAGCTGTGTGGTTAAGAACCAATAGATTTAAATATCAGCTTTGCCTTTGACTTGGGTAATGACTTAGACTCTTGTGGTCTCAATTTCCCAGTTTTTAAAAGGTCTGTAATAATAACAGAACCTAGGATTGGGCAACATACATAAAAGCGTAGCATAAGGCCTGGCACACAGTAGGTGCTCAATAAATATGGAGTCTACACCACCATAGCTGGGTTCACCCGTGGGCCAACCAGAGGCAAAAGGCAAAAATACAGGCAGCTAGGGGCAGGAAAAGAAGAAAAAGCCTTCAGCATGGTTTCTGCTGAATTAATAAGAGCAGAAGAGAAAATACGCTTATGTTTTCACACAAATCCATATTAATCTCTGGACATTGCTGGGAGCAAGGAGTCATTCCCAGGATTGTTTTGACTGATACTGGAGAAGTTAGATCTGGGGAAAAACTCACAAGGGTCAGTCAGGCCAGTGAGCTGTCTCCCGTGGACCCAGCCACAGGAGTGGAGAGCCTAAGGGAAGTTCCTCACCTCAGGGCTACTGACCAAGAACAGAACAGTGAGGCAACCAGAGTAACTTCTCATGTCATGGGCAGCTTTTCCCTATCACTGACTTCCTGTTACCAGTGAGATTTCTCTGATGTGTTCCAGGCTATGGGGTTTCGATCTTCTGTATTCCCGAGATCACCTCAATGGTCACATTCACTGGAGATGAGTCACTATTCCATTGCTTCTGGAACCTTCTTATCACTGCTTTTGTAGGGTGAATATTTGTAAAAGCTACATATTACAACTTTTTTTTTCCTGTTCATCACATGACACTAATGGGCTCAAGAGGGAAGGGAAAAAATATTCTGCAAGGCCCACCGGCCAGGGCCTAACAAAAAGAACCAGGGTGAGGATGTTGTGGACTAGTGCAGGCCAGGCATATAAATGGACAGCCCACAGTCATGCCCATATGGCAAATGCTCTGAGAAGCTTTAGATACCAGAGGTCAGAGGGTACAAACTCAACAGTCTTCAGGAGGCAGGCAGATCAATAAATTATGTGACTGACTGATGTTGGGGGGAGGGGCAGGGGGAGATTCAGCAGTGAGCCGTAGAAGCTTTGGCCACTAACTGGCATTTAATTTTTCAAAACTAGGGGCACCTGGGTGTCTCAGTCGGTTAGGTGTCCAACTTGGGCTCAGGACATGAACTCATCGTTCTTGAGTTTGAGCCCAGTGTCAGACTCTGTGCTGACAACTCAGAGCCCAGCCTGCTTCGGATTCTCTCCCTCTCTCTCTCTCTCTCTCAAAAATAAATAAACATTAAAAAAAAAAAAAAAAAACCTGGGGCGCCTGGGTGGCTCAGTCGGCTGAGCGTCCGACTTCGGCTCAGGTCATGATCTCACAGTCCGTGAGTTCGAGCCCCACGTCGGGCTCTGTGCTGACAACTCAGAGCCTGGAGCCTGTTTCAGATTCTGTGTCTCCATCTCTCTCTGAACCTCCCCCGTTCATGCTCTCTCTCTGTCTCAAAAATCAATAAAGGTTAAAAAAAATTAAAAAAAAAAAAAAACCTAAACTAAATACAGTGCCTATGTTGAACAAAAGGCATCTGGCATCTCATGTGGGCCAAGGCATCCATCTTGCTATTCTGCCATGGGTTCTGGCAGCCAAGCCATGAAGAACAAAAAGGTCAGCCAAGAAAGAAACGGGACAGGTGGCAGCTCAGGTACCCTGAGAGGCTGGGGTCTGGGCGCCACATGCTAGGGGCCCGGGCCTTAAAACCCACAGTAAGAGGTCAAGGTATGGTCAACCAGGAGTGCAAGCAGGCATGGGGCCACAGAAGCATTTGGGGTAGGGGGCAGAACCCCTGTTTTGGGGTTCCCAGTGTGCTTATCTTGGAAATGTAATAACCTGACAACACGGCCACACAACCTGACCTCCTGAGCACAGGGACAGCGAGGGCTGATGGGCGCCACAGGTGTGTGGGAAAAGCCGCGCCTGATTGGAGGAAAAGAGCTGAAGAGGCGGGGCAGTTCCTGACAGGCTAAAAAGGAAGGGGGAAAAACCCACATCCTTCCGCATCGTTTATTTCATAAACAAGTATATATTTAGCGCTAACTCTGTACACTTCACAAGGTAGAGCTTAGGTTACAAAGATAAAAAGCTATACTTACACTAAGTGGCTTATTTTCGGTTAAGAGGAGACAGCGATTATTTGGCACCAGGGCAGGCCAAGTTATATACTTGGATTTGGTAACACTGTAACTCACTAATCATTGTATTGGAAGACTATGTAGATAATAGATGGAAGGAAATAGGCACAAAGCTGAGGTTCTCAGCAGTGCTGAAACAACAGGTCATACAGAAGGATAGAAAACTAAATTATCATCATCAGAATTTTGACAACAATACTTGGTCAGAAGAAAATAGAGAAACGTATTTAAGATTCTCAAGTAAAGAAAATGTGGTCCAAGGACATTAATGTAAAGGTCACAAAGTACTATCAAGAAATTAGGGGGTGGAAGGGGCACCTGGGTGGCTCAGTCTGTTAAGCCTTGGATTTTGCTTGGGGTCATATCTCACGGTTGGTGAGTTTGAGCCCCATATCCGGTTCTAGGCTGGTGGTGCAGAGACTGCTTGGGATTCTCTCTCTCTGTCCTTCCCCCTCTTCCTCTCTTTCATTGCCCCTTCCTCACTTGTACTCTCTCCCTCTCTCTAAAAATAAATAAATAAAAACTAAAAAAAAAAAAAAGATTATTAAAAAAGAAATTAGGGGATGGGAAACCTGGCTGGCTCAGTCAGCAGGGCATATGACTCTTGATCTCAAAGTTGTGAGTTTGAGCCCCATGTTTGGTGCAGAGATGACTTAAAGTAAAATCTTTTAGCAAACCATAAGAGACTCTTAAATACAGAGAACAAACTGAAGGCTGATGGGGTTGGGGATGAGGTGGTGGGGAAAAGAGGTGATGGGCATTGAGGAGGGCACTTGTTGGGATGAGCACTGGGTGTTGTATGTAAGTGATGAATCACAGGAATCTACTCCTGAAGCCAAGACTACACTGTATGTTAGCTGACCTGACAATAAAATTAATTAATTAATTAATTAATTAATTAATTAAAAAAACCAAAACCTGATGGGAACGCAAGCTGGTGAAGCCACTCTGGAAAACAGTATGGAGTTTCCTCAAAAAACTAAAAACAGAACTACCCTATGACCTAGCAATTGCACTACTAGGCATTTATCCACGGGATACAGGTGTGCTGTTTCAAAGGGACACATGCACCCCCATATGTATAGCAGCACTATCAACAATAGCCAAAGTACGGAAAGAGCCCAAATGTCCATCGATGGATGAATGGATAAAGAAGATGTGGCATATATATATAATGGAGTATTACTCGGCAATCAAAAAGAATGAAATCTTGTCATTTGCAACTACATGGATGGAACTGGAGGGTATGATGCTAAGTGAAATTAGTCAGAGAAAGACAAAAATCATATGATTTCACTTGTATGAAGACTTTAAGAGACAAAACAGATGAACATAAGGGAAGGGAAACAAAAATAATATAAAAACAGGGAGGGGGACAAAACAGAAGAGACTCATAAATATGGAGAACAAACTGAGGGTTAAGGGAGGGGTTGTGGGAGGGGGGATGGGCTAAATGGGTAAGGGGCACTAAGGAATCTACTCCTGAAATCATTGTTGCACTATATGCTAACTAATTTGGATGTAAATTTAAAAAAATAAAAAATTAAATTAAATTAAAAAAAAAACAACCAAAACCTGAAAGAAAAAAAAAGAGAGAGAGAGAAAGAAATCAGGGGAAAAAAAGAAATTAGGGAAACAAACAAACAAACAAACAAAAATCAGGGAATTACCTAAGGAACTGATCAGAGAAAGGGCTTCAATCAAAATGTCTAAACATACTGATAATAAGCAACATATACAAAGTTACCTGCAGGAATAAAACTAAATGAGTATTAAAAGGGAGATTTCAATATATAATGGCTATAGGATCTGACAATGTAGATATAGTACAACCATGAAAAAACTGGGGAGGAATGACTACAGCATATGCCAAAGAAATGATTTTTACTGTTTTGCTAATCAAACCTGATTATTTGGAGATTGCTTATGTGTAGTACAGGACAATCAAAATAGGTAATTATAAGACATTCTATCTCCCCTGTGACTAAAATACCAGGATTCTAAGCATGGAAGAAAGGAATAACAAATGTAATATAAAAGAGGCTGAACAAAAGCTTACCGTCTTGAACTTGCCTTGGAACTATCAATATGAACTCACAGTGTATTTTATTTTTACATGTGTACATATGCTTCTAGATAGATGTTTATATGTCTATGAATGTATTTTCCCAGCTCTGATTAGTAAAAAGACCTAAAAACAATGACCACTCCAGTGAACGACCATCCCTAGTGTCAGGATTATAGTCCTGAAATATCTCATTAAAAAACAAAACAAAACAGGGATTCCAGACAAAAGGGGAGTCTATCCTTATAAGATGATTCCAACTAGTAAATAAAACCAAAATGGTGGAATTAGAATATACCATTCTGCAACTGCCAATGAACGAATGGAACCAGACACTGAGGACCAACAGTCGCTAAAGGCAAAAAAAGAGTGGAAGAAGCCTTCCATGAAAGAACCCCACAACACTTGTAATCTTGCCAAAGGGATCAAACCTGAGTGTGATCAAGTCTCCGGACCCAGATGCAGGAAATAGTGGGCAAAGGCACAAGCTTCACCTCACCAAGAGTGCACATCTTTCTTGTTATCAACACTGTGAGAAACTCTACAGATCAAACAGCCCAGCTCCTTCAACAATAACAAAAAAAATATATACATTTTTTTTTTTCAAATGGGGGAGGATGTTAAGGGAATCTGTAGATTACAAGAGATTACAAGTTTTTTAAAAAATGAGCAAGACTAAACTCTTGTTGGGTCAGGCTGCTCGCTTGGGCGATAAAACCATGAAGAGATCCAAGGAAGTGATTACAATAAAAGTCAGGATGGCATTTACTTTTGGAGGGACGAAGGAGAACGTGACTGGGGCTGGGTACGCAAAGGCACTTGTGGTGTGGCTGGCCAAATGCTATTTCTTGCCTGGAGTGATGGTTATATGAGCGTTCCTGTTACAGTAAAGTCACTCAAGTGTGTGTTTGTTTTCTGTGGGTTTGGGTATTTATGTTTTATTTTACAATGCAAAGGTTTAAAAAAAAAAGCATTAAAGAAAATCAAGGTGTGTCAGCACAGAAAGAGCCAACTGATGGAAGAGATTCCAAGGTATAGAGGACAAAGGAGCCCTGGAACAAACTGGCTGGGAGCTGGTGTCTTAGGAAGGATTTCTGTTTCAGTGAAACTTTCATGTTTAAAGTAAATGATTGCATCTATAATGGTCTGATTAAAACTTCCCTTATAACATTTCACAAGCAAATAGGGTGCTCCAAAATATGCCGAAGGCAATGTCAATTCAAAATTACCTGGGGGGGGGGGGGTGCGGGGCGGGGAGCTTTGGGTGGCTAAGTCAGTTAAGCATCAGACTCTTGACTTCGGCTCAGGTCATGGTCTCATGGTTCAGGGGTTCGAGCCCCACCTCAGGCTCTGTGCTGTCAGTGCAGAGCCTGCTTGGGATTCTCTCTCCCTGCCCGTCTCCCCACCCCATGCTCTCACTCTCTCAAAATAAATAAATAAACTTTATAAAATGACCTCTTGGCAGCTCTTTCTGCCTAGGGGTCCTGTCGACATGCTTTAATAAAAACACCTTGTTGCAAAGAAAAAAAAAAAAAAAAAACCCTCTTGGATGCCTACTGGAATAGCCAAAAGCTGTTGGATACCGACTGGGTTCTTACAGACGTGAGAGTCACCACTTGACTCAAAGTTGTAACATTCAGCATACATCTTCCAGTTCCCATAATTATTTACACCCCTTATTCTCTCCCTTAGCGCCCCCAGGCAAGCTATTAGCAACAGTAGCTTCAGGCTGCAAATGAACAAAACTTTTCCCCCAAAACTTTAGCAATCCTAAAATCTAACTGAACTGTCACATGCAAGGTGTTGTTAGAGCTTTAGCAACATGAGGTCAGGAAATGAGTGAAGAAATACAGGCTCACGGGGTCTGCGCTGGTTCTGAGCTGTGGGGACGGGACACTGGAGCAGTGACCGTGCTGTGTTGCTGGCATCAGAGCCACCAGAGGGACAAGAAGCATACACAGTCCTACTACGGCCAACCCCTAGCTGCCTAGGTATTCCCCAGGGTGCAGACTCTGCACTGTGACTGTCAAGAAGCTGTCCCAGCTTTTAGGAAATCTGCCTCACGCAACACTCTATAAACCCGAGGGCAGATTTACCAATACTCAGACTGGCACTCTGCTGCACGAGCCAACGACAGAAGATACATTTCTCTGGGTTTATTTACATCGTCTGTCATTTTCCCCATACAAAATAGGACATCCAAGTTAACCTTCTCCACTTGAGAGGTGCAATTCCATGGGTTCTGAAGGTCCACACTCTTACTCTGAAATGTGAATTACATCTGAAATAATCACAGGACTTTTATCCATGAAGGAGACACTGGCTGGCCGGGGAGGTAACAGCCTTTGCGAGTTCCCAGAAAACGAGGGAGTTTGTAGCAGTTTTATGGAGAAGGACTGCCCTGTGGCAGCTCAGAGCACACCTAAGGGAGGCAGTTGAACTTCCGGGGTATGAATCCCAGCTCCACCAGCCATCTGGGGGTTTGCTTAACCTCCCCAAACTCAATTCCTCACCTGTAAATGCGGATTAACACTAATACCATTGTCGGGGCGCCTGGGTGGCTCAGTCAGTTAAGTGTCCGACTTGGGCTCAGGTCATGATCTCAACACTTTGTGAGTTCAAGCCCCGAGTTGGGCTCTGTGCTAACAGCTCAGAGCCTGGAGCCTGCTTCGGATTCAGTGTCTCCCTCTCTCTCTGCCCCTCCCCTACTTGTGCTGTCTCTCTCTCTCACAAAAATAAATAACATCAAACAAAAATTTTAAAAAACAAACACTAATACCATTCTCACAGATCTATTATCAAAATGAAACGAAATAACACGTATGAGGCACTCAGCACAGTGGCTGATCCCATGTAAGTACTCGATAAATGGTCATGATTACTGCTATTGTGGTCATGAGCATTTCCAGGAACACGAAGACCTCTCTATTTGATGGACATCTTCCAGGTTTGGATGTAGGGTGCCATCTCCAAAGTAAGTACGGCTATTTTTATAAACTCATGGCCCTTAGCATTAAAAAGTCACTGCCAGTAGTAATTAAGTATATGTGATTTTCAACACCTCTCACATCTTCTGTTTTTCTCCCAACTACTCATCATGGGTGTTTAGTTTCAATTCCAATAAAACCTGGTTGTATTATTATCAGGAATAGCGATGGCCTTAGTTACACAGCTTCTATAGCGTGGGAACCTGGGGCCTCATCATGTCCTCTCCCTTCTTCCTATGGCCACAGCCAACCTCCCACCGGAGAGTTTTCTCTCAACAACTCCTACTCACTTTCACGGCTTCGTTTGTAGCCATTGACTCAGTTCTGCCCAGTGAGGCTTGAGGAGACTTCAAGAAAGATCTCACCCCCCGGATGTAAAGAGATGGACACTACAGAACAGATTTATCACCACCCTCTCTGTGCCCCGTATCTCTCCTCCACACATACACACACACACACTTCCTGCCTTTGAATGAGGTTGGGGACAGCATGCAATGCCTGTTGCTAAGCATGCCATTTTCTGCCCATGAGGCAGCAACTCTGCATTAGAATAGGTAACATGCTAAGGATGGGAGAGGGAAGGACGAAAAGAACCTGGTTCCTGGTGATTTGAGCCATTGGTTAAACCTCGGATGGGACAAACCCCAGACTGCACTCTGTTTATAAAGTTAATGACTTTACCGCTCAAACCTCTGTTAGTGGGGCATTTTCTTACATGCCACCTAAAGTGTCCTGATTGTTACAGCCTCCAAAAATCAACTGTTGAAGCCCTAACCCCAGTACCTCAAAACAGGACTATATTAGGTGATTTGGATCTTTAAAGACATGATTCAATTAAAATGAGGCCGTCAGGGTAAGCCCTAAGACAATATGACTGGTGTCCTTATAAGAGGGAAATTGGGGGTGCCTGGGTGGCTCAGTTGGTTAAGTGTCCAACTTTGGCTCAGGTCATGATCTTACGGTTTGTGAGTTCGAGCCCCGCATTGGGCTCTGTGCTGACAGCTCAGCACCTGGAGCCTCCTCCAGATTCTGTCTCCCTCTCTCTCTGCCCCTCCTCCTTGTGTTCTCCCTCTTTCTCTCTCTCAAAAATAAATAAATAAACATTTAAGGAGAAAACTGGACACACAGACATTAAAGGCACATGCACAAAAGAAGTTGACAGAATTTGTTGCCAGCAGATCTGAGCAACAAGAAATAATAAAGGAAGTTCTAAAGGCTGGAAGACAAAAAAACACCTGATGGAAATGTGGGTCTACACTAAAGAATGAAGAGCCCCAAATACAGTAAGTAAGTTGATAAACAGAAAAAAAAAAAACACTTTTTTCCTCATGTTTTAATTTTTTCAAAAGGTAATTGTTTAAAGTGAAAAATAATAACCATGATTTCTGGATATGATACATAGTAAACATAAACCCTGACACTATCATATTTGTAATATCCTTTACAAAAGTGGTTGTTCTAGATAGAACTGCTTCCCCAAAAACTCATAGCTTGGAGCCCCAACTCCCAACATAAGGGTATTTGGAGATATGACCTTTAAAGAGATAATTAAAGGGAAATGAGATCACAAGGGTGGGGACCGAATGTAACAGAAATGGCGTCCTTAATAAAAGAGAGAGAAATCAAGGACACAAGCACATGGAAAAAAAGAAAAAAAGGCTGGGTGAGAAAACAAGAGAAAGGTGGCGGCCTGCAAGCCACAGTAAAAGGCCTCAGGAGAAATCAACCTTGAGTTTGGTCTTCGGCCCTCCAGAACTGTGAGAAACACACACCTGCTGTTAAAGCCACTCAGTCTGGTTTTGTTATAGCAGTGCCAGCAAACTGATACAGCGATACAGCATACTATTTATTATCATGAATATACAAACGCCACGGGCAACCATAAAAGGGAACAGAACTGTTGAAGGTAAATTAGGGGTGTGCCTGGAGGGAACCCAGAGTCCACGTGGCTATCGGGAAGACCGGGCTGGTTAATCCGCTGCCCTCGCTCTCGGTCTCTGCAAGCCACCATCCGGCCTCGTCCGTCTACCCCTTTCCCCACATTGCGAGGCTCGAAGGCCCCCTGGCATGCTGCCTAGAGAGGAAGGGCTCAAGCGTGACTCAGATTGGTCCATTTCCATCCTTGTTGGTCTCTGGTCAAACGTCTAAACCTAGAGGGAAAGACAGTGGTTCTACTAAAATTACTAGTATGTATCATCGGTGGCAGACCTTTAATATTCTCCATGGCCCTTATTAGAATGATAAATTGAAAAGTGACCAGAATTCAGAAATAGGGGAGAAAGTCTCAAGTACCAGCCCAACTCAAAATGCAAAAAAGAAAAAGAAATCTAAAAAAGAAGCAGGAGGAGGAAGAGGTAGAGGAGGAAGGGCGGAAGGGGCGGGGGAGCGGAGGAAGAGAAAAAGGAGAAGAGGAGGAAGTTATAGCAAATGGCATCAAAGAGAGAAAACAGCCTGTTCTCCATTTTCCCTTTGCCCACCATTTTTGAAAACAGAGGGCCACTCTGGGAACAGGACCTCATGATAGAGAGGAGGCCTAGGGTAGGCCTAACAGGCCACTTGGGCCTGGAGCTCCTCCCAGCATCTGCCACTCCTGAAAAAAGCACGTCCATCCTACATGAGTGATCAACAAAGCCCCAAGAGATGGCCTCCAGTCTGCCGGCACACTAGCCGATGATGTCAGCATAGCCACTGACTTGATATCTAGAGTTTTAACTAATGAACGCTGAGCACATTCCCTGATGTCTCTGCTTCATGGCTCTCAGTTCCTTTATCTCGTCGTGGGACACCACTATTGGTTTTGGTTGTTATTTTTTGTTTCTGACCTCATCGTTGGGTCAACATTTCTCAACCCGGTGAAGGCCTACTAGAAAAACCACTTTGCTATTTCTCAGGATGGGTACACAGGTGTTCATTTTGTGCGAGTTCATTTTAATCTTCTTTAAACTTTAAAGCCATGCTGTGCTTTCAAGAGATTTGCTCTTTCCACTGCCAAAAGCACCCCTCGCTCCAAAACAAACAAACAAAAAACAACCCTACAGGTATCTGCTGCCTGACTAATCTTTATAGAACAAGACAAAACAACTGGTCTCCCAGGCTAGGGGGTTTGAGATTGTAATGCATCAGTCAAGAAATACAGATTTGGGGTGCCTAGGACTTCGTCCATCTTGGGCTCAGGTCATGATCTTGTGGTTCAAGTTTGAGCCCCACATCAGGCTCTCTGTGGTCAGTGCCTGCTTATGATCCTTTGCCCCCCTCTCTCTCTGCCATTCCTTTGCCCTTGGTATCTCTCTCTCGCTCTCTCAAAAATAAATACTAAAAATCAACAACAACAACAAAGGGGCACTTGGGTAGCGCATTGATTGGACGTCGAAGATCAGCTCAGGTCACGGTCTCGTAGTTCATGGGTTCAAGCCTCATGTCAGGCTCTGGGTTGACAGCTCAGAACCTGGGATCTGCTTTGGATTCTGTGTCTCCCTCTTTCTCTCTCTCTGCCTCTCCCCTGCTGGTGTTCAAAAATAAGTTAAAAATAAACATAAAAAAATACCGATTACCAGGCCCAGCCTTTGTGATCCTATAGTAGGTGGGGCCCAGGAATCTGCACCTTTTGTGTCCAGGGTCCCAGGTGATTTCGACTCGCAGTCAGCTTGGGAGCACACTACAAAAGTTCGTTTCATTTGGTGTATCACCTTTGTGGCTGCACAGATAACCACCATCCCACTTAGGGCACTCAGGGCAGGGACCCCCTGCATCCTCCCTACTGACAGATGGTCTCTTACCCTGGCAAGTGATACCAGCCGTTCTCTGAGGCACTATTGACCATTCCAGGCCAGAAAGGCAAAGGAGCAAAGTGGCTAAGAGGGGAGGTGTAAGCTCATTCACCTGTCCCAGGTACACTCTGTGGGTTCCTGGGGGCCTCTCCCTTCACGGAGGCAAAGGGATTCCTGTCACTAAACCCGACTGCTCTGCCCTAGGGTGGTGACAGTATTTAATCAAACACCAGCCATTTCTCAGAAAACGACCTCATCTCTTTAAAGAGAGGAGCAAGGAAAACAAAGGAATTACTTCCTGATCACTGAGTGGTTGCAACCAAGTGGGACACTTGACTTCTTGAAGGTCTGATTCATCAAACCTGCATTCTGTCGCCAACATTGCTTCTGCAGGTTTTCTCACAAGACTGGCATTTCTGCAGAATTCCTCAGTTGTATCTGCGTGTGTGGATGTGTGTGTGTGTGTGTGTGTGTGTGTGTGTGAGAGAGAGAGAGAGAGAGAGAGAGAGAGAGAGCCTGAACAGTCAGCTCCAGGGCTCGAGATGGGGAAGGACGAAGACAAGTAGGTCTCCAAGAGCACACACCACAACCCCTGCCTCCTTCACTCTGGTGGACAGTCATATTGTAAGAAAACTCCTTTTTTTTTTAAGTTTATTTATTTTGAGAGAGACAGAGACAGCTCGAGTGGGAGGGGGGTAGAGAGAGAGAGAGAGAGAGACAGAAGGGGACAGAGAATCCCAAGCAGGCTCTGCCCTGTCAGCACGGAGCCCGACGTGGGGCTCGATCTCAACAAACCGTGAGATCGGCACCTGAGCCACGGTGAACCGAGCGTCAGATGCTGAACCGACTGAGCTGCACAGGTGCACTTTTTTTTTTTTTAATAATGATCAGGAGAGGAGAAGGTTGGCTCCTTTCAAACACATGTGAGTTTACTGCGTGCCCTGCGAGAGAGACAGAGAGAGAGTGAGAGAGAGAGAGAGAGCAGTGTGCCCAGCAGACCTTGCCCCAGTGGACAGCCCCGAAGATGTATCCCTGCCCTCTGAAAACCTCACAACTTTCCTCGAGGACATGCTAGCAAGAGTCCCTTTGCAACATCAAGGGCCGTTGAGACCTATCTTCCTGTCTGTCTTGGATAATCTGGTTTCATCCGTTACCTCTTTTAAACAAGGACTTCCAGGGGTGAAAGGCCAACCCAAGGCTCACTTCTGAACTGCAACAGGTTTTTAAATTTTCTTTTAATGTTTCTTTATTTTTGAGAGAGAGAACAAGAACGAGCAGGGGAGGGGCAGAGAGAGAGGCAGACACAGAATCCAAAGCAGGCTCCAGGCTCCAAGCTGTCAGCACAGAGCCCGACGTGGGGCTCGAACTCATGACCTGGGCCGAAGCCGGACACTCAACCGACTGAGCCCCCCAGGCACCCCTGCGACATGATTTTTAAAGCTTCCCTCATGCATGGGGAGGCTACCAGGATGTCGTGGCTCTTCTCATGCTCAGACACATAAAACCCAGATGCCCTGCTTTGGCTCCTTTCTCTTTAGCCTGAGTGGGAGCAGCAAGATTTCGCTCTATAATCACATGACCTTGCAGCTGGGAATCATTGAAATAGTGCTATATTCACCCCATTCTCTGGGCTCCTCTGGCATCATTACAGGAAAAAAAAAAAAAAGAAAGAAAGTTCAGGCTAAAAGCACATGTGGTACAAGTTATCACTCTCCCTCTCCACTCTGCTATAACCCAGTACAGACACCATCCTCTTGAAATGAGACCAATTTGGCCAAGCCAGAAAACCCCACTGCTTTCTGGGTGCCTTCTGCACACTGGACAACAGGAGAGGAACACTGTGCTTTTCAATCCACAAAACAAACCTATGATGTAAATACTATCCCCAGTTTTTAGGTGAAGAAACAGGCCCAGAGAGGTTAAGTGGATTGTCCAAAGTCACACAGCCAGTGTGGCTGAGACACGAACAGCTGATTCCCGCAGACTCATGTGAACCAACCACTTCGTGACTAAACTAAAAATCATCCTTTTTCCAATGTTTACGGAAACTACAACAAGTGGAATTTTGGATTTCATTCCATTCTCTGTTATTAAAGAAACAAACCTCAATTTGTTTATAAGTCACCTTGGGGTGCTCGAGCAGAGGCCCATTCCTGTGACCTCTCACCCATTTTTTTATGGTGGGGAAGATGATTGCACCCCTGGCCCCCAGTCACCTTGAGAGAAATACCGTCCTGTCGGTCTAGAATCCCTCTCATTCTACATAAAAAAGCACAACGCTGGGCAAACAAATTTGTCAAGGCCCGTCTAACCCTGCAGATCGTTCTGAACCTCTGCTACCTTGGTTCTGAACCCTAAGTACCTGCTTCTAGAAAAAAAGCAGCCCTCTAAAAAGGATGGGTGGGTATTAAGTGATTAGTGCACAGCCTATGACATTTTAAAACAAGTTTCTCAGGTAACTTCTCTGCCCGACATAAAAGGCTAAGGAAACAAAGTCCTATGGAATCAGGCTTATCACAATTATACTGCTGGTTTTTTGAAAAAGACATCAGAAGGAATGTGCTTATTTCAGTTTCTTTCTTTTTTTTTTTTAATGTTTATTTTGAAAGAGCATGCGCAGGCATGAGTGGGGGAGGGGCAGAAAGAGAAAGGAAGAGAGAATCCCAAGCAGGCTCCAGGCTGTCAGCGCTGAGCCCTCCTCGGGCCTCAAACTCACAAACCATGAGATCACGCCCTGAGCTGAAATCAAGAGTTAGATGCATAACCAACTGAACCACCCAGGCGTCCCTGGGTTTCTTATTACTGTGAAATTAAAACATTTTGAAAATGGTTCTTCTTATCCTAAGGAAGTGCCTGTACTTTGTGAAACAGAAGAATTCTAAACCCACTTTTGCCACTGTCAAGAGACCTGGGGCAGTTGCCTGTTCCTACCAACATCTTCCTAAGTTTCCAACAACCCTAGAACCCTCTGTGTGAACATGAGAGGGTAATGCAGGACTGTGCACACAGTAGGAGCTCAATAAATCCCTGCTGTGTGAAAGAATGATGCTCCCCTCCTTCAAGTTGGCCTGAGGGGATGCACCTCCAGACTTGTACAACAGCAAAAGTTATGGTCGTAGACCCACCGGCCAGGTGGTCTCTAAAGGGCCTGGTGCCTCTCGTTTCTAGAATTATCTACTCTCCACTTGTAGCTCATTTCCTCCTCTTACACCAAACTGTGGGATGCCAACTGATGTCCACTGGATACTACTTGATCTCATTTACATTTTGCAACAAGGTTCACTGAATTTTTTTTTTTTTTTACCCTGAAAAATCATCCATGTTCAGCTGTTGGTAAACACCACTGATGGACAAAAGTCTAGAAACTGCAGTCGGCTCAGATTCCAGGGCCACAGTCATCAAAACCAGGGACAGGAGAGTGGAAAGTAAATTTTTACCCACAGGAAAACATACAGGTTCGGGTGTTCAAAGCTCCTTTCTAGTGTTTGTTGAGTTCTTACTGTGCGCATTTGGTATTAAATGCAGGATGTGGTCAGCGTGAGGAGGGGTGAGGTGATAAAAGTTAATCTACCACCACACCCAGTGCTTCCCTGAACTTCTGTATCAGAGCTCAGGCTCTGAGAATGCCACGTGAGGGGACACTGGCCACTCTTTTATCCAGGTAGGCCCCTGTGCATGGCCCCGTTGCCCAAAGCAGCGTTCCTGGTCCTGGGATGACACTAACGCTCCCTTTCCCCTCCGTGAGAAAACAGGTGGCCCTTACGTGTTATCACTGATCCTCCCCTGCCTTCTGAAGGTGACCCCACGTCCAATCCCTTCAACGTGTGCCAAGATGGAGGGGATGGGGAACAGACAATTCTGTGAGGTACGGAAACAATACTCCGTTCTGACTGAGCACCGATGAAATCTTTGAAATCTTCCGGGAGGAAATGTGTTCGTTCCAAGAGGCTGTCCCAAGCATTAAAGGATTAGGTGGATCAATTAACTTCAAGACCTCTATAGCGCCCAGCCATGTGGCAGTCTCCATTGCAAGGATCAGCTCTGTGAAGCTACCCGGAGCCATAAACCATCTAGAAACTGACTCCTCCCCCGACATGGCATTTCCTAATGAGTACTGTTTGGATGCAATCATTTCTCTCCACACATCCTTTCCTCCAATTTCAACAGAGCAAAGAGTTGCAGAGAACAGACCTCATAAAATAACTCTGTTTCTGGTCCTTGTGGTGTACACGTTCACCCTCGGTTTCCTCCATTCTGTTGGGAACCCACAACGGCCTGTGCTCACAACACATCACTACCAAGATGAAGACTCTATCTGGTAATCTAGTCAGAAACAGAAAATTAAGGGACAACGAAGATGAGATTTTCCAGGTCACACCACCCATTTTCTCATTGAATTTAAACACACTAGACCAAAAGGCACATGAGATTAAAGGCCTCCCTTAAAGAAAAAAAAATTTTAAGGGCCCATTCATGCAGAATCACTATACTTTTCTTCTATTCAGTGATTTATTATCAGATAACCTAGATGAATATAATGGCTAAGGAGGCCTACATCTGTTCATGCAAAACAGTTAATATGAAACATCCAATATCTAAAGCTTTCACATTTTACAGGAGGGTAGGCAGAATTCACTGTCCCAAACAAGTTACTCAAATTACAGGTAAAAACTCAAAAGGTGGGCAAGGGACGGAAGAGGCAATTAATGGGTATGGGGGTGGGGGAAACAGCCGTCCAAAAATCTACAGAAAAGCTAATTGTGTTACCAGCTAGAATATTAGCAATAACTTGCTGACTTAACTCCCCATGACAGATCTAATTAGAAGGTGGCAATAAATGTTTCCAGGTGTTTAATTAAGTGTGATAATTATTTCTTTCCTTTAAGACAGATGGAGTCATATGCTTACATTTCACAGCATAATGTTTCCTTAGTTAAAACGCTGTGGAAACACTTTTGTGTTAACACAGGATTGAAACCAGGATAAAAATATCTGCTGTGATAAGCAGCACTTAAAGTGATTTATCAACTCGTGTATTCATATGCCAAGAGACAATGGCAACTTAAAGGCTGCTCTGTTTCGGTGATTTCCTTTAGCCACCAAGTTTTCTGCCACCCTTACACCTCAATGAAAATTTTCTATTTGATATGTCTTCTCCATATCAGCATGTCTTAAATGAATTCTTATCAAGGAAGTGTGGAAATTTTATGGGGATCTCTACTTTCACGGCAAGAACATAGCAAGAATAAAGCGAGATACAGAATTCAGAGACTTAGAATTGGATGGAACCACAGCAACCAGGGAATCATTTTATGCTTGGATTCAAGTACAGATTAAAATTAAACTTTTAAATTAACTTTTTTTTTTTTAAAGTAGGCTTCATGCCCAGTGAGAAGCCCAACATTAGGCTTGAACACAGGACTGTGAGATCAAGACCTGAGCTGAGATCAAGAGTCGAACACTCAATGGACTGTGCCACCCAGGCGCCCCTAACTTTTTTTAATGCAGAAATGTACCCTACATTGAGGTAGTATTGACCCCACCCCCAATAAAATAATTTACAGAGGCATGGAATTATCAGTCTTAAGTAAATCAAGGATTTTGTTGCAAGAATAGGCTCTCCAATACTGTCCCCTTCCTTCCATGATCCCGCAGGTTACTGCCCTTTTTACCGAGTGCTGTGTTTTGGTTAATTAGCTGGCTTTAGCATTACTGTCTCACTAAATCAATAAACATCCTTCAGAAATGTCAAAGTTTGGTTGGTCAGCCTGGCTTGAACATGCTTATCAGCTTCCCTGGGTCCGAAGGCATTCATCAGATGTTCATCAGGTGCTTTGGGCTCGAGTGTCACACGAGCGGGCACAAGGACGGACGGACACACACACACACACACACACACACACACACACACACACACCTTTCTTCTTCAAAGCAAATCTCCACCAAACGATCTCAAGGCAAAAACTCTAGTCTGCCCGTTTTACAATGCAGGGTAGGATTACAATCTCAGGCCAGCATCTCGGTCTGCAATCTGGGGCATCGTGATAACCCGGGCAGTCCTCTGGACAGGATGAGCTCTTAGCAGGCAGGCATGACAACATAGCGGGGGCCGCGTCTACAGAAGGAAGGAAGGAAGGAATCGCGAGTGGGACTCAGGGCAAGAGGTGGAAGTTAAGGGGTCGGCCCAAGTCGGTAAGGGCTGCTAGCTGGAGGTCTCAGATTAGTCGCTGCGACGGAGAAGCTGGGTAAAACTCCGGGGAGTTTCCGGAGCTGTGGGCGCCTGCACACACACTTACACACACACTCGCTCACATGCACCCACTCACACCCACTCACTCCCGAAAGTCTAGGGGAGCGGAAAGCGCGCCCCCAGGAGCAGCCCGCAGCCCAGAGGCCGGGGGAGCCCCGCGAGGGTGTGGGAGAGACCGGCGCGCCCGGGAGGCACTTACTCGGAAGGGAGGGCGCGGTGGCGCCAGGACACAGAGGCGAACCTGGAAATCTGACGGCGCGGAGTTCCCTAGCGGCTCGAACGCTCGCGGGCTTCCGCGGACCGATCAGCGGAGCGCGGGCCTGAGCCGGCGGGAGAAAAGGAGCCAGGGGCCGGGGGCGGGGCGGACCGGGCCGGGCGCGGGGAGGAGCGGAGCGGCCGGGGCGGGGGGAGAGGAGGGGCCAGGGGCGGGGCTACGGGCTCTAGGAAGTCGGGGCGGGGCCAGGAGGAGGAGCTAGAAGGTCTGGGGCGGGGCCATAAGGAGCTAGGAGTCGGAGGCGGAGCTGAAAGGAGGAGCCAAGGGAGTGAGGGCAGAGCCCGCCGGGGAGGAGAGGCCATGGGCGGGGATGTGGGCGAGGCTAAACGATCGGAACGGAGCTGAGAGGCGGAGCCAGGAGGCTGAGGTCCGAACTCGCAAGGTAGGAGGAGCCGAGACAGGGTGTGGGAGGAGCTATAATGCCGCGGGCGGGGCCAGAAGGAGCTATAAGAGCGGGGGCGGAGGTGGGAGGAGTGGCTCGGAATCCCCGTGCTGAGCCGGCGCGAAGAGGAGAGGAGAGGTGGAGAAGGCGCGGGAGAGGTAGGGCAGCAGGGCTAGGTGAATGATCTAGGAGGCTCTGGGGCTGAGAGGAGGAACCGGGTATTCTGGACGGGGCGAACCCAACCTGACACCCCGGGGGGGGGGGGCGGCAGGTGCTCCCTAGAACGCGGAGGAGGGCCAGGCAACGGCCTGGGAGCTGAATCCGGACTGGAAGGAGAGACCTATACACTGGAGGGGGCAGGTGGCTTGAGGGACACGTTTGGGCCTCTGTTTCTTCAGTTGAAAAATGAGATACCAGCCTCACAGTATGTTGAGACGGTTAGATGTGCTCATGCATGGTTACACCCTGCCTAGATGAAACAGATATGCATGACTGTTGGTGTCAGTTGCCACTAGTATTGATGAGAAATATCCCTATATATAAGCACCTAAATCCCAAATCCCATAATCCCACCTTTTTTTTTTTTTTTTTTTTTTGTCTTTTCAGCCTATACTAGCCTCAAGTCTACCCGGTGATGTCTGACACACTCATTATTCCTGCTTTCCATTCACGGAGGTTACAGTTAAAGGATAATTGGCTCCTAGGGAGTTAGTCTGGTCTCAATCACTTCCACGGACTTCACTAGGACTTCTGCCTTTGGGGCCAACGGCTAGCTCTCCCTCTGGGGATGGGGCAGAATCTGGGCCTTACTTCTGCTGAGGAGCCCTGACCCGGGGTAGCAGTGCATGAAGGTTCTGACCTTAATGGGAGCACGATGAATCCATCCATACCACAAACACCCATTAAACACCTCCTATCAGGTGGCTCTGTGGAGAGGGTTGGGAATATTAATATTAGCAAAACTTAGTATGTGCAGGTCACCGTTCTAATCCTCACAGATCCTATAGCTACCTTCACAAAGAGAAAGAGAAGGCATAGTGAAGTGAAACAGTCTGCCCAACGTTACACATTTAGGAGTGGCACAGTATGGCTGGGAGACACAAACGTAAACACTTTGTAGGTGAACTAGACCAGAAAATCACAACACATTTGTGTTTAATGCCCCAAATAGGAATATGCATAAGGTTCAAGGGTGTTTAGAAAAGTACACTATCCTGTGTTTATAGCTATGGGGAAGGGAGTGTCAGGAAAACCTTCCTGAAGGAGGTGATTGATGTCTGAGCTGGGTTTAGGAGAAGGAATATGAGTCAGGTGCAGAAATGGGCACAGGAAGCATTTTTCAAGTATTAAGAAGGGTTGGGAACAAATGAAGTGTAGATTGGAATGAAAGTAAAATAACAAGAGAGGCAAAATCCAAATGTGTCTTGTTTGGTTGTTTTGTTTTGTTTCCTATGGGAGCTAAAGAGCATTAATTTACCCTGGGTAAAGCATTTAAATCATGGGAGACATGTCATTCGTTGTTCTAGAAAGGTTAATCTGAAAACAGCGTGGAGAATGCCAGAGCCAGGAAACTTGCTTATGAAGTTATTGAAATATGTCAGGTTGGGATCCTGTGGTCGGCAGAATAATGAATCTAGGAAACACGTCCACTCCCTAATCTCTGGAACACTTTGTGGATGTGATTAAATTCAAAGACCACGAGATGGGGAGCTTATCCTGGATTATTTGAGTGGATCTAAAATAATTATGTGAGTTCCATAAAGTGAACTTTGAACAAGATTCAAAGTATGAGAGGAACTGGACCTGGTTTAGGAGCCCAGGAATGGATGGCCTCTAAAGTTGGGATTGGACTTCAGCCGACAAAAAATGTGAACCTCAGTCCTACGACCACAAGGAAGTGAATGCTGTCATTAACCCAACTGAGCAGGGAAAGGGGATCCTCCCTTAGAGCCTACAAAAAGGAACTCAGCTCTTGAGGTGACACTTTAGTTTTATCCTGTTGAGACCAATACTGTATCTATAGTACTGTAAAATAATAAATTTTTGTTGTTTTAAAACCTTATATTGGTGGTAATTTGTTGTGACAGTAGTGGGAAATGAATACAGACACTGAAGGCCTAAAAAAGTGGTTGGAAAGAAGAAGTCCCATGCAGGCCCTGGAAATTGATGAGATATGGGGGTTGAGGGCAGGAGAGTCATCTAGGTTGATTCACAGGGTTTCTGGTTTGGCAAGCTCAGTCTTTGGTGGTGCTGCCTAATAGAGGGAGGGACAAAGGCACTTACTTTCTAAACACTTTTTGAGTCGGCAGTGATGCAACTAAATTAGGATGAAGAATTTGTACACTCCCATCCTTCCCCACCTCCAAATAATTAGAAACGATCCCTGAATACCCATGAGCAGTGATATTCATCACCACCTACCGAGAATTCTAGTAATGTATCTGCCCTGTGTAAACTTGATGACTTAGGACAAAGCACAAAGTGTTTGATGAGGAGGAGACCATCTGCTTGACTGCTGTGAGTCAGCCAGGATGTCATGGTGGCTACAACCTGGACCCCAGTAATTGCTTCACTGTAATCTGCCTTGTTCCCAACTGCACCCTAAAACAGCAATGCCCAGAGCCCTTTCTATATTTACCTATGTAAAGATTCTATCATCTATCTTCAGTATTCTATATTCCAACTATAGTCTCTCAGCCTTGACCTGATTTTTGACTCTTCCTTTAACCTCACATAGACTTGTATTTCTCCCAGTTGGCTTCCTTTCCTACCCGGCCTAACCCCAATAACCAGCACTTGAGTCACTCAGTGCTTGCGCCTCCTTTTCCTGTACCTCAATGCCCTCTCCTTGTACTCAACTGGCAAATCTTTCTAGCTCTCCACATGTTCCATAGGAACTACTCAAGAAGAACCCAAAACGGTAAAACTTGACTTTCTACAGACTCATGGCGTCTAATCTCAGCTAAATCTGCAGGGAGCCTGGATATTCTCCTACATCATGGGTAGAATGAAAAGGGTTCAATCTTTACTCCTTTCCTTGAGACATCTTTCCCACCCCCACCCTTCCTGCTCTTGATATACCATCTTACTACTTCCTATTTCATACAAAATATATAGATCATCAAGAGGGAGTTTTCTCAACTTCCTGCTGGAGCTAGCAACAATACCGTCTGCATCCACTCATTTTGACTTTCTTTCCTCTCACCACCCTGAATCCGAGCAAACCCTCTTAACAGTTCTCTGCTGCCCTCCCCCTGTCCAGCTCTCCCTTTTAGCTGTATGGGCTATATTCAATTAACTATCCCTTCTCTTTTATCCTCAACCTCTCAAGTTCTATACTTCCCTTGCAAAACATAAAAATGCTAAGATTTTTTAAATGATATGAAATTAAAAATTCTCCAAGGACTCTGCCACCTTCCCTCACTGCCACCCACTTCACTAGGGCCATCTAGACCTGACAGGCCACAGGTGCTAGTGGTAGAAACCATGCAGAATGGCCACTGCCTCCGGGCTTACTTTAGGGGGCTGGGGAAGGGGACTCTACCATCTCAGGCGACTTGCATTACTGTCTTCAGAGAACTACCAGTCTTCCCTTTAACTCTGGCAAACACTTAGGACTCCACCTTATTTCACAGTGTAATAATATGTAGAAATTAACAAAGTAATTCACTTTCCTATCTTACTTGAGCAAATAGACACTTGAATCACTTCACTTTCAGACTAGCTCTTGTATATTTCCAATGTGGGATCATAAAAAAAAAAAGTATTACAATCTAGGAATCATCTAATCCCTAGTCCATTATTGAGTGCCTATAGTTTTAAATAATTGCAGCTCCATCTGGATTAATGTATCCTCCCAGACCAAAACTCCAACACCCTATAAATCCTATGGATTAGAGACAGCTAGATAGCTGGAAATACTTCTGTGCATACCTGGTTTTGCTTCTGCCCAGCTGAAGGTAGGAACCAACTTTAGACAAATTTGTAAGTTTTCAAAAATGTTCTGATCCAGTTTCTCCTATACTCTTCTCTTTTGTTGGAAGCCCCAACTCTGCTTACTCATTGCCAGCCTCCTTTTTTCAGTGTAAGAAAATAACTACAAAGAACCATGAAATGTGCAGCAAAAATGTATGCACAGGGGCACCTGGGTGGCTCCGTTGGTTAAGGTCCGACTTCGGCTCAGGTCATGATCTCACGGTTCGTGAGTTTGAGCCCCGAGTCGGGCTCTGGGCTGACAGCTCAGAGCCTGGAACCTGCTTCAGATTCTGTGTCTCCCTCTCTCCCTGCCCCTCCCCCATTCACACTCTGTCACTCTGTCTCAAAAATAAACATTTAAAAAAATTAAAAAATAAAATGTGTGCACAAATACTCAAAGGAGAGCAGAAGTGGTTCACATTCTCAGGATGAATGGAGTTTTCACAAAAGAGCTTCCATCTAAGCAAGTCAAAAAGGATGAATGGAGTTTTCCAGGCAGAGCAAAGAGCACTCCAGGAAGTATGAAGAGGGGAGGAAGATATGGTCTAACATTTTCCAGCAGACCAAAAGCACTGAAGTGAGATGTGCACCTCAGACGCAGCCATGGGAATACCACCTATGTGTCCTTTGTGCTCTAACTATAATTTCATTTAAGTTTGTCACTGAATGTACCTGATACAAAACATGGCTACGACTTCACCATCCCCCAAATCATTATCTGACTACCCACTGCTTCAACTCTTTCCAGTCCTATTTCTCTTTTCAAAGCATTATCTTAACATGTAATCTTGTCCTTAAGGTAACAATATGAGTCAAGAGTATATATGTCTTTCCAAAAAAGAAGTCAAGGAGCAGATTGGGTAGGGTAGGAGAATTGTTCAATATCATGCAGACGAGAAACTCAGGATAGAATAAAAATTTGGGAATCAATGATCTTTCCTATTACTTCCATAGACCACAACCCCCACTCATAGCTAGTACAGATCACTAGTGATTATACCTTCATCACAGAGTATTTTTCACTATTCGGAATTACTTATCTCCTATAACATAGTAACTAAAACACAGATCTTCTGAAGAAAGCTTGCTAGAACTATTGCCTGCATCAAAGGATAGCTTTTAAAAAAAAATTTTTTTTTAATGTTTATTTATTTCTGAGACACAGAGAGACAGAGCATGAGTGGGGGAGGAGCAGAAAGAGGGAGACACAGACTCCGAAGCAGGCTGCAGGCTCTGAGCTGTCAGCACAGAGCCTGACGCGGGGCTCGAACTCACAAACCGTGATCATGACCCGAGCCAAAATCGGTCACTCAACTGACTGAGCCACCCAGGCGCCCCTCAAAGGATGGCTTTATCCACAATCTCGGTCAATTCAATAAACCACCCTCCCCATGAAAACAAGTTCTCTGCCTGTTCCAGGTGTCCAACTTTTCTTTCTTTCTTTTTTTTTTTTAATATTTATTTATTTTTGAGAGACAGAGTGAGACAAAGTGAGACTGGGGAAGGGCAGAGAGAGAGGGAGACACAGGATTGGAAACAGGCTCCAGGCTCTGAGCTGTCAGCACAGAGCCTGACGCGGGGTTCGAACCCACAGACTGTGAGATCATGACCTGAGCCGAAGTCGGACGCTCAACCGACTGAGCCACCCAGGCACCCCCCAGGTGTCCAACTTTTGAGCCATTCTGTACAGAAATAAAACTGCTGCCCCTAGTTAGAACCCATATTTTTCTGTGACTGCACCACTGGACTCCTTGTCTATGTGGGTTCTTCCTCACCTCACCTCAATTATTTTCTTTTTGAACATCTCGAACCTCACTTATGCCTATCCCAAATACTACAAAGGCTTGTTCTGTTTTGTCTTGTCTTTGGCCACACAATTCTACTCTGAAAAGATTCTTTCTACAAATATGGTCTGAAACTCCTGCTCTATTTATGGAGTTCTCTTGTGTACTTACCCATGAAATGTCTAGTCCAAGTTGGCAACCCTGTACTTGATTGTAAACAAGAAAGGATCAGGGTGCCTGGGTGGCTTAGTCCGTTAAGTGCCCGACTTTGGCTAAGGTCCTGATCTGACCTGATCATGGGTTCGAGCCCTGTGCCAGCTCTGTCCTGACAGCTCAGAGCCCGGAGCTTGCTTCGGATTCTGTGTCTCCCTCTCTCCCCTCTCTCTCTGTCCCTTCCTCACTCATGCTCTGTCTCAAAAACAAACAAACAAACAAACAAAAAATCAAAAAGGGTCGCCTGGGTGTCTCAGTCAATTAAGTGTTGGAATTCAGTTCAGGTCATGATCTTGCAGTTTGTGGTTTCGAGCCCCACATTGGGCTTTGTGCTGATAGCTTGGAGCCTCAAGCCTGCTTCAGATTCTGGGTCTCCCTCTCTCTGCCTCTCCCCCGCTTGTGCACAACATTAAGCTTAATGTTTAAGTAAACATTAAAAAAAATTAAAATAAAATAAATCAAAACAATAAACAGGAAGGCTCCTACCTTACTTCTGGAATACGCCCAGCACAGCACCCTCACCTGGTGGGCTATGACTCCCATGCTGTTCTCCTGCAATCACATCCCTTCTTTCCCTCCAATTACCAATCTGCAGAGAAGAGTTGGTGTGCTAGCCCCTTCTATGTGTGAATTATCTGTGTGTGTGTGTGTGCATGCACACATGGGTCTCTCTACCTAACAATGGCTTCATGGTTTTATTTAAAAAAAATTATTCAATATTGTTATGAAATACAAGGGTCTCAAGGTAGAGACATAGCCAAAATTCTGTTTACTAAGTCATTTTGTTGAGATCTCAGAAAGATTTCAGGGTGTGCCATGTAGATCCTTTTTAGGAGATACTGGAATTTCTAAGAATCTTTTCAAAATTTTTTTAATGTTTATTTATTTTTGAGAGAGAGAGAGAGCATGAGCAGGGAAGGGGCAGAGAGAGAGAGAGGGAGACTCAGAATCTGAAGAAGGCTCCAGGTTCTGAGCTGTCAGCACAGAGCCTGACACGGGGCTTGAACTCATCAACTGCGAGATCATGACCTGAGCTCAAGTCAGACGCTCAACCGACTGAGCCACCCAGGCACCCCTGGAGTCTCTAAGAATCTTAATGTGGTATACCACAGCAAATTTGGAGGTAGCTCAAGTAGTTAAGAGGCTGTTTGAGAAAACAGCATGGGTGTGGCTTTCTTCTGAGTGTATTACACACAGTTTTTAAAAGTAAATTTACTAGATTCAACTTAGGGATGGGGATAGCATAAAATGTAAAGATGACTTTGAACCCTCAAACTTCTCACCAAGAAATAGGCTGACGCTCTTTTTCAGTTAAAAACATGGGCCATTTTTAGAAAAAGGCTAACTCAGTGCTTAAGCCACCACCACCACCACCACCACCACCTCAAAAAACAGCTCATGGTGGAGGCAAGAGCAGTGGAGAATTAATCCCAGGCAAGAGGATTACTCAAGGGACTGGTGACTAGTGCCCACTTACACACGAATCCCAATGGACCAGGTACTACTCTGTGAATCCAATTTCCCCTCTTTTAGAATGGGAGATAGCCTTATTATCTGTCTCACAACTGTGTTTGGTGTGTGGAAGGCACAGAAAGTGTCTCATTTGTTGATAGGTCTTTAGGCTGAGAAGTACTCTACACAAAGAACCTCATTCAAGGAGCCAAATGCACACTTGGACCTCACTTTGATAATGGGATCCTGGGGCTCAAGCCTGACCTGGAAGCAATAGGATGAAAATACTGGAGCTTTGGGAAGTATTGTGCACGTGGGAGGAATACAGATTTTAAAATGTATTTAAGGCTCACTCGGGGCTGATATACTGTAGGGCTTAAGTTCTATTACATAGGTCATACCTATACATTGAGTAGACAATTGCATACTAGTAAAGCATCTCTAGTGTGCAAATGGGTTGTCACACCAATTGTTTCTATCACCCATCTGTATTTGCTATAGGAGAACCTAAGAAATTTTCCTTTTTTCCAGGAGCTTTGTGAAACCATGTGATACTCTAACTCTGCATTAGCTCCCTGAATTATCGGCCAAATACACATAAGAGACAATGAAGCAAGGGGTGCCTGGGTGGCGGCGGTTGAGCGTCTGACTTCAGCTCAGGTCATGATCTCGCAGTTTGTGAATTAGAGCCCTGCATCGGGCTCTGTGCTAACAGCTCAGAGCCTGGAAGCTACTTTGGATTCTGTGTCTCCCTCTCTCTCTGCCTCTCCCCCACTCACACTCTTTCCCATTCTTAAAAAATAAACATTAAAGAAAAAAAAAAAAAAAGACAAGCAAGCAGAAAGGGAAAAAAAGTCATGAAAAACTGTTTAGCTTTGTTATTAACTATAGCAAAAGCTATACACATTTCTAAAAGACTGATAGGAACATTTAAATAATGTATGTTCCACTTTTTCTAAGTACTCCAAAGGTTAACATTTTACCCTACTTTAGTAAATCAAGCATCAAAATATCTCAACAACTCAGAGAGTATTCCTGACAAGAACTTCACTAAACAGAGCAGCTCTCAAAGACATTAAATACTATATGGTTTAAAGACTGAGCTTTTCTGTCCGGTGTGAGCACGCACACACACACACACACACACACACACACACACACACCTCTCTCTCTTAGGTAATCTGTTGCTCAGTGGGGTTCAAAGGGTTTTTATTCAAAGGAAAATATTACCTCCTTCTTCCCTTCTCCCATGTTAAACTTTTGTGTATTCTTCCATACATATTTGTCTCTACATACCTATAGGACTAAAAAAACCCTGAAATAATATGGGCTATTATACATTTTACTTAGAAAATTTTCTAACCTCTTTTCAGATCAACAGATACAAATCTGACATGCTTTTAGTGTTAAGAAAATATTGCACTGCAAGGATGTACTAAATTTATCCAACCATCTACCTAATTACCATTTAGATTTCCAGGGTGGGTTTTTTTTCCCTCCAGGTAGTTCACTAAACATCTTTGTACTTACACTTACGTGCAAGGTTGCTTTTATCCTGATAGGATAATTTCTCAAAAGACTGCTTAGTCCAACTATGTGTATTCAATGTTAACACCAATCTAGGTAACGTTTTTGGAACGTACTTCTAGCAGCCGTGTTTCAGTGCACCCGTTTCCTTGCATCTCCACCAACACTGATGTTGCCACTTGACTTTATATGAATCTGATTGATGAAAAGCGGTATCATACTGTTGCTTTTTTTTTTCCCCCCAACATTCCTTTAACCATTACTGAGGATGAACATATTTTATACTTGCTGGCTTTTTCAGTGTCCTGTTCTGTGAGTTGATTTCTCTAATAATTTATCATCTTAAAGGTCTCTTTGCCCTAATTCATTAAAGTTCTCTTTGTATATATGGACATTAATAATTTCCCTATTACTATACAAATATTTCTTTTAGCCTACCTGTAGTCTCCTGTCATGATATTAAATTTTTTGGTTTAGTAAAATATGTCTGTCTGGGTTCCCAGCCCTGTTAAAAAAAAAAAAAAAGTGGTCATCACCACTTTCAGGTCATATTAAGGTATTTCTTAAAGTGGGTATGTTTGTATGTGTTTTCACTGTTGAGACCAGTATGAGAAAATCTTCCAATTTTTTTTAAGTAATTTAAAAAAAAAAAAAAGGAGAAATGAATTTGGGCAAAATAAAGAGCAAGAAAGGAGGAAGGAACTGACCGTCTATAATTCTACAGAAGAAAAATTCTACATTTCAGAAAATGAGACTTGCAATGTTGTGAATTTTTCCATCATTACAAAGCCACATTCTCAGAAAAAACACAATTTAAAAAATGTATTTTGATGTATCCATTCCATTAATGTGAATGAAATTTTACATATATGTGCATCATTTTATATTTAGATATACATTCCAACTTTTTATTCTCCCCATTTTTGAATAACGCTTACCTATTAATTTAAAAAGATTATAAAAAAGGAAGAGCAAGGTATTTAGGAAAATTACTCAATGCTTCCTATATTTTACCAAATATAAATACAGAAATTCTCTATTTTAAAATGTCACATATACTTTAAGTCAACTAAAATTGCATATTACTTAAAACAGTACCATGCTAAAAAAAAAAAGTCACTGCATGATTGTTTATTTAAAATATTATGACTCTGATGTAAATACATATGGGCTTACACATTACTCATATAAACCCTCAAAGAAAATGCTTAATTGTTCATCCACAATGCCTTTTTTTTCTATTAAGCATAATAAATCTTCTATCTCATTGAAAGTGTTTAAAGCCGTTTGAATCTTGATTTGTGAAATTACTGAAAAATAACTTAAGCTTAACTGTATCAAACAACGGCATTGTTTGCAATGCTGTCACAGATTTCTCCATGGCAAAATAGTCACATATTGTTATTGCACAATTATAGATACAGGTTATTATGTGCACATGAACTCTCTACATAATTAATGACAGTGTTTTCACTGCAACTAGCTTAACACATTTAAAATTATGAATACAATTTACAAAATCTTTAACAATATACTTTTAAGATAAAAGTATCCTGAGGATATTACAAAATTCATTTTACCAGCCCTTCATTTCTTCACTTTGACTCTTTAATTTCCCAGATAACAGTTGTCCATATTTTGTTACATAAAAATGTTTTTATAGTTCCTATTAACAAAATATATTTAAGCTAAATAGTATATAATTGTCCCTTAAACACTTAGTCCCATCTGCTTCCAGTCTCCTTGGCTAAAATCAAGTATTTATCAAGTGTTCTATAATTTTTAACCAGAAAAGGTATAGCACAGAACAGACAGAAATAGGTTTAGCACATTTAAGTTAAAAGCATTGTGCATTTTTAATATTTTGGTCATATTTTATAGTAAAATAATATATTTTGGCAAAAAATAATAAAATATAAGGTTTAATTTATTTTCTATTAGTGGTAGATCTGGCAGGTATTTTACATTTGTAAATATTATCTATTTAATTTGACTGTCTTCACATTTGTTTCTAAAAACACTGCTATAAGGTGTTCAGAACTTTGAGACTAAAAGCACCTAAAAAGGAAAAAGAAATGTAAGTAAAATGTTTGGTGCTCAAAAATCCTTTGACAAATTTATAAATTTACTTTTAGGTGTCTCTTGTATACCAACACCGAATCGTTATTGCCTGCTAAGACTTAACTGATTCAAGATAATCTTTAAAATAATAATCTTGGATGTCTTCCTGAAATTATTTGAAAATCAGGATGGGAATTCAAAACTTAAGAACAAAAAAACATGAAAAAAAAAAAAAAACAGTTGCAAAGAAAGTTGCTATTCTAGTGGCAGTAATTGTTATGGCACAAAAACACATGAAAAGACTTGTAGTTTTCTCTGATATATACACAAACTAAGTTCAAGTAAGATGTATAAGATACATATATACACACACACACACTGGGGCTTCAGTAAGGACACTGAGGAGAACTTTATATAATAAGACTGAAGTCCTAATGACAGTTTTTAATGAATATGTTCATTATGTTTTTTATTCTTACCCAATTATCATTTATCATTAATTAATAGAAGAGTTTGAGATGTTTATGTATGAAAAAGGAAGTAACAGTGGTGAGTCAAGTGATGACTGATGTCAACTGCCTTTACATAAAGGGTATTTTTACTGTTAAATAAATTCATACAGAGATTTCTGCAGAAGAGTTTATCAACAATAAGGAAACGAAAGTCCTTTAACACTACGACGTACTCAGCATAACATACTATAAATATGTACTATTACAGTATTACTTATACATTCTACTTTAGGTAATATAGTCTAATTCTGAATGACCTTGTTAGTTTTTAAGGCATCAGTGCATCCAGGGCAAAGCTCCATAAAGTAAGTATGAAACCAAGAAAGCATTAGTTTATCTGTGGCAGAGACAGAGTCATCAGTGGACACTGTATGTGTTGGCCACTTCCAGGGAATAGGTAATCAATTTTAATCCTATTGTCAAACTGTCAGAGCATAAATTTCACATCATTTTTCAACACTTCATTTAGTGGGCTAAACTGATCCGGCAGTATCCTCATCTTCATTGTACCATCGGCTCCACACGAGAACACGTGGTTTGCTGGCCCCGTCTCAATCTGCATCACTCCAGTTCCAATGTTCCGGAAAATGGACTGCCGAGCATGTTCATTGATAAAAGTGTGGAGAAGTGTAAAGGTAGACAGACTCCAAATCTAAAAGATATGAGAAACAAAATTAAAAATTGACGTTGAGGGGCGCCTGGGTGGCGCAGTCGGTTAAGCGTCCGACTTCAGCCAGGTCACGATCTCGCAGTCTGTGAGTTCGAGCCCCGCGTCGGGCTCTGGGCTGATGGCTCAGAGCCTGGAGCCTGTTTCCAATTCTGTGTCTCCCTCTCTCTCTGCCCCTCCCCCGTTCATGCTCTGTCTCTCTCTGTCCCAAAAATAAAAAAAAAACGTTAAAAAAAAAAAAAATTGACGTTGACGATTACATTAAAAATCCAAATGAAAATTTTAAGCCGGTTTTCTTGTGCAAAGAAGGAATTTCTAAAACAAATATGGAAAAAAAAATCTGTGTAGGCCTAAGGTCATAACCTTTGGATACTATGTTGCAATTTCCCAATTCCCTTTGATATTATCACATTCTTCAAAATCTACTCATTAAACAGAAAGGTAATTTAAACCTTGCATTGGAGATGAGAACTTAGGTACTAGGAGGTCAAGTGTACACAGCTAAAGAAACTTGTAATATTGTAGCGACTACAATTAAGACTTCTTATCTCGGGGCACCAGGGTGGCTCAGTCGGTTGGGCGTCCGACTTCAGCTCAGGTCATGATCTCACAGCTCGTGACTTCGAGCCCCGCATCAGGCTCTGTGCCAACAACTCAGAGCCTGGAGCCTGCTTCAGATTCTGTGTCTCCCCCTCTCTCTGCCCCTCCCCTGCTCATGCTCTGTCTCTGTCTCAAAAATAAATAAAAACATCAAAAAAAATTAAAAAAAAAAAAAAAAAAGACTTCTTATCTCTCAGCAAAGCTTGTGCTGTGTAGTTTATAATGGGGTAACCCCTTATAATACCCAGCAAGGGATTAGACCCACTGGAAAGAAGGCCTCAGAAAAGGAAAAACTATGTTCTACCCAAAAGATAAATTATCACAACTTCAGCAAACTTAATTTACTAAGATTTTCTCTTTTTAGCCCCTACCACAGTAAATGCAACTATTCCTAAAGTAAATTACTTACAAAGTAATTTATAAGCATGTTCAAGTATGTGACGGACTTAAATGCTTTTAGGACATCCATTTTAACTTTAGGGAAACCAAAATAGTCCTGATTTTTTGAGATCCCTTTTTTTAGAAAACTTACTTTTTCCTAAGAAATTCATTAGTACCTATTACTCTAGACTTGATTGTTAAGTTGTGATTCCTAAACATGTATTTTTTAAATGTTTATTTGTTTTGAGGGAGAGAGCACACATGTGAGCAGGGAAGGGGCAGAGACAGAGTGGGGGAGAGAGAATCCCAAGCAGGCTCCATGCTCAGTGCAGAGCCTGACTTGGGGCTCGATCTCACAACTGTGAAATCATGACTTGAGCTGAAATCAACAGTGAGACACTTAACTGACTGAGCCACCGAGGCGCCCCAAGTTGTGACTTCTGAATACTATGCAGTAAACTTTCAAATCTGTTTTTACTTGATTAAATAATAAACCTCCGAATCAGAGCACAAACTAATATAAAGAACTAATATAAAACCTAATACAACTTGTTCTAAACTGAAGGCAGTTCAAGTAAGAAACTAGCTTCAAACTGAAGGAAAATAATTATGTATGGAAGTTAGTGTATATATTTGATTTTAGGAAAAGCCTTTTCAGGGCACCTGTATGGTTCAGTCGGTTAAGTGTCCAGCTTCGGCTCAGGTCATGATCGTGTGGTTCTTGACTTTGAGACCCACAATGGGCTCTGTGCTGGTAGCTCGGAGCCTGGAGCCTGCTCTGGATTCTGTGTCTGCCTCTCTCTCTCTCTGCCCCTCCCCGGCTTGCACTCTCTCTCTCAAAGTAAATAAATAAACATTAAAAAAAAAAAGCATTTTTAAAATTCCACAATTCTAGTTAATTTTTTTTCTGGCTGGCAATTATGAAAACAATATGCATGTTGTAAAAAAAGTAGCCCAACTTATTATTTCTTTTCTTTTTTCTTTTCTTTTCTTTTCTTTTCTTTTTTCTTTTCTTTTTCTTTCTTTCTTTCTTTCTTTCTTTCTTTCTTTCTTTCTTTCTTTCTTTCTTTCTTTCTCTTTCTTTCTTTTCTTTTCTTTTTTTTCTTTTTCTCCTTCTTCTTATTTTAATGTTTGTTTAATTTAAGAGAAAGAGAAACAGCATGAGTGCAGGAGGGGCAAACACAGAGGGAGACACAGAACCCAAAGCAGGCTCCTGGCTCTGACCTCTCAGCACAGAGCCTGAAGTGGGGCTCAAACTCACCAAGTGACTGAGATCAAGTTGGTCACTTAGCTGAATGAGCCACCCAGGTACCCCCAAACTTATTCTTACTTAGTAGTCTCACTAGGGGTTAAATTAATGGATTCTAAAAATGTAGACTCCTTCAGTGGGTTGCTGGCCATTACAATAACTTAGGGACTAGTCTAAACTGACTTACCCCTAGAGATTTTTCCAAGTGTGGCCAGAGGACTCTCCAACAAAACTGTTAGGTATGTACTGTAAAAATGCATACAGGTACCTAGCAATAGTACTTCTGGGGTGGGATGCGTTTAAGAAGCTGCTTAACATTTTAAATAACCTGTAAGTTTTAAACATGGTGGAGTGTGAGAAGCACAGGGCTTATCTAGGTACGTCCCTAACTTCTGAATCAGGCACTGAGTGGCTGTATGCTAATACTATATAAATGAAAAAATGGACAGTATTCAGGATAAAGGAAAATATTACTGCATTTCACAGTATCTGAAACTGAATTTGGAAACTCTGAAAATGGGAGTCAAGACTAATTCTAATGTTTGAAATATGTTTTATCTGTGGAAAATCAAGTGCTTTTGCACATATTATAATTAAGCCTATTTGAAAACTGAAAAAGAGACAATTTCAAGTTAAATATTATTTCATTCATTAAAAGATTAAATAGCAACAAACATACTGCCTACAAAGGAGTTAATATTTCTACTATTTAAATAGAATGGTATCATTAATATGAGTAAACACTTAAGGTTTCTGAAGATTTCTCTTCATTTTCTAGACACTGTGGCATTACCATATTTACCTTTATGTTGCCTTCAGCAGATCCTGTAACAAAGTACTCTTCTGTTGGATCAATGGCAATGGCTTTAACAGGAGAATCATGGCTCTGGAAAAGCTGCCTCTGCTGTCGTTGCCGAAGATCAAATGCACATGTAAAGCCTTTTCTGCCACCTGATATTAGTAGCTGGTGTTTTGGAGCATATGCTAAAACAGTAGCTCCACTATCATGGCAAGTAAAAGCTGAAAATTAAAATTGAAGTAAATCATGAAGTAAAACCCATTTAACAGTGTAAGCAAGAGACTTCTGACTTCTGGCCAAGGTAGAATGATAGATCACCAGATTCACCCACCTACCTCAAACCATTTAAAAAATTAAATGATATACAGGAAAAAATGGTTGGAGACAATGGACACCAGGCAAAGAAAAATGATCTCTAAGAGATGGGAAGCAAACTGGGTGAGCCATACGACTGCCCCTGTTATTGCCTATGGAGGGTTTTCTGGCCATGGTGCAAGGGGAACCCGAGCTGGTCTGGGTTCCTGTTTCCACCAGCCATGGTGGAAAACCTCTTAATTCACAAAGGACAAAATCTGTTTTGACCTCAGAAGGGTTTTGCTTCAGAAGCAGGTAAAATTTGTAATGCCTGGCATCTGATAAAAAACCAAGAGGCATACAAAGGAGAAAAATACAACCCATAATGAGAAGAAAATCCATCCAATGAAACTAACTCAAAAATTACACAGGTGATGGAATTAGTAGATAAAGAAATTAACAAGTCATTGAAAAAGAGATACAAATAAAAAAAATCCAGAGATTAAAAACTACAATATTCAAATGAAACATATACTACATGGGGTTAAGAGCAGATTAAACAATGCAAAAACAAAAATGGTGAAACTTGAAGACATACCAGTATGAGAACTAACAAAAATACAATGAGTATTTTTTTCTTAAAAAAGAAGTGGATCTTAACAAATCTTAAAAAAAAAAAAGCCTGTCAATAGCTCAAAGACAATATGGCATAATGATGAAGAGTGAAGATTTGGGAGTTAGACTGTCAAGATTTAAATCTTGGTTTTTGCATGGATTTCAATATATACCTTAGGTAATTTTTTTTTAACCTATGTCTCAGTTTCATCATTTGTAAAAAAAAAAAAAAAAAAAAAAAAAGGGAGAAAACCCAGCCCACCTAATAGGTTTCTGTGAGGATTAAATTAGTTGACATATTTAAAACATGTACAGTTCCTGGCATTTAATACTAAGTAGTCAATAAAATTTAGTTACAGTTACTCTAAGAATCTAAAGAGAAAATTACAGGGAAAGATTCTTTGAATGCGACCAGCACTTAGAGATATAACTTACACAGAATAAAGTGCTGAAATTCTAACTCGTGATGAAGTTTGACTAATGGATACATCTGTGTAACCATCATGCAGGTCAAGACACAGAATGTTTTCATCATCCCAGAAAGTTCCCTCATGCCTTTTTGCAGTCAACCCTCCTCTCCCACAAAGGCAATCACTATTCTAATTAGTTTTACCTCCGTTCTTGAACTTCACATAAATGGAATTTTACAGTACATACTCTTTAGTGACTGGCTTCTTTTCCTTCAACATAATGTTTAAGAGATTAATGAATGTTGTCACATATATCAGCAGATTATGCTTTTTTTTTTTTTTTTATTGGTTAATAGTATTCTATTACATAAATAGACCACTTTCCTATTGGATGTGTTTGTGTTGCTTCTAGTTTGGGGCTGTTATAAATAAAGCTGGTAAGTTTTATTACATTAATATATTAATACAATTGTATATTATTCCTATACAAGTCCTCTTGTGGATATGTGCTTTCATTTCTCTTGGACATATATGTAAAAATACATACTGCTGGATCATGCTAGGTCCATGTTTAACTCTATTAGAAAATGTCAGTTTTCCATAGTAGCTGTATCATTTTAGACTCAGCAAATCATGAGGGCTCCAGGTTCTTTATACTCTCACCAATACTTGGTATCCCAAAATCATTAATTTTGGACATTTTACTATATAGAGTGGTATCTTATGATGATGCTAACCACATTTCATATGCTTACTTGCCATTAATCATTTTAGACTCAGCAAATCATGAGGGTTCCAGGTTCTTTATACTCTCACCAATACTTGGTATTCCAAAATCATTAATTTTGGACATTTTAGTATATAGAGTAGTATCTTATGATCATGTTAACCACCTTTTCATATGCTTACTTGCCATTAATATACTGAGAAGATGGTCATTTTTTAAAGTCTTGAATATATCATTTCTTTCATGGATTATGCTTTAGGTATTGTATCTAAAAACTCAAGACTAAACCCAAGGTCACCTAGATTTTCTTCTCTATTTCCTTCTAGAAATTTTATAGTTTTGAATTTCACATGTAGATAATTCACATTAAATCAATTTTTATGAAAGGGGTGAGGTATGTACCTAGGTTCATTTTCTACATATTGCCATCCAATTGTTATAGTATATTTTGACCACTATGCCTCCAATGAAGTGCCTTTGTACTTTTATTAATGATCAGTCTATTAAATACGTATGGGTTGATAAATGGGCTCTCTATTCTGTTCCATGATCTCTATTCTAAAGCCAATAACATGTGTTTATTACTGTAGTTTTATAGTAAGTCTTGAAATCAGTAATAGTGTGAGTCCTTCAAGTTTGTTTTTCTTCAGGGGCGCCTGGGTGGTTGAGTCAGTTAAGCATCCAGCTTCGGCTCAGGTCATGATCTCACGGTTCGTGGGTTGGAGCCCCACGTCAGGCTCTGTGCTGACAGCTCAGAGCCTGGCGCCTGCTTCAGATTCGGTGTCTCCCTTTCTCTCTGCCCCTCCCCCACTCATGCTGTTTCTCTGTCTCAAAAATGAATAAACAAAAAAAAAATTTTTTAAGTTTGTTTTTCTTCAGTATCCAGTATTTTAGGTCTGTTGCCTCTCTATAGAAATTTTTATTTTTATTATTTTTTTAAATGTTCATTTTGTGTGTGTGAGAAACAGAGAGAAACAGAGAAAGAGAGAGACAGAGAGAGAGACAGACATACACCAAGCGGGAGAGGGGGAGGGACAGAGAGAAAGGGAGACAGAATCCGAAGCAGAGTCCAGGCTCTGAGCTGTCAGCACAGAGCCCAACACGAGGCTTGAAGCCACAAGCCGTGAGATCATAACCTGAGCCAAAGTGAGATGCTTAGCCAACTGAGCCACTGAGGCACCCCCTCTACAGAAATTGTTAGAACCAGTTCGGTGGTATGTACAACATAGTTTCCCGGGATTTCGACTGGGAATGTATTTAATCTATAAAGTTAGGAGGCAGTGGCATCTTAATAACTTTCATTGAGACTTCCAATATGTGCATATGAGGCTATTTCTCCATTTATTTAAATCTTTGACTTATCTTTTTTATAGTTTTCCCCAACAGAAGCTATACATATTTTTTTAGATTTATGCCTCAGTATTTCATGATTTTGGGTGCTGTTATAAATGGTGATTTTTTAAAATTTCAAATGCCAATTGTTCATTGTTGGTATATATGAAAGCAAGTGACTTTCGTATGTTGACCCGGTATCCTGTGACTCTACTACACTTACACTTTAGTTTCAAAAGTTTTTATCTTATTTTTGTTTTGTTTTTTTGTATATAGTCTTCAAGATTTTCTACATAATCAGGGTGCCTGTGTAGTTTAGTTGGTTAAGTGGCTAACTTCAGCTCAGATCATGATCTCACAGTTTGTGAGTTTGAGCCCCATGTTGGGCTCTGGGCTGACAGCTCAGAGCCTAGAGCCTGCTTCAAGGCTCTATTTCCCTCTCTGACCCTCCCCTGCTCACACGCTGTCTCTCTCTCAAAAAAAAACCCAAACATTTAAAAAAATTAAAAAAAAATTTTTTTCTAAACAATCATGTCCTCTGTGAATAAAGGCAGTTTTATTTCTTCTCCTCCTAATGTGCACCTTTTATTTCCTTTTGTCTTATTGCATTAGTTAGGACTCTGAGTACCATTCTGAATAGGAGTGGAGAGAATGGGCATAATACTGTACAATAACTGATGCTCACAAAGATGACCTGTGGCTATCAGATTCAAAGTAAAAACATATGATTTTTATATTATCTATGTTCTACTGTCCTTCATGAAGTACAGTGCAAAGTTAATTATATACGTTGTATTTTTCTGTTTTTAAACTCTACGCCATCATGGGCAAAATAAACCTCACAGGCTAATAAGTTTGTGTCATTAAAGACAAATTCATTAAAAAATTAGTTTATTGATTTTAGTCAAATTCTTGACTTTCAAAATTTGTAAAATGCTTTCAAAACTTACCATGGACTAAACTATTGGCAGGTGCCACAAGAGTATCCCACAAACATATATTTCTGAAAAAAAAAAATTACCTTTGAGTGACACAAAAATTTAACAACAAAATAAAAAGTAAGCTTGTTTCATATAGTTACATAACATTCAAACCTTGCTCTAACAAAAAATTCAAATACAAGTAACCAATATATTTATGTATGATTAATTTTTACACAAAATTTTAAAAACTCCTAACTTACAAAACTGATTAACTCTAGATTGACATGTATTTACAAATAATACTGTATGAAGTCTGAACATGGGAAATACCTTTTGTATCTACTCATTCTGTAACCTAACAGATGGCAAATACCATTAGCAGGATACACTGAATTTCCCCGAGCACAAATAAAACTTATTTCTGCTCTGAATGGGAGCACTTTTACTCCGTTCTATGAGATACAGAAGAGACACAAATATATGTAAGGATTTCTATGGCAGATGGGCTGGAGATTCCATATTCTTACAATCCAATTTCTTGTGCAAAGTGAGGCCTCACAAATAAATAGAATAACTCAGCAACCTCAGTAGACATTTACCTCAGAACTCAGCAGTGTGAGGGAAGTAAAACACAGGGGTGTGGAGATGGAGGCAGGAGGAGACATTTTCTTACCTATTTAAGGTTTTGGGGGAAATGTGGACAGGCTGCCACTTACTATCTATCGTACAACTCAAAGAGGTCTTTGAGTTTCTCGTTATCGTGAAACACTGGTAATATCTATCTAAGAGAGCCACTATGAGGATTAACAGAAGAGCAGGGTCAAGAAATAATGGTTCTTTCCTTTGCCTCAAGCTTTCTTAACACATAAGGAATAATACGGAGAAAAATTAATTTCACTATCAAATCATTTTTCTCTTTAAGTCTTAAAATAAAAAAATCAGAATATTAAAAATACAGAAGGAACGGATGTTGTTTTTAATGCCACCAGAATTTCCTTGGCCTTACAATTAGAACACTAAAAATGCTCTAAGAAGGAAATCTTTATAAAAAAATATTGAAAAGCACAATTCTGAAAACAATCTTGAGGTATAAGAACGTAAAGCAAATAAGAAATAAAGCTGAGCTATAGAGACACACACTTACATTTCAGTTACAATCTCTTACCTATTGTCAGTTGAAAGACCAGCTGTAGCTATCAAAGAGGAGGAACTAACGAAGACAAAATCATTGGCTGTTTTGTTATGACACTGCCAGGTCTGGAATGGTTACGAAGAAACAAATGTTATTGCTGTCAGTAACAATTTTATAACCAAGTGGATGCATTCACCAAAAGGGATCATGTAATGTGTGGCTTACTTAAATCCCCCTTTTTTTTTTTTCACCCTGAACTTGTAGACAAGTTTCAAGACTAAAACAGAGAATTCTCATATACCCTTTACCAAGATTCACCAATTTTTAACATTTTGCCACATTTGTTTTGTCCCTCCTCCTCTCTCTCTCTCTCACATGCACTTTCCCTGGACCATATAAATAAGCTGCATTATAAATTCTTATGAGACCTTTTGCTTTTGTTCATCTAAAAGTTAAAAAGAAAACAAAAGGAGGTTAAACGTTAAATATTTCTTAGAATATTTGTGAAAATTTGTCTCTTAGAAAAAAACCAGAATTTTAGATTATCTGAGAATGAATTATTTTCAGAAATATTTAAGCTTTTAAATAATTTTTCAAATATGTGAATAAAAACATATTAAGAGTCAACACATTCAGAAAATTTACGTTTCTGAATATTCCAGTAACAGTGACTTAATATGAGAGGTTTAGCAAATTATAAAGTCTTCCAAGTTTTATGTGTTCAGATATTTCTCTTCAATAAAAAATGACTTAAGTATGTCAAAATTATCACATCAAATATTTTTCCTTTGAGTCACTTCCCCATTCCATCTGACCATCACTGGAGCTGGATGATCATATGTCCTTAAAACAAACAAAATGTACTTTAACCCCACAAAGCCAATAATGTACATTTTCAATCCAATTTATCTTTTTAGATGTTAAAAAAAAAAAAAAGGCAGCCCCTTAGGGAATGTAAATTTACATATTTAAACCTTATGTTGGTTTTCTTTAAAAAAGAAAAAAATTCTTTTGAAATACCTCAACAGCCCTCTCTGCTTTGCTTGCTTTTACTTAAGATCGGTACTGTATTCCAGAATATAACCTTGAGTGAATTACCAGAACCTTAACCCATTTCTTGATTTTTTAAAATAGGTACTGCTTAGTCCTATAAAGGGCTTCACTAAAGAATATATTAAATACAAACTCAGTGGGTTTTTTTTGCCCCCAAACTCATTGCTCTGTGAAGCTACAGGAGGTTCATGAAGCTTGTGCAGTCCTGAATAGAGATCATCAGTTGTTTCTTTCTTTCTTTTCTTTTTTCCAAAGACACAGACAAGAAAATAATAGTACCAGCTATAACATATCCTTTCTACTTTGTTCATAGGGGACCAACTGCAGAAAAACCACAGACTGATGATCTGATGATCACTCTTTTTAGGTATAATCTTTACTGCAGCTCAGTGAGGCTGGAAAAGGGCTTGAGTAACCCACAGGTCACATGGGTCTCCGGAGGTACCATGTTTGTTCTATACATGTTAATCGTCCAAGGCACTAGAGACCAAGACCTCACAGATTAATTTTCACATAATACAAGGACAGGAGTTTATAGTAAAGTGACTGAATACACAGAACTACATTTTGGCTTTAATATGTATTGCCTCAAACATATATTCTTGTTTTCCTTAAAATAAAAATTGAACAAAGTTTAAAGGTAAGAAAATTTGGCTTACCAGGTATGGCTTAGGCATGCTTCCAGTTACTGGACAACATTTCCAGTTTGTCTGATACAGGCTTAAATATCCATCAGCATCAACTATTCCAAACTTAGAGAAAAAAATTTTTTTAATATTAAGTATATCTACCATACCTTCACTGTGAATCTCCTATTTTGATCTTAAACATTTAATTGATAAATTGACTTTTACTTCACCTATGCATGGATCTAGTCCAGAAAAACATTTAGCTGCTGCTTAAAAAAAAATTCCAGGTGACACAGAAGAAACAAACAGACACATTGTATTATACTAACCAAGAGCATAGTCTATATATTCTCTAAAAGTACTCAAAAAATAGGATACTGGATTTACACATTAAGACATGTGACAACAAACTTTTAGGATATATAAAATAGAAAACTATTCATTTTCAAAAAGACAAAATAAGGACTTCTAGAATATTCAGTAAGGAAAACATGCAAACAACAGCAGAAAGTAAAATGAAACACAGATTTTTACAGTAAATGAATTCCTACTATGGAAACTCAAGGTAATTTCAGAGGGAAAATGTCAAAATTATATAATGGGGAAGTATATGTCACAAATCTAGAAGGGTGAATAAGAGTAAATATTTTTTTCTTTAGATTACAAAAATAATGTTTACTTAACAGTTTATAAAATAAATGTCTATTCTGAACTCCTGCCTTCTCCCATCTCCATATCTGGCAACTATTAACAATCTAAGGTATTCCATTTCAGATTTATTCTCTGATTATTCAAACATGCACACATATAGGGTTTTATAAAAAAAAAATAGTAATAATAAATACACAATTCCACAATTACATTTTTGACTTATTATGGCCATCTTTTCACATCAGTACATTTAATCTTCTTCATTCTTGTGCTGTATTACACTATATAGTTGTATTATAACTTTTGAAAACTTCTCCCTTATAGTTTCTAATTTTCCTGATTACAAAGTGCTGCTTTAAATATTCTGATACATATATCTTTGAGTATTTACGTACAATATGTATCTAGAAATGGGAAAGCTTTATCAAATGACATCATTTAAAATTGGCAGATGAAGGGGCACCTGGGTGGCTCAGTTGGTTAGGCATCCAACTTTGACTCACGTCACGATCTCACAGCTCATGGGTTTGAGCCCCTCATCGGGCTCTGTGCTGACAGCTCGGAGCCTGGAGCCTGCTTTGGATTCTGTGTCTCCCTCTCTCTCTCTGCCCCTCCCCTGCTCATGCTCTGTTTCTCTCACTCTCATAAGTAAATAAACATTAAAAAAAAAAATTTTTTTTTGAATAATAAAAAAGAATGTAGTACCTTCCTGAAAATTGTTTCTCACAGGTCATTTACTCTGCTTAATGCCTATTTTAGGCTCAATGAATTCTGGTAGCCCATTTCTGTTCATAATTGACAAATTGATCAGCATTACTGTCATCTGTTCTATTTACTGTAGTAGCCTTCCCTACTAAGGGAGATAGCATGCTTAGTTGTTATGCTATTTGGCTCCATCATGGCCAAGGTAAATGAATGGTAAGTTGACTGTTAAATATACTCGGGTAGGCAATGGAAAACAGTTTTCTGTGCTTTAAAATAGCGTATGTGGAAGGCTATACTGAGTGTTAAATGGAAGGCTATACTGAGTGTTAAGTCTATAGAATAATTCAGACTGTAGAAGGTACTGAACGGCAAGGTAAAGAATATTGGCTTCAGGGGCGCCTGGGTGGCTCAGTTGGTTAAGCGTCCGACTTCAGCTCAGGTGGTGATCTCACGGTCCGTGAGTTCAAGCCCCGCGTCGGGCTCTGTGCTGACAGCTCAGAACCTGGAGCCTGCTTCTGATTCTGTGTCTCCCTCTCTCTCTGACCCTCCCCCCATTCATGCTCTGTCTCTGTCTCAAAAATAAACAAACGTTAAAAAAAAATTTTTTTAACAGAATATTGGCTTCATATATAATAAGGAGCCTTGAAAGGCTCTTGAACAGTCATGTTCATCTCCCTTATAATGTAGTTATGTAACTATGTTATTTGTTACGGAATAACAAATGATGCCGTGCTGGCATCATGAAGGATGCATTAGAAAGGTAAGGGTTGAGGTACAGGGACTAGTTAAGGAGCAATATAATAGTAACAAAGTAAAAAAGCACGAGCCATACGTTACACAAATGAAATTACAGTAGTACTCTAAAAGCTTCTAGATTAAGTACCCTCAATTTCCCATTAAAGGGTAAAGAACGTTGCTAATTGATATTAAGAATCCACATTCTCTCAAACTTTGTTTCATAGCTACATGAAAAAATTATCATTGACTTTTGTGAAATGGTAAGAGAGCTAAGTGATGAATATGGTAGGCAAAAAGACTGCACCACACCATGATACGAGCAACACACGAGGGGGGTTGAAGGTTTGTAAGTTGAGAGGAAAGGAAAAGCAAGATGGCCCATCTGAGAGGCCCCTGTGTATTTTCCGCGAAGCATGGCTCTGAAGATGAAGAGCAGCCCGACTTCTCCTTTAATTGTTGTTTAAAGGGACAGTGAGATGCAAGGGGAGCAGAGAGGCAGTCAGATGAAAACAGGACTGTGCGAAGTGAAGACAGTAGAAGTTCTATAGCAGGGCTGGCAAACTTTTTCTTAAAGGGGCATATAGTAGGCTTGCTATCTATAAAGTCTTTGCTTTCCTGAACTCCACTGTTGTAGTAGAAAAGTAGTCATGAAAACAAATAATGAGTGAGGTAGCTGTGTTCCAGTAAAATTTTATTTACAAAACATATGGCTAGGTCATAATTTGTTGATGCCCTGTTCTAAAGCAGTCCTCAAAAGTTTAATGTAGGTATAAATCACAAAAGAATCTGATTAAAATGCAGATAGCGATTCAGTAGATCTGCAGTAGAGTAAGTAATCTGTATTTTTAATAAGCCCCCAGATTTTACTCACTACTTCTCCGTACTTTGATTAGGTTCCAGAGGACAAAGAAAGTACAAGTATTTTATAAAAAATGTGTAATATATGGTGGTCCTATAATCATTTCGTCCTTAAGCATCACTTAAGTGAATTTTAATGGATATATATACAGACATACACATACACTCAAACACACACACACACACACACACAATGTTGTTCCAGAAAGAACCAACTGAACAGTAAGTGTTCTTGGGGAAGAATTTTATAAAACAGAATTCATATGGATTAATACTTTATCGTAAGTTCACTAAGCTGTTCTCTTCAGAAACCCAGACTAGTAACATTTATAAACCTCCAACATAATCAAACCATATTCCCATTTACATTTTCATATGCTACCTTGTTTCCTTGATAGTTAAATCTCATTCTTGTAACTCTTGAATTGCCACCAGATCGAAAACAGGTTATTTGTTGAGAATGGCCCCATTCAAACATTCTGACACTTCCATCTTGAGCTCCTGTCAGATCTGCAAAAAGGACAAATATTGTCAATTTATTACAGGAATCTTTGGTAAGTTAATTTGTGAATCCAATGTGCAAACCTTTATTACAGAGACACCTATGAAATAAATCACAGTCAATTGTTATGAAATTTCAATTGAATATTTTGAATCTTAAAAACAGTTTTATGATGACTTTCATTTGACTAAACACTACATGGCAGAAGCAATTAAATCAGACCTCTAAGAATTTTACTCCTTTTGAAATTATCTCAAAGAGGTTTTAATAAATACTTTGTGCAATAACCAGTTAACAAATTCTTGGGTGTACAAATGAGTCATTTCTTATCAGTCATACTATTAATGTTTAAATGTATACATTTTCTGTGGGAAAAAAAAGATTATAGGAAGTCTTGAACGTCATGCATGGTAAAGAAAGATATCACTTCTAATACTTATTCTGATTGACCGGATAGCTCAAATATATGTTGTATGTTTCACTGAGGAATATGAATAAGCTAAATAATTATTAATTCTTTACTTTGCCAATTCCTAATTTGGTGATACTAGGAACCTTATTTAATCTCCCTGAGCCTATTTCATACTGTCCTGTAGAAGGGGAATAATGATATATAAGTTAATGGACAGTTGTTAGAAGGAAATGAGATAAACCATACACATCATTTAGAAATATGCCTAACATGTAGGACTCAATTTATGTTAAGTATAATTATCAGTGGTAAGGTGGTATCCAATGTAGTAAAAACATTGATTAATTTTTAGATTATTTTATACCTTTAGTATAAGTAACAAAAGTTACTCTCTTCATTTTAAATATAAACCCTTGAATCCTTTTGTTAGATACGGTATATAATTTGGAAAACAGGTGCTTGTGGCACTTAGAACAGTGAAGAAGAAAAGGACACTGGTTTTCTCAACTGTATTTTATCAGAGTATCTCTCATAAAAAAAAGTAGTAAAATTTTTTTTATATGTTATTAAATTGAAGGGACATGAATACCTCTTAACATGCACTATGCTTATTACTATAACTGAAATAATTAACTGAAAATAACATATCCTGCCTGAGAGTATAAGAACTTACGACTAACCATTTCCTATGCCTACTATTAATTAGTGTGTCTGATAAAAGGCAAATGGACAAAATATTAATAAAATACAAACTGATTATGATGAGGCAATAAGTGACCACAATATCATTCTAATTTACTTAATAAAATATGGGAGTGATCCTATTAAAATAATAACCAGTAATGTTCAAAAATAAAATGTGCTAACTTAGAAATACGCAGTCAAAATGGTAAAAATTTACTGCATCAAGTTAGCCTTCTCTATTAATTCCAGAAAATTTTTTTCTATTTTTAACTAATTTTGAAATGAAGATTTTATTTACTAGCACACATTCTCTACAAAAAAAGTAAAATACTTGACTATCTTTCAACTGAAACTAAAAGCTTCCTTTAAACTGCTTAGAACACGGGCTAATTATGATCAACTTACAGTACGGAAGAGTTGGATGAGAAGTCATTCTTCTGACATTATTAATGGCTTTCTTAATCATCTGTTAAGAAAGAAAAATTGTTCTTCTATAGTTATGCTAAAAAGTAGTGTTAAAGATACAAATTGTGACAGGAAATTCAAATAACATCTATTTATTTATTTTTATGTGATTCCATAACTACCATTATGGGTGCTAAAAATACCAAGCATGGTTAGCAGAAATTAAACTTAATAGCTCAGCTCTCTTACATTTAAGTATACATACATTTTCTGCATCACTGACAAGGCTCTAAGAACAAATTCACCTTGAGAATTTACTCTTACCTCCTTTCTTGCCAATTCTTTTCTGATCCCATTAAATTTATTGGAATAATCCTGAATAGTATAAGGTTAAAAAGACAGGCAGAAGCATGTGAAAAAAAAAAAAGAGGTAAACAGAAATTGTACAAATTTTTAATTGCTAGTTTGGAATTGTTTAGTTATCCATTTTTAAGTCATGCTTTGAATGATTTAAGTAGCCTGTCAAATAAGAATAAATATGCAAAATTAAAGGGGTAATTTTAATAGAATAATTCCTATTTATATAGCACCATAAGTATAATTATATGCTATCCTAGGTTTGTAGCATCAGTCTTGAGTAGATTTTTTTGTTGTTGTCTTGTGAATTTTAAACTTCCCATTACACTGAAGTTGTGAGTAAAGTGGGGATTTGGTAGGGAGGGAAGAGAGCAGAACAGCACAAATGGTGAAGGACACAAACACTAAAAGGTGTTTATGGTTGTGATTATATTCCCAAAGCACAAGTTGGTCATGACAGCTATTCTTTTTTGTTCGAATTTGTAATTCAATAAATCAGTAAAGAACATATTTTATTAATCCTCCACAAAAAAAGAAAACTTGCTGAATGTTTCTTTTGTTTAGTAAATTTCGTGTTGAAATCTCATGTTCCTTTTAATTAAGAAATGCTTAAATACTCCTGTTCTTTTTCCTTCGACTAAAGTATCCAAGAAAAACCATAAGTAAAAAAAATACATAAACAGAGGTTTAAAAAATCTCTCAGAGCATGTACAGAACATTATAAAGGAAATAAATTGTTACTTATTTTAGAAGATCCATACAAAAAACAACCATTGTATTATACTGGGTCTTTTACTTAATGAAGTGGGGCTCGTTCAGCTCATTATGCTTACAAATCACGATCATCTCCATTAAAAACATGTCCTTGTAAGATGCAGACAGAAAGAAAATTCAGTCCTAACAGGAATGACAAAGGTAAATTTCTGTATTATAATGCTTTGGAGTATAAACAAGTATTTTCTGAGCACTGACTATATGTTAAACACTATTCTGGTTAGATATCATCAGTGTCTAAGGGAGGCATAATGTAATCTCTCAGGGAACTTACACCATTAAAAAAGACAATGAAAGAAAAGGCTGCTGGGGTGACTCAATGGCCTAAACATCTGACTCTTGATCTCGGCTCAGGTCATGATCTCACGGTTCCTTTGTTCGAGCCCCACGTCAGGCTATGCACTGACACAGCGGAACCTGCTTGGGATTCTCTGTCTTCTTCTCCCCCCCCTCTCTCTGCCTCTCCCCTGTTCACATGCTCACTCTCAAACTAAATAAATAAACGTTACCCAAAAAAGACAACTAAATAATAAACAGATAATTTCAAAACTGATAAAGGCCATAAATATGATAAAATGGGATAATATGATACTGAGTGACTACGGGGAGGGGAGAGAGGAGCAGATGCTGTCACTAAGGAAGCAAGGGAAATTTCTGGGAATGTGAGTTGAGATCTGAAAGGTCAAAAAGAAAAAAGAGTATTTGAAGCAGCAAGCATGGCAAAGGCTGTGGACAGGGCAGTGCACTTCATGCTTCCAGAGATGGAGACAAGGCCACTGTAAGCAGAGCAAAGTGAATCAGGTATGGAGTGAACAGAAGACGAGGTTGCAGAAGCTGGCAGGGGTCGAATCACACAGGACCTTAGCGCCATGTTAGGGACTTGTGTTTTTAAAGCTGTACCAGGAAATTTGAAAGTTTTAAACACCGGAGTAAGAGAGCACGTGACTCTTAATCTCCGGGTCGTGAGTTCAAACCCCACAATAGGGATGGAGCCTACTTAAAAATCAATCAAACAAGTAAAATAAACAGTGGAGTGACAACCTAAATGATGCTTAGGAAACACCAACTCTGGCCGCTATATACAGAACAGAGGGAGCAAGTATGGAATCAGAGACCAGCAAGAAATCTGTTACAGGAAAAGCTGTAATACATTGTCTGAAACTGGAGTTGGAAAAATGGTCTTTTATGCCTATATTTTGTATATTCTCTTTAAGTTTCCCTTTAAAAGATGGTAATATCAGTAAGTTTTATAATTAATGTATTTTAATATATCTGTCAGTTGAAAAAAATGAACTATAAATGACCAAGTCATTTGATTTGAATAATTACTATATTGCTTTTCAAATTCTTCAATACTTAAAACACTCCTACCTGAAATCCATGAGCTAAGAGGAACAGAAGACTTTAATATAATAAGCTCTACCACAGATTTGAGATAATGACCTAAGTTAAATCACTAGACCTTCTTGGAACTCAACCTTCATCTAAAAAATGGTAAGCAGGAGTAGTTATAACAGCCATCTCAACAGATACCTCAAAGAATAAAAGGGTTATATGACAAAAAATAAGGTTATATGACTGACAGAACTACATGAATATAAAACACTGTCAGGTATTATTAAAGATGATTAAGCCTTTACTTAAATAATTACCCTTAGTAAAAAAGTTTGGTGGGGGAGGCCAAGGAAAGAATACTGTAGGAATGAGGAAACTGAAAATAACCTCACCCCCAGAGAGCCACTGAAAGAATTACTGGTGCGGGGTTTCTCTGACTCTATGTATCATTAAGTATTAATAAAAGAATCTCATGGAGGTTTACACATGGATCACCTCTTACTCAGGGCTCAAGAAAATCCTCACACAAAATATAAACAAATTACTGTGGCTATGTTCCAATAAAACTTTACTTATAGACAATGAAATCTAATTTCATATCATTTTTATGTGTCACAAAATACCACTCTTCTTTTGATTCTTCCTGTAGCACTGAAAAATGTAAACACTATCCTTAAGCAGGCTGTCTATACAGAAACAGCTGGTAAGCAGGATTTGACCCAGAGGCATCTGGGGGGCTAAGTCGGTTAAGCCATCGACTTTGGCTCAGGTCATGATCTCGCAGTTTGTGACTTCGAGCCCCACATGGGGCTCTGTGCTGACACCTCAGAGCCTAGAGCCTACTTCGGATTCTGTGTCTCCCCCTCTGTGTACCCGTCCCCTGCGTCTCTCTGTCTCTCAATAATAAATAAATGTTTAAAAAAAAGTTTTTAAAAAAGGTTGAAAAAAAAAAAAAAAAAAAAAAGCAGGATTTGACCCTAGATCTTAGCTTGCTGAGGCTGATGTGTACCAATAAGTTCCAAATAATTACATAAAACGCAACTCTCTGTATTTTAAGTTATTTATTTAAAATCATTTTCTTATCTTTTTCAAGAGGAAACATGTTGTTCTTCATAATCAAAATTTATAATTTCCAGCAATTATGACTTACTAAAAAGTTGGGAATTTTTCAAAAATATGTTTAGATCACCTCTACTCTATCAAGCTAGAGGGGAAAAAAGGACATTTATGCACCACATTTTTAACTTGACCTACCACAGAGGCTCCTCTGCCGGTCTGTGTACTTCCAAGCCATGGCATATTGATTGGAGTGCCGGGATTGCTGTGTGTATATGGGGTTGTACCTTGCACAGCTGTTAAATCATCCCGAGCATGTATAACCAAGAAATCTTCTGATCTACAAAAGAATGTCAACCGGAATGAAAGCAATCCCATCAGTTCTTAATTTCTTCTGTTATACATGAAAGCTCTAATATATGATTTTCTATTTCCCTCCAAAATTAATTTTCTTCAGCTCTTTACCCCCAACTCAAAGACAGTAACTTCATATGTGAACAATTTTAGGTCCTCTCACTTTATTCTCTTCCAACTCTCAATTCCTTTCTTTAAAGTTCCTGCCACCCCCTTTGCACTCTTTTGCATATTGGCAACCACTGTATTTACAATCTAGGAATATTCCTCTAAATATCTTTTGAAAGTTACAGTCCTGTGGATATCATCATTTTTAACACAATGTTACTGAATAAAAACAAAGTATAAAAGTACCCTTTGTTTTCCATTTCAGTATCATCATCTACCCAAGTATAGATCTGTGTAGCCAGAATTCCAGAAACATCCAGCTCTTGAACATCATGGCTTGAAGCAATTGCTATGCAGTTTCTATTTGCCTGAAAAACAAATCATATGGTAACTTTTAAATAAAAAAGCATGCATATGAGCTACTTCTGAAAATGGAAACTACAAAATAGCCCCTAGAAATGGTAACTTTAAGATACAGATAGCATTTTCACCGACTCTTTAAAATTAATTCTAATAATTAAATCTTGAGTGTAATAATTTTCAGCTTGATCTTAGAGATATGTTTATGTTCAAAGAATTCAAGAGCATCTAACAGAAAGCCTCCTCTTTATATGTATGGTAAAACATATACTACTTTATTTGTTCTCCCAGCATTGTCTTTCCAGTTTGCTAGTATGGTACAATCTCCCCAAGGTTTTGACACAGTTCAGAAATTTGAAGGAGCTGTTGAAAAAAGACAGAAGCTCTAGAAGGTAGAAAAAGGTGAGGGAAATAAGGAGCATCACACTAAAATAATGGTGCATTATTCAACTAAGGTAGTACCACTTTCACCTAAAGCTTTTCAGTCCTAGACAAGAAAAACACAATTTGAGAAATGGTCACAAAGAAGAGATGCAGGGAGTAGAAAAAGAGTGGGGACGCATGCCAGAATAAATCATAAATTAAATGCTGGTGAGATTAAATGACCTAAAATTTTAACTATCTATGAACTGAAAATATACACCTCTAAAAGAGAAAATGAAAGGATACTGACAGCAAAGAGAAAACAAGGTTAATATTTCCACTATGTAAAATGCTAATACAAACTAAAACAAAAAAAATGAATATCCCAGACATAAATGGATAAGGAATTCTCTACGGGTCCCTCCATTTCTCCATCTTTTCTGAGCGACTTACTGACTGCTATTGTTTCTGGAGGATGTCTACATACCTACAGTGTCTCTCTCCAGATCAAAGGGCAGGTATATGTAATGTTCATTAGAGAGATTTAGGTTTCCTAAATTCAATGTTCCTTTCCTTACCATACAACCCATTCTGTGCAGTTAGCATTTGACCTTCTCCCTGCCACTCTGGTAATTTGAACACAGGGAACCAGAGCATAAATGCTAATATTCCTGGATACTACTTCTGCTATTAGTAATAAACTGTGATGGTCTGTGGTCCAAGAGTCTGTGTCTTCTTACAGCATTCGTTAAACTGAGAAAGCTAACTTGCTAGCTTGAATGCAGGGGAAAATTGTCACAGATAATTCACAACTAAACAAATGGGAAAAAGTTCAATCTCATCAACATTTTAAAATAATGCAATTTAAAGCAAAAGGTATTGTTTCTCAACTACAAATTTAGCAAGATGTAAAACAATAAATCAGGAGAAATAAAAATTAAACAGGTACCCTATTCTTATATAGTGGAACACAGATTTTATATATGTGGATGATTGTTCATTTTTTGTTACTTATATACATCCAAAAAAAAAGAGACTGTAATATATCATATTACATAGATATTAGAACTGAGAACTGCCTAGCTAAGGGGCTGTTTCCAAACTTGCTTGTCTTCAACAGAATCAGTCACTGTTTGGGGGTGTGTAGAAGAGAGAAACGAGACAAAAGACACAGGGAAAGATGAGGGCAGAATGACAAAGGAACTACCTACGAGAAATAGAAAGAAAGACGCAGAATAGGATGATGGAGAAACAACTGGTGAAATGATTAATGAAGGGGTAATGCCATAGAATATTTACCTAAATAATATTTAAAAATTATTTTAAAATTAGGAATACTTAAAAAAGAAGATATACATACTTAAGTATATATATTTGTGTGTGTGTGTGTGCACGTGTGTATAAATAAAATTGTGCAGTAAAGCATTTAGGTAAGAGAAAAGAAGAAAATGATTACAGTAATTTTTGACCTTACATTACTGTATATCTAAGGTTATATCTCTTCTATAAGTAGCTTACAGACACTTCTGAGGAAGATGTTGAGTAGAAAACTAAGGAATGTAAAAGAAACACTAGTTAGGTAGCTACTATGGTTGTAAGTCAAAGAGAGAGAATTTCTGTAAGTCATATAAAAGCTTAAATTTGATCTAATATTAGTAATCACATTCAACATATTCATATAAGGAAAATAAAAAATCTTTTCTTTGGTTTAAATGCTGTAATGTGTTATAAAATTCTCAAGGCTACTGCATATATAAATACTTGATAGTCTCTCTGTGTAGTAATTAAACATTATTTTATCTCCTACATATGCAGTATATAATTATCAAACAATATAATCATTTTATAAAATAAAATAACTTATTCAGATTGCAATTTAGGCAATGGGAAGTAGCTTTCAGACAGAAAAATACTAATACTGAATAAACTGACAAAACGGGACTTTCTTCAACCATGAATACTTAGTCATCAAAGAAAAAAAGTCTATCTACTTACTTTATTAACAGCAAAGGCAGTAATGATATCAGATTCCTTGTGAATAATCCTTGCTTTACCTCCAGGATATCCCAAGTCTGCTTCTATCTAAACAGAAGGAAATAGAACATAAAAATATAGCAATTTTAATCACAGGAAAAATAATATATGCAAATCTGTCATTTAATACTTGTATAAATTAAAGAAACTTTTTAAATATTTCATATCTAAAGGTATTGTTTTACATGCTACTCATCCCTAAAATAAAACTCATGTGAACAGGGAAATTTAAACTTTTTCAAGCTTGCCTTTTCATATATAAAAAGACAGTTGATACAAAATACAACTTCTTAATTGCTCACGTTCCCAATAAGTTAACTGCAATGAATTAACTTTAAAGGATCAAGACATTCTAATCATTAAAACAAGATTTGTTTACCCTATTTCTTAGTATTATAATCTTTTGATAAATATTAGGTCAGAAAGTAAATGTTTTTATATGTTTTGCACGTCATAGAAGATCACTGTTGTATATTTATCTTTTCTTTTTTTTTTTAGAACCTTTTAAAAATATAAGGACCATTCTTAGTTTACTGCCTGTAAAGAACAGGTCAAATATGGCCAGCTTACTGAATCCTGGTCTAAAACGGCTTTTAATTTATAAAAACAAACAAACAAACAAACAACCTGAAACCCTGAAAGGCACAGTAATTTCCCAAGGGTCAGTAAGTCATTTTAGGTCAGTAGTCATTTTTAATAGCTGAATAAACCATAATTCAATGTACTTTAGATGAGGGAAATAATCTGACCTTTAGCTTACCCCAAAGAAGGTACGTACAATGCCTTTGAACTCAGATGAGAATACTGTATAAATCAATATTTACTAAACTAAACAGAGGTAAAAAGAGAAGGCAATTATTAAGAATTAAAAATGTTAATATAGGATAGTGTTTCATCTTATTTTATATCCCTAACCTTCATTCTTTAAGATGAATTAGTATAAAATGTTTCACAACTCATTGAGAAGTGCGGACGTTATTAATCTAAAATAAGAATATAACAAATTTAAGTCCTGCAAAGTTTAGATAAAAACATCACCAATGCCTGTCCAGTGTTTCACCAACAGAACTGAGTAGAATTAGCAGTATTTTTTAAATGGCAAATATAAAAGACTGTTGAATTGCAAAGGTGAGACGCCTAAGATAAAAACTCAAATAATCCTATGCCAACTAAACTCCTAGTCACTAGATGTAATGATGTCAAAGATGTTCGAATCTAAAATACAATCTGATAACAAACCGAAGATATTCAGTGTTTGCCAAACATTTTGGTTGATTTTGGGGTCAACCTCTTTTCTAACAAAAATCTTATCTCAAATTCTGTAATTTTATGACAGAATCCCAACTTAGTGACCTATCTATAATATCTGGTATCTAAAGTATACTGAGTGTCAGGGCGCCTGAATGGCTCAGTCGGTTAAGCGTCTGGCCTCAGCTTGGGGCGTGATCTCACTTCGTGAGTTCGGGCCCCGCGCTGGGCTCTGGGCTGACTGCTCAGAGCCTGGAGCCTGCTTCGGATTCTGTGTCTCCCTCTGTCTGCCCCTCTGCTGCTTGCACTCTGTCTCTTGCATTGTCTCAAAAATAAATAAGCATTTAAAAAAACTAAAAAAATAAAGTATACTAAGTGTCTACTACTAGATTTTGAAGAAATTGGAAAGAGAGACAAATGATGTTTGCAGGAAGTGGAGGAGTATGTTATGTGCTGATAACGGGTGGGTGGGGGGAAACATACTAGTTTTAGCTGCAGAGCTTTTTCCAACTTTACCTGATAGGGAAAAAGGCTCCTGCAAGCATAAACTTAAAAAGCTTCTTCAATGTGAAAATACATGCCTGTCCTCTCAAAATCTTTATTTAATAAAACATTATTTCTTAATATTGTGGTCTCAAGATCACCTGCTTTAAAATCAAGTGGAGGGAGAGGGAAGGAATGGTGTTTAGCATCTCAAAAACTTAGTATTTAATTTAGAAAACAATGACAAGTGGTAGGAGATTGAATACCAGGCAAGATTCAGTTTGCAAAGAGTCTTAAAAGCCACAATGAAGAGTTCAGATTTTATTTTGGAGCTAGGAAGACACTGCAGGGTTTAGACAGTTCTGCAAGTTGTGAGGTAAAGTATAAAGGGTGTGAGAATGGTTGCCAGAAAACAGTCAACAGGCTGTTAATTAGGGTAGTAGCAATGGTGGTAGTGATAGTTGGTTGGAATTAGGGTAAATTTTGCTAATGGAATGAAATTATAGTAAGAGTAAAAAAAAAAGCAAGTATAACTCCTAGTTTTCAGACCTAAAAACTGGGTAAGTGAAGGTACCATTTAATGAGACAAAAGTGAAGGAAAAGTAAGGACTTACGATAAAGATGAGAAGATAGAAAATTCTACTCTTGACATTCACGGTGAGGTAGCTATTAGATTAAGAAGTCAAGTCCAGAGTTCAGGAAATGAATGGGCTAGAGAGATTTAAGAGTTATCGGCCTATGGAGGATATTTAAACCATGAGATAAACCAAAGAGAAAGTAAAAATAGGGAATAGAAAATGTTACAGAACTAAGTCCTGGTGTACCCCATGTTTCAAAAAAGGGGGGAAAAGGTCAATTCGAAATGGAACTAGTTTTAGGAAAGAGGAATACTGACAGAATAAACAGACAGAACAAGAAACATTTTCCAAGTATGAATACTAAATAATCAAATATGATGTTAATAGAAACCAAGTGAAGCAAGAGTTTTAAGAAGGTGGCTGTGGTCAACGGTATCAAAAGATACTGAAACATTGAATTAAAGGAAGACAGAACCAACTACTGAATTTAGCATAGTGGGAGTCAAGGGTGACTTTGACTACTAACATCTCAGTGTAGTGGGCTGGAGATAACACTTAACTAGTTTAAAGAGACACATGGTTAATAGGGAGGTAAATCCATTGGGGAAGATTCACAGAGGCACTCAAATGAATTGATAATATTTTACTTCTTAAACTGGGTGGTTCCTCCAGGGAGTGTCTGCATCATTACTCTTTAAGTCTTCTATAATGACTTTATAGGCAATTCTATAAATGAATTTTCCTAGATAGGGAAATTAAAGCAATGGGATAGTAGACCGATTCAAAGGTAGGTTTTTTGGTTTTTATTTGAAAGAAAGACAATAAAATATATTTGCTTATGTAGAGAATAATCAGAGAGGTAAATATTTATTAATGAAGACGGAGGTGGGGGAGGAGGGATAACTACTGAAGCAAAGTCCTTGGGTAGGTAAGAGCCCATGCGATCAGCGTACAAATGGAAGATCTGGTTTTGGACAAAAGAGTGACAGTCTATCTACTGTTAGAGATGTTAATGAAACATCTGCATATAGAGCAGAAGTAAGATTTGGTGGTGGAAAGATTAGTCTACATTCCCGATGACTGCACTTATTTTGATGACAGAACAAGGTCATCGGTGGCAAACAGTCAAGGAGTACTGGAAGTTTGAGGAAAGAGAGTAAAAGTGGGGAGAATGAAAAACAAAACAAAACAAGTACTACAGAGTAATTTATTTTGATCATTGGGTAATTTGGGAATTGTGGCTATAAATTTTAAGTAAGGCAAACCCCCACTGTTTGTGCTTTTTCTTCATCCACGTTCAGCTCTTGAGGTGAAGATGTCACCAGCTAATCCCCAGGATCTGACCTTTACTATCCACTTGCTTGTATTCACTGACCTTTGTCCTATATTCTTTCTTCCTTAAGCTCTTCCTTCCACCTTATCTCTTAACTCAGGCAAACAGAAGTCAACAGTGCCCCTCTGGCAATAGAAACTGCCCTGACAAGACTGGCAGGCCAGTCTGAACTTAACCCCTGACTCCAGACTACACAGATGGACCATAGAGGGATCTCTAGAATGACCTATCACTACCTTTCCCTCATTATAATACTAAAATATCTGCCCAAGGAGGAGCACAAGCCTTATACAATATACAATGTGTGTATAGGCACGTTTCCTTAAGGCACATGTGTGACCTTATGCCCGCCACTACATAGGATAATAAGGCTTCTCTATCTAAATATTCATCCTAATCCCAAATAAAAGGAACCCATCCACTCTTGTGCCAGGAATCATGGCTTTGGAAGCCATTCCTCACAATCTCCTTATTTGCTGCTAATAAAGTTTTCTTTGTGCAAAAATGCAACCTGATGCAGTTTGTGACTCATCAAGGAGTGAACTCATGTTCTATTACAAAGGCACAGAGTAGACAGAGTTGCATGTAAAGAGGTTTGGGGATTTTCAAGGCAAATACACCATAGAGAGAATGGCACAAAAGGGTTGAGAATTTTGCAGAATGATGAATCATGAAATCTAAGGCGGGAAAGAAAGAAGTGGAAACATGATATGCTCAAAACAGAGAACCTGCATGAGCTATGAACATAATTTAATTTGCTAAAGGCCATACAATATAAAACCAAAGTAAAAAAAAAATCACAATAAATACTATCTTAATGTAAAATTTAATGTATGTTTAATGTAAACCTTAACGAAAGGTTTCAGGCCATGGTTTAAAATCTGATTGGGCTGCAAATGTCCATCGACAAATGAATGGATAAAGAAGATGTGGTATATATACACAATGGAATATTACTCTGTAATAAAAAAGAATGAAATCTTGCCATTTCCAACCACGTGGATGGAACTAGAGGGTACTGTGCTAAGTGAAATTAGTCAGAGAAAGACAAATATCATAGGACTTCACTCACAGGAGGACTTGAACATACAAAACACATGAACATAGGGAAGGGAAGCAAAAATAATATAAAAACAGGGAGGGGGACAAAACATAAGAGACTCATAAATATGGAGAACAAAGAGAGGGTTACTGGACGGGGTGTGGGAGGGGGGATGGGCTAAATCAGTAAGGGACACTAAGGAATCTACTACTGAAATCACTGTTGCACTATACGCTAACTTGGATGTAAATTTAAAAATAAATAAAATAAAATCTGATTGGGCTGGATTTGTGAGGAAAAAAGAATCCAAATATTAGTACCAGAAGAGATTTTAAGAGATTACGCAGATCAAAAAAGAAAGAATTACCACAGATGACAGCAATTCCATTTCTGGGTATGTGTCCAGAAGAACTGAAAGCAGAGACTTAAACATACATATATATATATATATATATATATATATATATATATATATATATATATATATATCAATTTTCACAACAACATTACTCACAGCACCCAAAAGATGAAAACAACCCAAATATCCATTGATAGATGACTGGATAAACAATATATGTGACATGTACACAATGGAATACTATTTAGCCTTAAAACGGGAGGAGATTCTGAGACATACTACAACATGGATGAAGCTTGAAGATATTATGCTAAGTCAAATGAGCCAGTCACAAAACGGCAGATATTATGTTTCCACTTACACAGACACCCAGAGTAGTAAAATTCATAGAGACAGAAAGGAGGACGGGAGTTAGCTGGGGCTAGGCTAAGTGGGATGGAGAAAGTGGAGAGCTACTGCTCTAGTTTGGGAATATGAACAAGTTCTGCAGATGTTTGGTGCTGATGGTCGCAAACAAAGTCAATGTACTTAATGCTACTGAACTATATACTTAAAACAACTAAAATGGTAAATTTTTACATGTATATTTTACCACAATTTGTAAAAAGAGTACATTTTATACAGGTGATGATCTAAAAAATGTTCAGGTTCTGCAGACCTTCCTTTAAGAACTGAAGAGAGGAACATAACAGACTAACTTCAGGACTTCACTACTATTTTAATTAGAGCAGTTAGCATGTTTAAAATTATCAACCCAGTTTGATACATTAGGGTAAATGAGGCTTCAAGGACATAAAGAACCCAAGGTCCCACAACAGAGCTACAGAAAAGCTAAGGTGAGACTCTAGGTCTCATTAGTGATTCTCAGCTACTATCACCTTCTATGATGTAAAGCTGAGTGCTTGCACTTCAGCACTGCTCTAATAATATAATTAAATACAACACAGAGTAAAATGAGATCTAAACAATATCAAAGGCATATTGGAAGGAAATGGGAAGCTGGCAAGTGAATACAAAAGAAGACAAATACTCTAAATATTAGGAAATAAAAATATTCAAGAAGTAATTTTGTTTTCAAAACTAGCAGTGAAATGAGAGGTGACATCACCATAAATTTTCTTGTATATTAAAAGAATAGGGGAATATTATGAATAATTTTATACCAATAAATTTGACACCCCAAATGAAGCATATTTCTTTAAAGACATGGACTACTAAGGCTCATTCAAGAAGAAATAAATAACCCGACTTGCCCTACATGTTAAAGAAATTGAATTTGTAGATAAAAAACTCCAAGCCAAGATGGTTTCTCTGGTGAATTCTACCACTTAAGTAAGAAACAATACTAATTCTACACAATTTTTTTCCCAAAAAATTAAAGAGAGTATTTCCCAACACATTCTATGAGTCCAGCTTTAGTTTAAAACCAAAAAAAGAACCCCAAAACATTATAGGAAAACTTATGTTTGTTAACATAAATGCAAAAATCTTAACAAGAATTTTAACAAATATACCAATATATAAAAAAAAAATAACAAATACAGCACGACCAAATGAAGCTTAGCCAGAGAATGCAAGGTTTGTTTAACATCAAACAAATCCATCAACGTATTTAGTCATATTTACAGACTAAAATAAGAAAAACCATATGAACATCTCAGTGGTAACAACAACAGAAAAGAGAGGTGACAAAATCCAGCAACTATTACGATTAAAAATTTTCAACAAGCTAGGAACAGAAAGAAACCTCCTCAATCTTATAAAGGGTATCTATAATAACCCTATAGAATACAGCATACTTAATGACAAAAGACGCAATGCTTTTCTTCAAGATCGGGAACAAGATAAAAATGTCTGCTTTCACCATTTCTGTTCAACATGGGACTGAAAGTTCTAGCCAGTGCAGTAAGACAGTGGGAGATTAGGATAAAGATAAATAGATCAATAGTCCAAAACAGAGTCCCTAACACACATAGGTCAACTGTTTTGTTTTGTTAATTTTTTTCACCTTTATTTTTGAGAGAGAGAGCCAGAGTGCCAGCAGGGAAGGAAAGAGAGAGAGGGAGACACAGAATTCAAAGCAGGCTCCAGGCTTTCAGTTGTCAGCAAAGAGCAGGAGCTTAACCTAACCGACTGAGCCACCCCACCCAGGGACCATGTCAACTGTTTTTTTTAAAAGGAGGAAAAGGCAATTCAGTGGAGGAAAAGATAACTTTTTCATTAAACAGTGGTGAACAACTGATACACACATGGGAAAAAAAAAAAAGCAACTGCAATCTATACTTTCTACCCATATTAAAAAATTGACTCAAAAAAATTTTTTTGTAGGATTTAAACACTGCCTTCGTGTTATAATTTCTTTGTAGGGCAGAGCTTTAGATTTCTGTTTTTAACTGGAAAGCTGTGGTAATGGAAGTAGTCTTCACTAATTGTAAAACTAACACGAGAGCAGAGGTGGAGAAAATCTTTGTGATTTTTAGGTTAGGCAAAAATTTCTTAGATATGACACCAAAAAGAACATCCACACACAAAACAAATTTTGATGAGGTTCGATGTACCAATTAAAAACTTCTCAGTTTAAAAGAAATTGTAGAGAATCAAAAGACATGTGAGTAGGAGAAAATATCTGCAAATGTGATACACCACTTATTTAAAAAATAAAAAGAACTGTTAAAACTCTGTCAAGAAAACAACCCAATCAAAAAAAAAAAAAAAAAAAAGACATTTGAAAACACACTTCAACCAAAAAATTATACAAATGATATAAAAAAGCACACGGAAGATGGTCAAAGTAAATTAAAACTAGTACACACCTACTAGAATGGCTAAAATAAAAAGGCTGACCATACCACGCCCTGGTGAGGAGGTAAAGCAAGTGAGATACCATGTACTGCTGCTGGGAATATAAAAGGGTACCAGCACCTTGGAAAATACTTGAGTAGTTTCTCAAAAAGTTAACCACACACATACAATAAAATCTGGCCATTCCACTCCTAAGCATTTGCACAAGAGAAATGAAAGCATACGCCCAACCAAAGGGACCTGTATATGACTAATGTGAGCATTCTTATTTGAAACAGTTCTGAAATGGAAAGAGCTCAAGTGGTCATCCACACATAAAAGAATAAACAAATTATGGTACAGCTATACAATGAACACACCTCAGCGATAAAAAAGAATGAATTAATGAAATATCCAACATGGAGGAATATCAAAATAATTATGCTATGGGAAAAAGCATACATTGTATGATTCCATTTACATAAAATTCCAGAAAGTGCAAGCTAATCTATAATATGAAGAAGCAGATTGGTAGCTGCTTGTAGAGGAAGAAGGCACAGATGAAAAAAAGAAAGGAGTAAGAAAGAGATTAAAGTTTTGGGAGTGATGACTATATTCATTTTCTTGGTTGTGGTGATGGCTTTACCAGTGTATACATATTCCAAGATTAATCAAACTATACTTAATAAATATGTGCAGTTATTTTAAGTCAGGTATACACGATAAAGCTATTTAAAACAAAATTATAGCAGATGTTTGGAAAATCTTGGCCAAAAATGGTTGATGTTAACTAAACACACAGAAGGACTACCTTTGAATGTAATGTGATGACTATAGAAATACCACATTCTGATTATATTTATTAAATTTAATATATTTATAAATATTTAATATTTATTAAAATATTTGGATGAGATTTCATGATAATGTACAGACTAGTAATTAATGATAACTTAGGCAAGGAATTATTGTTAACTGATTAAAAGTTTCAACTATATTCTTTCAAAATTGCCAAAGGCCATTAGACATTTCCAAAGTATGGACTAAATATATTTATTTTGCCAAACTTGAGTTATAATATACACTTGACAGCTAATCAGTCTTTTTTATTAATTATACAGAATTATTTTTATTTTAACCAGAAGAATTTCTTTGGAAAAGAATTAGCAGGGGGAATTAGTAACCTTAAAAAATTATCTTCAAGAAAGTTTTCCTCTAAAAATTACTTTGTTGAGATGGTCTTAAAATCAGAGTAAGAAACACATGAGTGAGTTAAATGTCAATTTAATAAAACTCACATTTGAATATATGATCATAGAACATTTGGGAGATATTTCACGATTACACCAATTCCTACCATTCTTGCTCTGTTCTCAAGTATTAGCAGAAATTGCTACATACAAGGCAATGTGCTATGTGCCATTACTACCAGCACAATAAATGCTACATTTAGCATCTGATATATTTTAAGGAACTAACATCACAGAAGACATTGTTAACTTCCAAAATGACACTTGTAAAACAGAACAATACTGCTACAATTCTACAACGGCTATTGTAATACACCTTATTAAGAACTTCAGTAGCATTTACTCAAAAAAATGTGTAGCCAAAACAGGTTACATTCAACTCTCTTTAAAATTGCATTCTCTTATTAACAAAACAGAAACAATTTTTATGACTGCATATTTAAGCTACTGAAATCAAGTAAGAATAATCTGAGGGAACAATAATTTAATTGCACTGGAAACAAAGTCCGGTTCAAAACTCAAATGCAAACAATGTGTTTTTCTTGTGAAAGAATGCAATTTCTCATTTTAGTTGAATGATATTTTGTACCTTATTGATGTTTGGCTCCTCCATCATAGAATTTTTGATGGTTTCACAGTTGTCCTCTAATGACTTCATCAAGAAAGAATAACCACATGACAAAGAGTAAAGACGAGATATAACATGCAAAATACCGGGGATATTTTTATAATATTTTAAACTAAATTTACTAGAAAACAACACTGGACTGAGTTGTTATTTTTCAAGTTCATACATCTTAAAAGAAGCACATGTGGAGGTGCATGGATAAGGCTGGGCAAAACTGAATCCCTCAGAACTCATTAACCACCACCATAAATTTTATTTGCCCTTGCAAGAAATTTTAACTTACTTATTTTGAAATGTTGACATTAAAGCAAAGTTGAGACCCAAGTTCTTAATATTACAAATTTCAGAGCTACTGATCCACAGTACTCTCAGCTGAAAATTAAAGTCAAATTGTTCTCTTTCACATATGCTACTATGCCTTGTCTCCATTATGGTACCTCACTCCTCAGGAAAACCTCCTGATTAGAAACTTTTAATTTCTAGGTTTCTAATTCTCTCCTTCTCTTGATGTAGCCAGAAATAATAAACTGCTTGGAGGCACACATCCTGCTAAAAAGGGGATATTAGAAAAAACTGGTTCAAGACCTCTGGTTCTCAGAAAATGAAAGCAAACAGAAATACAAAGTGAGGACAAAGATGATAGCTGTCAAGTATTTTTTTCTGGCTGGGGAATCATTCAGATATAGTTCATTTGCAGCCATCTGTATTCAATTTCCAAGTATAAAAAGGAAAGATCTTTTATTTTTAAAACGCAGTATAGGAAAAGAAAAGATCTGAGCATACACCAGGATTTAAACATCAGATGGAGAAAATTTCATTTTCACACACATAAGGAATAAAGAAACCATCTCAAAATCCTCCCATCCAAAATACAGAGCCTGTCATGTATCTATTTCCTAACCATATGAAAAGTCACAGGACGTGGACTCAAACTATTTAAATATAATCATCATTTTATAAAAAAAGACATGGAAGATAATTTTGTTAACATCAAGAACAAGCTAATCAACTTGCCAGTAAAGATTAAACAATATACTAACTTTATAGAGTTAATATTCTACTTAATTCCAAATCATCTGTGGTTCACCATACAAAGTTTTCATTTGCATATTCCCTTTATCAAAATGTCACTATTTTTAAAAAGTGAAGAATAAAACATGAAGAATAAAACAATAATGCAGTAGCAATTAATTTCTAATAACTACCATGAATGATGCCAAGTTTTAAGTAAATAAGATCTACCGGTTAAAATATTCCAAATTAATTTTGCAGGAAAAAAAGCCCCTAAGATTCAGAGAAAATATTTAGCTCACTAATTATAAAGCTTTCTCTCAGTCCAACATTCATAAGCATGCATTTAATTACTAACAAAAAAATTAAAATTTTCTTAAGGTATCATCGAACTCTGAAAGAAAACTCAAACAGCAAAGGAATTTAAAAGATGTAGTTGTACTCATTTCCCTGCTGTTCTTCCTCATGTATCTGGCTTAGTCATGCTACTCCCCTCCCTTAGTGGTTCTATTTCCTGATTCAACTAGACAATCTGGTGGTGAACAATTTTTTATTTTGTTTTGAGAATTATTTAATTTCCCAAATACCTATAATTCCAAATTCCCTATATCAGCAGTAGAGAAATATTTTTTATATTTAAACTATATTAATCAAATATGGCCATTTCTTTAAAAAATGATTTTGTACATTTTTTGTACAAAAAATGATTTTGTACATCTATACCTATACAAAGTAGGTCAGAGAAACCCAAGAAATAACAAGCACAGTAAACATACTTTTTCCACAGTAAGCAGGTATAAAGTGTATAAAGAAGGAGGGCTTTATTCACTATTATGGAAATGCTTTAACTTGTAATACATTATTTTAGGCAAAGATATATTTAAAATAAAATCAGAAACATTACCTCACCAATGAACACACCCTAATTAATTAGTCTCTGATCCAGTACATTTTTAATTTTACTTATCCCAAAATTTTCTTGAACTGTTTAATGGTAATTCATATACTAAATATTTAAGATACATCTTATGGAAAGTTAAATAAAACTACTTTTATTTATTCTATTTTATCTATTGTTGGCTTAGATTTCAATGTTATCCTAAGATACATATTTCACAAGTTTTCTAAGTTGCAAAAAATTATGTATTTTGTTTCCTGGCTTGGCTAATTCAAATATATTTACATCACCAGGTGAATGCTAAGTATCAGCACCCGCAGTTGCCTCTTATAAAATAGTGCTTAAACCGAGAGCCCATCAGATCTATGTAATTTTTCTGTTTTTCATTAAGGTTATTATATGCCATCTTGCTTTTTGCTAACTTGTCTAGTAAGAAGCCACTTTAATGTATAAACATGCTGAGTCACTATGGTGTACACCTGAAATTAATGTAACATTGTATGTTGACTACACTCAAGTAAAAATTTTTTTTAAAAAAATCAGGAAAAAAAGCCGTTCTACTTCCTTATTTCTCCAAGTGAAATACCTTCTTTTTTTCCCCCCACTTCAAGAACCATACAAAACTTGCTTTCAGACTAGTTCAGTGCTTCTCAAAATACGATCCACACATCAGCTGAGGGTCTTGAGTCCGTGAGGACATAAGGAATTAGTGTCATCACTAAGTCCACCATTGAGTTTACCGGGTATTTTTTAAATAGCAATACTGTCACAGAAAAGGAAGCAACATGTTAATCTACATTCAGGTGCAAATTCTCCATAGTGTCAAAATGGAACTTTTTAAAGCACTGAACTAAATGTGAAAAATAATCATAATGATAACATCAAAGTATAATTAACCACAGTATATTTATAAACTGCACTTACAAAATTCACTAAGAAGCATAATTGAAAGAATAAAAAGAAAATGTACATATTTGAAATATTCTCAGTATACAAACCTAGTTTCAATAAAACTTCTAAGAAAACTTCTTTTAACGATCACATTCTGAAAATCATGGGAAAATTCGACTTTATTTCCTAAAATGGCAATCATGACAACTCAAAGCACACCAAACAAGATACACAATCTTCACTCAAACAGTACCTTTTTAGGAAAAAAAAGTTCCAAATACATCTGAATTAGTTACTTTAAATTGACTTCAGAAAACAGTGACCCGTTCTCTCTCCTTTTCAATTACTGTATCTATTTATTAACTGCATAATATACGTTTATGGTATAAAAGTGGGTTGTAAAATACAACTTATTCTTTATAGGTACATAAAACAAGACTTCAGTAATAAAAAAAAAAAGGTTTTAACTTATACAGACCTCATTTAGACATCTTTTCTTCGTGAATATATTTCTGATAAAAGTTTCCTGAATTTCTTCCTGCTTCACCAAATACTGCCAAAGTCTCTTCACAGACAGTGCCAGATGGTGTTTGGATCTACAGAGACAGGATATTTAATTATACACTTTGGAGATTTCTGATTAACTTGACCACATTTCCTTGGTGCTGTAAGAATGTTTATAATAATAAATAAACTAGAATCAGATCACATCATCTAGGCAGCAGTCTGCAAACTTTCTCTTAAAGAACCTGATTGTAAAGATTTTAGGCTTTCAGGCTACAAGGTCTTTCAACCACTCAACTCAGCCACTGAAGAAGGAAACCACCCATAGATAATATTAAAATCAAAGGGTGTGGCTGTAATCCAATAAAATTTTGTTTACAGTGCAGGAGGAGGGGTGGATTTGGCTCTAAGCTGCAGTTTCCGACCCCCAGGAACAGAAGATCTACCAAAATAGTTAAACTTCCTGGAAGAGATCTAGAGGCAGAGCTACTCCCAAGTGTCTGAGGACACATATCAGCCCACGAACTGTTACTGATGCTCACTATGGTTAAGAACTTGTGAAATAATGTGTATCAACTGTATAACTAAGCCTGTAAGTACAGTTTAATTCAGTTAACATTTGGTAGCAAGACTTTATTGATGAAACAAGCACTGCATCGATTTACCTTTTGGTGCAAATGCTTCATCTCCCCACGGACAGTAAAACAGTTTGCTAACTAAATATTTTGAAGGGCACTATTCCAGAGTGGGCGGAAGTAAACTATGGCCCACAGGTCAAACTCAGCCTGCCTTTCATTTTCAAAAATAAAATTTATTGGATCACAGCCATGACCATTTGTTTACTTACTGTCTATGGTTGCTTTCACTGTACAATGGCAGTTTAAGAGCTGCAACAAGGATTCTAGGGTCTGCAAAGCTTAAAATATTTACTTTCTAGGCCTTTGCAGGAAATGTTTGCTAACCTCTGGCCTACAATATACATCTAACAAAGACACAGATACGAGTCAAGAACTGCAAATTAGACACAGAAGGCCTTAAGTATTTTTTTTAAATTACTAGTTGATAGCATTCTGATTTAGTAACTCTGACGTAAAAACAGTATCCATAGGGGGCGCCTGGGTGGCTTAGTTTGTTAAGTGTCTGACTCAGCTCACTCAGGTCATGGTCTCGCAGTTGGGGGGTTAAACACCACGTAGGACTCTGAGCTGACAGCTCGGACCCTGGAACCTGCTTTGGATTCTGTGTCTCCCTCTCTCTGCCCATCCCCCCTCCACTTGTGCTGTTCTCGCTCTCTCAAAAAGAAGTAAATAAACATTAAAAAAAAATTCAAAAACAGGATCTATAGGAAAACCTACCTGAAAGGAGTGTTTGTAGGTTCCAGCAAAGCTTTATGGCGGAGAATTGCAGGGCCTGCAGACACACTCTCTTCAGAGGTATGACTTGAGATATAGTTTTGAGGTGGCCCACCATGGATTTCAAGTCGTCGGAGAAGAACTTGTTCCCAACACTGAAGAGTTTTCAGAACTGCATGACAAAGTGGTGAACTAACTGGAAGTTCTAAAAAGAGAAAATAAAAATGACCCACATTTGTCTTCTGCAGTAAAATGTTACATTTAACTGTAGGAATGAGAGAAGACACGTTTTGGCAGAGGAGATGTGGAAGAGAGGTAGGCACAGAAACCCACAGGATTCAAAAAAAAAGATGTAATGAATCTTTATTTCAACATTATTAGGTGGCCCTTAGCAACAGAAAAAAAAAGAGAAATCTAAGTTGAAATTATATCATAGCTTTACAAGTATAACTTAGAATAATATTTATGACTTATGATATAAAGTATTGATTGCTATATCAATTACTGCCTCTGGCTTTAATTTCACAAGAAAAAATATACCTGCATATTATAAAAATATATAGGAGAGGAAAAAATAATAGCTTTTAACATTTAATTTCTTTATGGTATATATTTCTATACAGTGTATGTGTGTGTTGTGTATGTATGTATATATACATACATACACAATACACACAGACACACACACACACACACACATACCCAAATCTATATAGGTATATTTAAAACTTGTTTAGAAAATTAAAATAATACACGAAAGTAAAAAAAAAAAAACAAATAAACCTTAAATAATATTTACCAGTAAATTCAACACTTTCTAGTTCTGTAAACTTTCATTCACATGACTCCTCATTCCACTCTCAATTTTTATTTTATTAAAATTTTTTTAATGTTTATTTATTTTTGAGAGAGAATGAGACAGTGTGAGCGGGGGAGGAGCCAAGAGAGAGGGGGACACAGAATCTGAAGCAGGCTCGAGACTCTGAACTGTCGGAGCCTGATGCGGGGCTTGAACTCACGAACCGTGAGATCATGACCTGAGCCGAAGTCGGATGCTTAACCAACTGAGCCACCTGGGCAGACCTACTTTCAACTTTTAGCTATTCCTATTTACCTCTGAAGATTTAAATAACAGGATAATACTGTGAATTCATGATTTTTCAATGTTAGAAATGACGTACTAATTTATTACTGTGGAACATAAAAATAAACGGTCTCTCCATCACTGCAATATAGTCACATAATAATTTTTGGTTAAATTGATGTTTTCAGGTTTAACTTGTTATATCTATTTATAAATATAGATTATAGCTGAACCACGTGGTATACTATCATGTACCTTTCTGTACAATCTTTTCTTCCCCTGGAGTTAATAATCACTAAGTTTTTGCACGTGCTTAGTTTTCTAAGTGTCTACTGCTATTAAATCCCTCAACACCTGGCTACAGCTATAAATAAAGTCTCAATACAGTCAATCACATCAGGTTCAGATCCCCAGCTTTCTTAGATGATGTCCTCCTAAGGGCACCTATATAAAATATTTATAGATGGTTGGTTTGGTTAAAAGAAACCTATCTTCTACAATAGTAAGTTACTAAAGTTTTTCTCCACTATTTGAAAAAAAATACAAAATAGTAATTCAAAAGCACTGGGAATATTAGTTCATGTTAAGATATTTATTACCTGCAAGATCGTGACCTGCAAAGGGATAGAAAGTCTTCAAATTGTTGAGTACCAACTGCACCATTGCCAAGCGCATCAATGACCAACTAAAAATAAAACAGGAGATGTGTTAAAAACTTACTTAGGGTTTTGGAAGAGTATACCACTCTTTAATCCAACAATTTCACCACCAAGAATCTAGTCTGCAGATATACTTTCCCAAAACCAAAACAATATATGCATGGAGTTACTCATGTCAGCTTTATCTAAAATAGCAAAAGAGCAGAAACAACCAATTATCCACCAAGAAAATACTGGTTCAAACGCTATGGTTTTGAACCACAGAAAAAACAGTTGCCATAAAAAAGGAATGAAGAAGGACCTCAAAGTATTAATATGAAATGAACTCCAGTATGTATTAATAAATAAGCAAATTATAGAACATTATACACAGTATACTTTTCCATGTAAGAAAGCAGGGAAATAAGATTTTACACACACACACACACACACACACACACACACACACAATTATTTTGCAAAAAGGCAGATAAAACAGAAACTAATAAAAATGGGTGTAGAGGAGGAAATGAGTGGAAGACAGAAATGTGACACTTCCGATTTCACATTTTTATATAGTTTTTGCTTTTTTAATTGAAAAAAGAAATATTAGCTTCTCTTAAAGTGAAACACATTTATTTCTTAGAGTACTGGCTTTTTACTACTTTCAATTGTGGTAAAATACACATACCACAGAGTTTACCATCTTAACTATTTTTTAGTTCAGTGGCATTAAGTACATTCATATTTTTGGGCAACCATCACCACCACCTATTTCTATAACTCTTTTCATCTTGCAAAATTAGAACTATCTCTATTAAGCAACAATTCCCCCATTTCCCCCTTCTCCTAGTCCCTGGCCACAACCATTCATAGAGACCTTTTGTCTCTATGAATCTGACTACTCTATGATACTCTACTAAGTATCTCATATGTGGGATTATACAGTATTTGTCTTTCTGTGACTGGTTTGTTTCATTTAGCATGTTGTCCTCAAGGTTTATCCATGTTATAACATGTGTTAGAATTTCCATCCTTTTTTAGGTTGAATAATATTCCACTGTAGGTATATACTATTATTTCTATTTATGCATTCATCTGTCAACAGACCCTTAGTACTTTTACCCCCTGGCTACTATTAATAATGCTGTCATGAACATGTTTGTACAAATACCTATTCAATACCTTATTTATTTTAATTCTTTAGGGTATATATACTTAGAAATGAAATTGCTGAGTCATGTGGTAATTCTGTTTTTAATTTCTGAAGAACTGCCATAATGTTTTCCACAGTGGTGTTACCATTTCACATTTCTACCAATAGGGCACAAAGGGTCCAATTTCTCCACATTCTTGCCAACACTGCTATTTTCTTTTTGAGAGCAGTCATGTTAAGAGGTATGAAGTGAACTCTCACTGTGGCTTCAAATTGCATTTTCCTAATAATCAGTGATAGTGACCATCTTTTCATGTGCTTATTGGCCATTTATATATCTGCTTTGGAAAAACATCTATTCAAGTCATTTGTGCGCTTTTTAAATTGGGTTGTTTTGTTTTTGTTGTTATTAAATTATACAGTTTGACTTGTGAGCCATGTAAATATTTTGTGTATTCAAAAAACAAAATCAGGTCAACAGGAAATCAACAACAGTATACTAGTAAGTAAAAATCTCGTAATTTTTCCTTTCGATAAAGGACTACTTCATTTTCCCTAATATCCTACTTACTGCTTGTGGAAAATTTCTATTTTTCTATCATACCATAACATACAATGTCTTAATAAAATGTATACACCTTTCAGACATATACAACATATCAACAGAGATAAGATAATACACCATTATCCATGCATGTAAGGATAATGCAGCTTCGGAGCCAAGGGTGAACATTTTGAACATTTATGATTTTTATAATATGGGGAAGACATTTTTAAGACAAAAATCACTGACATGTTAGAGCATTAGTATTACACTGAAAAGATATTGTGTTTTCTAGGCTAAAACAGTGGGATTTGTGTATCTCAGGGAGCAAAGGGCAAGGAATAGTCTGATAGCATTTGTGAGGACTGATTCATACATAATAAATAAACTGTGAAATTATTGTTAAAGAAAGGTATCTAACAATTTCATCTAAAGAAATTTGACTTAGGTGTTTTAATTCAATGAGCTATTAACTTTACATGAATTATTTTCAAAAATATTATGTATATAAGCCATGAGAAATTTTTAAAAAGAAACTTAAAATTAAATATTCCATACCTATATGAATTTGAATTAGAATGCTCTTGCAGATGGAAATCAGAAGCTAAAACATCATCATCATCATCATCATCATCACTCTCCAGACTCTCTTCTGAATCATACTCTGCTCTACTTTGGGAAGGAGGGAGAAAAGGCTATAAAAAAAAAAAAAAAAAGTTACGGGATTTATCATTCAACTCCCTGATTTAAAACATTCAATGACAGAGTCTAATATTAACAATTTATCTCATTTTCAGGCACTTCATTGTAAGAAAGTAAAGTAACCAGTATTTGGCTGCTTCTTTTCTGACATTCTATGCCTCTGACTTCTCTTGACAGAATTCTTTATTAATTCAGCCATTAAACAAAAAATTTATCAAGTATCAACACATCAAAAAGTATACTTGCTATAAGAATTTTTGAGACATATACACAGTCACTGAACTCAAAGAGCTTACATTTTAGGGGGAAAAACGGCAAAAAATAGAAAAGGAAGTACAAACTGTATGTAGTTGTGATATATGTATACACACACACACACACACACACACACACACACACACAAAAGGATGGCTGGGATGGAGAAGAGCAACAAGAACAGTGATGAGCTCATCATGAAAGCCCTCTTTGAAAAGTGGCGTGTGAGACTGCAAGGACAAGAAGTAAGCCACAGATCAGGAGGGAAGAAAAGCTCATTTTGAGCAGCGGAAAGAGTAGGTAGAGAGGTTTTCCTACAGGAAAGAGTTTGGTGTGGAAAGAAAGTAGTTTGACTGAAGGCCACTAATGCAGGAGGGTAAGTGTTGCGATGAACACTCAAGACAGTGGTAGGTGACAGGTGGGGCAGGGTGTCTGTAGGTCACAGTCAAGAGGGTAATGGAATGTCATTAGTCAGTTTTAAGGAAAGGACAGGTATTGAGATTTACATTCTAAGACTATTACAATGCCCCTCTCTTATGAGACAAAACTCAAAAGGCAAGAGTAGAAACGGAGACAGTAACTAAGGCAAGAGTTGACAGTCTGGATGAAACCGCTACAGAAACGTAAAGGCAGTTGGGAATTAAGATGGACACACTAGTGCTTCGGCAAGGCTTGCCTTTAAACTGAACGAATTTTTCTCTTCCTCATTCTTGAAGCCTCCCTCTTCCCTTCATGTGTTGTTCTGTAGAATCCTTTGTTCCATGAACTTGGTATCAATGTGGACATCTCCCTGACCTTGGTGCATAGCCAGTAACGAGACTCGGATGGCCGGGCCTGAGGTAGTCAAGAAACATGAACAACCCGCCTGGCATATGTACCAGATTGTTCTCTAAACTGCCCAGATCCTGTATTTTCCTAAAACCACTCTTAACCTTTTATTACAGGTGGATCTGCAGCTTTGAAGGCATTAGCTTGCTTCAGCCTCCTTTGCCTGGCAAAACATTAAAACCAGTGTTCCTCTTTATCCCCAAACTCTGTCTTCACGGTATGTTTCGGCTCTAGAGCACAGAGGTCAGGTTTCGACAACGTGGTAACAGGTGATGAAGATGGAGAGAAATAACATACTGATGGTGTATTTGCGGGAAAGCACTGCCAGATGTGCCAATAAATACGGAGAGCAAGGAACAGAGAGAAAAAAAGACTATTTCTGGGTTTCTGGCTTGAGCAACTATTAGGATGAAGATGCCATCTACTAAATTGAGGGAGCTCTGGTTGTGAGAGGGAAGTGGTGGACAAAGTGAGTATCAAAAACCCAAATCTTGAATAAGATTAAGATTATAGATCAGGTAGAAAAGAAAGGACAAAGAAAGGAGTCCACAAAAGAATAAATAGTAAGGCTAGGGAAAAAAACAGAAGAGATTGGCATTAAGAGAAGAAGACAAAAAAGTGTTTCAAAGGAGGAAATGGTCGTATGTGTTGAATTTTGCTAAGATTTTAAATAGGACAATGATAAAGAAGTTTCAGTTACATGTGACAACAAGGATGCCCCCTGAATCTCAATAACAGCAGCTTCAGAGGGGTAGCTGTGTCAGAAGTCGCACAGTGGGGAACTATGAAAGGGACCTAAGGCAATAGGAAAAAAAATGTGTGTACAGTTTTGAAAAGTTGAATGATAAGAGGAAGCAGAGAAATGGGGTAATAGCTGAGAAAAGTCTGGGGATCAAAGCAGGACTTGGAATGGGAGACCGGAGAGCACATTTCTGTCCCGATGGGAAGCAGCCTGTAGAGACTAGAGAACTGAAAACATAGTGAAGAGTAGACAGGAAAGCACGACGGGGATTCAGAACAGAAATGGAGCCTGTGACAAGAAGGACTCTTCTTCCATAATAACAGAAGGAAGCAATAAGATGTAGTTATAGCTTCATGATAGGACAGTGACAGTTTTGTGCGATTCTACCTTTCTAATGACTTGTAAGATGAGGGCATTAGTTAAGGGTGAGGACGGAGGAGGAGATGTGGGAAGTCTGAAGTTACTTTGGTCTAGGGCAGCCTGGTGAAGAAATAGCATGGACGGCAGAACTTCCGAAAGAGCTGAGTGAGGAGCTTCGTAAGTCCTCTCACCAGAAAGCAACAGGAAAACTGAACAATGTTGTAAAAAGGTCCTTTAAAAGAAACTGGAAATTGATCAATATATACAACACACAGAGAAGCACCTGGCATTTTGGCCAGGGTCTCTGCGACTCCATCCCTGCCACTCTGTGTGACAGGGGTCCACTGGAGCCAGCAGGGCATCCGTGAGGATTGAGAACTCTGCTGCATGGCCAGAAGGGCTGATACTTTAATAAAAATCCCACCCCAATGGCACAGTCAAAAATGACAGAGATCTCATTACCAAATAGCTAGGAAAGGCTAACATCTCAATTAGCCTGAGGCTATGATATAAAGTGGGACAAGGGCAGAGCAGCCAGAAATTTAACAAGGTCCAGGAACACAGAGAGCTAAAGGCCGTGCTGATCAAGAATCCTTTATCAACTCAAACTGTGCTTCAGAAATGAAGATGACATATATATATTCCCATAGCAACAATAAACATTTGCTGAATGAATAAATGAATGACTCTGTAAAATGCAATGAGGAACAAGGAGATACGAATACCTCTCTTTAGCCCACGCATTGTACAATAAACGAAAAATAAAAGCTAACGCTTAACGTGCCTGAGGGACTGGTGTCACCAGAAAATAGTTCAGTGTCAATTAATACAACAAAATATTAAGAACATCTGGAAGTTGAGAAAGTTGAGGATCGGGCTGATCATAGGAAAAGGAGAAGATACATTCAGGCCTTTTCTGCATGTGCATGGTAGCACAGGAATGTGAAAACAACCATGCAAGCTGAAGTCACTGTGAGGCAATCTTTAAATTTTTTTCTTTTTTTTGACGTTTCTTCATTTTTTTTAATGTTTATTTTTGAGAGAGAGAGAGAGAGAGCGAGCACTAGCGGGGGAGGGGCAGAGAGTGAGGGAGACACAAAATCCAAAGCAGACTCCAGGCTCTGAGCTATCAGCACAGAGCCTGATGAGGGGCTCCAACCCACAACATTGAGATCATGACCTGAGCCAAAATCAGATGCCTAACTGACTGAGCCACCCAGGTGCTCCAAGGCGATTTTATTAAACAAAGGAAAAATTACAAATATTCTATGACTATGAAAAATATTTTTCAAAACATTAAGAACACTTATGGTAGGCCATAAATGTATAAGGAAATGAAAAAATAGTAAAAATATTTATTTAGAACACTGTAATTAAAATATTAGAAATATTGAGAATTAAGTGTTTTATGTCTTTATAAAAAATTTATCAAGAGTACTCTGAATAGTCCCTGCATTCTAACTCTGTAATTTAGGATACAAAGCAAACATTTTTTCTAATCATTGGCAAATCGTCACATTTGTTTCCAAGTTTGTATCAGCTTCCAACATTTTCTTCTTCGCACCTTCAACGTTATGAAATATTACCCGGAGTTACTCTAACATGAAGATTGTTTTTTTGTTTGTTTTGTTTTTGCCAATTTCACTATCTCTAGAATATGGTCATCTTTTTGTCACACCTTCCTCATTCGTGTTGACAAGTCAGCCTTCCCTAAGTCTTCTGGTTGCACTAGAGTCTCTCGAATGACAGTAATGTCAGAGATCCCACAATTAGCTATTTTTTCCACAACTTCATTTATATTTGATTTGAATTTCACTTATAGTGCTACCACCTTTCACTGTTGTGTTGCACTTCCATCTTTGTGAGCCAGTTCCCTCTTGTGATTATGCAACTTTAGAAAATGTCACTTGAGTTCATCATGGGAGCCAAGACAGCAACACACTTTTCTGTCTGCATATGAACTAACAGGTACTAATCACCAATAGACTTTGAAAGAACTGTTGTGATTGGTCACTGAACATGAGGTACATCTGTTATTTCCATACTGAACTGTGGACTGAGGAGCCAGCAGGGAGGTTTGTACTTTATGCAGTTATTCACAGTTAATATATTGTGGAAACTTTAGGCCATGTTGTTGAGGGACTCATGTTACTTACTGAAGGACCAAGTAACTATAATGTGTATATGAGAACAGTGCAGGACTGTCTGTAGGACAGAAAAGGAACGACAGCAGGAATGGCCCTGTGGCTTCTAGCAATCTTGATTTCTTAATTACAATCAAGTACATTAGCATTAAGGTGCTGACCAATTTATCTTTCCATTTAGAACTATTTTCTCTAAAATAAAGAAATCATAACTTATCAAAGAACTGCCTTCACTGATTGGAAATGGCCAAATGTTTTTGAGGGTTTTTTTGTTTTTTTTGTGGTTTTTTTTTTGGTTATGCAGCCTGATAAAATGAAAATTTTCTAAATCAGAGTGGGAAAATACTTGGAAGCAGCAGCAATTACAATTATTTTAAACATTTTCATTTCCATTTCACTGCATAAGTATTGTTCTGGGTGGCACTTTTATTACCTTGGCTATGAAATAGTCCCAGATACTGAGCTCCGGCGGGATGAACTTCTCTTTGACTGTCAGTAAGTCCTGGCTGACTGGTGATGAGGAAGAGGTTGGTGGGGCAGATTCTCTGCAAGACATTTTTGATGGCCTAAAACGTTTGTTCTGTTTCTCTCCTTCTTCCACAAGTGAAGAAACTAATAAAAAGAAAAATAAAGTATTATTCAAGTAAGCACTATTTCCAGTGTACTAACTTCATCTATCTTTATATAAGATTTAAGGTTACAAATAAGCACACACACAAAAGTGAATTATTATAATAGTAAGGTAATAAAATAGAAGTGAGACAAAAATCACCATCAACAGCAATCTTTGCTTTTATCTCAACTTATCTCTCATTCTCTGAATGTTAACTTTTCTATTGCATATGTGGGTAATAGGATATAATATCCACTTATAAATGAGTCCACAATGGAGCTAAGATCATGAAAGAAAATTATCTATATCCCTCTACTTTGTGTTTAAGAATACCATGGAAGACCAAGAATATCATGGGATGTCAATGTTAATTGAAAGCACAAATTCACTTAGGAGGTTCTTTAGTAATCCCTTGGCCTTTTATCTCCATACAAAACTATATGTTTTCACTGAAAATATTAAAAAAATTCAAATATGTAAGAACTTAATTAAGTTGACTCAGACTTCTGGAAATGGGTTACATATGGAATTTTCTGGTCAGTGCAATAACAAATACGAGGGAGAAAATGCAATCTTTGTTGTTTTAACTTCTAAACATTTAACAGTATTTTTAGTATTTTGCTTTAGAGTATTAAGGGCCTTAGTAAAGAAAAACAAGTTACACAAATCTTTGACAAATACTAAGTCAGTCACGAGATGCAAATCACCAGTAGAGAACCAAAGATCTCCCAGAGAGAAGCACAGGTCTAATCAACAGGCAAACAACTCCACAATCAGGCACACCCCAATATTCTCCTTCAGTGGTTTCAGTGAGAATTTACTTACTTCCCAAAGGAATGCAAATATTTGTTCTGTAATACAATTTTGTTTTATTGTTGGAAGCTACTCAGCTTGCATAAACAGCATGCTCATGCATCACATCAAGCTACAGCCAAGCTGAGTTTAACAGACTAATTTCATTATTTCAGAAAAAAGGAAACTAAAATGAATAAAATTCCAAAAGATTGCTAAAAAGTGCTATGATTATTACATAACCTTTCAAATGATTTTAAAACGAACCATCAGATTAAAATGTGTCATTTTTTTTGTTTTTATAAGCAATTGATATTCAATGATCATTCTTCTAATATATCTGTTGCATACATTTATATATATTCTAAAGCTTCAACAGTGGTTCTACCAAATTCTGATCAAGTAAAAAATTTAGAATATAAAAGTATTCTTTACCTTCCAAAAAATTAATGCTGTGGTTTAAAATAAATTTATCATTTGACTTTAACATTAGTATTTGGCCTTTAATTTTGTTTTTAGATCAGAAGGCATATAAACATAGAAGCATAAAGGATCTCTAGAAAAATAAAACTTACAAACAATGCTAAATGAACACATTTTTGCCAAGATGGCCACGGGATTAAAAAAATCAGAGTTTTTAAAGCAAAACCTAAGAAGATTTTTAGAAAGAAAAAACTTTGGAAGTACTGCCTGGGGAGCCCAGATACTGACATGAAAATGAGAAAGTCACCACACACTGGGGGTAAATGTTTAAAGTTACAGACTCAATGCCAGAAGTATAAAACTACTTCTTAAAATATTTTTGATGAACAAGGACAGAAAAAAAATGGCAAACAAATTCACAGTACTGAATGTTATGTTATTTCCAATGCTATAAATAAAAAAGGACCTGAGCAGTGCCTCCCAGCAAACAAGAAATAACATGTAGCTGGTTCTTAGTGTAGATGCTCCTTTCTTTCCCTTCAATTACAGCAAGACCTAAGGCAACTTTATGCTTAATCACACAGGGTTAGAGTAGTCGTGAAGTACCAAAAGAGACTACCTATAGTGGCTGAGTGCTCGGCTGCTTGCTTTTGAAAATGCTAATAAATATCAAGGACCTCTGCCACTCCTTGGATAAAAACTGACTCTACTATTCTATTACTGAGAGAGTAAATGGATACTTTACCAGTAACAGAAGAAAAAAACAACAACAAAAAACAGTATTAGAGAGAACTGAAAACGAAGTTGGATGTGGAGTTTATGAATTATAAGAAATACAAAGAGGCTAGAAAGTGGGTAAGGAAAAACTACCATTCATGCACTAACATAAATTTTTAAAATATATTTCTTAGCTGTTTTGGATTCACAGACAGTACGTTTTAAAAGTATAACAATGGTGATTCAAAGGAGCACATGAACCCCAATGTTCAGAACAGCACTATTCACAATAGCCAAAGTATGGAAAGAGCCTAAATGTTCATCAACTGATGAATGGATAACGATAATATGGTGTGTACATGTGTGTGCGCATGCGACACACACACACACACACACACACACACACACACACACACACACCGGAATATTACTCTGCCATCAAAAAGAATGAAATCTTGCTATTTGCAGTATCATGGATGGAGCTAGAGTGTATTATGCTAAGCAAATGTTTAGTTCAGTCAGAAAAAGATAAATACCATATGATTTCATTCATAAGAGGAATTTAGGAAACAAAAAGATGAACATAGAGGAAAGGAAGGAAAAATAATATAAGATAAAAACAGGGAGGCAAACCCTAAGAGCCTAATAACTATAGGGAACAGCTAAGTGTTGCTGGAGGGGAGGTGGGCGGGGGGGATGGGATAAATGGGTGATGGGCAACGAAAAGGGCACTTGTTGTGATGGGTACTGGGTATTATATTCAAGCGATGAATCACTAAATTCCACCCCTGAAGCTAATATTACACTATATGTTAACTAATTTGAATTTAAATAAAATCTTGAAAGAAAAAAATACTTTTAAAGTCAAGATAGCAGACTGAGCATGCAAATATACTTTCCTTCCCTCTTAAGAACCCCTATCCTCAATCCGCAGGGGTTTTCCTGGAATATGGAAATGACTCCCAAAAGAATTCACAACAGAACTGGAGAAATGGCTAAAGAAGTTACAGTTGAAGAATGGACCTAGGAGGTACAGAGAAGTAAGAAAGACAACGTTGCTTTTTTTCACAAATTCTTCTGGACTACTAGATTTGCTACCATGCATGTATATTGCTTTGATTAAAATCAAAACAGAAGGCAGCTAATAAGATTAACTTTTTTTGTTTGTTTATCAGACACAAAATTAGTATTCTAAACCTAGACTTAAATGTTATTTCTTTTAAAACCTGACCTCAAAGTAACCAGCAGGAACGATCTCATTCCTTGCTCCTCAATCTAAGGCAACCTTATCCATGAGACTATTCATGAGTGTGCCAGAGAGTGCAACGAAGCTTCAGGAGGCTTGAAGGTCCTGGACCTTCAAATTTAGCTCCAAAGTTTAAGGGGTGGGAGGATGAAGGTAAGTAACTTAAATAATGATTTAAAACATTTCAGTGGAAAGAAACAAAGATACATAGAAGATAAAAGTCATGTACGTTCAAGATAAAATAGATTTCAAATCTATTTGTTACTTTTGGCAAGATAATTCAGTGGAAGAGATCTCCTAAGAGATATGTATTCACTCTCCTTTAGCATCCACTTTAGGCAAAAAGTTTGAGAAGTACAAACATATGCCAACACAAATCAAATATTCTGAAAATTATATGTAAAACTTGATTTTACAGGTAAACTTCAAAGATTCTTAAAAGAAAAGACCAAAACAGGAGATTAAAAGAGTAGTAAATTTAAGGTACTTCTTAATCCTCAAAGAAAAAAAATTAATGCTAAAAAAATGTCTGACAGGTGGTATTTTCCATATTTTAGAAAGACGGACTCTCAAGGTCTTCCTCAGATCATTACCTTGCATCTGCTTCATAAGCATCTATAAAAAGACAACAATGAATTGGGCACCTGGGTGGCTCAGCTGGTTACACATCTTACTTTGGCTCAGGTCATGATCTCATGGTTCGTGAGTTCGAGCCCTGTGTTGGGGTCTGTGCTGACAGCTCAGAGCCTGGAGCCTGCTTCGGATTCTGTGTCTACCTCTCTTTCTGCCCCTCCCCTGCTCACACTCTGTCTCTGTCTCTCTCTTAAAAATAAATAAACATTGAAAAAAAAAAAAAAAAAGAAACAACTACCTTAGTAGAAAGTAGTGATCTATCTCCAAATCACAGGGCGAGTAGTCGCCAAGGTGGTTGGTGTTCAAAGTGATTCAATGGAATATGGAAATAAAATCTAAGTAAGTAGTAAGTAAATCCACTACTTACATTGAGTTTTTTAAGTGAGTAGAGGTGGGAAAAAAGGAAGAGAAGAGAAACAGGGTAAGAAGAGAAGCAAAAGAAGAAAGGAGTAGAGGGAGAGTGGAGAAGAAGAGTGAGAAGGAGGCTGAGGGAAAGCAGAAGCATTAGGGGAAAGAAAAAAAAGGAGGGGTGAAAAGGGGAGCAGATACGGGAGGTAAGTGGTAAGGGGAAGAAGAAAACAAAATCTGTTTAATATCTGGATCAAAAAGAGTACATGTATTTTATTAAAAAATTTTTTTTTTACATTTATTTTTTTTTGAGAAACAGAGTGAGACAAAGCGTGAATGGGGGAGGGGCAGAGAGAGTAGGAGACACAGAATCTGAAGCAGGCTCCAGGCTCTGAGCAAGCGGTCAGCACACAGCCTGATGTGGGGCTCGAACCCATTAACTGTGAGATCATGACCTGAGCCGAAGTCGGACACTCAACCGACTGAGCCACCCAGGTGCCCCAAGAGAGTACATGTATTTTAAATAAGTAAGTACACACATTGTTGTTAAGCATAACCAAGCAGGACTTAGTTAACCATGTTTTGTCACTAAGGTTATATAATAAAAAATCTAGAGGTAACTGTCCCATGGTACTACTTTTAAACAGTCAAATAAAAGGATTTGGCATAGTCACCTATATTTTAAATAGCTGTTTTCTATTTTAAAATGCTCAAGTCTTACCTTTTCTGGTCAAGAAATGCTGCTATTTTGTATATTTTGCTAAAGGAAGGATAGCAATGACATGTATAATCAATCACTAAATACTGAATACAAAACTTTTATTTTGATACAAGTTGGAGGGGGAAAAAGTAAAACATCTGGATTTTCTGATCTGTATTTAACATAAATAATCAAAAGGCAAAAATACACTTTAAAATGTCTAAAACATCATTAGCAGTTTCATAGTTAAAAAAAAAAAACAGGCTTACAAATAAAATACTCATTTTTTATTTCATGCCTCAATTTGGAGACATAAAAAATCATAACTAAAATTTTATCAAGATAAAAATTCACAGTTCTCACAACTGCAAATATTACTACAAAATACAATAAAAATTCTTCAAATAAAATAGAGTTTTGCTTTATAATATGCAATAAAAAGCAAAAGTATGGATTTCTAACTGTTAGCATAAAAAAATCATTTTTTGAAATTTGCTATTGCTTACCTGATTGTCTACTTTAAAAATTAACCATAACAAAAAAATTCCAAACTCCATGAAAATACATCTACACTAGTTTTAATTACAAAAAAATGAATCTTTAACATATGATGTGGAATTTGCAAAATTAAATTTGATTAAAAAATAAATTACTGATTTATTACATAACATTTTTGTTAAGAATTCTGACCTGCCAAGCTAAACTCTAATAGAAATCATCTACCATGTTCTCACATTACAAAACTTAGTCATAGTTTTAAACTTTGTCGCTAAAAGAATTAGTACATTAAGTATATAAAAGACTTGTACAGAGAAATAGAATTTAGTTCATGACACCATTAGTGCAAAGAAAATTAAAGTTAGAATTTAGACCAGAAGAAGGAAAACAAATGGTGACTTTTAAATACCTCTTCTAGTACTAAGCTACATCAATGATTGGTTTAGAAGAGTTTCTAGGTTCTCAAAGACAGATGAGCATCACATTATCTGGATAAGGCTATATCCAGCCCTACTACTAAGTGAACTACGTATTTTAAGTATTCTGTGCTATTTGGCTACCAAGTCCTAATCCAAGGGATTAAATATACAGATGCAGGTAATTTTTGGTCACCTTACTTACTTACTTCAGTGACTGGTGAAATACAGTTTATGATGGTACCTCTAAGATAATTTAAGTAATGGTATTTGTATACACGAAAAACTAAACCTGGTTAAACAATGAACTTATTAGACTTTGAGTAAGGTTCTTTACACATCTGTGCTCAGAAGAACTGGTCGGAATTGAGACATAGTGACTGGTAAGAATATTTTTAATTTTTTACAGGTATTTGGACATTCCATAGCTAGAATTTATTCCTTTTTAACATTTCACATTAATAAGATCAAAGTTTTAAGTAATTTTCTCTTAGAACACATTAAATTAGTTCTGAATTAGTGAACCATTTTTGCTTAATGCTTATCTCAGTAGAGCTCTATCTTATACCCCCCTCTTAGACTTTGAAGGTTTTTCTTTAACTGAATTCAGATATCTGAAGTATATATATTCCCAGGCAAGTTTCATGAGAAGTTAAGTCTTTTTCTTTTTTTTTGTCCATATAAAAAATCAAGCATGAGAAATTACTCTTTAAAAATTAGAAAACAGGTTATAAAAATTAAAATATTTGTTAAAATTTGAAAACTAAGATTAACACACACAGGCTAATAAATTACAAAAAGAAAACTTAACAGAAAGGTAGAAAGCATTATGAAGATTCTTTTCAGGTCAAGATGCAATATATAGAGTTTTACTATTAGAAAGTTTAGAAATAGGAATACAGTTGTTTAAAATATTTACTTTTCCTGGTATTATGAACACTTAGAAATCCAAATCCCCTAATGGCCAGAATCATAGTATGCAAAACATAAAGCAGCCAATTTGAAATGTTTTCCAGTCATTTCAAGCCATAGTCTGATTTACCATGATTAGCACTGACATTTATTTCTATACATTTAAAATTATGTTAAGAGTGTAAGGAATAGATACCATCAAAACAATTTAAGAGCAGATTGTGGTTTCTAAAAGGCTAATCATTGTTTTAAATCAAAAATATGGCTTGATTAAATAAAGGAAATTTCTTAATTTTCTACTGTTAAGTGCAAAACAAAATAAAATGGGCCCAAGGTACCCCAACCCCTTCAAAAAAACACAAAGCAAGCTGAACTGTAAAAGCCTATTTCTAAAGCTAGTATCTTGCCTGCAAGACTGGGAGGGCTATGAGAACTGATGGCTGAAAGAGCTTTGGTAAAGCCCACACATTCCATGGAGAATACCACTACCTGGTGGGGGCTAGGCATAGCAAAGTGCCTTCCTGCCAAAGAAAGAAGAGAGAATCTGTATTTGGGATAGAACAAAGACCACAGTTACAGTATATTTCAAAACAAATGATAATTTCAATAGTAAAAGATTTAAGAAAATTACATTAGACAGTTCTAATCACTGGTGCATGAGTATCGTAAAGTTTGGAAACTGCACCAGAAACTTCATACTGCGTTTTCACCATAAAACTATTTGTTCATGCTTTAAGAAAATGGTCTGTAATAAGAATTTTGTGTGAATAAGTTAAAACGTCATTACGCTTGACAAAGTTATCATTCAGATGAATAAATAAAGTTCCAGTCTTAAAAATAAATAAATAAATGAAACTGATGAAAAACTAACCAGGTAAAGGTTTTGAGTGTGTCTGTTCTTTGCTGGGAACATGCGCACCTCCACCAAACACAGCAGACCACATTTTTTCATTTAGAGGATGGGCCACAATCCGAAATAGTTCATTACTAGAATGTGTCGCCAGGCCATGGATGAAGAGACTAAGATACACTGCTGTGAGAATCTCACAGAGTAAAACTGTAAGCCCTGACTGGGCTTCCTCGCCAGAAGAATTCAAAAGTCGAATTAGAGAAGTTATGCCTAGGACAAACAACAAACATAGCTACTAATGACAATAAATTAAAAAAAAAAATCAACTATAAAAAACTTTATTACATCAGAATTAAAAGTTTTTCTTCTGTAGATTCACAGACTAGTAGAGGTTATTACAGTTAATGCACAAACACTGAGATATCTGTTCAACTTAGAGAAATGATGAAGATCTATAAATCTGAAAGACAAAATTTAATTGCCATGACAAATGATCTCCTATTATAACAAAAGTATAAAAAGTGGTAACAAAACATTTGAGTTATCTTAGTAAAATGGCTAAGGAAATACCAATGTTAAGTAACTACATAACTTATAACGAATGGGAAATACTCAAGTGGTATCAATTCTAACAATGTTAACTGTTATGTTAACAGTTATTAACATACAGCAAAACTATGCCAAATGTACTTTTTCCTCATGTAATTCAATAAGGCTGAGAAAAAACTCATATATGTATATTTATATATATATTTTATTTACATATAAAAATATATATATACAAATTATTTGTACCTGGCCATTGTGCTGGTGCTGTATTAGGAGTTACTGCTTCGTCTAAGCTTCCTGTTTTCAAAGAATGTCGATGGGGAAGCAATACTGTCTGATACATCATTCCAGTAAACTGATTTGTTTGAAATGAACTACGGGAAGAAAACATTTAAATAAGAATAATTTACAATAACAATATAATAAAACAGTAAACATAACATACAATGATCTAAAATGAATTTCATATGTATTATTTCCATATTTTAGATCTAACTTCTAGGGTATCTTAAATATAAATTCATTAGTTATACCGTTATTACTGATCTAAGTACTGTTATCTATAGTCTAGTGTTATGTTAAAACCAAGTATCCTTTGAGTGTAAACGTGCAAATTTTCTAAATTAAAACACATGTGATGTTTTAAGTATTTAGTGAAAGACACAGAATACATACAAATGAGAAAACTAAATTCCTATTGACCACAAACTACCAACTATTCAATCAAATTTCAAAACAAGATTATCTAGTTGAAAAGAAAGTCAGTGTAGGTTCAGTGTGATATTTAATGGCTAGTCAGCCCTACATCAGGATAGGTTACATCAGGTATATGCACCAGGTACCAGGGATATAATTAAAAATGTGGTTTCTGTCTCCATGAAATTTACAGTCTGGTGGAGGTATCAGACACAAATCATTTTATTATATTGCTTTTAAAGACAAAATCTACGCATACAGGGCTATAAAAGCAAAACAGAGTAACATGGCACACAATTTGGGAAGTCAGGATAAGTTTCTCCAAGTAAATGGCACTTTAAGCTTAAAACTAAGTAAACAGAGGGGCGCCTGGGTGGCTCAGTTGGTTAAGCATCCGACTTTAGCTCAGGTCATAATCTCAAGGTTTTTGAGTTTGAGCCCCACATTGGGCTCTGTGCTGACAGCTCAGAGCCTGGAGCTTGCTTCAGATTCTGTGTCTCCCTCTCTCTCTGCCCCTCCCCCACTCATGCTCTGTCTCTCCCTCTCTCAAAAATCAACATTAAAAAAAAAAATTAAACATATACTGATGAAAATAAAGCCACACTCAATGACAAGAAAATGAACTCTTGGAGGACGAAGGCCAAAGATATCAAGTTGAAGCTATCTTGGGAATACATAAGCAGAGTAGTAAGTTTAGACTCTCATGAGAGAATTCAAGCACATAAAACAATCAAAAATCAACACAAAGGAAGAGTAACATCATGTAAGAAACAACAAACTCTGTGAATGACCTGCACCTAAGGAAGCAGATATACCAGAACATTACAGAATGTGCTTTATACTCAGAGAGGTTAAAACAATTAAGAAATAAAGACTGTAAGTTATAAAAATAAAAGTGGCTATTAAAATCAACAAGGAGATCTTAAAACACAAACTCAGATAGGCTAAATAAAAGGACATTGCTGAAGAATGAGTTAGTGTCTGGAAAACGAAGCTAGGATTTCTCCTGAAATGAAGGAAAAATGAATAAAATGAAAGCTAAAACAAAAATAAAAGAAACCTCTATGTTCCAATACCTGTCTAATAAGGAACAAAGAAAAGACAAAATATTTAAAGAAATGAAACAAAACAAAGGATCATAGGAGAAAAAGAAGATGCAAACCAAGAAACAAACTCATAACCACAGGGAAGGAAGTGATGCTTACTAGAGTGGGGGAGGGGATGGTAATAGGTAATAGGTAATGGGGATTAAGGAGTGCACTTGGCAGGATGAACACCAGATGATGTACAGAAGTGCTGAATCACTATATTGTACACCTGAAACTAATATTACACTGTTTGTTAACTAACTGGAATTTAAATAAAAATAAAAAAAAAAAAAGAGAGAATTTCAAAGCACTAAGGAAAGATACCTAAGTGTCAAACAGTATGTTTTAAAAGTCTAGCTAAATTAGAGTGAAACTTAGGCTATAAAGAGAAAAATCATAAACACCACATTTTTTTTCATTTTATTTTTATTTTTCATTTTTATTTAATTTCTTTTTAAATTTACATCCAAGTTAGTTAGCATATGGTGCAACAATGATTTCAGGAGTAGATTCCTTAATGCCCCTTACCCACTTAGCCCATCCCCCCTTCCACAACCCCTCCAATAACCCTCTGTTTGTTCTCCATATTTAAGCATCTTATGTTTTGTCCCCTCCCTGTTTTTATATTATTTTTGCTTCCTTTCCCTTATGTTCATGTGTTTTGTATCTTAAAGTCCTCATATGAGTGAAGTCTTATTTGTCTTTCTCTAATATCGTTTGACATAATACCCTCTAGTGCCATTCACATAGTTACAAATGGCAAGATTTCATTCTTTTTGATCACTGAGTAATACTCTATTGTATACATATATACCACATCTTCTTTATCCACTCATCCATCGATGGATATGTGGGCTCTTTCCCTACTTTGGCTACTGTGGATAGTGCTGCTATAACCATTGCGGTGCATGTGTCCCTTCGAAACAGCATACCTGTTGCCTTGGATAAATACCTAGTAGTGCAATTGCTGGGTCGTAGGGTAGTTCTAGTTTTAATTTTCTGAGAAACTTCCATACTGTTTTCCAGACTGGCTGCACCAGTTTAAATTCCCACCAGCAGTGCAGAAGAGATTCTCTCTCTTGGCATCCTTTTCAACGTCTGTTGTTGCCTGAGTTGTTAATGTTAGCCATCCTGACAGGTGTCAGGTGGTATCTCATTGTGGTTTTGATCTGTGTTTCCCTGATGATGAGTGATGTGGAGCATTTTTTCATGTGTCAGTTGGCCACCTGGAAGTCTTCTTTGTACAAGTGTCTATTCATGTCTTTTGCCCATTTCTTCACTGGGTTATTTGTTTTTTGGGTTTTGAGTTTGACAAGTTCTTTACAGATTTTGGATACTAACCCTTTATCTGATATGTTGTTTGCAAATATCCTCTCCTATTCCATCATTGCCTTTTAGTTTTTCTGATTGTTGCCTTCACTGTACAGAAGTTTTTTATTTGGATGAGGTCCCAAGAGTTCATGTTTGCTTTTGTTTCCCTTGCCACCGGAGACGTGTTGAGTAAGAAGTTGCTGCGGCCAAGGTCAAAGAAGTTTTTGCCTGCTTTCTCCTCGAGGATTTTGATGGCTTCCTGTCTAACATTTAGGTCTTTCACCCATTTTGAGTTTGTTTTTGTGTATGGTGTAAGAAAGTGGTCCAGGTTCATTCTTCTGCATGTCGTTGTCCAGTTTTCCCAGCACCGCTTGCTAAAGAGACTGTCTTTATTCCATTGGATATTCTTTCCTGCTTTGTCAAAGATTAGTTGGCCATACATTTGTGGGTCCACTTCTGGGTTCTCTATTGTGTTCCATTGATCTGAGTGTCTGTTTTTGTGCCAACATCACTCTTTTTTGAAGTTTATTTGAGAGAGAGTGTGTGAGTGGGGGAGGGGCAGAGAGACAGAGAGAGAGAATCCCAAGCAGGTTCCATGGTGTCAGCACAGAGCCTGACGCAGGGCTCGATCCCATGAATCATGAGACCTGAGCCGAAATCAAGAGTTGGTTGCTTAACCAACTAAGCCACCCAGGTGCTCCAACATCATTCTTCTGTGAAATTTTTCTCAATTCCAAGTCACTTACTCCCTCCTTTGGGCTCCCTGAGCCTTTTACTATCTTACATCATATATAATTGTATGATATCATACATTACACGTAACAGTATGTAGTTATATATAATTGCATATAATGACAATGTAACTATACCATTATACTCATGCCTCAAGTACAATTTCATGCTATATATATATCACTTATCAGCTCACATGTATGTCTTTAACTAGAATGATCTTAAGAAAGGAGACCTTATCTCAGTGCATACCATGACTCCTAAGTTAGTTAAATGAGTTATACTGACAAGGGTCTACTTGGCATTCATTTACCAGAAAGGCATACACCAAAATTTCAAAGCTGGGGAAAAAAGTACTCTTCAGTTCAAATGCTTTCTGTGCTATTTAAAACACTGTCATAAACAGTTTTTCTAAATCTAGAGCATATAAATTCTGAAATGTCATCAGTTACTATAAGCATTCCTCAATTTCACAAAGATATTTACCTGTAGTTATGACTACCACAAAGGCACTGATAAATACAAGCAGAAAGTGAGGCTGCTAAAGTATGCATTACATATACCTGGAAAAAAACCACAAAATTACTTTAAGTATAACTTTTAAAAAATCAAACTTGTTTCAAGACCAACTATAATAAGCATTATAAAAAAGTGGAAAAAACTATTCTGTCCTTATGAACTATTTCCTTTTTTTCCTTAACATTCATTTATACCTATACAGGTCTCACTACAGACAAATTAAAAACACTAAGGCTGTGGGCAGATAACATAAAACACACACAGGCTACCTAATTTCTATTTTAAGAGCAAATGGGAAAAGACATTAGCTATTCAGTAGTGCATCAGCCATGTATTAAAAGAAAACCCTTTGGGGCACCAGGGTGGCTCAGTTGGTTAAGCATCCAACTTTGGCTCAGGTCATGATCTCTCAGTTCAAGAGTTCAAAGCCCCATGTCGTGCTGTGTGCTGGCAGCTCAGAGCCTGGAGCCTGCTTCAGATTCTGTGTCTCCCTCTCTCTGCCCCTCCCCTACTCATGCTCTCTCTCTCTGAAAAATAAACAAACATAAAAAAAAAATAAATAAATAAAAAAAGAAAAAGAAAGCCCTTCAAGACTCAACCTTCTTCAAACAAAATATGTAGAAGCTCAGTCTGGTAAATAACAGTTTACCTATGGATAGGTCACTGAAGAATACACTACCACATATTCTAGCTACTAGAGAAAGCAAGGAACCTAAAGAGAGGGAAATTATTTAGGGAAAGAAGAAGGTATGAAAGACAGCAACTGAAGGGCAAACATTTGTACTGAGGAAGAGAAGGCTCTAAACATGGCATGACAAGCAGTGAAAGAAGTACATCTGACAAGCATAATCCAGGTCAGAAAGCAAACTAGATTAGACTATTAAAAGACTAAGTTCTTCAAATGGAGGGTTGCTGGAATGGAGGAGAGTGGGGATGCACTAGATGCGTGATGGACATTAAGGAGGGCATTTGTGATGAGCAGTGGGTATTGTATGTAAGTGATCAGTCACTAAATTCGACTCATGAAACCATTATTACACTATACATCAACTAACTTGGATTTAAATTTAAAAAAAGAGACCAGGTTCTTGATCTAATTATGAAGTAGGACAGTCTTGGATGCAGATAAAAATGGGAGAGTCACAGATTAAAACCAAAAATCAAGGATATCATCATATTAAAAGAAGACAACAAAACCCACATATGGGAAATTGCAAAAATGATCAAAATATTTTTAAGTTTCTCCAATCAAAAAGTGGAGTCTATTTCTCTACTTACTGAACCTGGGCTGGCCTTGTGACTTGCTTTGACCAAGAAGGCAAAGCATTATATGAGTTCTGAACCTAGTCCTCAAAAGGCCTTGCAAATTCTCCTATTGCTGCTCTTTAAACCCTGCAACCACTATGTAAAATAATCTAGCTGGGATGGTTAATTTTATGCATCAACTTAACTGGACCATGGGGTGCCCAGACATTTGGGGAGACATTCTGGGTTATGTCTGTAAGCGTGATGTGGGGTGAAATTAACACGGGTAGAAGTGGCAGACTCAGTAAAGCAGACTGCCCTCCCTAATGTGGGCGGGACTCACCCAATCAGGTGAAAACCTAAACAGAATAAAGCTGAATATAAGGGAACTTCTGCCTGGCTGTACTGAGCTGGAACACTGGTGTTGTCCTGCCTTTAAACACTTGCTCCTCTTGGGTCTCACGCCTACTGGCTCTAACACTGTACCTTATACTACTACTGGCTTTTCTGGTTGTCAGGTCTCTGGACCCAGACTTGAACTACACAATAGGTCCTGGGTCTCCTCCACCTTGATGACAGCCAATCTTAGGACCTCTCAGCTCCCATAGTTATGTAAGGCAACTGCTCTGTACACATACATACACAAGTCCTATTTGTTCTGTTTTTCTAGAGAACCTAGACCAATACATTAGGCTTGGTTCATAGTGGATGAGACCCATATGATCCAGATTCTCCTGTCATCCCTGGAAATAGTGTGCCAACCACCCAAAATGCAAATAAGGCCATCCTAATCCAGAATCCAGCCAACGTACCAGCTGACGGAAGACAAATGAAAATATCCAGACATCAGTCAGTCCAGCTGGCCCAAATTAGAACTGAGGAGCCAACCCAATGAATCATGAGCAAAATAAATGATGGCCATTTGAAGTTACTAATGTTTCAGGGTGGCTCTTAAGCAGCAAAAGCTAACTGATATACCAAGTGTATGCTCATTATTAAAATTAAGTATGTGATACAGTTTAGCTAAAATGAGCAAAATCTCAACAAAATTAAATTCCTTACTGTATCATATACCATGTGGGCATTTATACTAGAGGAGGGCGGGAAAAGCGGCAAAATTAAATTACAAGGGTTAAGGTTATCAAAGAGGGTAAGGCTGTAGGCAATATTCAGGCAAGCAGAATATTGAACTGGTATGATATCACAGCCTGAGAGGTGGGTGAGAACCAGACGACAGACTATTAAGAGAAAAAGAGAAAAGGAGTCCAAACTTGGTCATACTTTCAAGGATTTCAGTATGCTTGGAGAGTAAAGATGAAACATGGAATGTGATATTAACTGTACATAAAGTACAGTGGTGATGATGAAAAGATGATGTGCTTGACTAGATAACCATGTGTACTGATTCAGTAAGTTTGGAGTCAATTTAAGAATCACATATCCTTAAAATACATAATGTTTTAATATTAATAAAGGAAAACTTTAATTTTATACCGTAATACTTAGTTCCTATTTCTAAAAATCAATCAGCTTCTCCCCTAATTGTAATGCTAAAACAATTACTCATGTATCTGCATACACACCTATTACTCTTATCTTAATAAAGTGGCTAAATAACACTGAATAACTAAATTTAAAATTGAATTTAGTTCAATTTGGGTATGAGAATACAAGTGAGGTCAGCCTGGCCTCACCTTAGAACAACCCTAAGTTCTCTTTGATCAAAAAATATAAACTTAGTAATGTGACAAACCCTATGTATAGTCTGATGTTTAAAATTGCTTCTAGGGGCGCCTGGGTGGCGCAGTCAGTTAAGCGTCCGACTTCAGCCAGGTCACGATCTCGCGGTCCGTGAGTTCGAGCCCCGCATCAGGCTCTGGGCTGATGGCTCAGAGCCTGGAGCCTGTTTCCGATTCTGTGTCTCCCTCTCTCTCTGCCCCTCCCCCGTTCATGCTCTGTCTCTCTCTGCCCCAAAAATAAATAAACGTTGAAAAAAAAAATTTTTTTTAAATTGCTTCTAATAAGTGTTTCTTAACACTTAGCTTTCGGTTTTATCATAATATACAGGTAAGTTAAAAGAATGAACCAAGCATACTTACCTTATTGCTCTGGATGTCGGGATGGGGTGGTGAATCAAAGTTTATTATGGCATGCAGAATATCATGTGTGAGGTTACTAAGGTGCAGTAATGGATTGGCAACTACTGTTTTGGCACTGGCAGTACAAGCAAAGAGGAGGGGTACCGAGGTTTGCTCTGACAGAGGGCTAGGAAATATGGGTTCTGAGGTTTCCTTAAAAACAATGGGAAAAAAAAGGTTAATCAACTATTTAAAGTGGTAATTCACTACTTTACTATTTCAGAAGTCTCTTGGAAAAACTTCAAAATAATTCAAAATTAAAAGCATAACAGATTACAGAATTAGGACCTGAGGAGGTCAACATTCCACCAATTATAGAGGAAAATGAGGGGACAATACCCTTTTATCCTAAGGAGAAGTTCATCACCTCACAAGGCACTCACGTAAGAATGCAGAGTATGAATGCAGCAGATCACAGGGCTTGACGGAGAATGATCCTGAAACCATTATACACACACTACGCTACAAACTCCTAACACAAAACGGTATTCCTTAAAGCAACCATAATGAAGAAAATCAACAACTTTAGTACTTAAAAACCAAAAGAGCAGTATCAAAAACCATTTCTCATGTGTGTACTATTTCAACTGGCCACTGTGTAACTTACATACCTGCTGAGATTCTTGTAAAAGCAAAATCAACTCCATTCTCACAGATGCAAGACCCCCTCCGTGGGAGCCATGAAGTATGCAGTAACTCAGAAACATCCTCAAGAGTGACTGATATTTCAAAAGCCACTGTCTTTTTTCCTGAAAATTTTCTCTCAGTTGTTTCACTTTTGTTTGCTGAAGCAAATCTTCAGAATCTTCATTTAATCCAAATCCATCTCCATTTTCGTCCAGGGCAGACTGTAATTCTTCTCCATCTGAACAATAGTCACAGGTCCTCTGAAGAGCTATTACCTCTCTTTCAAGCCAGTGGTAGAGTTGGTAACGCAATTTTCCACCATCTATTTCATAGCCAGTAGATAAAGTACGAAGTTCTACGGTGAGAATCTTTAAACATGCTCTAAATTTTAACTGAACTGCAATTATGTCTTCTGATGGACTCAAAATATCATTTTCATCTAGTGTGCTGAGAGTGTCTGTATAATTAGAACTTGTTTCATCTACTTTTTTCACCGTTTTTCTCTGTAAAGGTTTCAGTTCTTTCATTGAGATAGGGAGATCGTCATTTTCTTCATCGTTATCACTGTCCCATTTTAATTCTAAAGAGTCATCCTGAAATACAACGCTTGGTTGGCTCCAGTCAAAAGAAAGAGTGGAGTTTGACTGCTTCTCTGAGGAACCCTCTGAAGAAGATCCAAAACCATTCATCACTGACTGTGACCAATCAACAGCAGAAGACTTATCTTCCCTTGCATCCAAGTTCACTGGAGAAGAAGGAGAATAGTCTTTACTAGTATCCAGAAAACTCGATGTTCTACAAAAAGGTTTTGTTTTCTTGATGACTTTTGGCATCTTTGATAATACTTCCAAAGCTAACATAGGACAGCCAGCTTTTAAATGAGCACTGGCAGTAGTAAAAAATAATCTTCTTTCACTTAAATTGATTGTTCCTGCCAGTCCACTTTTTCCCGTTAAACTCATGTGTGTAGACAATACATCAGAAGATCCAAAATGACGTCTCAGCAACAGAGGATGCGTTCTTAGATAATTGTAGAAATTAAAAACTGCAGGATTACAGGCTGACATCATGACTTGATCTGAAAGTAAATTAAGTTTATCAGCTAAGAAAAATTCAAGAGTTGTACTGCAGTCTTTTTCTCTATGGCACCTTTACCCACCTGGTCTTTTGACAGAATTTTACTAAGAGATCACACTCACACATGGCATTGAACAGACAAGAACACGTTTGTCATGAAAGTGTTTTAACATAAAAGGAGTACGGAGGTTATCCTGATTTCCGCCTCTTCAGGTAATAATTTAAGATTATTTGAACATCCACTTACACACCCATAGTTCTTATTCTCCTACCTCCCTCAACATCCCTTCCCAGTCTGCTGTGCTAAATCTTCCTCATCTTCTCTACTTGAGGATGTTAAGAGTATCCTAGAGTTCAGTGCTTGGCTTCTTTTCTGTCTACACTCGCCGAGTGAACTCATACAGTGCCAAGGCTTCAAATACCATCTAGACATTGGTAACTTGCACATCTATTTCAAGCCCAACTTCATCCTGTACATCTAGACTGCTATATCCAAAGGCCTACATTACATTTCCATTTACATGCACATACTCTTTCCTCAAGGTCTCTTTATCTAGTGTGCTCTTAGCCTAAACCACTCTTTTTTTTTTTTTCAACGTTTATTTATTTTTGGGACAGAGAGAGACAGAGCATGAACGGGGGAGGGGCAGAGAGAGAGGGAGACACAGAATCGGAAACAGGCTCCAGGCTCTGAGCCATCAGCCCAGAGCCTGACACGGGGCTCGACCTCACAGACCGCGAGATCGTGACCTGGCTGAAGTCGGACGCTTAACCGACTGCGCCACCAGGCGCCCCAAAACCACTCTTTATCCAGATAGCTACTAGATAACTCACTCAGGTCTCTGTTCAAAGGTCAGCTTATCAGAGAGGGCTTCTCTATCTAAAACAACACTCCCCCAAACCTGCTCCTGGTTTTCCTCATACCATTTACCTCAAGCTAAAAATCCAGGAGTTATCCTTGACTCTTACTCCCTTCACATCCAATCCTACCTAGTTTACCTGAAAATTATATTCCAAATCCCACCATTTTTCTGAGCCTCCGCTCCTATTATTCCAGTCCAAGCCACTCTTACCTTTTAAAATTTTCTTCTAGAATAGAGAATTTGACTCTAAAAGTATGTGATCATGTATTAATCCCAAATCAAAATACACTTTTTTTTTTTTTTAATTTTTTTTTTTTTTCAACGTTTATTTATTTTTGGGACAGAGAGAGACAGAGCATGAACGGGGGAGGGGCAGAGAGAGAGGGAGACACAGAATCGGAAACAGGCTCCAGGCTCTGAGCCATCAGCCCAGAGCCCGACGCGGGGCTCGAACTCACGGACCGCGAGATCGTGACCTGGCTGAAGTCGGACGCTTAACCGACTGCGCCACCCAGGCGCCCCGCAAATCAAAATACACTTTTGACATGAATATGTGTAGGTATAAAAAAGTGACTGGCAAAGGCCTTTTCTTTTCCCCCTTCATTACAGACAAGTCAGTTTGGAAATCTTTAGCTCAGATGGCCAGGACATTTCAACAACTGAACATGGCTTTCTCACAATTCTCTCACAGTAAGACTCGTGATATTCCTCATTAAATGATGCTATGTAAAAACCTATCAACTAAAATCTTTTCCAGTTAGTACTTCAAGTGATATGACTGACACCAAGGATACCAGCTATTACAAATAATTCAATTCTACCTATGGAAAAATATTTGAAAAGCATATCCCATCATTTTTATATGATTTCATACAAAGATTCCATTTTATACTAACCTCTAGAAAAGCTTAAGCAAAAGGGATTTCTAAAAGAAAAGGAGATCTTAAAAAAAGGTAAAATATAAAAAATTCTCTACCTCACTCATCTCATAAAAAACTAATCCTATCACTTGTCAACTTTCTTTAAAGAATGTATTTTTATTATAAAAATTATAAAACTAATTGACAAACACACAAACTTGCACCTGAGAAAAATGGATTTTCTATCACTACTTTCCTCAAAATTTACATTCAAATATTGATAATATTTATGTTGAATACACTGATTTTATAAAATCAGAAAATCCAAAGTTCTTGGTTTTCAAAGGATTTTTCTGAAAAAAGGATTTTCCTAAAAAAAACCCCAAAAAACTGTATATACATAACTCTGTGTCCCCAACTAAATCTTAAAAGTCTTAGACCATGTTTTCAACTTGCTTTGTATTACCCTTAGCACCCAACAGTGTGTTCTGCACCCAGCAAATATTAAAACAACTGTATTATTATCTGTATTATTAACACCTTAGAAATGTAGCTTACCATCATCCTCTCTGACTGGTTGCTTTATTAATGTTTCCAGAGCACCACTATAATCTTCCAAAATCCAATATGCCATACTCCGAAGAAAAGGATCATAATGCATACTTATGTTCAATGAATTGAGTTCACTGACAGGAGAATCAATTCCCAAAACTTTTTTACGTAAAATAGATTTATATGTTGCTGATGTATCAAATTCAGACTCATAGAGTCTTGCTATTACAAGAGCCAACTGAATGTCATTCAGTTTCTCAAGACATACCTTCAAAAAGAGAAATACTGGTTATCAATAAGCAGAAGCATCTTTCATTTTAAGATAAACTCGACTGACTCACTAATAACTAGATGAAAAAAAAGGCACTGTTAGTATCTGAAATTTTTAAAAATATTTATTCTTGAGAGAGAGGGAGACAGAGTGTGAGCAGGGGAGGGGCAAAGAAAGAAGGGAGACACAGAACTGGAAACAGGCTCCAGGCTCTGAGCTGTCAGCACAGAGCCTGACGTGGGGCTTGAATTGTGAGATCGTGACCTGACCGAAGTCAGACACTTAACCAACTGAGCCACCCAGGCACCCCTAGATGATAGGATTTTTAAAAGTCACTATTAAATATTACTATGTATTTATTAGCCTTATGCAATTTCTGCTATTCTTAAATCAAATTAAAAAATAAAAATTTAAGCCTACATAAAAAGCTTAAAAGGCTGACAATGCTTCTTTTCATGTTTATTTACTTTTGGGAGAGAGAGAGAGAGACAGAGCGCAAGCAGGAGAGGGGCAGAGAGGGAGACACAGAATCTGAAGCAGGATCCAGGCTCTGAGCTGTCAGCACAGAGCCCGACGTGCGAAATCACGTCCCAACACACAAACTGCGAAATCATGACCCAAGCCAAAGTCAGACACCCAACCAAATGAGCCATCCAGGCGCCCCAACAATGCTTTTATTAAAAAAGTTTCATCATTACCTCAATTGCATCTCTGAGGCAACCAGCTAAAAGAAAAAATGCTGCAGAATGTTCAAATCTTTGTTTGCCTAACAAAGAAAAGGCATTCTTTAAAGCTGCTTTACGCCATCTCTCATCCTCAAAATTGTGTCCAAAAAACTGTGTCATCTTGGTGTCTTTTTGGGATCTATAAAGAAAAAAAATGTATGAAAATTTTGAAGCACAATGTTTCCACAGTCAGAACCAATTTTATAAAGTCAGCCATTTACAAGTTAAGACTCAAAGGAAACACTTGCCCATGTATGGATTACTATACATCTGCCTGCCCACTGGAGGATTACTGGTGATCAAAACCTAAGGAATTTATTTATCCTGATTCAAAACAATCCTAAAAGATCTAGTCTCTGAGAAAACTGACTGGTGCCCATGATCTTCCCCTCAAAGTTGTATTCATATAGATTCACCTGGAACAGAGTGTGAAATAAATGGTGAACTATTTTTAGTAATCATGTTTATCAAGTCTTGCTGAGAATAAGTAAAAGAGAAAATTCCAAGTGATCCTTGCTCAAGAGTGGGGTCGGGGCCCACAGGAGGAGGGTAGTTTGGAGGGATAGCCTGGTCCATGAATCTGTAATAGGGCAGAGGGTAGATGCCTGTTCCAGATTCCACCAATTCGTCTTCTTCCCCACTACAGAGACAAGTCTTTGGTTTAGTTCTTTGTTCCAAAGAAGTGTCATGAGAAGTTCTTACAATAAATAAGAAAATGGCTTCCTGGACTGATAAACCTAAAACCTAAAGTGATGTCATCAAGATTTTTCTATTCTGGAAAACACTTGGGCTTCTTTCCTATGAATCTCTCCCTAAACACAAAAATAACTAAGAATGTACATGAATCACAATTAACAAGAACAACAAATCTTGACTTTATTTCATACACTTGTTCCTTACGAAAAGTTTTCCATTTTGAAGCAGTTTTCTTACCTACCTATATAAGCCCCAAATCACAGCTTTCTTTCTCATTGCAAGGTAAAAAATGGCAGCATCTAAAGGATCATTCTTTCTATAAAAGGCTGCTTTAGCTACCTATAATTAGAAAATGTTGGTCAAAATTTCACGGAAACAATTTTTAAACAAACAAAATAACTTCTCTCACATACCACACCGACACACATTATTTCAATGACCAATGAATTAAGAAAATATGTGCACGAATGCATGGATGTTTATGTATACATACGCACACATATACACATATTTTACACTTGAACGCGTGCATTTTTTATAATTTCATAAGTAATTCAGGGTGGTGGCCTCCAAAGACACAGAGAGGTGGAACACATGGATGATGCTCTTCAGTACAAGCTCCTCAGTACTATTTTACTTTTCCAAGATGTATACACTTCATTTTGTAAAAATCAGACACATACTAAGTAAATGTATCAACTACAATGGAAGAATTAGAATATAAACATTAAAATCCTGTATTAATGAGGTATTTTGAAATATCATGGCTATTTCAAGGCATTTTACTGATTCACTTAAAAAATAGAAACAAGAAAGGGAGTAAGGAATGTTCTTTAAAGCAACACCTAAAATACATTAATTACTTCATTTTTCTACCACAATAAAATACAACTTACCTTTTCTATGCACTTGCGTAAGGTGCGGGTGTTCCGGACCCACCACCCCACGCCCATGGCTCTCAGTTCCGACCAGGTGGGATCATCTTTCTGCATGGCCGGCAGCATGCTCAGCAGTTCCTCCTCTGCTACCGAGTGAAACGCCCAGGCAAAATGACTAGTAGACAGGCCTGAATAAATGTCAAAAAATAATGTTCATGGGAAATATAAACATGTTTATATAATGATGATCAGAAATGCGTGTGCCATATCTGTCATAAGGAAGTCTCAACTCTTTATGGGACTCACAGAAGCACAATTAAGAGTTTAGGTTTGGGGGAAATAGGTTTTTTCTTTCGTTGTTTCTCCTAACAACTCTATCACTTCACTATTTTTTATAATAAGCACATATTTTCTATGATTAAAACACCTATTTTTAAAGAAAGGTAAGAAAAAATGTTTTATGGAAAATGCTACTTTTCTGATTATTTTTGCTCTCTAGCTATTACCCATGATCTTTCCTTAGAAAATGAGAAACACTTAACGTACTGTTCTATGCTGGAATGACTGTTATTCACAGCTGATTCTCACTTTCCTTTGGTCAATGTTTGTTTTGTGGATTGAATACCATGGAATTAAAACAGCATCAAGTAGATAGGACACCTACCTGAAAAGAACTTAACAGGGTAGACTCTGGAATCAGATGATACAATAAACCCAGATCCATCCCTAACTATGTAACTGTGGACAAATTACTTCAACTCCTGATTGCTCAACTGCCTCATTTATAAAATGTGAGTAATCACAGCACTACCTTATTACGTTGTTGTGAGGATTAAAATACCAGAGTTTAAGCATTTAGAATAGAATCTTAAAGCATTTAAAATATCAGAGTTAAGGCATTTAGAATAATAACTATTATTACCGCTTATCACCACATTAGTCAGACACTTTTTTATGTACACAGTATCATTTACATCAGCAATTCTCTTAACCTACTGGCCCCTACATTTGGGGCTTACTGTTCAGCTTCCATTTGGTCTCTTCACAGAGTTCATTTTCTTTGGTATTTCTGGGTGAAGTACATGCTTAATTATAAGATGTGGCTTTGAACATATATGGACTCAAAATTTTAATCTGATAGCAAATGCCAAGGAATCTGAAATGCCCACTATACTTTCTTTCCTTGGAAAGAAATACAGAAATTAAAAAAAAGAAAAACACCTATGCAGTAAATGGACTGCTATTCTGAACTGTTTTTAGATGTCTATTATCTCTCAACTAAGTTCAATAACATTTCACAAATAATTAAACGATTATACTTAGAATTTTAGTACTTTTCCAAAGCTAAATACAAAATGAAGGGAAGGAGGGAGCAGAAAGACAGAAAGAAAGGAAAAGAGAAAGCAAGAGACAGACAGACATCAATAAGAAGAGGCTAACCTCTGTCCCAATAACACTGTTTAACCCTGTAGCTCCCAATAATGCTGGAACCCAGCTGCACCTCTGAACTTCCAGGGCAGTAAGCCAAGAAATACCCTGTTTTAAGTTACCTTAAACTTAAGTCAAATATTTCTGTTAATTTAAGGCCTAAGGTATATGAAAGTATCTGAAAGGTTAATAAACTAACATCTGAAATACACATTAATATTAACAGTAGTTTTGGGGTGAGTGAATTTTCCCTTTCTATGTTCCATACTCTTTATGTAAGACAATTAAAAACTATTATTTCTGGAACAAAAATGTTACTCAAATTTTGGGTAGAAAACTCAACTTTGATAAATGTTAAATAGAGCCAAGAAAAAAATCTAAACAAGTTGAAGAGAATAAAACAGTATTAATTGGTCTTAAATGTATGACGCATTTGAAAATGTAACACAGATTATCTAACTGCCCGATACCCATTTCTTCATTAAGTCTTTCCATCTACCAAAAAAATTCCAGTATTTTAAGCAAAGAAAATTAAATGGAAATAAATATTTTTACAAGTAAGTTAAGGACACTTAAAATGTGTCAAATTTGTCATTGTCATATCTGGGCAAAACATTCTCAAGCCTCTCTACTTTTACTCTCTTTTCTTTTAGTAGATTACTACCATAATCACCTTGGTGAAGGAGCTGAGCTCGGTAAGCTGGAAGGGAAGTTGTAAGGAACGTATGAAGTCGAACAGCTAAAAGAAATTTTAACCCACATTCATCGAGAGTTTCTCCACCTATGAACAACAAAAACAATAACAAAGTATTTACTTTTTTGTATTTATAAGAAAACCATTTCATGAGCAAACTCCAAGTAAATGTTAATAATTCTGGCATGTGGCATATGTCACAGCACCAAATACAGGAACAAAACATTCTGAAACCAACAAAAGTTACCGGTCTAATTATTATCTAATATTTCCTTTGTCTACACAAACAAACATCACAGACCAAAGTAGTATAGTTAAATATTTTGAAAAATATTAAAGAGAATGAATTGACTCGGGGTTAGCGATATTTTTCATAACTCAACCTCCTCCCATCTGATCTTGTTTAAATTAAAATGTAACTAAATTTTAAAATAGTTTAACCTTCACTCTGCAATTCCATGTTGATTCAAGCCATAGACCCATCCCAATAATCAACTGCTAACACAGGAAAAAATAGTTACATATTTTCCTTTCAAACACAATTCAAGGGGTGCATCCCACTGACCTATGCACAAGGCCAGACTTGTTAATTTCAAATCTTACTGAGATCTGATGTGAATTCTACCTTCCAATTTTTTTTTTTTTTTTTTTTATAACTCAGATTAAGAAGAAAAAAATGCTCTCTGGGTGAGGAAAAGACCTAATTTTATTATACTTATTTTTGTTATGCTAAGCAGGAGTATACATTACTGCTAATTTTAAAGAACCTCAATATTTTTAAAACCCATTAACAGGGGCACCTGGCTGGCTCACTCGGTTAAGTATCCAATTTATGGGTTTCTGCCCAGGTCAGGATCTCAAGGTCTGTGGGATTGAGCCCCGTGTCAGGCTCCACAATGATAGCATGGAGCATGCTTGGGACTCTCTCCCTCTCTCTCTCTCTCTCTCTCTGCCCCTCAACCTCTCTAGATGCATGCAAACTCTCTTTTAAACTTAAAAAAAAAAAAAAATTAACAGTGATTACAACAGGAGAAAAAGCAGAAAGCACCTTTTACTTTCAGGTATTTAAAGTGATTATTTATTTATTTATTTATTTTTGAGACAAAGAGACAGAGCATGAATGGGGGAGGGGCAGAGAGAGAGGGAGACACAGAATCGGAAGCAGGCTCCAGGCTCTGAGCCATCAGCCCAGAGCCCGACGCGGGGCTCGAACTCACGGACCGTGAGATCGTGACCTGAGCTGAAGTCGGCCACTTAACCGACTAAGCCACCCAGGTGCCCCTAAAGTGATTATTTAATAAGAAGGTTAACTTTTGCCAAACTCAAAAGGATTCGATTGGATCTTTAACATTATTAAGTAGACATCAGGTAAAAATGACTGGCATAGTGACTCTCTGCATACTCTCTCAAAGTACTATGATTTACGGAAAAATAGTATCTATTAAAGTTAAAACTATCATGAAGGTATAGTAATAATGATTTTAAAAACCGTCATGGGCATAATTTTTATAAAAATTACTTAAGATTATTTTCTGCATAAGTAAGTAGAATGGTGACCAGCTGTTCTGCCACTCCCATACCTAGTTTAGTTTTACCTTGGCTTCTGTCTCTGCTTTCTCCGATATCAGTGCTGGTAGTTGCGATTGTGTCTGCTAAAGCCATCAAAGACATCTGCTCCATCCGGCTGAGTCCTGGTAAACTAGAATGAAGTAAGTGGCCAGAGAGAACCTGAGCGTGCTCAGGACCAAAGTAAGTTGGACTGTATTGTGAAAGGTCGATAACCCTGGGCTTTGTGTTTTCTTCATCTGTCTCTAACACGTGATTATCAGTCATTAAAGTTGGGATCTGAAAAAGCTCATCATAACTTTCTTTTGACAACTGGTTTGAGTTGTTTAAAGTACTTTGATTACTAGATTTCTCTAAAGACGCATAACAGCTATCGTCATCTGCTGCAAGTAAGGCATATAAAGGAAGCGGAGGGACAGAATCTATTTCTGTATAATCTGTATTTTCACTTTTGTTGAAAGCCTGGGGATCTCTGGTAGTGCTTCCACTAGCACTGATGGTGAGAGATCTAAGGCGGCGCTCGTGGTTGGATTCGGCTTCATTCAGAGCCACAACCTCTCCAGCAATGCACTTGACAAGGTGCGACAAGATGGCCTTTGCTCTCCGAACTTTGCCAAGGTCCATGAGTTCTAAAAGCTGCAAAGGATGGTACTGAGGTAAAGTTGGGGAAAGAACATGAGCTGCTTCAAAAAGACCTGAATCTTCTGTGTCCACAGAAGGATCAAAGGCAGTTCTCTTTCCACAGATTTTCTGTGCAAGGCTGGTCATGGATCGAGTCAGAGTTTTCTTTGGAGGATGTAATCCAGAACTTGATGAGTTACTCTGTTTTATTAAACTTATTATAGATGGAGTGCTCCCATTGTAGGACTCTGTGACAACGGGTTCTTGTTTAGAAGATGGCTGCCACTGGGAATATACATGCATTTCACAGTCCATGCCTACCACCAGGATGCCATCCCGGACCCATGACAAAGAAACAGGAAAAGGTGGAGAGCCTTCTACTGAAGAAACCAAATCCATACTTCTTAATAGCACAAATTTAGAAAGAGGCACAGCTTTAGTGCTTTCCCAGAGAGGAAATGCGAGGCTTTCCTTACCAGCCTGTTCTTGTACCTTGCCAGCCAGGGGTCCATACATAAAAAGTTTTGATCCAATTCCTACAGTGAGGATATGAGAACCATCCTCTCTGGACATCCAATCTAAGTGAACTAAATGCTTTGTGTTGGATGTGATACTCTCTTTACTGGAGAAATACACCTCTTGCTTATTGTAAGCCACTAAGTTGCTATCAATACTAATGCCAGAATCTAACACTGTATTTAATTCGTCTAAATGAATTGTCTGTTCAAGGACCCAACAGGAACCTCCTGTAGACTCACATTCAAAAATGCTTACATGCATCAAAAAGTCCTGAGAAGACCTACTATTAGATGCAGGCTGCTTATAGGCTACTGCTAACCGATTTGTATGTGCACAGCTAACTTCTACAGGCCTACCAGGGACGGTTATACTACTATTGCTATGAAGTCCATCCTCAATAAGTAACGGCCATTCTTCCCAAATGTATACAAGATCCATTTTTCCATTCTTCAATGTGGCAGATTCTCCATCTGTTACTCTGCATCTCCAGAATCTTACTTTCTCATCTGAGCACGAAGTCGCCAATAAATAAGGAGCACTGCACACAGGATATATGGAAGAAGAACTCAGATGTCCTAAAACAAAAATGATCTATTAACAAAATGTCAAATTGGATAAGTATTTCTGTTTTCATGTACTAAAGGTTTTAGTCTTTGTACAAACTCCTGTTAACAACGTGACGGCCTATACTCAGTTTAAGAGTCAACAAGATCAGTAAAATGCTTTTAAAGATGTCAAAAAGGTATACATAAAGGGCAATATTACCAAAACCGAGAACTGGAAGAGAACTCTGAGGTGGTCTGCTTCAATTCCTACATTTAATAGGTAAGGACCTTTGACCAAATATGTGATGTATCTTACACTAAATCAAACACAAGCTAGAATGACGCAGAGTTAGAAAACCTGAATTCTAATGCTGGTTCTCAAGCCAGTAGTCTCTCTGCTCATTTTATATATTAATATGCATCTCATTTTAAAGATACCAATATATTTTTAAAACTGTATCAACATTTCCTGGCTCCTTCTCTTTCATCTTTTTCAATACAATTTTGTAAGCAGCCCATGCTTACTGAAGTACTAGGTGAGCCCTCTGTAACTGATGTCTATGTGACATTACTGATGCTGAGAAGATTCTTAAGTGGGACAAAACATTTGCCATCCTTAATGTAATGACACACTTTTAATTTCCTAAACCACTGGCAAACTTCTTTTTCTTCAAGATGGTAGTGATTATTTTAGGTTCCTAGCCACAGGGTCTCTGATGCATCTATTCCACTCTAGGAGTCTAGAGCAAAAGCAGGTATACACAAAAAGTAGACAAATACGAGTGGCTATGTTCAATCAAACTTATTTACAAAACAGGTAGGTAGCCCATAGTTTGCTAACCCATGAACTAATTACAACATAGAAATGCTATATAGGATATCTATCATATTTTAAAAGCATTTCAACATAATTTTAATAAAGTTTTTTTTAAGTCCTCAAGGAGGATAGCAGTGTTGTGAAAGGACACAATTAGCATTGTCCGTTGGTATCTCTGAGCTGAGTACAGAGTAGCTGACCTTCTTAATAGTCTTGATATTAAAAAAAAAAAAAAATTAAGACTAGGAAAAATGCTTTTTCTCTATGCTATTTTTTGCCAAACAAAATGAATTTCTCCGTTTTCGCTAGAACTCCTACTCTTCTGCCAAACTCAACTTGGGCCAAAGTTAAATAAGAGGGCTGTTTTTAGAAATATTTCTCTTAGATTTCCCATATTATTTTAATTGGAGTTCAGTAGTGAAGATCCAACTATTCTGGGTAAGGGAACAGTTCTTAAAATTGTGTCTATACAAACATCATTCTTTTTCAAACTTTTTCTTTGCATTAATGCTTCTTTCAGTAAAATATATGAAGAAACAAAATTAAAAGTTATTAGAACAATGTTAATACACCAGCTCCTAACTTCACCAATTAGAAAAGTACTTGATAATGACATGGCAAACTGTAAAGCATTCCAAGTCATCAGTTCAAAAAATGACAGAGAAGTAGAAAAGACCAAATGCACACTGTGACTATGAAACTCAAAGAAGTGGGTAATAAAAGGTGATTTTGTCTTGGTTTTCCTGATACCCTAGAATCATGGTTCTTCATCTATTGTATGAATTAGAATCACCTGGGACCCTTGTTGAAACAGCCTGTGAGGTGCACCAGCATTTGTGATTCAGTACACCTGGGAGGGTGTAGACCAAGAATTTTTATTTCTAACAAGTTCCCAGATAATGCTGATGCTGCTGGTCTGGAGATCACATTTTGAGAACCACTGCTCTAGATTAAAGATGATAAATATTACGAGGAACGACCCACTCAAAATCCCTCAGAGCACACAGCTCCAGGCAGCCATGACCAACATTACCAAAGTTGGCAAATACGGCACAAACTTGTTACTATCTCTGCCCTGGAAACGCTCAGTTTTTCTTCATAAAGACGTCATGAAAATTTGTTTTGGAAATCACTACTTAATGCTACAACTCGCTGACAAATGTCAGACATCTGAAAACATAATGAGAACGTAAGTTTTCAGTTTAAGGTAAAGAGAGTGTTTCCATTTCTGCTTCCATGTGCATTTAAGAACAGGTAGCTATGCCTCTTTTTAAATACCTTACTGAATATTCATAGATTCCAAAGTTTGAGTAGTCTCTTTTTACAAACTTTACAAACCTGCTGATGGCTTAACACTTATTATCTCAACTCCTTCTGGCAAATTCAATTCTTGGCTATAAACCATTTCTGAAGACAGAGTTAACTTGCTGGTACTCTGGAGATTTGCTCTGCAAGCCTGATACTTCTGTGAAAAAGGAGACAGGATCTTCTCTGGAGAAGATGAATAATGTTCTTCTGGTTGCCAAACCGCTTCAGTTATTTTTGTATCTACTTTTTCATCTATAAAACATAAGAAAAGAACCAAAAACCAGGGGGAAAGGGGGAATCCCTGTAAGTATTAAAATTACTACATTTTATAATCCAAAAGCCTTATAAAAGATTTTAAAACATACTAATATGATTTTTTACAATAAGAAAATGAGAGAATCAGTTTGCTTTTTAAATTAATTGAATAAACTACAGTTACCTTCACTCAATAAGAATAGCTTTAAAAAATATGCAGTGAACTATCTAACCACATATAATTTGTTAATTTAAGCCTAAAGTTAAAAAAAAATTAAAAAGACTCACCTAATGAGACAGGAATAGACTTTAAATGTAAATTCCACATGTGTAACAATGATTGGTTGTCTTGGGTGCACTCTATTACAATTAGGTAGAATTTCTCAGAAAATCCATTAGGTGAGCTGCCTGTTGGTATTAATAATTTTCACTATTAACATGGATAAATGAGACAACTTATTAAATACACCAAGTTAAAATAAGTGAATTAAAAAAAAATTAAAACCCTTACCTAAAATTCTACGTAGAAAGTAACATTATAGAGTGCAATCAACTTTTTTACCACATGAATTTGTATCAACTTGAAATTTTAACAATTATATGTATGCTAAGCTTAAATTTCATCTTTGAATTGACAGGCTTAAAAAATCACATATCACAGTCATCACTGTCACATCATTCACATAGGTTACACTATAGTAAGGAAATTTCTGAACAGAGACGCTGTGACATATACTTTAAATGAATACATCATGGGGTGCCTGGGTGGCTCAGTCAGTTAAGCATCAGACTTAAATTAAGCTCAAGTCATGATCTCACAGTTCCTAGGTTTCAGACCTGCACCGGGCTCTGTGCTAACAGCTGGGAGCCTGCAGCCTGCTTCAGATTCTGTGTCTCCCTCTCCTCTGCCCCTCCCCTGCTTGTGCTCTGTCTCGCTCTCTCTCTCTCAAAATCAAATAAACATAAAAAAAAATTTTATGTTTACTACCATGATTAAAATTGTGTTGCCAAACACAATTCAAAGTAAATAACTTCCATAATGGAATGATCTATTAATGATGCTTAAGAACCAAACCAAAAAAAAAGTATTTATTTAATTATTCATCATATTATTTAAGAACATTTTTCTTGGTCAAAACTCCATGATTTAAGCAGCGCATAAGCTGCTCAAAATAAACCAAAAAACTGCAACTAAAATATAAAATCAGTGACTCATTATTAACTGAAATAAAATGGACCTGGTTTAAATTTTATCCAAGTCTTCTTGGTTACAAGCTAATCTTATGTACAAAATCATGTAAAGAAAAATTATAGAAACTATATAGACCATACAGCATATAAAAATCAGGAAAAAAACCACACACAAATCATATTGTGTTACAAGACTAAATGAAAAGGTAGCTTTGGTAACGTGCTCCAGGTGAGTTAGGCATTTAAAGCACAAGAATTTAGGGGAGGGAAAGGATAAGGGATAATAACTAAAGACAAAAGATCAGAGATCAATCTATTTCTGATAATTTTACTAACAAGAAAGAATGTTCTATTAATGAAAGTATCTGTGAAATATTTCTTCTCTTTTTAACATTACAGCAAAATAAGGTGAACATTTTGGGTGTTTTCTAGAAAACTACAATAACGAAGATAATAGCTTTTGAGTAAAAGTAGAATTCCCTGAATATTTTAAGAAAAACTAGAAAAAAAGACTTAAAGAGAAAACAAAAGTTAAAAATTAAAGACTCATAGAAAAGAAAATGCTGGAATAGATTAAGATCACAACAAACTCAACCTTAAGCATAAGAGAGTAATTTCTTTTAAAAACCTTAGAGAGATTTGGATCGTTACAATATTAATGTTATTAATATTTTAAGATACGAAAGGAATCAAAAAGAACATTTTGTTGATATAAATAACCCTTTATCTTGTACCTGACATCTTTATTTACCAATTTTAGTATCTTTCTATCCTTATATTCAGAACTTACCAAAGCACTGTGTTGTTGCACAGTTCATGAATTCTCAGAGAAAATGACAGACTAAGTGAAAACAGTGGTAAGAAACTAGATATTCGACATAACAGTGCAAAACTCAAAAGAAAAGGAAAATGGAAAAAGGTAGAATTAAGAAATAATGCACAAGAGGAATAAGACAAATAATCAGGAACAAATATAAAATGAAAATAATATTACTTGAGGCTTAATAATGGACTTTTAAAAGCAACAGGCACAAAAAACCAAAACCAACAAACAAACAAAAAACCCGGAAAACAAAAGCAGCAGGCACAAGCTGTATGTATGGTTCATGTGCAAGGAAAGTCATTTCCGAGTTTGGTTTGGCTCCGTATGTGAAACTGATGACCAAGAGATTTTAGTTTCATTTTGTTCTATTTTCCTTTACACAAAGTAACAGTTAATTCTGAGTGTAGGAGTTTAATATAATTTTTTTAAATGTTTAACTTGAAAGTATTTAAGGCAGTCTTTATAATTTGAAGTTTTAAGCTACTGCTTTAAAATTTTTTGTTTTAATGTTTATTTTTGAGGGAAAGGGGCAGAGAGAGAGGGAGACAGGGAATCCAAAGCAGGCTCTGTGCTTTTTTAATGCAAAGTCCAATGTGGCGCTTGAACTCACCACCAAAGGACCATCAACCAACTGAGCCACCCAGGCGTCCCTACACTACTGCTTTAAACTGTAGGTTTCTAAAAGGTCAGGTGTCCCTATTACCCAAATTGCTGGTGGAGGACCCTGTCCATGCAAAGAGTACTCATACATTTATCATAAAAAACATTTCTATTGTGCTTTTTAAAAAATGTAATTGACAAACCCCTTTAATGTTTTCATGTTTATATCCAGGTTTAAGAATTTAAAAATACTGGTATTTTTTTTTTATTTAAAGAAAAAAAATTTTTAATGTTTATTTATTTTTGAGACAGAGAGAGACAGAGCATGAACAGGGGAGGGGCAGAGAGAGAGGGAGACACAGAATCCGAAACAGGCTCCAGGCTCTGAGCTGTCAGCACAGAGCCCGACGCGGGGCTTGAACTCACGGACCGTGAGATCATGACCTGAGCCGAAGTCAGATGCCCCAAAAATACTGGTATTTATATGCTAAATAATACCAGAAACCTACATAGGAAAATTTTAAGTTCACATAGATGGTATGAAATACTATATCAACTTATCTTCATTAACTGCTTAATATACTCTACATAATATTTCTCACTACATAAAAAAATTATTCTTTACCTGCATCAGACAATATTCTGTCTTTTCCCAGACTTTTCTTCTCGAGGTTATTCAAAATGAAATCTTCTTGAAAAACATGAAGCAGCTGGGTTTTTCTGCCTTGCTGAATGTAAATAAATACCAACATATATAAGTTGACATATGTGTTATTTACCTAATGCTAAGTGGCCAGAAGAATAATACTTACAAGTTTGGTAATGGGATCTAATGCGATAATGCATCCTGGCCTGGCAGTTGACTGCTGACTTACTATGTTAAACACTTCACCAACATATTTCTGTTTAAAAAAAAAAAAAAAAAAATGGATATCTCCTTTATTAAACAATTAAATTAAAAAATAATTAATAATTAACATGAAATTTCAGACATAGAAGAGAAATAAGTTCAAGTGGGGCTAAATAAGTCCCTAAGTTGCTCTCATCATAAACATTCTGGGACTTTACCTTACCTAATTATGTTGGAATGAATAAGAATTATGGCTCAGTTGGTACAGAGAAAAACAAAAGCAGTGTGCGGTGACTGCTAGGGGAAAGAATATTTCACATCTATAAATATGAAGGACTGACTTCAATCTCATGGAAATATTCTAAGAATCAATGCTTTTTGGGCATTAATTAAAAAAAAAATTTTTTTTTTTTTAACGTTTATATATTACTGAGAGACCAAGAGAGACAGAGCCTGAGCATGGGAGGGGCTAAGAGAGACGGAGACACAGAATCCGAAGCAGGCTCCAGGCCATGAGCTGTCAGAACAGAGCCCAACGCGGAGTTTGAACTCACAAACCGCGAGATCATGACCTGAGCTGAAGTCGGACGCTTAACCAACTGAGCCACCCAGGTGTCCTTTCGGGGATTAATTTTGAGGTAAGAAAGATGGAGCTAAAGAAACAAGCTGATATATTATGTCTATATGCCGATTTCTCAAGCTACTTATGTCCTGACTACTCTAGTTAAGGTCACATTGTTAAATTTGATCTTCAACACACTTAATCTATGAGCAGCATTTGATTCTGGTGATCACTCCCTTCTTGAACTGTCTTCACTCGGCTTCCACTATACACCACATTTACCCTACTTTCAACAATGGCATGCTCCAGGGTTCAATCCTATCACTTCTCCTTTTCTTCAGTGATCTCATTCAGCTCCATGCTTTTAAATTTATATTCTGACAACTACTCATTTTATATCTTCAGACTGGGCTTCCCTCTAAACTACAGACTAGCTTACTAGGTCTCCTAGGTGTCAAACAGTCATCTCAACATTAACATGTCCAACACCAGGCTCTCAAAAATCCATGCTCTTCAAAATCTGCTACTTATACATTCTTCTCAACTCAAGGTCATTCTATTCTTCCTTGTGCTCACACACAAATGTGGGGCATCATCCTCTTTTGCTCATACAAGCCCCAATCCAGTTCAATCTTGCCTATTTGATGTTCAAACCACATCCAGATTTGTCCAATTCTTTTTTTTTTTAAATATAATTTCTTGTCAAATTGGTTTCCATACAACACCTAGTACTCATCCCAACAACTGCCCTCTTCCCTGCCTATCACCCACTTTCACCTCCCCTGTACCCCCCAACAACCCTCAGTTTGTTCTCAGAATTTAAGAGTCTCTTACGGTTTGCCTCCCTCCCTCTCTGTAACTTTATTTTTCCCCTTCCCCTCCCCCCTGGTCTTCTGTTGAGTGTCTCGGGATCCACATATGAGTGAAAACATATGGTATCTGTCTTTCTTTGCCTGGCTTATTTCACTTAGCATAATACCCTCCAGTTGTTGCAAATGGCCAGATTTCATTCCTTCTCATTGCCAAGTAGTATTCCTTTGTATACATAAACCACATCTTCTTTATCCATTCGTCAGTTGATGGACATTTAGGCTTTTTCCATGATTTGGTTATTGTTGAAAGTGCTGTTATAAACATTGAGGTACATGTGCCCCTATGCATCAGCACTTTTGTATCTTTGGGTAGATTCCTAGCAGTGCTATTGCTGGGTCATAGGGTAGTTCTACTTTTAATTTTTTGAGGAACCTCCACACTGTTAAGATTTGTCCAAATCTTACCATCTTTATCACTACCACTTGCTACCATTACAAGCCCCTTTGAGACTGTCTCTTGGACTACTATAAAGATTCTTGGATTGGCCTGATTCCACTTCTGCTCCCATGTCTAATGTGTACAACAGCAAGAGAAATCCTTTCAAAACCTAAGTGAGATCATATCAATCTGTCAATGGTTTCCATGTTCTTCAGATTAAAAGCCAAAGTTACCAAAATGGGCCATACAGCCCATTGTATGATCTGGCCAGGCTGATTTTCCAACTTTATCCCTGACTACGTTCCACATCACTTACTCAGCTCCAGTCACAATACCCTCCTTGCTGCTCCTGTACATACCAAACATGCTCTGATCTCGGCATCTTTGCACTAGCTGTTCCTCTTCCTAACATACTCTTTCTCTAAATATTCACATAGCTAGCTCCTTCATCTCCGTCAGATCCTTTCTCAAACGGCACCTTCTCTGTGAGGCTTATCCTGACCAGCCCCTTATTTGGCATTCTCCACTACTTCTGCAACATGGTTTCTCTCCACAGGATTTATGAATATATTTTTACCTTTTTTCCTATAGCCCTTCACTAGAATGTAAGCTCAGATTTTTGTCTGCTCTCTTCACATCTAAATTCCCAGCATTTAAATAATACCTGAAAAATAGAAGGCCCTCAATAAATATGCGTGTTTCTCCTATAACACTCTTGTATGTGTTTTGAAAAACCCTGCATTCTGAAAAACCACACATTAAAAATAACTTAGGAAAAAAACAGGATTGGAGCAGACCAGTGACACTATGCAATTATATAACTAGAACATTAACAAAAACGTTAACTGGTAGCTGAGGAGATGGCTTGAATTCCCTGAACAATAAGCTCAGTGAGGTTGAAGGTTACCTCAGGGTTCATTTAAAAACACCAAAGCCAAGAGTGGAAATGCTGGCTTGCTGGTGGGTTGCTATTAGCTGTGTAGAGGAAGAAGCACCACCTATCATATGACAAAGGCTTTGTGAGGAGTTAAAAGGACAATAACTGAACTGCAACGAAGTTGAGAGCTTTTTTCTTTCGTGGTTTAAGATTAAAATTCTACTGCTGCTACTCCAGCTCCCAGTGTCTTGAAAACACTATGGGTGAATCAACATAACTTCCACATTTATCCTGCCAGTCATCCTCATTCATTTCTGAGCAAAGAAGTATTAGAGAAACACATATTGTAGGAAACCAGACTTTACTTTTGGAATGAATAAAAGAAATGGTTTCTTTTTAAAGAAGCTAAGAATCACTATAATGGTACCTTACAAATGTGAAAAAAATGAAATAACTAGAAAATATACATCTATTTACTACAAATTATATGTCACAATTCTAGAACATGCCCAATAAATATAAATTACTTATCTAAAAACATCATACTATACACTTAATTTTAAAAGCCATTTACTTACAGAAATTTCAGGATTGGAAAGCTCATATAGAAGTTTCTTGGCATCAATAACAGCTTCATATAATCTCAGATACTGCCCATCACTTGCTACAAAGCATGCACTAGGAGAGTTGCAGTATGCACCTAGAAAGTATTTACGGACACTTAAAATTTAACCCTTAAATAATAATGTCAGAAAATCTAAATCTCTTAAATAAGAATTAGAAAGCTCACCTAGACAGTAGCTGGGTATAAGAGTGGGCAGCCACGCCACATTGGAAAATGCAGAAACATGTAGAGAATTAATCCGGGCCAGTTCAGAAACACCTCCAGAAAAAGACAATGGCCCAACGGGATCAACCCTCCAAAGAATAAGCTCACTATAAACTGCATTGGGATCCTGAAATGTCACATCAACGCTGCTTTTATTCTGTTGTGCCAAAGAACATTCTTCAATATTTACGGGATCATGAGGTTGCTTTTGGTTATCGACATCCGGTGTCCTTAGTGCATTATGGTGTGAGGTCGTCAGCAGTAATGGTAATACTGAATGGCAAGCTAAATCGTTAAGATGAAACCGATGACCACAATATCTGGATTTATGAGAAATACTGAGAACTGTAGAAAAAGCAGATTCTTCAGCAAAACTGACCAGCCACTGATTCAGAGAGCCATCAGCATGCTTTGAAATCATCATAACATTAGGGGTAAAAATACTTAATTTTAAACTATTAGTTGATTTACTGTGACCAGAGGAGATTAGCATTGATGTGGACCGCGTGAGACTAGAAGGTTTTTGTTTTCCTTGCTGAATAGCCAAGTCAACATTCTTGGTGCAGGCATACATCACTATGCTTTTACAGAGAGAGTTTGCATCACCTGTGGGGAAAGCTACAGGAATTCTGGAAACAAAGGACACCTAGAATTAAGAAAGCAAGCATTAGAACGTATGAAATAATAAAAAGAGGTATTACAAAACAGTACCCACATTTAACAAGAAGTAGCTCTCCAGAGATCGTAATAATAGTACCTGTACTTGACGAAACATACCAGGCTGGTATTCGTCCAGCCAATCCACATGCCAAACCAGCAAAGAACCATCCATGGGATGAATACTGAATAGCATGTCTGCATTTTTACTCCATTCAGACAGAAGTACTTCAATCTGATGATCAATGGCAGCGGAGGGTAATGGTACAAAACTTGAATTTGGTGCCATTTTATCACTGCCCAATTCCTTTTTTTCATGATTTGCTTTCAGATCATCAACACCATCATCCATTTCTATGAGCAAAAGAATTCATGACCCAGTAAGTACAATTAAGCTATTACTATAAATTAAGAAACACCCTTGTAAATACATTCAAGATTAAAAACATAAAGGCTTTCCTATAAGCAAGAAAGTGGCTCCTTTTTAAAAATAACTTTGCTCCAGGAATATAAGACCATTAGAGTTAATTCTAGAGGGCCTATAGGACTGACTCAGTGGATTAATGGTAGAGTACTAATACTGGACTAGAAAATAGCGAAACTGGTTGTACCACAATTTACTCAGAAGTAAAACATACTACTTGTCTGGACCTTAGTTTTTCTCACAGTAAAATCACGGAGTTAGAACTGGGGACATAATTCTGGGCTGAAATATATTATTGGAATGCAATTTGTATTTTCTTCATAATATTAGATTTTTAAAAACGAGTCCACTGTACTAGTGATGCTCTAGGTGTATACACTCATAACTGATAGGACACCTTAAAGAAACTATTTTAAAGGAATACACTTAAAGTGCAATTTCCAGATCTCCTTCAATAACACAGGTAACTAAAACTGCTATACTGAACTATTAAAACAGGTACATATGCATATTGTGACCTCTATTTCAAAAATCCTGGCCTCTACTCTTGGTTAGGAAAATAGAGCCGTTCTTAAGAGAGACTCAAAAAATGGTAAGACTGTTTATCAGATTTAAAAAATTTGTTAAGACATACAAATTATTAAGAAAAATAATTTAACAGAAAAATAAGCAAAGAGCAGGAAGAGGCATACCACAGAAGAGCTAAAATAATTCTATTCAATTTGCCTCAAGAAAATGACATGTAAAACAAGATGCCATTTTCCCCATATCAAGTGGCAAAAATATTATGAAATATAATGAAAAGCTCCAGTGTTGGCAAGGATGTGAAAAAAGGTTATGTGGATCCATTAGAAAAGGGTATTATAAACACTTCTGGAGGGTAATTTGGCAAAAGTTATTGAAGTCTAAAATGTCCACACTCTCTGGCAATTCTGTATCTGGAAATCCTCTTATGTAAAAATTCACAGGAAGATTAAAAGATGTGTCATTGTACCATGATCAGTATAGTGAAAAATAATTTAAATCAATTTAAATGTCAATCAAAGAGAAAATACTCAAATTTTCTCTTGATATGGAATAATCAAGAGCTGGTAAAAATCATGAGATGGAAAAGGGCTCATCAGTGAATTTAAAAAGCAAGCTGCAGGCAGATCAGTGTTTTTGTTTAAAAAATGAATACCTACAGCACAACTGAAAAAAACAACCATATGTATGTTTGTATGAGCACAGAAAAGAATAGATCTTGGAAGTACACTCATCACTCATACAATATCCAATTATTTTCCTAACTGTACTGTTTGATTTCTTTTTTTTAATGAGCCCATACAACCTTATAATCAAAACAAACCTTTTTAAAAACAGAAATATTTATGAACTACAAACTGTAGCAGAGATGGCTAGCTACCCACCACAAACTCATGCTTCCTAGTCCTCAGTATAGAATGACCACCCAGTCAGGGACTGCATGGGCCTTATGACTAGTCTTTGCCAGTTAAATTAGAATATAAATGGTTTGTGATATGTGCCAATTCTGAGTTAAAGATGTTGAGAAACAGCTAAACCTTGTCCCCCTCCGAAGACTCTTCCAGCTCCCAACCTACCTGAGGCTGAATGCAGACTTTAAGGCCCTAGTACAATCACCTGAGGATTTCATTAAATTGCAGATTCTTAAAGATGGTGCATTTCTAACAAGCCTCAGGTAATGTCAATGCTACCAGGCCACAGGTAGTCCTTTAAGTAACAAGGTCCTAGGGGCTGACAAGAGCATAAGTATGGAGAATCCTGAGCCTCTATCATCCCATAAAAGAAAGCCACTTGCAACAGGAATGTAAATGAGCTGGATTATTAAATGAGCTACTCCAAATCTGTATTACACCACTGAAATTCTGAGTTTCTGACAGGAGCTAGTTTTAGCCAAATATAGACAACTTAGCTATTCTCAACAAAACTTGACATTTTTTTTTTTATCCTTGTTAAAGCTTTACCTTCATCAGATTTTACATCTGCCTGATTAGAGTCTTCTACACTGGGCTCAGAAGATGGCTGTTCAAAACTTTTTCTAAGTTGCTGTAAAAATACTTCCATGGACAAAGTAAAATGCAACTCTTTGTTGTTCAGCCAGTGTACCACAAAAGGCCCACTCTTCTCATTATTGTCACTTAGACTTAGAGATGTGATAGAAGGAAGAAGTGGAATGTCTATAAAGAACAAAACACATCTATCATTCACAATATTCAGGTCTCATATTTTTACTATTAACTATTACATTTATCTTTACACTTTTGTAACACATTTTAAATAAGATTCCCAATATAATGTTTGCCATGATTATTAGTAACAACAGCTTTAAATGATAAATTTAACATGCCTATTATAAAGGAAAACAATTATGTATTCTAGGTCCTATAGCATAATTTATATACACATACAGATATTTTCTTTATTATCTTTTTTAATATGAAATTTATTGTCAAATTGGTTTCCATACAACACCCAGTGCTCATCCCAACAGGTGCCCTCCTCAGTGCCCATCACCCACTTTCCCCTCCCTCCCACCCCCCATCAACCCTCAGTTTATTCTCAGTTTTTAAGAGTCTCCTATGCTTTGGCTCCCTCCGTCTCTAACTTTTTTTTTTCCTTCCCCTCCTCCATGGTCTTCTGTTAAGTTTCTCAGGATCCACATTAAGAGCGAAAACACATGGTATCTGTCTTTCTCTGTATGACTTATTTTACTTAGCATAACACTCTCCAGTTCCATCCACGTTGCTACAAAAGGCCATATTTCATTCTTTCTCATTGCCACATAGTATTCCATTGTGTACATAAACCACAATTTCTTTATCTATTCATCAGTTGATGGACATTTAGGCTCTTTCCATAATTTGGCTATTGTTGAAAGTGCTGCTATAAACATTGGGGTACAAGTGCCCCTATGCATCAGCACTCCAGTATCCCTTGGGTAAATTCCTAGCAGTGCTATTGCTGGGTTGTAGGGTAGCTTTATTTTTAATTTTTTGAGGGACCTCCACATCGTTTTCCAGAGCGGCTGCACCAGTTTACATTCCCACCAACAATGTAAGAGGGTTCCCGTTTCTCCACATCCTCTCCAGCATCTATAGTCTCCTGATTTGTTCATTTGAGCCACTCTGACTGGCATGAGGTGATATCTCAGTGTGGTTTTGATTTGTATTTCCCTAACAAGGAGCGACGTTGAGCATCTTTTCATGTGCCTGCTGGCCATCTGAATGTCTTCTTTAGAGAAGTGTCTATTCATGTTTTCTGCCCATTTCTTCACTGGATTATTTATTTTTCAGATATTTTAATTCAAAAAATATTTTCATTAAGAAATAAATCTGTGATTTGTGGATAGTTAATAGGAAAGTGTCCTTAATTTACATACAAACTGGTAAGAAATCTCTTTTAACCTAATCTACCAAAAAAAATTCCATCAATATGATGTCAGAGGAACAAGTGATATATTTATCTTGATTTTAACCACTTTTTAATTTAGAGACTGACAGTAACTTTTTAAATGATGTATCTAACTCTAAGTGAGATAATTCTGATTTATTAGCATCAAGATTCAAGTTGTAAAGGAGAAACTGAGATCCCTATCTTGTACTCAAGGAAGGCATTTAAGACAAACGAACTCAGCTAAAAAAAAATTCTTTCTTGGTAGTACTTTTCATCTAATTGCTAAATTAAGTATACTGACGTACAAATTCAGAGTAGAATGTGACAAATGATAGTCCCTAATTAACATAAAGGTGAAGAAAAATTTGCCTATCATATTAAATCAAACCTAAATCTAGATCATGCAGATATCTGCTAAACAGTAAAGGCTACACTGGATTCACAAAAGGTTAACAATTTTCCACAGAACAAATTTATTGATTTTTTTAAGGGAGAGATAAATAATTTGAATTAATGACCTGTGTCAGACACCAATGAAAACAGTATTACAGAGGATGAATAATAAAATAAAGAATAAAAAAAACCTTTCTCCTATGCCTTCTGCTGGAGGCAAATTCTATGAGTTGACAGATATATCCAATCCAAGAACTGTGTTTATAACTGTACATTCATTACTGTAATTATCTGATTAGCATCTATCTCTTCTCTCCTGATTATATGCTTCATGAAAGCAAGGATCACATCTGTTTCTATTACCACTGTACCTCCAGCTCCTACCATATCTCTGGTTGCTATAATGGCACAGACCAAACACTCAATAAAAGTCTTGAGGTACTATATTGCCAGTCCTACTAGCCCTAGGTGCATATATATTAGTGTCAGGGAATGCGAGAATGCCCTAAGAATCCTAATGAGTATGATTGTCTGATTTTCAAGCAACAATCAACACAAGAGAGATCAGCAATGCCTCTAGGAGATCACAGACCTAGCTGTTAAACACACAAGAAGGAAAGGCTAATGGAGGCTTTTAACAGAAGCATTCTGGGTTAAGACAAAACTTACATTTCTTCTGTCTCCTGACCTCAAAGAATTTCATTAAAGCCATTTTTTTTATGAGAGATCTTCAGGGAATGGGTATTAAGAGAACATTCTCTACATTCTCTTCCTTTATCTATGGATGGGCAAATAAGGGAAGCTCTAAGAGTTTGGCCTTGAATAACAAACACAACATTCAGAAAGGTCATTCCAAAAGGTCTGATGTGGGAAAAGAAGATCTCCATGGTGTCTAATCTAGCTGCTAATAATATTATTTTGCTTTGATTTGTTATATACATATGGCTTTTCATTAAGGACCTACACTCTAAAAGAAAGGTTTTAGAGTTTTTCTTATTGGAAGGTCATCAAGGAGATGCTACATTGAAACTTAGTGTTTATTTTTCTGTAACAACTCAGACTTTTCCATTAAAGCAAGAATCCAAGCTTTCTTTATTCTCAACATGTTGTCCTTCATTCAGAAGAGACTTTCAAAACTATTCCAGTGATCTCAGAGTTGCCTGTGGGTATTACAAGCACTGTCAGTATACGTTTTTTGATAAAGGTAATCGTATTTTCCAAGCCTAGGTAATGTTTTCATAAAACTAGTTCAGTTTCAGGGCCCCTGGGTGACTCGGTCGGTTAAACATCTGACTCTTGATTTTACCTCAGGTCATGATCTCATGGTTTATGAGACTGAACCCCACGTGGGGCTCTGGGTTGGGAGCTCAGAACCTGCTTGGGATTTTCTCCCTCTCTCTCTACTGCTCCTGGGCTTGCACGTTCTCTCTCTCAAAATGAATCAACATTTAAAAAAAAATAGTTCAATATTGTCCCCTTTCATTTTCTTGGCTCATGAATTATTTTAGAGCTGGGACTGTTGTTAACCAAATTTGTCAGCAAATACTCTTTACTCCTTCTGTAAATATCCCTATATTTAACTTACCAGAGCACTTCTCACTTTGATTCAGGTAACTAATGAACCATATTTATTGCTATTTTTCCTTGAAGAATGCAATAGTACAGCAACAACCCAGTAAACTATATGAAAATAGGTTTACTTTATGCATAAGGGTATCTGCAAATATACAAAAACTCAATAGGGTTTATCTATGGCGGAGAAGGACTAAGGTACAGCACAGGTGAAAGGAGGCTTTCACTTTTCACTTTCTGTACGGATGGTATTTACCATGCACAAATACTGTTTTTAATCTTTTTCTCAGTAATATTCTAGTTCTGCTTTAAATGTCCCAACTGTGACTACTTGTTTTTTAAACTCACAGAAAATATTTACTGAAATGATGAGCACTTTAATTTTAAAATTCAAAGATCCAGATATCGTAGATCTTTTAATCTAACAGTGCATTATCTCACTAGTAAGATAAGTTTAATTCCCATTTACAACTTCTATATACTTATGCCCTATTTCTGGAATGTCTCCTAAAATCAAGCATTAGACACAAGGGTTTTATTTTAACAACCATACAATAGTTACAAAATACTACTTTGTGGTGTTAACCTGTTAAGTTTTAGCTCAAATCTCAACTTTTTTTTTAAGCTTTATTTATTTTTGAGAGAGAGAGAGAGACAGAGTGTGAGCGGGGGAGGGGCAGAGAGGGAGACACAGAATCTCAAGCAGGCTCCAGGCTTTGAACTGTCAGCACACAGCCTGATGCAGGGCTCGAACGCACGAACCATGAGATCATGACCTGAGCCAAAGCTGGACGCTTAACCGACTGAGCCACCCAGGCGCCCTGAACATCTCAACTTTTGAATGAACTAAATAAGAATCTCAATGACTACCAAAAAAATTTTTTTTTTCAGAGAGAGGGAAGGGACGCAAGTGAGCGAGGGGCAGAGAGAGAAAGAGAGAGTGAGAGAGAGAATTCCAGGAGGGTCAGAGACAGAGAGAGAGAGAAAGAGATGTGGGCCTCGTGCTAACCCAATGAGGGACATGAATTCATGAAATGCGAGCTCATGACCTGAGCCAAAGTCAGATGCTTAACAACTGAGTCACCCAGGTGCCCTATGACTTCTTAAGATTTTAAATCACAAACCAAGTCATAGCCTTAAAAAGCAAACAAGTAAACAAAAACCTATCCTATGTCATTACTGAGCTGGCTATAACAAAGTTAGGTGAACAAGTCACCTCCAATTTTTTACTTATTCAAAACTAGAAGTATAACTTATTTGTTACCAAATCAACTTACTCAATTTCCAGGAACATTTTTGGAACAGTGTTCTCTTACCTGTGGCTGGGTTGATGCTGGCTGCAATATGAAAGTGGCAAAGTGCATTGGCGTGCAGTGGAGCATTCCTGTGGACACGATGAGGGTCCTGCTGGTGTGGCAGGTATCCAGTATGTGCTACAAGGGCAAGTGATCTCCTCCGACCTCTGCGAAAATGTCTCAGGTTGACCTGTGTGAATAAAAACAAAGTAAAACCATCATTAAAAGTAAAACAATCGTTACATAATGATTGCTTGACATTACATATACTCTGTTTCATTTTTTAATTCTAATTAACTTTCAAGTACAGTATAATTACAGCTATATTAGCTTCAGGTGTACAATATAATGATTCAATGATTCTATTGGTTACTGAGTGCTCCTCATGATTAAGTGTACTTTTAATCCCCTTCAACTAATTCACTCACCCCTCAACCAACTATCCTCTGGTAACAATCCATTTTTTTTTTGTCTTTTTTTCTTTGTTCATTTCTTGTTTCTTAAATTCACATGAGTGAAATCATATGGTATCTGCCCTTCTCCGACTTATTTCATAACACCCTATTTCAGATGAGTTTGAATGTACAAATATTTTTCAGTACTTCTGTGCAGCAAATTTGAACTTGAAGAATAAGCTTAGAACTGCCTAATTTCTTTTAACCAACAAACAATACTTTGCGATTTTTATTTGGTTTATTTTCTGATAATTAATTAATTTTATAAAACAGAACTTTAACAATGTGTCTGTGGATAATGATTCTATGTGTACTGTTCCCTTTGCATCCACAGTTTATACCCTATGACCACAAAGCACTGAATAGTATTACCATCATACATTAGGATGTTATTCCATAACTTGCAAAGCTTTTTCAGATATCACTTCATGTGACCCACAAGGCAGACAGTGCTGATTTTGTTATTCACATCTTTCATATGATATAATAGTTTCTACAGAACCCAAAGTCACCTAAACATAGAACAAGAGTCTTCAGATTCCTAGTCAAGAACTTCTTTCAGCTATTATACATAACCATTCTATTACTTGTTTAGTCTCCCAGAAATATATATTTAATTATATTCTGAGCCCTGAGAATACTCTCCAAGTTTGAAAAATAGTTGTTCCATAATCATACAAAGCATTCAAAGATAAATCACTTCAGAACACTTTGTTTTCAATACCAAGAAAATGGGAAACCGTATTATTAGTCTATGTTCAATTAGCCTACACATTAAAAATTTACTTTTACTTTTCACACTACTTAGTAAAATAGAATCTGACAAACTATTCTTTTTTTTAATGTTTATTTATTTTTGAAGGAAGAGAGACAGAGCATGAGTGGGGGAGGGGTGGAGGGAGGGAGGGAGGGAGTGGAGAGAGAGTGAGAGAGAGAGAGAGAGAGAGAGAGAGAGAAAGAGAGACACACACAGAATCCCAAGGAGGGTATGGGCTCTGAGCTTATCAGCACAGAGCCTGACATGGGACTCAAACTCACAAAACTGAGATCATGACCTGAGCTGAAGCTGGATGCTTAACTGACTCAGCCACCCACATGCCCCTCTGATAAACTATTCTAATCATTCCTATAATTATGACAAAACACCCCAACCTGTGAACAGCAAATATATATATATATGCATATATATATATATAAATTATTTTTACAGTCAAATCTTTGCATTCTCAGATTTTCATTTACTTTGTTATTTTAGCTAAGTCAACTGTAATCTTTTTGTTATCATTAGGTAACTTAAGATTAACTTCATAATTGTAAGTACTTTTATGCTCTAGGCAAATCCTTAAAAATACTTTTTAATATTTATTTTGAGAGAGAAAGAGCATGAGCAGGGGAGGGACAGAGAGAGAGAGAGAGAGAGAAAGAGGGAGGGAGGGAGAGAATCTCAAGCAGGCTCCCCACTGTCAGTGCAGAGCCCAATGTAGGGTTTGATCCCACACACCGCAACAAGCTCAGGACCTGAGCAGAAATCAAGAGTCAGATGCTTAACTGACTGAGCCATTTAGGCACCCCCTTAAGAATATTTTTTGAATGAAACAAATTATAAAGTTTTCTGAGAATCATTTTCCTAATATACATATATGTCTTCATACCTAACCATATGACTTTGAATATTAACTAGGATGAATGTTACAAAAAAGGCAATGTACAAGGGGTTTTAAAACTTGTAGGAAATAACATCTAATAAAAACACTTACATCTGAAGCATTTTGAATTCGTTCTTTACTAGAAGAATTTCTTTTGAAGTTATTTGTTAAATTAATTGGTTCGGTCCAATGGCTGCAGTCACCTCCATAGAGCAAACAATCATTTGGTAAAAAGGTCTCTACCCAAAGACGACATACATTATCTTTGCAGCAAGTCAACAACACATTACATACAGAAGCCCTGAGGAATAAAAAGATTTTAGAGGCAAACATATAAATTTCGTACAGTGTAATATTCTACAGTGTTTCTGTAATTATTTAAATGCACACAACTGGAGTACCAATGAAGAAATGTCAATATACATTTATGCAATATATTTAGTCAAAACCATTAAAACTGAGTGGGTATTTGATCTCATCACAGCAAATGCCTGCTAACCTATTTCTTTTCTGCTTAGAATGTGGTACTTCTTGTTTTAAGAATCTAAAATTCACTTACATCCAAAGAACAAAGACTGAGATAATGCCATAATCCCTCAGTCAATAAGCAAGGAAAAACACATTTTCTTTAAAAATTTTCTGATTTATCCATTGAATGGTTACCATTTGAATTCTTTCATAATGCTTTATTTTTGCTTTCTGTGAAGACTCATTCACACTGGTCACTAACAAGCTACACTATTTAGTATACTTATTTTTCTCCATGCTTAACATATTCCAAAAGCAGTGAAGCACAAGAGAAGAAAAACCATGATAAAATAATTAGTAGCCACCTCCTTCCTTATTCTTGACTGTCAGTGAATTTACTATCTTTCCACTCACAAAAGCAAAATCAATTACATATATATTAATAAACCCCATAAGCATGAGGAGTTCAAAGGCTGAACTCATATCAACAAAGACTACATTCTATTGAGGAACTCCTGCAAAAAAAAAGAAAAAAGGAAAGTAAGAAAGAAAAAGTCACAATATCTTGTTTGTAGTAGACACATACTCAAACATATCAGAATTAAAAAGAACAATCAGTACAAGGCTTCTATCAAATAACTCAGCAAGTTAAAGAAAAATAAAAAGGAAATCAAAATTTTGTGTAGTAGTCACTTAAACGTTATCTGCTTGATTAAAAAAAAGAACAACTATAAAGGGGAAGAAAAAGGAAAACTGTGTATTGTCTGGGTTGCTCTCCCCTTCAGCTTCCCTCACCTCTCCCTTCCCCACCTGCTTCTCTGTCTACTCCTCTGCCTTTCTCCCCTTTCCATCCACTCTCGGGCCTCCCTCCCTGTGCCTTCTACCACAATTCTCTGCTTCTCAGCCTTGCTAGGCCATTCTCTCTTTCCACCTGCCCCCACTTGCTAGGGCACCTCCTTCTTTCCTTTCTGAATTCTGTTTTCCTACTCCTTTCTCCTTCCTCATGCTTCTCCTTCCTTTTCCATTTTTTCTCCATCCTCCTCTGATCTATCCTCTTTCCTTGTCAGCATTTCTCTCTTGTTCATTCGCATCCACAAAGGTGGTGACAATGAGATTAAAAGGAGGCAATCAGAACAGAAGAAAATACACCAAAGGCAATAGGAAAAGTTAAAGGTTCACAGAGCCCATCTGTAACCGGCAGAATGCACAGGCTTATAAAGGAAGAGGAGAAAGTAGTAGGCTGAAGGGCTGAATAGAGAACAATCAGAAGAGGCATTAAGAACTTAGGCAAAAGCAACAAAACAAACAAGATACACAACTCAGAAGCATAGAGAGGCCTTTGACCTAGGAGTGTGGTGGCCCCAGGTGACTCTCCTCAAGATACTAGACCTTACAGACAATCAGTATAAAGAGGTGCCAGGTAATCTAAGAGAATGGAAGAAATTCCCTGCTCTGTGTGAGGCATTTCGCTAGCAGTATGTCCTTTCCTCACTTTGTATCAGGGTAGCTCATTTGCTCATATTCAGGTATAACCACCACCCCTCAGTAAAAGGTATAACCACATGGAAGGCAAGCATGTGATAGGTAAGTGTCTATGACACCTGTGACAGCTACAACAAGACAGTGTGTCCCATCTTCATGTAACAACAGGCCAATTGTTGTTTTTGCAACTAGTTATCTAGGGAAGGGTATACAACAAACCTTCCACTTATCCTACATTCATCGGTGTTTAGTGAAGAAGTATATGCTCATTACAAACACTTTCCCGTTCTTTTCTCTCAAGCCAGCAGTACCCTTGCACAAAGTATTACCATTTGGCTGAGTATCTGAATTTTACGTGAAAAACAAAGCACCTGTATAGCCCAGTGAAGATGCCGTAACAGAAAGAGCAATGGTTTAGTTGATAATGGGATCTCTGTCATTCTCAGAAGGGGTCAGCCTTCCTACCACATACCTGCAGGCAGCTGGTAAAACAAAAATGAAACCTAAAAGAGCTCAGGGAGATTAGCTGGTTCGTAAATGACATGGACCAAAAGAAAAATTCTTGAGACGTCTAGAAGATACTGTAACAAACAGAAATTCTAGTCCTATGCCACAGTTCCTGCACAATGTAGTTGCTAAGAGATAAAACGAACACAAGCAGAAGGAGAAATTGCTATGCCTCACTGGCGTTACTAGGCATTCGTGACAGCCCAGTGCAAGGCACCTGCCTCTGCCTCCACCACGATCCCTTTTACCAACACCGAGTGAATTAGGTCAGGTACAGATGTGACTGTCCTCTCTCAAAAGATAAATACTTCATAAGCCTCTTTTTCAGTATTCTGGTGGTCTCACCATGTGCAAATGAAAACACTTGGATGTATCAGAAGAAATCAGCCTCCAACATGACGTAATCTTTATGGTTTGCAATGACAGCTATTTTTATTGTGGCCATTTGCAAATTTTATTTTTTTTTAATTTTTTTTTTTTTTAACATTTATTTATTTTTGAGACAGAGAGAGACAGAGCATGAACGGGGGAGGGTCAGAGAGAGGGAGACACAGAATCTGAAACAGGCTCCAGGCTCTGAGCTGTCAGCACAGAGCCCGACGCGGGGCTTGAACTCACGGACCGCGAGATCATGACCTGAGCCGAAGTCGGCCGCTTAGCCGACTGAGCCACCCAGGAGCCCCCATTTGCAAATTTTAAAAGGAGAATTAACACATATCACAGCTCATTACATTCTGAACACATTTTTGTATATGTGGGCAATGGTCTCAGAGGTACTGTAGAGCAACAGTTCACCAAGTGAAGCTGGAGTGAGCTCTTTTGCCAACAGTACAGACTGTCCACACCACTCTCTCCCTTAGCACACTCTGCCACATCCTCCTGACACTACTGGTCCTACAGTGTCCTACTCCTATGCTTGGTTAGCCTGGATGGCTGGGGTAGGAATAATGGTAACTACTGTACTAGAAAAGAGCTCAAAAGATCAGGTATAACAATGATGGAAACACGTCATCATACATTTGTCCAAATCCATACAGTGCACAACACCGGAACTGAAACATATTCTCAACGATGGACTTTAAGGAACAATGTGTTGAGGTAGGTTCATCAGTTATAATAAAAATACACTCTGGTCGGGGAGGCTGATAATAGGGGAGGCTATGCATGTGTGGGTGCAAGGGATAGATGGGACATTTGTTTACCTGCCACTCAATTTTGCTATGAATCTTAAACTACTCTTTAAAAATGTCTTAATATACATTTTTGGGAAAAAAAAATCTGGATATACTCTGCTGGCTCAAAAGAGCAAAACTAAAGTCAACAAATGATCCAGGAACCCTCCCACAGATCAGTGACAAAAGGTTAAGGGAAAAACTGTATTGTTCCATGGTGTAACCAAATTGAAAATGGCCATCAAACAAAAAGGGATTTCTACTTATACTTAAGTAATAGGTCTCTGTACCTTACTAAGTACAGGCAAAAGCTCAATGGGTTATCCAGTCTTGCAAGAATAAAGAAAAGAAAAGAAGTTATTAACAGGTGTACTTGTGCATGATTGCATAGATTAAACTAATACCTAATTCAGAGAATACTAAATCTTTTAACTCACTCTCTTTTCCATAAAGATGTTAGATACCGTTAAAGAAATGTTTGAGGCCTTGTGTTATATCCTCTCAATAAAGCAGCTTAAAAAAAAAAAAGGGAAACCAGAGGAGATACACAGAGAAGGAACAAGATTAGGGACTGAAACATGGAAAGGTCCATGTAAATGGCAATATAGAGAAGGACTAAGAGACAAAAGAACTGGATACTTAAAGAGAAGAAAAGACGTACAATTCTGTCACTTATAGACATGTGAGATGGAGATAAATTATCCTTTCCCATGGCTCTCCTGTGATGTGTCAGTCATAGCTGACCCATGGCCAGACATCTGCAGGCCAAGGATTATCTGATATTACTAAAATCTTCATAGGCCAAAGTCCTATAGCTGTGGATTCTTAAAGCGAGAAGAGCACTCAATGTCACAAAGATGATGTTCTCTTAATACATAGATAAAATGACTAAATCGCTGACCTAGGCATATATTTGCTTGTTTTACGCCAGGAAAATCCATTTACAGCTCGAGGATGGGCCAGATATATAAAGGAAAAGTCCATTTCTCCTTGGGATTGTTTTTCTGAACTTTTATCCGGAGAGGTAACAGCTGTCCGCCAGTTTTCTACATTATACCATACCTTTAAAAGACAGTCATCCTAATGAAAAAAAACAAAAATAGAAAAACATTCACATCAGAATTAATTTAAAGGTTAAGTCAAACAGCAAAATTAAGAACCTTCTCCCCACTTACAGGAATTTAGGGGTGTGAGGTGTAGTTGGCACAGAGGAACTGAGAAGAAAACCTCTGATTGAAACTTTTCTATTAGCGAATCGTGCTCTGAGAATTAAGGTATGAATGTGTATATTTTGCAAGGAATGGATCAAGGAAAATGCTAGTTACCATACAGGAATCACTGAGAAAAGATTCACGGATAAAGGGTTTATTTTCCCACTTAGACAAATATCAAATAAGAAAGCATTACCACTAGCAGGCTTACGAGGACTGCCAATTTTTTTAAACAAAAGTTTTCATGAAGTATCATGTGAACGTTCAAAGAAAACGTTGAAGATAGTAATGATGAGTTAACAGCTACTACTATATAAGATGTTCCAAGTTTATTTATTTTGAGAGACAGCCAGAGAGCTAGAATGTAACCAGAGGAGGGTCTGAGAGGGAAGGAGATAGAGAATTCCCAGCAGGCTCCACAACGTCAGTGAAGACACAGCGCTCCATCTCACAAACTGAACTGTGAAATCACGACCTGAGCCAAAATCAATAGTTGGTCACTTAACTGACTGAGCCACCCAGGCGCCCCAAAATATTCTAAGTACAATTAAAATCGCATCTGCTAATTTGGGAAGCATAGATAAAACAAGGGGCACTACAATGTACCAGGTTCTGCTTTTAAACTATAATTGCACTTCCACTGGTAAAGTCCATCAGAACAAACTCCATTTCTCTCCTAATAAAACCTCACTGAAGATTTTGGGTAGCTCACATCTTGGGTCTACAGAAAGGTTTGAACCATGAGAACAATTAATTTCAGACAACTATGTGTATATGAACTGTTTGGAGATCCAATGATTACAAATAAAATAATTCCAAGGAAAAATATACTGCTGGGACATCAGCACAGCAAAATATGAAAATGGTTACAAATGTCCTCTTAGAAAGTTGGTATATCCTTATATTTGCCCAAAAAAATTAATTACTTGCCCCAAATCAAAAAGTTGGTAAATGGCAGATTTACATTCAGATCTATCTTTAAGTCTATGTTTCAATTATACCATACTATCTTTTAGAACAATAATAGCCCGTTTTCACTATATTTTAAATGTTTTTATTAGAATTTTTTTTAACGTTTATTTATTTTTGAGACAGAGAGAGACAGAGCATGAATGGGGGAGGGGCAGAGAGAGAGGGAGACACAGAATCGGAAGCAGGCTCCAGGCTCCGAGCCATCAGCCCAGAGCCTGACGCGGGGCTCGAACTCACGGACCGCGAGATCGTGACCTGAGTCGAAGTTGGAGGCTTAACCGACTGAGCCACCCAGGCGCCCCTAGAATATATTTTTAATAGAACATATTTTCAACTTAAATAAAAGAATAAAGCCAGTTAAGGTTTTTGAAGTTTCAAAATAAACCAACAGCAATAGCAATTTCACAAGATTACCTTCCCAGCAGTGGCAAAAAATTCTCCATCTGGTGAAAATTTCATTAAATGAATTTGGGAAGCAGTTCTGTAAATTAAAGAGAAGAAATAATTTTTAAGGAAAATTAGAATTCTGTATTACTTCTCTAAACAATATTCAGGAAGTTGCTTTAAATAATGGAAAATTTTCTGATAACACAAGTTTTACACTCAATTTTAAGTACATCTCATAAATATAAAATGAATACAAAATATAAATTTTTAAATTAAGTATAAAAATTATTTTTACGTGAAAATATCTATGTGTACGAATCATTAAAGGAAAGACTTCTCAGTCTTTAAAGCTTAAGACAAAACAATCATAGCTCTCATTGTCTTGGAATATAGATACCTAATGGCCCCGGAAATTAGATTTCCAAACTGAAAAATTTCAATTTCTCTTTTTCATATTCTATCATATATTTTAATGGACAATAAATTAGTATTTTGAAATGAAATCTCCCTTAAGGTGGCATTTACCTCATTGAAGATTACGTGTGGGTTACTGGGGGACTTGCACGCATGAGGGAAGCCTGCCAGCTTTGCCTATGCACTTGGTGCACACTTGCCTTTTCTTCTCTGATGAACTTTGGCTCATTTCACGTCATTGCCTTCCCTTCTGGCTACGCACTTATGCTGATCTCAAGACAACCCTCACTGTCATTGCCTTCCTTTTCTTTACCCAATTTTGTGCTTAGATTCACCTCAAATTTATTTGTAAAGCAGGCCAAAGAGGAATTCTGTCACACTTCCTTCCAAATTAAAGTAACTTTTTTCTTAATCTTAAATGTAATAGCTACGTAACAGAAAGTATTGCTACATATATATGAAAAGAAGAAAATGAAATCATCTACAGTTTCACCACGACACCCATTCCCAGGCAAAACCACTGCTAACATTCTAATGCACAGACTTCTAGACCCATCTCTCCACCCTCCTCCTCTGTCTACTTTCTTTGGGAGGATATAGGGGAGGAGAGGATGGAGAGTGAGGTCATATTACATTACAGTTTGCTTTGTAACATTTATCTATTTTAAAGTATGTAAAGAACACGTTTGCATAATAATGTGTAGAGATCTGCATTATTTTACTGGCTATGTTATTCTATTACGCATATATGCACTGCCTTAAAATAATTTTTCACCACCGTTTTCTCATTTCTGCTGCTACAAAGTAAGTGGTGCAATGAACATCCTTGTATACACATTTCTATGGATCTGGCTAATTCTAAAGATATTCTTAAAACAAATCATTAAAAGTGCCTGATCTCCATTGCAATCATCTCCAGGAGTGTGACCTCTGTCCAGGTCTTCTCAAAAAAGCTAAGGCAGTCCCTTTTAAAAAGGAATCAGTTCTCAATGCTCCCTCTGCTCAAAATTCTCAAGAGCTTCCCAACTCAGCACAAAAGGCAAACCCTCACAATAACCTCTAAGCAAACTCCCTGACCTTGTTCACTTTATTCCAGCCACAAGCTAAGCACACTTCTACCAAAGTCTGCAGTGAATGTTCACTCTGCCTCCAAGATTCTTCTCCCAGAGATATCCCCACACACCTTGCTCCCTCATTTCCTTCAGGTCTACACTCAAAAGTCACCTCTACTCTTCTTCCTTTTACCTTAGTTTTCTCTATCATACTACTGATCTTCATCTAACGTGTTTAACGGGTTTTAAACACATCACAAAAGGAATGTGATCAAGCTCAATGTTTAAATGTGTTCCAGTCAGTGTAATCATCAGCTGCTCCTAAATTGAAACCTGAGTCCCATGGCTTTTCTGCTTAATTAAATAACCATCCCAAATACATAGTATGTCTAGTCCAAGTTATCACCGTAGACTCTAATCTTGAATTAACTTAAGATTCTTCCCCTCTACCAAAAGCACAAAACACATTTCAAATTCTCAGTTCAACCCATGGAAGCCCTGAAAAGGCAATATAACACTTTGCTGCTCCCCTCTCCCCCACTTTACATGGAAGACTCCAGAGCAAAGACAACTGTCTCTAAAGAATTTTCTTTGCAAAGTCCTACTCCCTCTCCATGTTAAGACTTTTTAAAACTCACAATCTAGCCGAAGGGTACAAAATATATGGAACCAACTCTCCTGAAATCTTTCTAAACTCTATATACCAGGTCTGCCTTACTCTCTATTTGGTATCTCATATAGTTCTCTTCCTGTTTCATATAAAACGGACTCAGGAAGAATGCCACTTAACATTGTGTCATACTGGTTTACTGGTTGGTAGTCTCGGTCCCTACCTGGTCACTGCTATCTATATTCCAAGCACTTCTACCACTGCCTCAAACATGATAAACACTCAGCAAATAATTGCTGCATGAATGAATGTAATGTGGAGTTACTATCTCAGGGTATAAAAATTAAGCCTGTTGATTCATACTTCCAAATTGCTCTTTAGAAAAATACCAATGCACTCCCTTAAAGAGGATTTAAGAGTACCTGTTTTCCAAACACTCACTAATAGTAGGTATTATTCATCCTCTTCTTTCTGGATATTTCTCATTTTTAGATTTTGAAGTCCATCAACTCTTACTTAATTTGCTTATTATTCATATGTACTACCATTTAAAATTTTTCACTTGTCTATTTTTGTTTACTACAGAGATATTAATTTTTAAGACCTCTTTTTTAAAAAAGCATTAACTCCAAATTGCAAATACTTTCCTCAACTTTTTATATTCCGTGTGGTCTGTTTGCTTTATAGAATTTTGTTATTGATATGGTCAACAAATATTGATGTTTTCCTTTCCTTTCCTTTCAGTTTCTAGTTCTGGTATTATACCTAGAAGGTCTTTCCCTCATCTAAAGCAGCATTTATCCTGAAACAGTGACAGAACATAAACATCAAATGTTAAATTTCCTAGTAGCCACATTTTAAAAAGTAGTAAGAAACAGGTGAAATTATTTTATTTAAGTTAATATATTAAAACTACTATCATTTCAACATGTAATCAATAAAAAAAAATTAACTGGATATTTTACATTTTTTTCCTTTGTGCTAAGTTCTTGAAATCCAGCGTGTATTTTATACTTACAGCACAGTCAATTCAGACTAGCCACATTTCGAGTGCTCAAAAGTGGTATATCGCTAGCTGCTACCATAATGGACACTGTAATTCTAAAATAAAAAAATTCTCCTGTATTTTCTTCTAGTATTTGGTTCATTGTGTAGAAATTCAAGGTTTCCCTCTTTTGACACTTATTGTGGTGTGAGGCATGAAACGTACTCTAATTTCATTTTCTTCTCCACAGAGTTACCAAGTTTACCCACTGATATAAAATGACACCTAATATACTGAATCTCCATGTGTAATTGGGCCTAATTCTGGACCCTAATCTGTTCCTACATCAACAACAAACTGCTAGACCAGCTCTAGCTTTAGAATTCATTTTTCTATGCTATCTTCACTATTTTACTTCTTACAGAATTTTCCTGATTTTCCCATATTTAACCTGTTAAAACAAGTTTAGAACTATGCTCAAAAGTAGAAATTCCAATGGGATTTTGACAAGGATTATATTCAATACATAAAGTAACTTAGGAAAAATATACTTCTTCACGACAGGAAAACTTCTAGTCAAAAGCATGGAAAGTGTCTCTGTCTCCTTTGGTAGAATTTAGCAAGTTTCTATTTAATGATCATCCTACAGGTTTAACACATTTTCTATGTTTCTCCATAGGTGTTTTATTCAATAATTAAAAAAAAAACTGGATCTATAGATTCACTATGGGAAATAGTGAATCCTCTGTATTTATGAAAAGACCTGTTGCAGAATAAAAAATCAATACTTTTAATGTTGTGTAGTTTCACAGAAACTAAAATGCATTTATAACAAAACCCACATGAACAGTTTTATCACTTTAATCCCCTAATTAATTGCTTACTTGCAATGCCAAATGCATCTCCAGTCCCCCAAATTAAGATCTGTTTTATCTGGATTTTCATCTTCAGTTGGCTTCTCCAAGTTAGCATTGGACCACAGTTGCAAACAGCTAGAACCAGTTAAAAGACGATTGCCTAAAAATATATATACATTATTCACCATTTATTATTTAGGTATTTAATTAATGAGTTAAGTTACATGGTTAAGAGTCTCATATAATACTATAAAAACAACTCAACTTCTAAAAAAGTTAAATAACCAAAACATTTGCGGGGAGAGGGAGTGAGGGTGTATTTTAATTCTGTTGAAGCAGTTTGGGGAAAATAGGGAAGAGATCATGTAATCTTTCATTTAAAAAACATTTAATGAGCATCTTCTTTGTACCAGGCACTGTGCTAGCCACTGACGGGGAACACAATGACAAATGAAAACTGTCCTTTTTCAAGACGATTTCACATTCTGGTAGAGACATTCTGTGAAGAGAGGCATGAATTCATGCAAGTTCAAATATATTCCCAAGAATGATTTATAATCTGGTTTATGGTTAAAGAATAAGGTGCACAGAAGACTTGGAAAAAATTCTGGTCAGAGACCAAAGCATTTTTGAAGTTTATAAGGCATCTGGTTATAATTAGTTACAATTAGTTGGGAGTGTTAAGTGTGGAGAGGTTACATAAGTGGATCTGTATTTTAGAAGAAGGAGTCTAAGTAGGATGGGCAGATATCAACAGATGGACTTGAAGAGGCCTCGTAAACCTTGTAAACCTCCCTGCACTGAGACAATATGCAAAAGTTATATGTAAAGTATGTACATTTTTCTAGAAAGATAATCCTTAATTTTCACCATGCTTTCAAAGGCTCCAGTACACAAAGGTAAAGATTCTTTAAAAAAAAGGCTAGAGATGGATGAGATTAGAGAAAACACACAGGGAAACCTGGTTAATTGACTATAATAATACACAAAGGAAATCATGAGGATCTGAATCAAATACTAAACTAAGAAGCAAGGATTTGAAAGCCATTTCAAAAGCAGAATTTTCAAGGCTTGACATCAACTAAAAAACAGAAGATACAAAAGGTTTCAAGGAAAAATCCCAACTTGGGAAGTTGAGCAGAAGACTGTGTTGTCATCCAAACAAAGAACACACAGGAAGAGACACAACTGTGATCAAAAAGTTGAAAAAAAATAAGGAATTCACTTTAGCAAATAAGGACTATGGATTTGTGTCTCCCCATAAAGATCACTCTATTTCAAGGAAAGTGGGTTTGTGACAAAACAGACTGTTGACCAGAAATCCCTGTGTCTACATCCTAAGTAAGTCACTTAATTAGTTATGTGAATTTAATCTTGGGCAAACTCTGAGCCTCAATTTTCTTCTCATCTATAAAATCAGAAGTGTGTACAGATCAGCTATAATGGTATCGTATGTATAACCGTGAGGCACAGGCTAGTATCGTACATATAACCGTGATGCACAGGCTAGTGGGCTTAGCAGAAGCTCAATAAATAGCAGCAACAGGGTGGAAGGTCTCACAAACAGCTTAGAAAGCACCAATGAGGAATTTCATTTAAATTTAGTTATTATTAGCACTGCTAGGAATTTACCCAAGGGATACAGGAGTACTGATGCATAGGGGCACTTGTACCCCAATGTTTATAGCAGCACTCTCAACAATAGCCAAATTATGGAAAGAGCCTAAATGTCCATCAACTGATGAATGGATAAAGAAATTGTGGTTTATATACACAATGGAGTACCACAGGGCAATGAGAAAGAACAAAATATGGCCCTTTGTAGCAACGTGGATGGAACTGGAGAGTGTGATGCTAAGTGAAATAAGCCATACAGAGAAAGGCAGATACCATACGTTTTCACTCTTATGTGGATCCTGAGAAACTTAACAGAAACCCATGGGGGAGGGGAAGAAAAAAAAAAAAAAAAAAAGAGGTTAGAGTGGGAGAGAGCCAAAGCATAAGAGACTCTTAAAAACTGAGAACCGGGGCGCCTGGGTGGCGCAGTCGGTTAAGCGTCCGACTTCAGCCAGGTCACGATCTCGCGGTCCGTGAGTTCGAGTCCCGCGTCGGGCTCTGGGCTGATGGCTCAGAGCCTGGAGCCTGTTTCCGATTCTGTGTCTCCCTCTCTCTCTGCCCCTCCCCCGTTCATGCTCTGTCTCTCTCTGTCCCAAAAATAAATAAACGTTGAAAAAAAAAAAAAATTAAAAAAAAAAACAAAAAAAAAAAACTGAGAACAAACTGAGGGTTGATGGGGGGTGGTGGGGTGGGTGATGGGTATTGAGGAGGGCACCTTTTGGGATGAGCACTGGGTGTTGTATGGAAACCAATTTGACAATAAATTTCATATATTGAAAAAAAAAGAAAAAAAATTTAGTTATTATTCAACTGCTTAGTTCACCAATGGACACCAGTTTTTTTTTTTTTTAATTTATAACTGAAAAATAACACTGTATTAATTTCAGGTGTACAATATAATGAATGACCTGATATTTGCATATACTGCAAAATGGTCACCACAGTAAATCGAGCCTACATCCATCACCATACATTGGTTACAATTTCTTTCTTGTGATGCAAGAACTTTTAAAATCTACTCTTAGCAACTTTCAAATATACAATATGGTATTGTTAACTAAGGTCACCATGCTGTACATTACATCCCCAGGACTTATTTATTTTATAACTCCAAGCTTGCACCTTGTGACCACCTTCACATATTGTAACCACCCCTCAACTCCAGCCTCTGGCAACCGCCAATCCCCTTATTTATGTATGAGTTTGGTTTTTACAAGTTTTCTTAAACATAAACTGAAGTTGAAATTAAGGTAGTATAAGAGACTCTTAAAAACTGAGAACAAACTGAGGGATGATGGGGGGTGGGAGGTAGGGGAGGGTAGGTGATGGATATTGAAGAGGGCATCTTTTGGGATGAGCACTGGGTGTTGTATGGAAACCAATTTGACAATAAATTCCATATATTAAAAAAAAAAAGAAATTAAGGTATCCCATGAAGGATTAAGAAATTAATATAAAATACAAAATAATTAATCCCAGTTATGGAATGATACAAAGATAGCTAATGTATAATACAGTATATTGCTTTGAACACAAAGGGTGGAGGTATGAATATTAAAGTAGGAAAAAAGGCAAAAAAAAATCTTAAAGAGAAAACCTCATGATTTAAGCTGGATGCAATAGTGGATCTGGAGAAAACACAAAAGCACTATAGTCAGTTTAGTAATGGCATCTGGAAAAATTTCTTTATATCCGAATACCTAGCAAATAGTAAGTAAATACTGGTCAGAACAAAAATGCTAATATTTCACTTAAAATATTTACAATCTGTTTATAAAGTTCACTTGCAAAAATAAACTAATTGTTCCCAATTATTTATTACAATAACCCGTTTCTCAACCAAACCATTAAATTTTAAACTTTTCAATTGTAAAAAGAAAAATAATTCGATCACAATTAAAGAGATAATGGTCATGAGCTGTTGTCAAGTCACTACTAGGTATGCTAGGAAAATAAGTAACTGTCTTTTATTTTCCTTTATTTTTTAGAGAGACAGAGAGAGAGCAGGAGAGAGGGTCAGGAAGAGAGAGAAAGAGAGAGAGAGAGAGAGAGAGAGAGAGAGAGAGAGAGAGGATCTTAAGCAGGCTCCACACTCAACATGGAGCCCCATCTCATGACTGCCCAGCCCCCATCATGACCTGAGCCAAAATCAAGAGTTGAACCGACTGAGCCACCCAGGTGCCAAGTAATTATCTTTTAATACTACTCTCTAATGCTGATTTTAGAGCAATTTAATATTAATACTATCCTCTGAAGCATTAGTATTGATAAACCAATGGTACAGAATATCCAAGCAACTATTATGTTATTACTAAAGACGTATCACTCAAGGGGCGCCTGGGTGGCTCAGTTGGTTAAGTGACCAACTTTGGCTCACGTCATGATCTCACAGTTGGTGAGTTCAAGCCTTGCATTGAGCTCTGTGCTGACAGCTCAAAGCCTGGAGCCTACCTCAGATTCTGTGTCTCCCCTCTCTCTACCCCTCCCCTGCTCATGCTCTTTATCTGTCAATAATAAATAAAAATGTTAAAAAAAATTTAAAAAAAAATCACTCAATTGTTAAATGTTTTTATTGAAGTTAGTAGTCTGACACCTCAAGTAGCTAGTTTACCTGCTAACAATATTTTTAGAGGGCTCTTATATACCAAGTACTTTCAGATACACTGCTATACCTTATCATTAAAAAACTACCTTGTGAAATAGGTTATTACCTTAATTTCTAAGTGAGTTAACCATTCTTCATCTGTTAAGTACTTTTTTTTCATGATAACAAAACTTACAGTCAAATATGTGAACATTTATTGAAAACCTAATATATGATGGGCCCCTAAAGATAAAAACATACTAAATAAAATAGTCTCAGCTCTATCTAACCAAAAATTTAAACCATGTAAACTAATAATTATAATAGACTGTAGGGCTATAAGAGAGTAACCATATAGTGTATCATTCAAATAGGAACTTTTGTTAGAGTAGAAGGTGACACTATTATCATATGAGAACAACAGGCATTAACTGGGACATAAGTCTCACTATAGTAACAATTGAGTTATACACCAAGTGCTGTACTAAATGAAATGTCAAATGTGAACCCAGGTCTGATCTCTCTCCACTGTATGTATAATATATACACATAGATTACCAGCTAGTAAGCATCAATCCTCTAACCTTATAAGAAAAAACATTTTAAAACAATGATTTTAAAAAAGTATCTCAGGGGCGCCTGGGTGGCGTAGTCGGTTAAGCGTCCGACTTCAGCCAGGTCACGATCTCGCGGTCCGTGAGTTCGAGCCCCGCGTCAGGCTCTGGGCTGACGGCTCGGAGCCTGGAGCCTGTTTCCGATTCTGTGTCTCCCTCTCTCTGCCCCTCCCCCGTTCATGCTCTGTCTCTCTCTGTCCCAAAAATAAATAAACGTTGAAAAAAAAAAAAAATTTTTTTTTTTAAAAATTAAAAAAAAAAAAAAGTATCTCAAAGATAATCTCTTTTATCTCCTAAAGTAATTTCCAAAGTTTTCTAATAAACATTTTTTCTCAGCCATTTCAACTACTGTATTAAAATGTAAACTATCTTATCTCTAAACTGATGATTTTTTAGTTCTGTTTCAAAAAGAACTTCTTTCTTATATTCTAGAAACGTCTATCTTTTGGATATCGCTACATGACACGATAAGCATGTCAAATTCCCCATGTCCAAACAAAACGTATGTTCCACTATCTGTAACTCCTACGTATCACTGTTCTTCTGGGCAGATATTCTCAAAAGAATCTAAAATCCAACTGCCAAGTAATATCAATTCTACCGCCCGTGCATTTCAGATCTATGTATTCCTTGCATTAGTCATTCAACATTAATTAAGCACCAATTACATTAAAGACAGTGAAATAAATTCTTATTTCTCATTCAGACTACTGTGAATCCATACTTTGCAAAGGTAACTATAAATATATTTATCCCCCTCTTCCTCCAGACTCTGACCCTTCTAACTTACTGCTACCAGATAAACCTGGAAAACCATAAATCTTAGCTTGTCTTGAGGCACTTCAAAAACCTGTAACAGTTTTTTGGACAGTCAAAAAGAATTAAATTCAGATACCTTCACATGACTTTAAAGACCTTCCACAATATGTTGCAATCTCATCTCCTTATCACCAGACTCACTCCAGCTTCAAAGTCCTATTAACAGAATGTATCTAATGCTTTCTTTTTCTGGGCCTTTGCCCACGGCAATGGACTGATAAAAACTGCTTTGGGATTTTTTTTTTTTTTTTTTTTTTTTTTTAAATGCAGAGGTAGGTAAGTGATACATACATACATGACCTCTTCTTAGAATTCCCTTCTTTTTGTCTCTTCTCATCTATCCCCGCTCTCAATGCTAAAAATCTACCTCCTGACCGGTCAAAAAGCTCCTCTTCAATCAAACTTTGATTCTCCAGACAGAATTAATGTCTCCTTCCCAAATCAACAGGTATTCCTACCATAGGTAGACACTATTACAGTATTTGTGTTTATTTCAGTATAAGCTCTAAAAGAACATAATGTTTTACTTACTTTTTACTCCACACAATCTCACACAGAGCAGAACTGAAATACATGAAAGTAATAAAGGAAACAGCCCAAACAAGTGGTACTGTTATTTCATTTCAGTTAATCCTGCTTGTGTTCTTACCTGCAGGATCCCAAGTTATGTTGTGCGCTATTGATTCCAGAAAAAATTGGCCACTTTTCTGCCATTGACTATATAATTCCTAAAATTAAAAAAGAAGTCATTTAGCCAACTATTATGGGCAGTGTTTTTCTGTCAAATATATACATTCATTTATTATTATCACTTATTATTCATAGTAACACATCAAGTCATTTTCTTTGAGGTACAATCGACCATGCAGTCATTTTGAAGGAGAAGAAAATGTTCAATTCAGTCAAGAATAAGAAATATGCAATGGAAGAGCGAGAGAATGAATACTCATTCATGGAGGTCCAAAAAAGTTTGTCTTCAGCATAAACAACCAGTAACTATATGCCACGTTGGAGAACATTCTCTTTAACCTCAGACTTTTAAAATTACAATGTTTATCATATTATTATAATAGTTACAAAGGTTTAACTTTAAATTTGTCTGTGTCTGTGCTATCTGAGGCTTCCTTCTCTTTTAATGTTTCACCCTCACCTGAGATCATAAGGTATGTGTGAAAATTCAGAGTAAGAAATGAAACACTTCCATTATATTACATAATTTATGACATTATCATTTCTGAAAGCAATACTTTTCAAACTTTTTTACCTGTAGGCCATTAAGAAATGTATGTTGCAATAGGGCCCAAAACACAAACAGACATAAATGCAATCTAAGTTTACCCCCTTACTACATGTGATGCACGGTAACATCTTCTATTTTACCTCATTTTCTTTTAAATTCAGGCTATGGCCTACTAAGTTGATTTCACTAACCTCAAAAAGATTGAGACCCATAAATGATCTTTTAATGTAGTGGTTTTCATACTTTAGTACAATAACCTGAGATGTTTACTTAAAATTCAGATTTCTGAGGGGCACCTGGGTGGCGCAGTCGGTTAAGCGTCCGACTTCAGCCAGGTCACGATCTCACGGTCCGTGAGTTCGAGCCCCGCGTCGGGCTCTGGGCTGATGGCTCAGAGCCTGGAGCCTGTTTCCGATTCTGTGTCTCCCTCTCTCTCTGCCCCTCCCCTGTTCATGCTCTGTCTCTCTCTGTCCCAAAAATAAATAAACGTTGAAAAAAAAAATTTTTTTTAAATAAAAATAAAAAAAAATTCAGATTTCTGAGATGCACATCCAAAGGTTTGGGCTCAAAAAATCCAAAATGAGGAATCTGTACTTTAAATCAATGCCCCAGGTGATTCTGATACAGGTGGCCTGCAGAATATGCTTTTATGAAACACTGCCTTGCAGGAATGGCTTTTGATCATAGTGCACGTCAGAACCCTCTCTAGAACCAGACACAGAAGTGCCCAGGCACAACCCCACACCTACAGATTTAGAAATCCCGAGGGCAGAATGGATACATGGACCAGCTAGTGATTCTGAAGTTGTCTTCCCATGAAGAAACACCACCTTAAAAGAATATTCCAGAATGCACAAAGAAAAGGAAATAGTGTCTTTTTTATGAGGATCTACAGATTCTCTTACACTATACCCAGGAATTACAGATTCTATGTACCTTCCAAAGTCCATTTTTCTATTTGATCCAGTTTTTCCCTTACACATCAAGGTTTTTTGTTTGTTTGTTTTTGTTGTTGTTGTTTTTTACCCTTTCTGCAGTCAGGGTTGCCTACCAATAAACCAACTTCTTCTTACTGACTTTTTAACAATATATTAAACAATTATAACCAGTACATGAGAAAATGGGCAAAAACTAAAATTCCTGATTCTACCCTTACTGATAAAGGTATTTTAACATAACTGATTTTTTTAAAGTCAGTTATCTCATTCAATAAATATTTATGGAATATTACTTGAAATATATCATCCCGAGCAGAGCAATCCCTTTTATTTTTACTACTTTCAATTACTAATTCACAGGTTATTAGGGCTTCTAATATTGGATTCATTTGGTAACACAACACAAATATAAATCAGGGGAGAACTGTGGATTCTCCTTCCGGGAAGTTTTTTTTTTTTTTTTTTTTAATCTTTAACGTTTATTTATTTTTGAGATAGAGAGAGACAGAGCATGAACAGGGGAGGGGCAGAGAGAGAGGGAGACACAGAATCTGAAACAGCCTCCAGGCTCCGAACCATGAGCACAGAGCCCGACGCGGGGCTCGAACTCACGGACCGTGAGATCATGACCTGAGCCGAAGTCGGATGCTTAACCCACCAAGCCACCCAGGCGCCCCCCGGGAAGTTTTAAAGTGAGTATCAGTTAACCTAAAGAAAATATTTTTCATTAACACAAGGTAGGGAAAAGAAAGTCCACACGTAGGAATCAATACAGCTAGTTTTACTTAGTTCTGTGGCTCAGCAGCTGTTTCACTGGTTAACTAACTTATTTTCTTTGGGCCTCTGTTGTCTTAACTTATAAAAAAGAAATAACAGCTGTCATACTAAGTCAGAGGGAATTTGTAAGATACTAAGGAGCTAAGTGAAAATGAAATGAAAAATACTCAAAGGTATGTCTATTATTAAAACACCTCAATTCTTTACATTTAACATACTTCTGCACAGTTTCTGACATCATGTCATCATTACAATATTCCCACAAAGAATGAATCGCTATTAGCCAATTTCAGAATTGATCAAAGAGCCTCGTAAGAATGACTTGCTTAGGATCAAATGGCTAGAAAGCAGCAGAGAAAGCAAGCAAGCAGTGCTCTTAAGACCATACTTTGGTGATCCTCTTTCATAGGACTTAAATCACGAGTTTAATCTTCAGTGGAAATGGGTAAAATAAGCTGGTCTATTGTTTCTAGGGCATTCAAGCACCCAAGAAATTTACTACATAACCTTTGTACTTATGAAATATTGTTTTAACCAGCTTTCAGAACTATTTCTGAATACAGTTTCTCTATAAAGAAAAACATTTACTGACCTGTTAACAGTTATATTACACAAACATAGTAAGTGCAAAAAAATAAGCCCTGGAGATATGTTAAGACTCTGCAATTAAAACATGTAACTTTAAGAACAAAATACACAAGAAACAGCAGAGAAACTACATAAAAGTAGATAATAAAAACCAAAAACAAAACAGTCACCCCATCTACATAATGGTGTTTGCCACTAGCAATAAATGAAGTGCCAAACTTAAAGCTGTTGACTCTTGAAATATTTATTATAAAAGAAAAACATCAGAAGAAAAAAAGTATTTTCAGGCAATTCATCAACACAATTTAGTTTAATTCTACTTCAACCCAAGATTTAAAACATATTTTAAATATGGAAGTGGCATTTAACATGTATCTACAATTATGGTATAATTTATACTGATTTATTTGATGATCACTCTGATTCTACACCCTTAAAAAACACTGTCTTTGAATACTCAAGACATTTCAATTCCTAAAAGAAAAATGATAAATTACTGACCAAATTTTTCTTTTGCTTCGGTAGGTTAACTGGTTCAAACACAGAGATAACATTTCCATAGGATGCTGCAATCTTTTAAAAAGAAAAATAAAGAAAACTTATGGATATGTTAACTTACTTATGAATCAAAAGAGCAAAACAAATTAATAATATAACTTAAAATAAGCCCCCCACCAACACAATTTCATTCATCAATACTTGAAATGTCAGTTTTAAGAGACCACCATACACAAATCAGAATTCTAGTACTGTCACTTACCAACTAGGTAACTAGCAAGTTAATCTCTTTGCATCTTAGTATCTCTATCTATTTATCTTTATGTATAATATGCATAATACTATCTTCCTAATGGAATTAGTTGGAGGATTAAAACAACGGCTATAAAATATCTAGCATATAATTATAAGATGCATGGTAAATATTAATTCCCTTCCTCATAGAAAAAAAAATGTACTTATGTATTCCTTGTCAAGTGGAAATCAGACTTAAAACTCAATTTCTAGGTTATCTCTTTAAAGTTCAAAATTCTGTCACTGTATGTGTATGTAGCCTTTTAAAAATAAAACTTAGATCTATTCCTTTGTGAACTCTCCAAGAAATGCATTTTTTCAATACTCTATTTTATTTGGTATCTTTATAATTTACTCTTTTAGTCAATGGCTCTATTTTATAAGGTGGCTACTGTTAATAGCTTGAGTGAGCCACAAATGAAGAACAGTGAAGTATCAGAAATGAGATTGATAGATACAAAGAATGAATGAGGGACAAAAATAAGAACATATAATCAATCTAGAGAAGAGGGGAGTAAGTAATGAGGATGTAATATCCAATGGAAAAAGACTTTCAATGGCTCTTTTTAAGTGTTCTGCAAGGTTCATAGGATACAGAAATCATCTGCAATCAGTCGGTCTGCAAGGAAGTATTTAGTTTGAGCTTTTAAGTATGGGTAGGGTTTCAAAGAGAAAGGAATATTCAGTGTAGAAGCAGGGTATAACACAAGTATGAACACAAGTATAAACACTAGAAGAGACAATGTATGCTTGAAGATATCTACTAGCCCAGATGGAACAGAGTGTCCCTTATAACAGAATAAAGGACACACATCCAAAAAGGTACATCCAATCCAGGTTGTACAGGGCCTCAGGCCAAGGTGAACGATTTGAACTTTCCCAAGGTACTGGGAAGCTAAGAATGTTCTAAGCAAATGAGTCAGATAAATGCAGATGAATATTCTCATGAAAATTAATCTGCTAGTACTACAGAGGAAAACAAAACAGTAATGCTAAAATACTAGATGTCTACAGTATTAAGCAGCATTTCCTTCTTAAAGGCAAACAGAAATCTCCAAGTTTCATAACCTACACATTTTCTTCCTGATATCATAAGGAGTCATTTAATTGTACTAAGATCTGTGACACAAAGGAAATTTGCCCTTTATGAAAATGACTATAAAACCAAATAACCAGTTTAACCTGGACTGTCATGTAATATAGGATCTCATGAAAATATAAATCATATGTGAAGTTATTAAAATGAGATTTCCAACATTAACTAGGTCTGTTTGAGTCCAGATGGTTTAATCAAGTTTTTACACAATAATGAAGATTATAGAACTACAAAGCTGGAGATCAAACAAACATGAAGGGGGGGGGGAAGTCTCAAGGATTTTCAACATTCCATAATAAAGATCATTTTCGTAATGTAGTAAGAATGAAAGTTGTGAACAAAAGAAAGATAGGTGAGAAACACTTGTAACTACAAAGGTAAGGGACCTAGGAATAACAAAGAAGACCAGTCAAAGAAACAGGTAAAGATTTCAAGAGTCAAAACTTATTCTACCATAAGTATCTCTAAACTATGTCCTAAGAAGTAACTTTTCAGACAGGCAGGTTCATCAGAAATGCTTAGATTAAAAAACAAAAAAAAAGATTGGGTCCATTTGATTCCTCACGCAAAATGTTCTGGTGGAATCATATAGGCAAATAACATTTTAAATATCTAGCAAAAAAATTAAATAAATTTGCACAGTTTAGCCCAGTCTAGTTACAAGTATACCTAGGCCTGGCCACCTATGCCTACATGGTGCTATATTAAGCTATACACTACTGCCTACTAGCTAGGACTCTACCAATTCTGCTACTATGTAGAACCATATTTCACCTGATACAGAATCATAACCTGTTTCTTTTGTTGTTGTTCTTCTTCTTGTTTCAAGGTCACTTTTTACTTTTCACATGCAAATAGAAGTCCAAACAAAATTTTTCATTTTTCTTACAGACTTGGAATAAATTGATGAAAAACTACGGACTTTAGAAGAGTTGATCTCCATTTTAGTATAAAGTTTATCCAGAAGTTACAAGGAGATACCTGCACAATGAAGAATGACTCTAACATATGATTTCTCCTCAGTAGTTTATGTGTAAACAGACTGAAGGTTTATTGTCATTCCTTTACCTTAATCTAATCAATTTTTAAATAAGTAACCTTTAGAACTGTTCTATGGGTAATGTTCACAGAAAAGATTATGCTATAACTTGAAATTATGTAAGAACAGAATTCTTGACAATCTCCAAGACACATCAGAGAGAAACAAGAATTTTGTTCTCTACTATGCATCTTAGAGAGTCAAAGAAAATTGTAGCTACACTGTCCCTGAAACAAAGCAAGCTTCACATTCAATAGGAAATACATACTTTGGAGATTATCTTGACAAAAACCATATTCAACACAAATCTCACATTGTAAGATTACAAACCTTGCCTTGTTGCATTGAGCAGTCTACACATCCTACTTGAATATTTCCATGTTTAGCTCCTGGGATTATTTGTAACCTTTCAAAATCACTTCCCAGTATAACAATGTCACATCCAGATGCATAAGCCTAAAAAAAAAAAAAAGAAAAAAAGAAAGAAAGAGAGAAAGAAAGAAAGAAAATGAAAAGAATAAACTTGTGAAGAAAGTATATATCACGTACAATACTGGCATTAATATTATGTTTTAACAGAGTGATTTTAAACATCCTGTTTTGTTTTGTTTTTTAATCTGTATAATTCAAGAATATTTCCTTTACCTCTGATATTCAGTCCCATCAGCAAATTCAGTCAGTCCTGTTCGCAAAATGTTCACTTCCTTCATCACTAATGAATGGTACTGCTCTGGTCTAAACTATCATCATCTACCTCTTGCACTACTATTTTTTTTTAAGTTTATTTAATTTGAGAGTGGGCACACTCATGCATGAGTGAGAGAGGGAGACAGAGAATCTCTCATGAGACAGAGAAGGAGACAGAGAATCTCAAATAGGATCTGTGCTGTCAGCGCAGAACCCCACCCAGGGTTCGAACCCATGAACCGTGAGATCATGACCTGAGCAGAAAATCAAGAGTCAGATGCTCAAATGATTGAGCCACTCAGGAACCTCCCCCCATACTACTATTAATAGTCAGACTGTTTCCATTCTTGCTTCCCTCTAATTCCTTTCCACACCCAGTCATCTCTTTTTTTTTTTTAAGTAGGCTCTAGACCCAACGTGGGGCTCAAACTCATGACTCCAAGATCAACAGTTGCATGTTCTATCAAGTGAGTGAGCTGAGCTCCCCTAAGAGTCATCTCTTAAAAATGTTTATTAAAGAAAGTAATTTGCCCTGCTTAAAAACCCCTTCAATAGTTTATCCACTGGACATGGAATAAATCAACTCCTTACCATGGTTCAATGCCCTAAATTATTATCCTAACTCTCCAAACCCATCTCAAGCTACTGTTTCCTTCCCTCTTTTGGCTCCCGTCCCTACATTGCCCTTCCTTCTGTTCCAGGGGCATACCAATCTTTTTCCACCTCAGTGTGTTTTATCCACCTCTCTCCTGCCTGATCTTTGTCTAGCTAGCTTTTTTTCAATATTCGGGTCTCAGTTCCCTCTGTCTCTGATTACTTTGCATCCCACCACTATTTATTCTTCTTCATAGCACCTATCATAATTTTTAAGTATCTTGCTTATTATCCACTTCAATTGCTGCAAGTTAAGTTTCAAGACAAAAATAGAGCATACAGCATATCTTATTCTCTGCTCTATCCTCCAATTCTAACAGGATTTCTTTATAAACACCTATGGAATAAATGAAGTATCTTACGTCAAAAAACAGCCACCACAGCCAAACAAATAAAAAGGTATCATTCAAGGCTTGCTGGCAAGCATTTTATACCTCTTTTCAGTTTTTACAATTAGCACAACTCTTCCAACCAGAACTAATTTTGCATCCTTTCTTTAACTTCTTAAATCACGGGAGTTTCTCCTGTTACAAACTATGTGGCTGTCTTCCTAGAATTTACCTACATAAGCCAGCATGAAGTATAACACTAACAATAAAACATTTATCACAAACTGTTTCCCATCCAAAAATAAGTTCACAGTATTAGCAATTATTTACTTTCTCATCACTTTTGCACCTGCACATTTACCTTACTTAATGTAAAAAATATTATACTTAATATATACTTCATGACCTTAATTCCTATCAAAGCCACAATGTTTCTGTACCTGCCAGCAAAAAGTATTTGAAAAGAAATTTGAGAGAACATACAAATAAATATGCTCACATTACAGATAAGAAAATGAGGCCTTAATAGGCTGACATAACTTCTAAGTGGCAGAATGGGCTTCAGAATCCTGATCGCTTTTGATTCTTGACCTAGCGCTATTTCCCTGGCACCATTAGGACTTCCCTAGTTACTGTGCTTGCCCGAATTTTCCTAGAAGAAATTAGTGACAATCAAGTATGGTTCCACTAGTGTCACACAGGGGAAAATCTTGGCTCAGTGAACAAACAAAAAAATCTCATGATGGTCTGTAAAACGATATAAACATCCACTATCGGAACACAAGACTTGTCACAAGACTATTAGCAAGAATAATTTCCAAAAACTAATTTAAGAAAAATTTTCATTTGTAACACACTAAATATCTTAATATTTTAGAAACTGATTTTCCCCTCATTATTAAATTTTGATAAAGTACTGATTGTCACTGTATCCCAAAACATTGTGTCAAATTCTGAATGTTTACAATTTAGATTTCCCTACTTGTTAACAAAATTTTTTTAGTTTCCATTAACTGGAATGAACATGTATGTTTTCTTTTTCTTTCTTTCTTTCTTTCTTTCTTTCTTTCTTTCTTTCTTTCTTTCTTTCTTTCTTTCTTTCTTCAATATATGAAGTTTATTGTCAAATTGGTTTCCATACAACACCCAGTGCTCATCCCAACAGGTGCCCTCCTCAATGCCCATCACCCACTTTCCCCTCCCACCCACCCCCCATCAACCCTCAGTTTATTCTCAGTTTTTAAGAGTCTCCTATGCTTTGGCTCCCTCCCTTTATTTTTTTCCCCTTCCCTTCCCCCATGGTCTTCTGTTAAGTTTCTCAGGATCCACATTAAGAGTGAAAATATATGGTATCTGTCTTTCTCTGTATGACTTATTTCACTTAGCATAACACTCTCCAGTTCCATCCATGTTGCTACAAAGGGCCATATTTCACTCTTTCTCATTGCCATGTAGTACTCCATTGTATATATAAACCACAATTTCTGTAACCATTCATCAGTTGACGAACATTTTTTTGTAATTTTTTTTTTTAATGTTTATTTATTTTTGATGGAGAGAGAGACAGAGTGTGAGTGGGTAGCGGCAGAGAGAGACACACACAGAATCCGAAGCAGGATCCAGGCTCTGAGCTGTCAGCACAGAGCCCGATGTGGGGCTCAAACTCACAAACCGCGAGATTATGACCTGAGTCGAAGTCGGATGCTCAACCGACTAAGCCACCCAGGCGCCCCCATCAGTTGATGGACATTTATGCTCTTTCCATAATTTGGCTATTGTTGAAAGTGCTGCTGTCAACATTGGGGTACAAGTGCCCCTATGCATCAGCACTCCTGTATCCCTTGGGTAAATCCCTAGCAGTGCTATTGCTGGGTCATAGGGAAGATCTATTTTTAATTTTTTGAGGAACCTCCACACTGTTTTCCAGAGGGGCTGCACCAGTCTGCATTCCCACCAACAGTGCAAGAGGGTTCCCATTTCTCCACATGCTCGCCAGCATCTATATAGTCTCCTGATTTGTTCATTTTAGCCGCTCTGACTGGCGTGGGGTGATGTCTGTGTGGTTTTGATTTGTATTTCCCTGATGAGGAGTGACATGGAGCATGTTTTCATGTGCCTGTTGGCCATCTGGATGTCTTCTTTAGAGAAATGTCTATTCATGTCTTCTGTTCATTTCTTCACTGGATTATTTGTTTTTCGGGTGTGGAGTTTGGTAAGTTCTTTATAGATTTTGGATACTAACCCTTTGTCCAATATATCATTTGCAAATATTTTTTCCCATTCCGTTGGTTGCCTTTTAGTTTTTTTGATTGTTTCCTTTGCAGTGCAGAAGCTTTTTATCTTCACGAGGTCCCAATAGTTCATTCATTTTTGCTTTTAATTCCCTTGCCTTTGGAGATGTGTCAAGTAAGAAATTGCTGCAGCTGAGGTCAGAGGTTTTTTTCCTGCTTTCTCCTCTAGGGTTTTGATGGTTTCCTGTCTCACATTCAGATCCTTTATCCATTTTGAGTTGGTTACAAAATTACTGTTTAATGTAAGTATTAAACATCTGCAGAGTTGAGAAACGCATAGTTATCCCAGAAATAAACACTTAGAACTCTAGATAGGAAAATGCCAATTTTTAATACAATTAACCCTTGATCATTCAAAGATTAACCCAGTTCTGAATTACCCTTGTCCTTTTGCTGCTCCTGTATTACACTATTATTGCCTGTCATTTGACTTTCCTTTAGTGACAGTAGAACATACAAAAGCTTTCTCTCTCTAGTTTTGGTAAACTTCAAATCAATTGAAAATGACTGATCTTATCTGGAATATCTCTCTTTCAGTCCCCACTTTCTTCTCTTAGAGTTATAACTAATGCATGGCAATAAACTACTATATGAGAAAAAAAAGATTATAATCATCTGCAGTCTTCACTAGTCGACTACTATGCTTGGTGCTTATAATTAAGATTTTCTGGTATTCTTGACTACAGAACTTATTTTTCAGTTTATCTGCATAACTAAATATAGAATGCATTAAAGACTCAAATCTTATTTGCATTATGTTCTGTTTCTCAATCATTTTCAAGAATCTGTAAATGTCTCTCCTTAAAAAGTCTGCTGTGCATAGGAGACTAGTTAAATAAATATTGCACATACCCACAATGGAGTATAATACAGCTGTAAAAATAATAAGGAAGCTATCTATGAACTGAAATGCAGTGATTTCTTGGGGACATTTTTAAGTGAGAAAAGCAAAGTACTAAAGGATGTGTTATTCGGACAAGGAACAAGGAAAATAAGAAAACACACATGGATCTGCTTATTACAGTAAGAAACACAGGATGGATAAAACTAGACAGTAATAAAGCTGATTACCAACAAAGGTGGGGAGGATGAAGTGGAAGAGATACAGGAAAAAATGCCTTTTGAAAACATGTTAACATAATACATACTCAAAACTTAAATCAATCAGAGTAGGGGACAGGTAGTGAAACAAAGGAATTTAACTGCATTTCAAATAAAGAAGGCACAAAGGACCTAAGTAACTTATGAACACAGAGTATGATTGTGTATTATCAGTCTTGGACAGTGAAAAGGAAAACACTAGACCACCTCCTGTGTTTCTCCTTTACTCACACACAACTACCACATTCTCAACACTTTTGACAACAGATGTGGGGTCTTTTAACCATAAGAAATAATTCTGTGACACAAACTGGGTCTCGGACAATTTAACTCAATTCTGACACTACGTACCTGGGGATAGTGTCTGATCCCATAGGTTAAGGGCTCAGTCTTAACTGAGACTGTCCCATACTTCACAAGCTAATCTCAAGTGGTGGGTCCCCAGGTTACCCATAACTTCTGTCCAATTTGGTTACATATCAGAAGTTCCCATGACCTCCTTCCCCTTGGATTTGATATGTGCTAAAACAAAACTTAGGGAAATACTTACTTACATTTACCAATTTATTAAAAGATATTATAAGGGATACAGAAGAACAACTTAGATAAAGAAATGTACAGAGCAGGATCTGGGAGGAGGTTCCAAGTACAGGAGCTTCTGTCCCCATGGAGCTAGGGGAGCATCACCCTCCTGGTATATGGATATGTTCACCAACCTGGAAGCTCCCCGAGTGCCATACTGTTGGGATTTCACAGAAGCTTCCTTGCACAGGCATGTCAATTATTAACTCCCTTTCTAATCCCTCTCTAGTCTCTGGAGAATGGAAGGTGGGGCTGAAAATTACAAGCTTCTAAATCTGGCTTAATCTTTCTGCTGACCATCCCAGAAGCCATCCAGGACCCTACCTAGAGTTGCCTCATTACAACAAAAGATGCTCCTGGTTCCCTTATAACTTAGGAATTTATAAGGGTTTCAGGAGCTGTGGTAGGTCCCAGGGTAAAGAACCAAGTAAGTATTAGGGGGCGCCTGCCTGGCTCAGTCAATAGAGCATGTGACTCTTGATCTCGGAATTGTAAGTTTGAACCCCATATTGGGTAAAGAGACTACTTAAAAAAAAACTGGGCATGTTGGGTGGCTCAGTTTCTGAAGCATCCAACTCTTGATTTCAGCTCAGATCATGATCTTACGGTTCATGAGATCAAGCCCTGTGTCAGGCTCTGTGCTGACATGGAGGAGCCTGCTTGGGATTCTCTCTCTCCCCTCCCCCTCACTCCCCAACCCCATGCAGCACGCAGCACCTGGACACACAATCTCTCTCAAAATTAAATAAACATTAAAAAAAATATTAAAAAACTGTTAAATTAAAAAAAAAACAAATATTAGAACAAGTGATGCTCATAATGTTTTTATCACTTAGGAATTTAGAAGAGTTTCAGGAGCTCTGTGCCAGAAACAAGGGAGACAGACCAATATATATGTTATCTTCTATTATCTCACAGGCAGGGTGGGGAGAAGTATGAACAAATCTTGAATGCTTTTTGTAGGTTGTTTTGTAACTGCAGTGGTATGGAAAATGCAATTCTGAAACTATTTTAAATGTATTACAGAAATGAGCAAATTAGCCGAGGATCTCATGATATAAGGAAGAACAAAGATATAAAATAAGGAAAGATGCAAGAGAGTCAAGTAAGGTTGTACCGGAATTGGAAATATTGGTATAAAAATTATGCTTTCCAAAATATACATATTTGCCTGCACATATGTAAATATATTTGTACATGTGTATGTATGTGCATGCCATATGCATATACATGTGTATCATGTGCTGGTACTGTCCACTGAAAAGGACAAGAAGCATAAACATCCCAGTAGCAATGAGATCACCTAGCACCTTGATCTTGGTCTCTAATAGCACTCTCTACTAAAAGAAACCAGGGCTCCTTGAAGAAATAGCTAATTACATCACTGGGGCAGGGTAGCTACAATGAGGGCAAAGAATACGCTCTTACACCAGAAAGAAGGTGCTTTAAAAAAAAAAAAAAAAAAAAAAAAAAAGGACCAGGCAAGAATCATCATCAGCGGATATTCAACCTAGGAGAAAACAGGGACTCAACCTAGGATATTTGCATGGTCTTAAAACTCTCTTACACATTGCTTATTAGGTGCAAGAGGAAGGAAAAAAAAAAAAAAAAAAAGAAAGAAATTTGTTGTATGGGGGAGAAACTGGGCAACACCTTCAAGAGTCATCAAAATTAACATCACTAATGATAGATATCACGTACACCTAGAGAAGAACACAACATCATCTATGCAGAATTTTGGCCAAGAATGCATAACCTCACTATAATCAAGAAGAAACATCAGAAAATGCAAAATGAGTAAAGGTTTGTTTTTTAAAAGTGGGAAGAACGTACTCTCCTCTTCAAATGTCAATGTCAAAATGAATTTAAAAAAAAAAGAAATGATGCTAAAGAGACATGGTAATTAAATGTAATCCCATGGTCCGAATCTTGTACTAGAAAGGATAAATGCTGTATAGAACGCTGTCATATCAACTAACAGAACTGGAATACAGCTAATACATTAGCTAAAAGTTTATCAATATACATTTATGAAATAGATTATTATATAACAGAATACTCGTCTTACCATGAAATCAAACTAAAGTATTTGATTGTAAAAAATTATGACATATGTAACTTACTTCAAAGGGTTCAGGACAAAAAATTATGTAGGCATACACATATCCAAGGAGCACAAATGATAAAGAAAATGGGAATCAAATACTACCAATAGTCAAATCTAAGTAAAGAGAGTATGGGTGTTCCTTGTATTATTTTTATTTCATTACTTTTTCTAGGTATGAAGTTATTTCTAAATAGTTACTTTCCATGTAGTGATGAAAACATCTAAAACTTAATTATTTTCAAAAATTTAAAACAAAAAATGCTGTGACTTTTTTGTGCTTTCTTTTATTTTTCACTTTCTATAGTGTTTTGGGCCTATTTTTTTCTCTTTGGCACTATACTGCAAGGCCAATTCAAGTGGTTTTCACTGTCAACAGATTTAATCCCTACAACAAATACTGTGAAGTACTCACTATAATCACCCCATTTTACTCATAAGCAAATTCAAGATTAGACAGACTGAGTAATTGCCTTGAGTGTTAGAGCCAGTAGGAGGCACAACTGAGACTGAAACCAAGTTACAACTACTGGGAAAGGACATGCTCTTACCTGCTGTGTTAGGCTGCCACACGATGTCTTATAAACAAACAATGGCAATGAATTTAATAATTTTTCTCTAATTTCTTCCCATAATTAAAAACGTCTTATTTGGATTGTGAAGCAACCAGCACTCCCATAACTGTTGATAGGAATATAAATTAAAATGGTACAACTCAAGATGCTTTCATGACTCAGTCAGTGGGTCGAGAGTCCAATTCTTGATTTCGGCTAAGGTCATGATCTCACGGGTCGAGAATGACCTCCTGTGCTATCAGTGCAGACCCTGCTTGGGATTTTCTCTCTCCCTCTCTCTTGCCCTTCCCTGGTGCTCAAAATAAATAAATAAACATTTTTAAAAAATAAAAAAAAATGGTACAACTACTTTGGAAAACTAAACACATGCCTAATCAATAATCCAGCAATTCTACTCCTAAGTTTATACGCAATAGAAAGTGTCCATATTACACTAAAATACATGAATAAGAACATTCAAAGCCATTCATAAACACTCTGAGGGTAGAACCAACTCAAGCATCCATCAACAACAGAACATATAAATAAACTGTAGTATAATCATATAATGGAATACTAGAAAGCCATTGTTCTCAAACTCCCTGGTCTCAGGAATTCTTTGACCTCTTAAGAAAATACTGAGGGGCACCTGGGTGGCTCAGCTGGTTAAGCGTCCAACTTCGGCTCAGGTCATGGTGTCATCGTTCATGAGTTCAAGCCCCGTGTCCAGCTCTGTGCTGACAGCTCAGAGCCTGGAGCCTGCTTCAGTTTCTGTGTCTCCCTCTCTCTCTGCCCCTCCCCACTCAAGCTCTGTCTCTCTCAAAAATAAACATTAAAAAAAAAAAAAAAGAAAATATTGACGTTAACCATCCTCCCTTTTCTCTCCTCAAGGGCTTTAGTTTGTACATTATCACTATCAATACTTTCTCTTTTAGAAATTAAAACTGAGAAAACATTATACACCAATTGAATCAGTTATGAAAACCTTCCAACAACTAAAAGCCCAGGATCAGATGGCTTCGCTAGTGAATTCTACCAAACACTTGACAAACAATTAATGCCAATCCTTCTCAAGCTCTTCCAAAAAACTAAACATTTACAAACTCATTGTGTAGGGCCAGCATTCTGCCGTTAGAACTCTAGACAAGGTGGGGAGCCTGGGTGGCTCAGTCAGTTAAGCATCTCTCTCTTGGTTTGGGATCAGGTGATGATCTCATGGTTTGTGATATCAAGCCCCACAATGGGCTTTGCACTGACAGCATAACGCCTGCTTGGGATTCTATGTCTCCCTCTCTCACTGTTCCTCCCCAGCTCAAAGGCACACACTCACTCTGTCTCAAAATAAACAAACATTAAGGGTGGAAAAAAAGTCTAGACAAGGGCACTACAGGAAAATTACACACCAATATGCTTGATTAACACAAATGTAAAAATCCTAAACAAAATACTTGCAGACCAATTTTAACAGCACATTAAAAAGATTATATACCATAATCAAGTGGGATTCAAGGACAGTTCAATAAAGGCCATACATGACAAGCCTACAATACAAACACCACATTCAATGGTGACAAGCTGAGGCAAGCTTTTTTATAATTCTCTAAGATTAGGAAAAAGACAAGGATGCCTACTCTCACCACTCACATTAAAAACAGTACTAAAAGTCCTTGCCAGAGCAATTAGGTGTGAAAAAAACAATAAAAAGCATCCAAATCAGGAAGAAACACATCAAAATGACTCTGTTTACACTTAACAAGATATCATATATTGAAATCTCTAAAGGCACTACCAAAAGAAAAAAACAACAACATTAGAAGTAGTAAATGAATTCAGCAAAGCTGTAGGATACAAAATCAATACACAAAAAAATCAGTTGTGTTTCTATATATTAACAATGACCTATTTAAAAAGGAAATTAAGAAAACTGACAATAGCATCAAAAAGAGTAAAATACTTAACAATAAATTTTAAAAAGGTGAAAGATACACTGAAAACTGTAAAACACTGATTAAAGAAACTGAAGATGACACACACAAAAAAGGAAAAATATTTTGTGTGCTTAGAATGGAAGACTATTGTTAAAATGTCCATAGTACTCAAAGCAATCTACAGATTCAGCGCAATCCCTATCAAAATACCAACGGCATTGTTCACAGGAAAAAACAAAATCCCAAAATTCATATGAAGCCACAAAATACCCCAAATAGCCAAAGCAATCTTGAGCAAGAACTAAGCCCGAGCCATCACACTTCCTGATTTCAGACTATATTACAAAGCTATAGTAATCAAAACAGTATGATGCTGGCATAAAGACAGGCACATAGACAAAAGGCCAACTAATTAGCCAACTAATCTTCAACAAAGGCACCAAGAACGCATAATGGAGATAGTCTTTTCAAAAAATGGTAATGAGAAACTGCACATGCACATGCAAAAGAATAAAACTGGACCCTTAGACACAAAAATCAACTCAAAATGGATCACAGACTTGAATGTAAGACCTGAAACCATAAAATTCCTAAAGGAAAACATAGAGGAAAAACTCCTTGACATTGGTCTTAGTGATGACTTTTTTGATATGACACCAACAGCACAAGCAGCAAAAGAAATAATAAATGGGGGGGGACTACATCAAACTAAAAAGCTTCTGCACAGCAAAAGAAACCGTTCACAAAATGAAAAAGCAACCTACAGAATGGGAGAAAATTTTGCAAACCATCTCTGATAAGGAGTTAATATCCAAAACATATAAAGAACTCATATAAATCAGTAAGAAAACAGTCTGATTAAAAACTGGGTAGAAAACTTGAATAGACATTTTTCAAAAAAAGACATTGAAATGGCTAATAGGTACATGAAAAAAAGTTTTTCATCACTAATCATGAGGGAAATATACAGCAAAACCACAATGAGATAGTGCTTCACACCTATTAGAATGGCTATCATCAAAAAGACAAGAGGCACCAAGTGTTGGTGAAGATGCAGACCAAAGAAAATTCTTGTGCACTCTTGTTCGGAATGTAAACTAATATAGATACTATGGAAAACAGTATGAAGTTCCCTAAAAAAGTTAAAAATAGAAGTACCATGTGACTTAGCAAAGTAACTTCTGGGTATATATCCAAAGATGATGAAATGACTATCTCAATGAAATACCTACACTCCCATATTTACTGCAGCATTATTCACAATAGCCAAGATATGGCAACAACCTAAGTGTCCAACATGGATGAATGGTTAAAGAAAATGTGTATATGATATATATACACAATGGAATAGTGTTCAGCCATTAAAATAAAAGAAAATCCTGACATTTGTGACAACCTTGACAGCATAAAATTAAGTGAAATAAATCAAACAGAGAAAGACAAATGTGATATACATGTATTCCATACACGGAATCTAAAAACATTATACTAATGAAAACAGAGACGAGAAAGGTGGTTGCCAGGGTCTGAGGGCTGAGGGAGATGGGAGATGCTGGTCAAAGGGTACCAACTTCCAACTGTTAGATAAATAAGTTCCAGGGATCTAATGTACAGCATGGTGACTAGAGTTAACAATATAGTATTATGTCCTTGAAAGTTGCTGTGAGAATAAAGCTTTAATGTTCTCACTGTAACAACAACAAAATGGTCATTATGTAAGGGACATATTAACTAGCCTTACTGTGATAAACATTTCACGATATATACTTGTATCAAATCATCACACTGTATACCTTAAACTTACATGATGATGTATGTCAATTATATCTCAATAAAGCTGGGGGAAAAAAGAGATGAATATGTACAGGTAACCCAAACAAGGTATCATCCAAAAATCACTTAGAATAGACATATCTTCTTATGGATAGTTCTAAAAGACTATTCAAATGAATTTAAATAAAAATTTAAAAAATAAAATTAATTAGGGGCGCCTGGGTGGCGCAGTCGGTTAAGCGTCCGACTTCAGCCAGGTCACGATCTCGCGGTCCAGGAGTTCGAGCCCCGCGTCAGGCTCTGGGCTGATGGCTCACAGCCTGGAGCCTGTTTCCGATTCTGTGTCTCCCTCTCTCTCTGCCCCTCCCCCGTTCATGCTCTGTCTCTCTCTGTCCCAAAAATAAATAAACGTTGAAGAAAAAAAAAATTAATTCAATCTCTAGAGTATATACAACATGGTGAGGTAATAAGCATGGAATTACACCAGGCTCCCTCCCCCACCAAAATCAGGGAAAGCAGGTTTAAAGTGGGCTAAGTACGTACCACTAAATTCTTAAAATAATCAATCAACCTGGTTTAAATAAAAACCAAAGGAGTAATATAATACACAGTATTCCTAAACAAAAATTTAGAAGTAGTTTGAAAGATCTGGCTAAAATAAATTATTCTCAAAACCCATTTGAAGGTGCCCTGACTATATTGTGTAAGGTTATCAAAACAATCAGAACAGCACTGATTTATCAACTAAACTGTAATACAATTTGGTCTTCAAAATTAATATGCATATATTACAACTGATACATGAGCTGCTTCTATCAAGAGATCTGTAATCAGAAAAATCTATTACTATCCAATGATAATTAAATTAACAAATGAAAATTCTTTTCGATAATACGTAAATAATAGGTTTACTAACTTTGAGACTAAGCAAGATGCACAGGAAGAACTGAGTTCATATATGTGCCATCAAGCATAGAATCATCATTTTTAACTTTAAATTTTGGCAGAGAACCTTCTCAAATATTCTAAATTCGAAAATTATCCAAGACTGTAACAGCCAGTATCTGAATTTGGAAAACAATTTGATTTTTTGTTTTCACTGATTCATTTTAACCAACCATACCAGGTATATATTCCAAGGAATTTCTTTCTGGTATATTTCCTGGTTAAATGACTTGAGTTTGGTATGTTGTAACTAACAATTTCCTCATTTTTAACCGTATGTTAAAAATTAGTACTGCTTCAATATCTTAACGGCATTAATACTATTTAAAATATAATATTTAAAGAGGGCCAGTTTTTAAAAAGAAGTCCAATTTAGTTCCACATGATGGCATATGAGAACCACAAAAATCTTTTTCCAGATATGAATAGTATCAAATTTTCCTCTCTTGTATTCTCTCCACTTACAAAGACCCACAAGCCCCTTCCAAAAACAAACAAAAAACCCCTTTCTATCCTCCCACCTATAAAGATTTCCCTAGAAGAACAAAACAAAAAGCTAAAGGATGCTTACTATGACAGAAAGTGTTGGCAGGAGAATGCTAATTCAGCCTCCATTTCTCTACCAACACCCAGAGAGCTGCAGTCAGTCTTTTGACTTCTAATCTGGGTCCCCTTAGCTGTGAACACTGAGTTGTCTAACACAAAAGAGAGCCTGGAGCTCTAACATGTTTGCTTTCTCTTCTAAAGCAAAGATGTTTAAATTTCAAACTAGAGACAGGAAGTCCTAAATATTAACACAATCTGTCCCTTATAAATTACCTCCCTTTCCATTTCACTTGAAACACAGTTTCAACACTAACTATATATAAGCTATGAAAAGAAAAAAACAATCTATTGTATATTAAAGCATATATGTCATCAGTATTCACAGAAATACTAGAAAATCTAGATTCCAATTAACTGTGACTCTTTTTAACTTATCATTTGTCCTTTATAAACAAAATAGTTTTTATTCTAAACACAAAAGTTTTCAACTGATCAGGACAAGGTTGCTCACATATTTTCACTCTAAAAGCAGTAGGAAATTAACAAGGAAAAAAAGAGTAAGGGAAGAATTCAGTTAAATAAAGAAAAAATAAAGAATTTTTGCTTAGTGTACAGGAAATTTTTCCTCGTTGTTCACCTGATATTGAGGGTAAAACACGTAACAAATAACTGAGAAAAATTTCAAGAAACTTTTTTAAGTTTATTCATTTATTTTGAGAGAGAAAGCCTGTGCACAAGTCAGGGAGGGGCATTAAGAGAGGGAGGATCCCAAGCAGGCTAAGCACGGTCAGCACAGAGCCCAAAGTAAACCTCACCACAGTGAGATCATGACCTGAGCCCAAATCAAGAGTTGAACCCTTAACGACTGAGCCACCAAAATGTCCCTAAAGGAACTTTAATAGAAATATTTTATTTGAACTCAAATATAAATTATTAAAGCTATTTTAAAATACAGCAAATTTTAATTATATCCCAATGTCTTCTGTATGTCTTATTCGTCAATTCAACCAGTATTTATGTGCCAAGCATTAGAATAAGCATGACTTGAATTTTATAATAACTGTCATTTTTGAGGGTTTTACATAAACACCGAACATAGTACACTATGAATAGGTAACACTTTAGCTCTATTTTACAGATGAGAAAAAAAGGAATTTAGAGAGTATAAAAGAACTTGCTCATGGATATACAAAGAGCTGTAAGGAACTAGGCTGGAAATCAAATCCAAGTAATGACTCTACTAATAGGAGTCACCACTACTTTAATCACTGTTCTAGATGGCCATAAGGAAACCATGGGAGACACACACAAAGCAATACTGGTTAATGATATAATGAAAGTACAAATAAAGTGCTTTGACAGCAAGACAGACGTGGTCACTGCCTTCTAGAAGTTCTCATACTAAGAGGGAAGTCAAAATATTAGATGCCAGTTTAAGTAGTAAAAGTGTATCTAATACTTAGACAAATTGTATCACTAAGGGCATATTTTAAAATCTAGAATTCATGAGAGCAGGCATTCAATTTCATCTCAATTTGAAACCTGTCAGACTTGATTTGGAAAACAGGATTTCATTTCTTGTAATCTTTCAAAACAAGAACAGTTAGTTATCTGCAAACATGCAAAGGGAGGAATTACAAACACAGGATGTCTTCACAAAAGGCATAAAGTACCAGGAGGAATAAAACCATTCTTCAAGGGGGGCTGCAACAGGAAGATCTCATGTCCCTCCCTCTAGCAATACTGAAATTTAGAGATTTTTTTAGTCTATATATACCATCTACCATTAAGGTCTGTTACCTTCCTATCAAGTACAAATCGGAAAATGTTAAAAACAGAATTCAAGGAGTAAACAATAAATAGATTTTGCTTTTTAACGTAAAAAACAACTTGAAGAGGGGCGCCTGGGTGGCTCAGTCGGTTGAGCGTCCGCCTTCAGCTCAGGTCATGATCTCACAGTCTGTGAGTTTGAGCCCCGCATCGGGCTCTGTGCTGATGGCTCGGAGCCTGGAGCCTGCTTCCGATTCTGTGTTTCCCTCTCTCTCTGCCCCTTCCCTGCTCATGCCCTGTCTCTCTCTGTCTCAAAAGTAAATAAAAACATTAAGAAAAAAATTAAAAAAAAAAAACAACTTGAAGAGACATAAATTTAAGATGTATAGGGTGTCAAGGAAACTGAAGGCGCGAAACTTGGTTTATAACACAACTACCAACTTAATGTTGAAGAGTCAGGGATGGATTGGGTACAAAGGAAGATGACTGTTAATCCTTAAACTACCATCCAAATTACAGAGAATCGGGATCTCTTTATACTAAACAGACAAAAATTTATTTTTATCGAATTCACTAGAATCCTTCCTTAGATCTGGGAGAAAGCAGCAGTATGCTTGGTAGGAGATGATTAAAGTCTAGTTTATGGAAATAGATTTTAAAGATTTTTAATTTTTTTTAATTAAAAAAAAATTTAAGTTTACTTATTTATTTTGAGAGGGAGAGAGAGAGTGCGTGCACAAGCAAGCATGAGTAGGGTAGAGACAGAGAGGGGAAAGAGAATTCCAAACAGGCTGCATGCTAACAGCATAGAGCCTGATGCAGGGTTCGAACTCACAAATGTGAGATCATGACCTGGGCTGAGATCAAGAGTTGGATGCTTAACCAACTGAGCCACCCAGGTGCCCCCAACTTTTTAATGTTTATTTATTTTTGAGAGATCATATGAGCATGAACAGGGGAGACGCAGAGAGAGAGAGAGGGAGACAGAATCTGAAGCAGGCTCCTTGCTGTCAGGGCAGACCCCCACTTGTGGCTCAAATCCTGGAACACTGACATCATGACTTGAGCTGAACTCAGACACCCAACCAACTGAGCCACCCAGGCACCCCGGAAATAGATATTAAAATAAGGTCGCAGAACTGAGCAACAAGCTACATGATGGTATAGAATAACCATATATAGTCTCTGGCACATTACCTCACCTCTTCTTTAAAATAACATGGAGGTGGGGTGCCTGGGTGGCTCAGTCGGTTAAGCGTCCGACTTCGGCTCCGTTCCTGATCTCACGGCTGGTGGGTTTGAGCCCCAAGTCGGGCTCTGTGCTGACAGCTCAGAGTCTGGAGCCTGCTTCAGATTCTGTGTCTCCCTCTCTCTCTCTCTGCCCCTTCCCCACTCAGACTCTGTCTCTCCATCTCTTAAAAATAAACATTAGAAAATAGTAATAATAAAAATAAAATAACATGGAGGCATCCACCAAGGTTTTATATACACTTAAAAGGATATTCTAGGTGTATAATAGGTCAGTCTATTGCATGTGCTTTGAAGTTCACACTATGGCTTACAGATTCTGAAAGCCTTCTTAGAGAAAGTTGCTAGAATTTACATTGGATAAAGCACTCATGTAACTTTAGGAGATGTTACCATCCTGTAATCTTCCACTAGGAAAACCTCCTTAGGGGACTGTTTATTTCCTCCATCTAAATAGCAAGAGCAGAGAGCAGTGTCCAGCTACAGAAAGTCTACAACTTTCAGTTCAGTGAGACCCTCAGAATTCAATCTCCTCCTAAATATTCAGGCTAGATTACCATTTAGAATTAGAATCTCCAAAAGCTGCTACTGTCAAATGCAAGCTAAGGTGTGTACTAGTATCTCCAGAGTGGAGGTACAAACTGTCCAAGAGCAAAATACTTAGTTGCCGCAGATCTAAAAGCACAATTTAGGGATGGAACACCTGTACCATGTCAAATCATGACTATTATTTAATCTAATATTTATTCTGACTGACAAAGACCACAAAACAATTCATAGGAGAAGAAAATCTGGGGGATCTGCGAAGCTTTTTTTTACTTTGTGTCACTGTTAATATAAAAATAAGTTTTACTTTTCATCACAACTAAGAGAGAGCAACACAAGTTGTAGCAAATATCCTCAGCATTATAAATAAGTTTATATATCCAATCCTGACTTACAGTTTGAAATTATTATAAAAACTATAGTTAAAGCAGAAAATGCCACTATACTGCTAAGTAGCCTGAAGTTTGGGGCCCTCTTCCTTCCAACATCTGAGGAAGACAAATGAAAAAGGAGTCACTTTCAGGTACAGAAGAGTTTTATTGAAAAACTGTAACGTAACTTTAAGTAATTGATGTGAGCAATCTAAAATAAATAACACTTTCCCAGGATTTCTAAACTGCTACACAAGGAATTCAAAGGATGGCAGGAGCGAATTGTTTACAAAAAATATTTTTTTCTTTCCAAAGTTATTTATGGGTGAATTTGAAGAGAAGTAAATGAAAACACCGCTTTCACTGTATTACTCAGCGCTAGATGTTGATAGCAAACAATCAGTAATTGTTTTAAGACACCCACTTAAAAAAGAAAAAAAAAACACACACAACAACTACAAAGATACTTGACCTTAACTAAGAAATAAAACCAATCCCAACTATTTCTAAATTTGACAATTTAAGCCGATAGAGCAGGGTAACGAAAAGCCTTCATACACATCACAACAACGATTTCTGGATAAACGACTGTGGGAAACCATCCCAGTCTTAAGGACGTCAGCCTAGAAACTTTAAAAATCCTACAAAACATTCTAACTTCCGAGCCAGTACCTAGATGACCGACATGTTTCTACCTCCTTCGCTCTCAAAAGCCAGGTCCGCCCGGTCCCAGGGGCGCGGACCCGGGGACCCCAGTGCGGAGGGGACCAGGCGTTCTTGGCCTCGGCCCCGCGATTCTGGGCCGCTCCCGGCTGACTCAGGGGCGCGGACCGGGCACGGGCGACGCGGGAGCCTCCCTCACTCACCGTGAAGCGCTGGTCGCCGACGCTGCCCACGGAGAAGCAGTGGTCGCCAGGGTTCACAGCCCCGGTCAGCACCTGGTGCAGGTTCATGTCTGCGTCTTATTCCAGCAACGGACGCCGCGTCCGGCTCATGCCCAGGGTCGGCGGCCGCTTCCCTCCCTCCTTCCCTTAGGGGCGGCGGCCGCTCTTGGGCGGCGACGGAGGCAGCGACAGGCGCCAGGAGCCGGAGCCGCTCAGCCGGGGCCCGCAGTTCATCCCGAGCCCTGGCGGGCAAGGCCCGGAGGGGGCGGGCCGCCGAGAGGGCGCAGCGCCGCGCTCGTCCGCGCACCTGTCACAGCCAGCGGGAGGCCCAGGTGAAGCTGGGGTCGACTCAAGGGCCGAAATCCCGGGCCGACTCACAGGCCAGCAGGGCCGCGGCGTCCACACACTTCCTCTGGGCTCGGGGTGGCTGGCCCTGACGGACCCCAGTGGCGCAGGCAGCACGCGCTCGCCTTCACCGCCTGACCTGTCCCTTCCCGGCTCCGGTGCCCGTCACCCCCACTGGCCTTTGCCGCTCACTACGCGTCGCTAAGTCCCTTCAGCCGAAATATCGCGAGGCTTCCCGCGATGAAGAGGGATACTGCGGTAAAGGACGCACTTTTTTCACCAGTTTACAGATCAGCAAGTGGCTACGAAAACGCCTCGTCTAGTCAGATGCTGGCCAATCCCGAGCTCCAGTCTACGTAGGGCCCCGCCCACCACTGAGGACAGGCCAATCTCGTTGAGTCTGGTAAGTGAGTCTGTCTGTCTGAGCTGATCCAAAGTAAGGAGCCTAGCAGAAACCCAGTGAGCCCAGAATGAGGTGAGAGTTGTCAAAAAATGCTTTGGGTTACGGCTTAATCTGTCGGGCCAGAAAGCTTGAAAGGGAGAAGTGCATTATAAGTGGAGCTGCAGTGTCCTCTGTCCTGGTAGAAACTACAAGTCCCAACAGGCACTGCTCCGCTAAGGCGGCGCTTGTCGACTTCCAAGTAAATGTGACCCGTTCAGCATCTGTTATCCCGGCGTGTGGTTTCTCCTGCTTTACGCGCGTTTCCAGCGCACCAAACGGGGTTAATTTGAAAGACTTAAATACTCGACAAATGTTCAAATGGAGTGTTTTCAGCTAAGTTTTCCTTAACCTACGTTTTGAACTGGTGCTGATAATAATATTGCAGCAGCCCTGCGTTGAGCGTTTGTTTGGGAAAAACCCAAGGATTCCAAAATGATTAGTGTCACAGTTACAACCGCTAGATATTCTCAGTGTATTTTGACACAAGTTTTGTGTTATTATCGATAACGGTCTGTTTAAATGTCTCCTTCCGTATATTTAAGCCTCTTGAGTACAGACTGTGTGGTTCGCCTCTGTATTCCGAGTGTGGGGCTCAGGGCCAGCTCCACTGTAGGTGTTGAGTAAATGTTAAACGAGTGAATGTAGATAGGAACTCTCCACCTAAAAGGAGTACTTTCTTAAAAACTGCTAAACTGATTTTTATATCCTTTTGCTGGGGTGAAAAAAAAAAAAAACACTTTCACACCAATACTTGGACGGGAGGAGTATTAATTTTATTTATGCTTTGCCAAAATGTTTTGTAATGTGTACATTTAATTTTGCAATAAAAAGTTACTTAAAAACCAAATTTAAGAGCCATCTCCCATTTTCAATTTGACAGATGTAGGTGAATTCCATTATTTATCCCAGTTTCTTTATCAAAAGAAGGGACTTAAAACTTAATTTGTTTTAAAAAACTATTTTATTGATGTCTGACATACTTACAACTTAATCTGTATTTTAATTATTAATTTAAAATATTATTCAGGGTGGCTTTAACTTAATTTTATATTTAGACTCTAAATAACGTTTTCTCTGTGTTCCACATAAATTGTATCTGGCCCAGCATGTTTTACTCATTCTGTCCTGCCCAGTTTTTACTTTTCAAGGGCATGCAGTATAGCAGAATAAAAGAAATTCAGTGGCCTAGTAGTTAGGAAATCTGAGATCTAGTGTTAATCTCACGTTGGCTGTGTGACCTTGGAAAGGTTTTTGTTAACTTTCAGACTCGTTTTCCTCATCTGTAAAATCAGCAAGTTTAATTTACCAATAACATTTTCATTCCTGCAACTCAGTACATCTGTTAGTTTTAATTAAATTCCTTCAGCCTTCAGTTAGACTACCTGAGTCTGAATCCTGGCCTTACTGCTCACTTAGGTTATTTAATCTCTCTGTGCTTTACTTTCCTTATCTATGAACGGGAGATGGTAGTAGACTTTCTTCTTTTAATTATCACGAGGATTAAGTGAGAACAGTATTTGGTCCATAGAATTCAATAGATGTTAGCCATTATTACTATTATTACTATTATTAAATGAACCTAACCTTTTGACATACACTTACTCTTTCTAAGGTTTTCCAAATAGTGTCAAACCCTACCACAAATCAGACTTTCTAGGGAAGCTTAAGACTACCACAAAAGTTCTGAGGACATTATAGTCTATCTAAAACTATGGCACTACAATATCTGATGAAAAGCAAGGGTATTCTTTTGCTTCTTATTCATCAGAAATACTTCTACTACTTTATTAAATTGCCTGTTAAGCAACCTGTCTTTGATATAAAGCAGATGAACTGTTTCAGTGACACAACTAAATGCTTGTAATGTATCTTTTTTCTTCTACTGCAATTCTGGCCTACTGTCTGGTTTTATACAGCCCAGAATTGAGAATGCTGTTTACATTTTTAAATATAAAAAAATATATATGAATAGAAGAAGAATATTTAATGACACATGAAAATACATGAAATTCATATGTCCTTAAATAAAATTTTATTGGGATACAGCCATGCATAGTCATTTAGGTGTTACCTATGGCTGCTTTCACACTACAAAGGCAGAGTTAACTACACCTGACCTTGGAGCAATGCGGAGAAGTTCTAGTCTTAAAGGGGAAGGAGGAATTTCTTTATACTCAGTGGGTGGTGACAGTGTAAAGAACAACAAACAGGCTAACCTCTGAGATCTTGGAGGCAAAAAAGGAATATGTATGAAGCCAATTCAGATTGGGAAGCAGTCATGCCTGTTCTTCACTCTCTGATTTCCTGAAATCCTTCTCATTACCCTTAATGTAAATTTCCTACCTTCCCAGTGCATGTGCCAAGGGAGCCACCAGTTGGGGCGTCCGGCCCCATTGCCAACACTCACTTGATGAAGGAGTTTGGAAGTAAACAGAGTCCCTCATCCTATATCTAAGGCTGAATTAGGGGGACTGTGTTGCTGGCATTTCATACAAGCATTATGAACTTACTATTTCATCAAAATAATATGAGGGTTTCTGGTGCATCTAAGACACTGACTGCCCCAGGAACCCGCCTGAACTTTTAACAACAAGCTTGCTATTGCAAAATCTATCAGGGATATTACAGGTTACATAGATATTTGAGCAATGAAATAGGACCCTAATCATCATTTATAACATTGTTAACATAGAAAAATTAATTCTGATACCTCTTAAAATTTGGAGATTGTCATTAAATACTCTTGGCTCATACTCACTTGCTCAGTTGAGGAATTTTCCACCCATAAGCATTTAAAGGGCAGTTATTTATAAAAAGCTACTATTTTATTAAACACCCACTCTACACTGTCATATGTGTTTTATTTATTTCATTTAAATCTCAACAAACTCTTGAGGCACCTGGATGGCTCAATTAGTTAAGCATCTGACTCTTGATCTCAGCTCAGGTCTTAATCTCAGGGTCATGAGTTCAAGCTGTACATTGGGCTCCATGCTGGGTATGAAAGCCTACTTTAAAGATAAAAATTTAAAAATCTCAACAAATCTATAAAGGTAATATCTCTTTATTATAAATGAAGAAACCTAAACTTAAAAAGACTACATATTGACCAAGATCATATTAGATTTGGATCATATCACCACCCAAAGATTTGAACTCAGATTTCTTGGGCTGCAAAGACCCTCTAAGTGTTTTCCAAAGACCCCTGAATCCCAAAGTGAATACAGTCAGAGTCTATCACTTCCCTCCTTGCTAACAAGGTAAGAAGAGATAGGGAGGTGAGATGACTTCTTTAAGTAAGTCACTTCAGTGATTTTTCTAGTAGGAAGAACCATCTTCCCCAAACACTTTTCTCTTCCCCCTCCTAATGATGGAAGAAAAGCTGATCTCCTTACCTTGACCCACTCCCAAACTATAAAGACCATGCTTTGTTGAAAGTTAAAATCAACATTTCCAACCAAAATACTCCTGATACTTAGCCAATTAGGTAGATACTCACTTGGTTAAAGGCAAATATTTCTAGGAAAGTCTTGGAATTACCAGTAAGTCACACACATCAGTTGCAGCTTTAATCAGACTGTGACTGTCCTCATGCCTATTGGGACTTTTCTTCAGTGGGAAGGAGAAGTTGAGAGACGGGATTTTGCTCTCTCTCCCTTTCTCTTCCATTGTGGTGTGTGCCCTTGGCTGTTCTTTGCTGTGTCTTCTCACAAGACTTTGAAGATCAAACAATTCCTGGCCAAGAAACAAAAGTGGGATTTTCCCATTTCCCAGTGGATTTGGATGAAAACTGGTAGTAGAGTCAGGTATAACTCAAAGAGGAGACATTGGAGAAGAGTAATTTGGGTCTCTAAGGAGTCACATGAGATGACGACGCTCATTTATGCTGTTTCAAGATCACTTAACATCTTACTATCACTGAAAAAATCACTACCATCTTTACAGCTAGACATGTTTTATTGGGGGAATGCTTCTTTATTTTTTTATACTTCTGCACTAACAGGTTGGTTTCGTAAAAAATATGTGTGAGCTTTTGTTTGGAAAAAAAGGGGAGCATACAGAAAGGAGAGGGCATATGGGAGACAGCAGCAGGGGGTTTTGTTTAACCAGGAGCAACTTGAGGGCTATGGAGTCTGGAAAAGTGATGAAGAAAAGGGACTGTCCCGATGAAAATCCCAGCAAGTTATTTTGTGGATACTGACAAATTGATTCTAAAGTTTTATAGGGAGGAAAAAGACCCACAACCAGTGAACACAGTATTGAAGGAGAAGAACAAAGTTGGAGGACTGACGTTAACCAATTTTTTTTTTTTTAATTTTTTTTTTGACGTTTATTTATTTTTGGGACAGAGAGAGACAGAACATGAACGGGGGAGGGGCAGAGAGAGAGGGAGACACAGAATTGGAAACAGGCTCCAGGCTCTGAGCCATCAGCCCAGAGCCTGACGCGGGGCTCGAACTCACGGACCGCGAGATCGTGACCTGGCTGAAGTCGGACGCTTAACCGACTGCGCCACCCAGGCGCCCCTGACATTAACCAATTTTAAGGCTTACTATAAAGATACAGCAATCAAGACAATGTGGTATTGGCAAAAGAATAGACAAACAAATCAGAGACAGAATAAAGAGCCCAGAAATAGACCCACATAAATATAGTCAACTGCTCTTTGACAAAGGAGTAAAGGCAATACAATGGGGCAAAGATAGTGTTTGCAACAAATGCAAAAAAAATCGACAACGGTGTGCAAAAAATTAATCTAGACACACCTTAAACCCTTCACAAATACTAACTCGAAAATGGATCACAGACCGTGGCGCCTGGGTGACTCATTGGGTTAAGCCTCTGACTTCAGCTCTGGTCATTACCATGGTTTGTGGGTCTGAGCCCCGCATTGGACTCTGTGCTGACAGCTCGGAGCCTGGAGCCTGCTTGGATTCTGTGTCTCCCTCTCTCTTTGCCCATCCCCTGCTCATGCTGTGTCTGTCTCTCTCAATAAACAAACAAACAAAGAAACATTGAAAAAAATGGATCACAGACCTAAGTGTGAAATGCAAAACTATAAAATTCCTAGATAACATTGGTGAAACCTAGATGCCCTTGGGTTTGATGTTGATTTCTTAAATTTAACACCAAGGGGACGATCCCTGAAAGAGACAATGGATAAGGTGGACTTCATTAAAATAAAAACTTTTGCTCTGTGAAAAACATGTCAAAAGAATGAGAAAATGAACCATAGAGTGGGGGAAAATATGTGCAAAAACCATATCTGATAAAAGACTGTTATCCAAAATACACAAAGAACTATTAAAACTCAACAATAAGAAAACAAACAACTTGAGATATTATTATACATCTATTAGAATGACTAAAATCTCAAACACTGACAACAGCAAATGCTGGTGAGGATATGGAGCAACAGGAACTCTCATTCATTGCTAGTGGGACTGCAAATTGGTCCCACATTGGAAAATAGTTTGGTGCTTTCTTACAAACTAAATAAACTCTTACCATTTGATCCAGCAGTCGGGCTCCTTGGTATTTACCCAAAGGAGTTGAACATGCATGTCCACACAAAATCCTGCACACAGATGTTTATAATAACCTTATTTATAATTGCCCAACGTGGAAGCAACCAAGATGTGCTTCAAGAGATAAACAGGTAAATAAATTATGGCACATTCAGACAATGGAACATTAGCCAGTGCTAAAAAGAAATGAATTATTAAGCCATAATAAGTCATGGAGGCATGTTAAATGTATATTACTAAGTGAGAGAAGCCAGTCTGAAAGGCTACACATTGTATCATTCCAGCTAAATGACATTCTGAAAAGAACAGAACTATGAAGACAACGAAAAGATCAGTGATTGCCTGGGATCGAGGGTGGGAGATGAATTGGTGGAGCACAGAGGCTTTTCCAAAGGGCGTTGAAAATACTCTGGATGATACTACGAAGATGGATACGTGTCCAAACCTACAGAATGTACACCATCAAGAATGAACTCTAAGACTTTAAGGTACAAAACAGATAGATGAACATAAGGGAAAGGAAGCAAAAATAATATAAAAACAGGGAGGGGAACAAAACATAAGAGACTCTTAAATATGGAGAACAAACAGAGGGTTACTGGACAGGTTATGGGAGGGAGGTATGGGCTAAATGGGTAAGGGGCACTAAGGAATCTATTCCTGAAATCATTGTTGCACTATATGCCAGCTTGGATGTAAATAAATAATAAATTAATTTACAAATTGGGGCGCCTGGGTGGCGCAGTCGGTTAAGCGTCCGACTTCAGCCAGGTCACGATCTCGCGGTCCGTGAGTTCGAGCCCCGCGTCGGGCTCTGGGCTGATGGCTCAGAGCCTGGAGCCTGTTTCCGATTCTGTGTCTCCCTCTCTCTCTGCCCCTCCCCCGTTCATGCTCTGTCTCTCTCTGTCCCAAAAATAAATAAACGTTGAAAAAAAAAAATTAAAAAAAAAAAAAAATTAATTTACAAATATACCAAAAAAAAAAAAAAAAATGTGAGGCTTACCTAAGGTAAGCTATGAACTTTGGATGATTATTATGTGTCAGTGTAGGTTCATCAACTATAAAAAATTTATCACTCTGGGGGCACCTGGGTGGCTCAGTCGGTTAAGCATTCAACTGTGGCTCCAGTTATGATCGCACAATTCATGAATTCAAGCCCCACATCCCTGCTATCATCACAGAACCTGCTTCAGATCCTCTGTCTCTCTCTCCCTCTCTCTCTGCCCCTCCCCTGCTTGCTCTATCTGTTTCAAAATTAAACAGACATTAAAAAACATGTATCACTCTGGTGGAGGATGTTTATAATGGAGAAGCTATGCATGTGACAGCAGGGTTATTTGGAACACCTCTGTTCCTTCCTCTTAATTTTGCTATGAAACTAAAACTTCTCTAAAAAATAGCCTTAAAAAAACCCAACATAACTCTCTCTTCCCCTCCCTCTCCCTGCACACACTCACTCTCTCTCTCAAAATAAATAAACTTAGAAACAAATAGCCTTAAAAAAAAAGAAGAAAGAATGGGGAGTAAGGTTTGGAAATCTTCAGAGCATACCACTTCCCCCTAGCTAGAAAGGTGAGAAGAGGTAAGGGAGGTAAATTAATGAACAAAAATGTTGGGAATGTTTCTCAAGCGTGGCAAGGAATAATTACAAAATACTGAAATATTCTGAGAGCAAAGAAAACTGAAGTTGCGTGCAGAGGTGAAATTTTTTTTCCCCTCCGGTTAGAGTATAAACAAACTTATCAGGAACTATGCTTGCACTCAATCATGTATGTGTTATGGAATAACTGATGAGGTAGAACATGAAATTTTCCAACAAAAGAAACTACCAGCCTCTTTTCTGCCTCAGACAACATAGCAAAGTGCCCTTGAAGCAATCTGTGTCTAGGTAAGAACCACTTAAGTGGCCCGTTTAATTATGCCATATAAGTGAGGCTATTTCTATGTAAAGGTAAGTGTAGCTGAGTCACACACGATCCACCAATATCTAACTAATATATGCATATTTTTTTGGTAATTGATTTATTTATCTTGAGAGAGAGAAAGTGTGCACGCTTGCACACATGAGCACAAGTGAGGGAGGAGCAGAAAGAGAGGGAGAGGAAATCCCAAGCAGGCTCTGCACTGTCAGCACAAAGCCCAACTCTGGGCTCAAACGCACAAACCATGAGGTCATGACCCTAGCTGAAATGAGAGTCGGATGCTCAACCATCTGAGCCATCCAAACACCTGCCCCCCCCCAAAAAAAAAGTATTTTTAAAAACAGCACAATTTTGTCAGTAACAACTACATTAGGAAAGCAAAACAACCTCACAAGATAACTAGAAAAAGTGATGGCCAACTGCACAAGTCCAAGTTTCTGCTGATGGTTAGCATGGTTCTCCGAGAAGCAGTCCTTGAAAGTTACAAACGCGTCATAAGAACTCTCACACATAATCTCAAATTTAGAAAAAGGGGACTAAGTGTATCCTTATTTTTACCACCACCCCCCCTCCTCCTTCTGCCTAGGGAAGTAAAAACAGATGCTAGAGAGAGATGGATGAAAGGAATACAACCTAAACTGCCTCTCTCTGGTCAATGCTTAGGCTCTAGGGCCCTACCCTGTAGTGGAGATTAGCAGTGGTAGCTCTCAGGAGAACAGGATTATGAGCCTGGCAAGTGTCTGAGAGTACAATGGAAGTAGATTACAGAAATCTACAAAGTCCTACCAGACTATGTGTCCTTAATTGCTGGGCAGTACTGCTCACCTTGGGTTCCCTGGCCACTATAATTGATTCAGGAACGGACCCCGGCTGCATGGGTCAGGATCCTTCTCTGGGATTTTTCTGCAGCTGGTAGCAGGGAACTCTTGCATTGTTTAAAGAAAGAACCAGGATCCCTGAGCTTAGATGATGACTGAGTGTTTTAGGGAAGAACAAAGAGAGAACAGTAGAGCTAAGTTCTATTTTTTTATTAAAAATTTTTTTAATTTATGTTTATTTATTTTTGAGAGAGAGAGTGCATGTGAGGGAGGGGCGGAGAGAGAGACACAGAATCCAAAGCAGGCTCCAGGCTCCGAGCTGTCAGCACAGAGCCTGACATGGGGCTTGAACCCATGAACTGTGAGATCATGACCTGAGCTGAAGTTGAATGCTTAACAGACTGAGCCACCCAGGCTCCCCAGCTAAGTTCCATTTTTATAGGAACTATGAGGACATCATGACAACCTCACTTGAACTCTTGGTCCAGTCCAGTGTCGTGCCTTTCCTGCCCAATTACATGATTCCCAAATCTTCCCCACCTGCTTTTTTTTTTTCTTAAGTGGGTTTGAGTTTTAATTCTGTTTCTGTCACTTTGAGTCCCAAGGTTAATACAGAATAACTTACACTCCAACCACACAAGAGTGCCAACTCTCCTGAATCTTTGGAAAATATTAGCACGTGAATTAGCAGAGAGAACGTCAGATAGGAAAAAAGGCAAGAATACCATTCCTGAAAAGTGCTCTCTATATAACTCTATATAACTTAGCATGGTTGCTGCCACTAGGATTAAAAAAATAATAATAATAAAACTATAGACACCAGGTAGAAAATTAATTCCACAGAAAACCATCTGGCAGAGCTCTGAACAAATAGAAGAAAGCAGAGATGAGGAATGTATTTCACCCGCTGATTTTTCCTTTTCTTTGTAGTAGAGGAAAGAAACAGAAAATGTTTTTAGGAAGGAAATTCAGTAAACAGCTTCCTACAAACCCTTATTTCTGTACCTGAAATTGCTAGAGATTCAAATGGCCATAGTACTTTTCTTTCCCTGTGTTCTAGAAGAATACTGCCCTATTCTCAGTGCAAAAGATTTTGGTTATAGTTCTTGGATCAAAAGCATCCATAGAGTGAAGGTAAGCTCCAGGTTGTAAATAGTGCTTTAATTAATGCACATGTGTCTGAATCAATAATGGATTTTCAATAAATAGGGTCTTTGGCTTTCTGAATGTTAAAAACTCAAGGTAGATAAAAGAAATGCCTTTTTGCTATATATGAAAAAGACACTTATGCTGTATATATTTCTGAAAAAAAATCTCATCAAGTTTGTGTATGAAAAAATGAAATTTAAAAAGTATATAGGATGGTATTTTTACACGTTTCTAACTTTCTACTGTAGATGTTGAACTTTGGTGTCTAAAATGGTACATTTGGGGGCGCCTGGGTGGCGCAGTCGGTTAAGCGTCCGACTTCAGCCAGGTCACGATCTCGCGGTCCGTGATTTCGAGCCCCGCGTCGGGCTCTGGGCTGATGGCTCAGAGCCTGGAGCCTGTTTCCGATTCTGTGTCTCCCTCTCTCTCTGCCCCTCCCCCGTTCATGTCTCTCTCTGTCCCAAAAATGAATAAACATTGAAAAAAAAAATTAAAAAAAATAAAAAAATTAAAAAAATAAAATGGTACATTTGTTTTTTCAGTCTTCTTCCTCGGAAATTTTCATCCTGCAGAAGAAGGGCTAGGAGATTTTGAAATTTTCTCATAGAAGAATAGGAATGGAGAGAGGCTGCTGATTAACAGAGTTGGGTGACTAAGGAACTGGCATTTTACTAATGTAGTAAAACAATGCGGAGAAAATAGCAGGACAAGCCTTTTTGAGTGGGTAAGGCCAAGGCTGATTTTCATGTTTGAATTTGAAGTAATTAGGTGCACTGGGTGGCTTAGTTGGTTAAGCGACCAACTCTTGATTTCAGCTCAGGTCATGATCTTGCAGTTTGTGAGTTCTAGCCCCATGTTGGGCTCTGTGCTGACAGCATGGAGCCTGATTGGAATCCTCTCTCTCTTTCTGTCCCTCCTCCCTCTCTCTCTCTCTCTCAGAATAAATACAGAAAGTTAAAAAGTGTATTTGAAGTAATCATAGGACATCCAGGGTAACAGAGAGATTGGGTTGTAACTCAGGAATGATTACACAGCTGGTAATATGAAACCAAGAGGTATTCAGTAATTGTCAAGAGCTGACCCTCAGGAAATAAGGTGGTTTCCAGGGGAGAGGGGAGGAAGACAGCAAGCAGTGGAAAACCAAGAACTAAAGCTTAGTGACTATCGAGTAGTGGTCAGGGGTCAACTGCTGTAATACAGTCAGGTAGTAGGAAGGTCATATAGGAACCATAGGAGGAGCTTTTAGAAGTATGTTGCTTGGGGGAAAAAAAAAGTTTGCTGCTCAGAGCATAAAAGAATTTAAGTCCAAGAAGAGAGCGTTGGATTTAGGATTTAGGTCATAGGTGACCTGCAGGAGCTCGCGAGAAGGATGTACGGATTCACTGGCTGGCAGCCATATCCGTAAATTGTCTTTGCCTTTGTATCTATTTGCTGTCCTTTTCTTAAGCTGAGTCCTGAAAGAGGAAAACAATGAAGAAAATTACAAGGCTCTGAAGAATTAGCCCACCATGAGAGAGAGTTCTCCAGCCAAGCCTTGAACCTGAACTGGCCACTGAGAGCTCTTGAATACATGAAGACGGACTATCTTTCTTTTTCTTTCCTTATTTCCTTTTCTTTTTTCTTTCCTTCCTTCCATACTTCTTTTAAAAACTTTTTGTTTGTTTGTTAAAGATTATGAAGTACTTAAATTTCCTTGGTATCTCAAAGGTTCTGACAAGGAGAGGTGCTGACTAGAGGATACCTGAGCTAAAGTAGATAAGAGGGCAGTAGTTTCCAAGGCTTCACTCAGGGAACAAGTCCTTTCTAGCTCTCGCTCTGGACCACCGTCCTAAAGAGTCTAATTAGTTTGCTTCTTTGACCTTGATTGCTACCTTGGGAAGAGGCTTTAAAGCCTGTTCAGTTTCCCAAACTTACCAAGCCCTGCAGTCTCCAAGTAGTCAGCAATCGTGCCCTGCCCAGACCTCTTGCTGTCTGACCACACTGCTTAGCTGACCTCATTTCTGTCACACCCTCTGTTGATGCTTCCTTTGGAAAGGCCCGTCTAAGAGGTAGCTCGGCACACAAATAGAAAGGCTTAAAAGATTCTTAACAGAGCAAAAACCAATGAGATAAGGAATCAAGGGTGGAGGGATTGGACTTGGGAATGGTAAGTGTAGAAATAGAGATCAGTAGCTTTCTAGGATGGGTGGAGGTGAAGTAAGAAAGGTTCAACTTGATAGTCATCAAGTCTTTCTACAAAGTAAGACACAAATTTTTTTTTTTATGTTTATTTTTGAGAGAGAAAGAGAGTGCAAGTTGGGGAGGGGAAGCGGGGGGTACAGGGGATCTGAAGCAGACTCTGCACTGACAGCAGTGAGCCCCATGTGGGGCTCAAACTCACAAACCGTGACATCATGATCTGAACCAAAGCCAGACATTCAACTCACTGAGCCATCCAGGTACTGGATGCAAATCCTTTTTGAAGAGAGAGTGTGAATTATATAGCATGTGAATTATGTCTCATTAAAGCTATTTTGAAAAGGAATGAATGTACACAAAGAAATGGAAAGACATTCCATACTTACGGGTTGGAAGAACAGATATTTTTAAAATGTCCATACTACCCAAATCAATCTACGCATTCAATGCCATCCATATCAAAATAACAACAGCATTTTTCATAGAACTAGAATAATCCTAAACAAACAAATAAAAGGAGTGAATGTAAGAAATGGGATAAGATCAACAAAATATTGAGTTTAATACTATTAACATGGCAGTTTCTTTTGTTTGAGAGAGAGACGGAGTGTAATTTAGGAGGAGGGGCAGAGGGAGAGGGAAAGAGAGAATCTCAAGCAGACTCCACACAGGCCTCAATCTCAAGATCCTAAGATCATGACCTGAGCTGAAATCAAGAGTCATATACTTAGGCCACCTGAGTGCCTGAGTCAGTGGAGTGTCTGACTTCAGCTCAGGTTATCATCTCCCAGTTTGTGAGTTTGAGCCCCACATCTGGCTCACTGCTGTAAGCCTGTTAGCACAGAGCCCTCTTCAGATCTTCTGTTCCCCACTCTCTACCCCTTCCCCATTGGCACTCTCCCCAAAATAAATAAATTAAGAAAAAAAAAAAAAAAGATATGCTTAACTGACTGAGCCACCCAGGTGCCCCTGCATGGCAGTTTCGAGTTACAGGTCCCTTTATATGGAGTCATTGCAGTTGTCTATGTGTTCTTCTTTTCATTCTCATTGAAATATTAGGTTGCTCCAAAGGTTTGCACAAAACCTATTCAACTGTATCATAGTCATTCTAGGAAGGAACAAATAGACCATAACCATACATTTCCTAATCAATAAATGCAAACATGATGGTTATACTAAATATTCCAAACATAAATAGTATTTAGTAGGATGTTTTAGGTTGTATATAACAGACTATGCAACGATCAGTGCCTTAAATAATAAAGACATGTATTTGTGTCATAGGACAAAGATAGTTCCAAGATGGAACAGTAACATAACGTGGGCTTTCTCCTGATGGACACATGCTGGTTTTAGCAGCTCCAATTTTTTCCTCATCAGAAAACATAACAGGAGTGCAGGAAGGATGGGGAAAGAAAAAAAGGTATTTTCCTCACTTTGTTTACTTTTTCCAGTGAAGAAAATCTTTCTAGGAAGCTACCAAGCAAACTTCCTTTAAATCTTAATATAAAAATGGGTCACAATACAAATCCCTGGATTTAAGGGAGGCTGGGAAGTGAATAACTGATTTTTTTAGCTTTAAAGATAGAAGTGCAAGAAAGGAGGGGGCTGGAAATGGCTTTGGGGTACGTAACCAAACTGTCTGCTGCATTACGCACTGGGAAAAAGAATGACAAACCCAAAAAAATATTTGCTTGAGGAAATTTCAAGATGAGCAGATTTCATTTAAAATTAAGTGTCCCTGGCTTTGCCGGTAGTACTTACAGAACCCAAAAGCCTGCATCTCACAATATGTCAACCACAAATACCCTACACATATTGAAAGTAGGGTTGTCAAATAAAATAAATAAAGCCCAGTTAAATCTGTGTTTCAGATTATTTTTGTTGTATATGTATGTTCTAAATATTACATGGGACACACTTACACTAAAAAATAATTTGTTATTTGTCTGAAATTAAAATTCAACACGGCTTCCTGTATTTTTTTTTAAATGACTATTGTTTTAGAACAATTTTATGTACATAGCAAAATTTAGAGAAGGATACAGAGTTTTTCCGTATACCCACTTCCCCTATAGGGACGAGGGGAGGCCATCCCCAGATGTGCCACTTTGGCATATTGATTATTTTGAATTACAAGTTATATAACAAACAGCCAGTGCAAGAAGAACACTCTGACCCCTCTTTGTCTCAGTAAAGTAGGAAATAAATCTCCCACGTAAACATATCCTCCCTGTACCAGGAAGTAAAGAGATATCCTTAGTACCAGAGATAGGGAATTTAGTGCCAAGAAGGCTGTATAATAAATAAACCTTGTTACTTTTTACTATTTACTACCCCAGCCCGAGCTGTTTAGAATTCATTAATAATTTTAGCTCCCAAACATCATTTTTCTTTGTCTTGTCAGTTTTTCACTGATTATTTGTCTCTTTGTCTAAAAACTGCCTGCCTTAGTCATTTCTCTAGGTCTTAATTTCATGATTAGGCCTCTGTGTGCACATAACTAAACTGTTTCTTTCTCTTGTTAATCTGTCTCATGTCAATTTAGACAGCTTTTCTAGAAAATCTAGAACTTTAAACAGCAGAGAAATTTTTTTTCCCCAATACCCCACACATACATGTCTTCCCACATCATCAATATCTTCTACTAGAAAGGAGTATTTCCTACAATTGACGTACCTACATTGACACATAATCACATTATCATAGACAACTATCAAGATCATAGTTTACATTAAGTTTTACTCTTGGTGTTTTATATTTTATGGATTTTGACAAATGTGTAATGACATTTATCAATGATTATCTTACAGAGCAGTTCATATATATGTGTGTGTGTGTGTACATATATGTATATATGTGTATATATATATATATTTTTTTTTTGAGACAGAGCAGGGAAATGGGGCAGGAGAGAGAGAGAGAATGAGAGAGAGAATCTTAAGCAGACTCCCCACTCAGTGCAGAGCCCAACACAACGCTCAACCCCACAGCCCTGGCATCATAACCTGAGGCAAAATCAAGAGTAGGACTATCAGCTGACTGAGGCACTTAGGCACCATAGCTTCCTATATTTTTATATGCTAAATCTGGCATCCCTGACCCGAAGGCTTCCACTCATCATGGGAAGTGCCTCCTCTCTCTCAGAAAGAGCCTTGCCGATTTGGTGAACAGTCTAGACGTCAAAATATTGTGATCAGTCTCAGAGAAGGAAGGGCAAAGTTGGGATATTTATTGGGACTTTGAAGTTTGATTTAAAGCAGTTCTTTTAATTCCAATCCAGCAGGACGGGGCATGTTGATTAGTAATGGGTATGGATCATTGTGTAGTTTACATGTATGTTATAGTTTACAAGTAGTGAACACAAAAGATGAGGATTTTCTGGCGAGTCTTGGAATATGAACTGTTTTCTGATACCTTCTATTGATGAGTTTATGGTTCTCCCAGGAAATTCCACTATTTGATATTTCCCTTTTATCCAAATGGTGTTTGTTTGCCTTTTCTTGGGAAAATCAACAATTATCTTGGACAATTATGCCTGGAATGTGACTCAGTCATACTTCTACTTTGCATAATTCTACAACCAAGGCCTCAAAGACAGTAAATTTCTCTGTATTCTATCTATCAGTCCTAAGACTGATTCCAAACCTCTATTTACTGTTTTACCAGAAAGGTCATAATTTTCCCAATGAGAATATACAGTTTTATCAGTCAGGTTCTTTAGTTAGGATATGATTTATATTGAAGAGATAAATCCTTTACTTCTGACAGATTATAGCTTGTTCAAAAGTTCATCAGGCCAGGAACTAAGACACAATTAAGAAGATTCTTGAGTGGCACTATGTTTTTCAGACAGTGGGTTCCTGATTCTTCTGAAATAACAGTATCTTTAAACAGTGTCGGGGGATGCCTAGGTGGCTCAGTCGGTTAAGCTTCTGACTTTGGCTCAGGTCATGATCTCACAGTTCCTGAGTTCGAGCCCCACATCGGGCTCTGTGCTGATGGCTCAGAGCCTGGAGCCTGCTTCAGATTCTATGTCTCCCTCTCTCTCTGCCCCTCTGCCACTTGCACACTGACTCTCAAAAATAAATAAACAAAAATTAAACAGTGTCTGTTAAAAGCAGATGTATGACTTAACTAAGTCCTTGGGAAATGAAACTTCTGCTTTGGGAACCCAAATATGCACTGAACTTTTGCAAGTTAAAATGAGCCCTGCAACAGCCTCTCATTGTGGTTTGTGTAATAACAATGACCACAGAGGCTAAACTGTTAGACAGAGGCAGCCTGTTTTGGGGCCTCCTTTAAATCTGGTGTTCCTCCCTGCTGTACCATCTTTGATTTTCTCTGAAAACATACCACATTCCTTTTTTTTTTTTTTTTTTTTTTTTTTTTATTTATTTTTGAGACAGAGACAGAGCATGAGCAGGGGAGGGGCAGAGAGAGGGGGAAACACAGAATCCAAAGCAGGCTCCAGGCTCTGAGCTGTCAGCACAGAGCCCGATGTGGGGCTTGAACCCACGGACTGTGAGATCATGACCTGACCTGAGGTCAGACACTTAACTGACTGAGCCACCCAGGTGCCCTGAAAACATACCACATTTCTTAGCAAAGAAGCTTGCCTCCTATGAAATCCTATTACCTTCTCTGTTACATATTTCTGATCATTGTTATAGTACTTTAAGTCCTGCTACTTTCCTTCCATTACCTAAAAAAGAGGAAACTCATGACTCTCTGACCTCTGTTTGTAAAATCTATGTCCTAAATACATTTATTAGAAATCCTTTTAGAAAATGCAGACTTCACCTTGCTTTTCTGATGGGTCATACTGTAAAACTAAAACAGAAAAATGTTAAGTAAAATACACGGCAAAAAACAAAGTCATTTTGGTCCTAGAATATAGCCCTTTACCAGAAGGAAAAATTTGCTCAGATGGCAGAACTCACTGTGCTCACTAGAGGTTTTTGGCTAGATAAGAGCCTTAACATTTACAAGGATAATAGATATACTTTTTGGGTAGTCCTTGAAGTGCTCTGGAGACAAAGAGAGATCTTCACCTCAGGAGGGGCCCATTTAAGAATGGTCAGCAAATTGGGGGTGCCTGGGTGGCTCTGTCGGTTAAGTGTCAGTCTTTTGATTTCAGCTCAGGTCATAATCTCACGGGTTCCTGAGATCGAGCCCCAAGTTGGGATCTGTGCTGACAATGCAGAGCCTGCTTTGGATTCTCTCTCCCTCTCTCTGCCCTTCCCTGTTCACATGCTGTTTCTCTCAAAATTAAATAACTTTAAAAAATTAAATAAAAATTAATTTAAAAATTAAAAAAATTAATTAAAAATTAAAATTAAATTAAAAAATTAAATAAACTTTAAAAAATGAAGCATAGAGGGGCCCTTGAGTAGCTTAGTCAGTTAAGCGTCCGACTCTTGATTTCCACTCAGGTCATGATCTCCTGGTTTGTGGGTTCAAGCCCCCCATCTGACTGTCTTCTGACAGTACAGAAACTGCTTGGGATTCTCTGTCTCCTTCTCTCTCTCTACCCCTCCCCCGCTCATGCTTGCTCTCTCTCTCTCAACAATAAATTAATTAATTAAAAAGAAAAGAATGGTCAGCAAATTAAAGAATTTTGAATGTTCTCTTTCCTAAGAAGGTAGCTCTTATGAAAGTAGGAGCTTATACAAAACGTGAAAGGAAATGCTCTGGCACTCAACTAAGATTCTAGCCTCATGACACCTCAAACAATTCAATCTTTGGAGATGTTCAAAAAATCTGGTATAGAAAGCCAGCATTCAGGATGCCTGGGTGGTTCAGTCAGTTAAGTGTCCAACTTCAGATAAGTGTCCAACTTTGAACTCAGTTCTTGCTGAGTTCTAGCCCTGTTGTTGGGCTCTGTGCTAACCACAGCTCAGAGCCTGGAGCCTGCTTCAGATTGTGTCTCTCTCTCTGCCCCTTCTCTGCTTGCACTCAGTCTCTCTCTCTCTCTCTCAAATAAATACACATTAAAAAATAAAGAAAGCAAGCAAGTAAGCCAGTGTTCAACAGAGCTTACAGTCTAGCCAGGTGAGAACATTTAACTTAGTAAACATTTAACTTAGTAAATATAGTAAGGGATATTATGCATTAGTAAACATTTAACTTAGTAAATACAGTAAGGGATATTATGCATTATGAAAAGTAACACATAGGCAAATTTTCAGGGAAATGGACTTTGGAGGAAATGGTCAGTTCTTAAACAAGGAAGGAGAGTACTAATGGATCTGGAACTAATGGATCAAAGCAAGATACCCTTGAGTTAAGTCTTTGGAAGATGGAAACATGGAGTGTTTTCTAGACAAAGTAAGAAGCTCAAGCAAAAGTTGTGAAGTGGCTTGGGCAGTCCAGGGACTTGGAACCACCTTGCATGGCTAGGATATTTGAGTGACAAATAAGAGATGACACATCTATTGTGGACGATGTATGTATCTTAATCCCTTGATCCCTCGAATAAAGCAATTTAGTATATGTGCTGCTGAAGCGAGCACTTGAATAAAGCAATTTAGAGGAAAGAAGTGATTTGGTAAAAGCATAATTCTTTATTAAAAAATAAAGTGTTTTTTTAATCTTAAAAGCTTCTGTTTTCATAATTATATCTTGATCTTGATACTTACTCATTTTTCAACTGCCCTAAGTCAGCTTTAAAAATTATGTCACATGTTCAATTCTGATACCTTTTCTCTCCATAATCTAGTCCCTGCGAATATTTGAAACTTCATTCTGGATAAGTATAAATTGATGTAAATGGATCTACTTTTCACTGGGTGCTCTTCACTTGGAAAAGTAGTCATGTTCTGATATTCAGGTGCACAAAGTAATTTACACGCATGGTCAATGAATATTCTATTTGTATATGTATCTGTGTACGTGCATGTAACTGTTGATGTGTACCCACAGTATCATTTCTATTTATGTAGTATCCTTTATAACATAAGCCTAAAACCAACATTCCAGACTATCAACTAATGGCTTCCTATTTATATTATTAAGTAGCATTGTTGTTAGTAAACACTGTACATGGAGAGAGCTATTACGGTAAACCAGCTAAACCACAGTTCAATGTCCTTACTCAGTGGGGTTTTATTTAGAACATAAGCAATGTCTTAGATAACCTAATGATAGACACAGGAGTGTGTCTTATCCTTGCATTCTTTTCCTTTCTTTGGAGTTCAGGTTTATAAGTTTAAGCTAATAATCGTACTTTCTTGCCATCAAGCATTGCCATCATTGCCTTCCTCCATCCCCTCATTTTTTAACATTTTAGGTAAGAGGGGTGTTTTTACATGTGTACTTCCATTTTCCAGGAAATGGAAGTCCTATGAGTCAGATCAGGATTTCGATCCTGATTCTTTGCCACTAATAAGCATGCAATTTTGGGTAAATGATTTAGCCTCTCTGAGACTCCATTTTCTCATGTATAAAATGGGAATAGGGGTGCCTGGGTGGCTCAGTCAGTTCAGCATCTGACTGCAACTCAGGTCTTGATCTCGCTGTTCATGAGTTCAAGCCCCATGTTGGGCTCTGTGTTGACAGTTCGGAGCCTGGATCCTGCTTCAGATTCTGTGTCTTCCTCTCTCTCTGCCCCTCCCCTGCTCACACTCTGTCTCTTTCAAAAATAAGTAAACATTAAAAAAAATAATTATAATGGGAATCATAACAGCTACCTCATCATGGAGTTACTATGAGAATGGATTATGCACCTAGAGTACTTAGTAGAGTGTCTAGTATGTGGTAAGTGCTCAGTACAATCTTGCTACTGTTTAATAACTGTCACTGGCATTAGAACTTTGAATTTGGACAAATTGCAAGCCAAGATAGTAGTATCTACTACCAATATGCTATGTAACTTTAAGTAAGTCACTTTGCCAAACTGTCACTTCCATTTCTGCACTTAGGGAATAGAAGTGGCATTGCAACTGTTTGTAAATAAGACTGTGAAAATTTAAAGCACTAAGTAAATATTAATCATTTATATCACCTCATAAAAATCTGTAGTTATGTCTATAATCCTGAAGATAAGTATAATTGATATTTTGTATGAATAGTACACTTTCCACTTGTTCAGACATTTCAAAGATGAACGAAAGAGCATTGAACCTACCCAAGGTTATAGACTCAGTAAGACGGGAGGAACAGATATTCTGTTAACTGATGGGCAATGACAGAAGAAATTTATCTTCTTTGAAGAATTTCATGTTTCTTCCTATCCAGCAAAGAGTGAATCCTAGCAGTTCCATCAAGAAGTAGATGGTGCTAATGGCAAGGTCTTCAGTGGGAGCTGATTCTGTGGGTTTTTAGACCACCTGAGTAACCTTGGCTGTTCCTCTCCCTTTCAATGCCTAATTCTGAACTTAAAATTGAGCTTCCCCAGTGGGTTAGCAACAAAGGAGGAAATGTTATGCTGTAAAAGTAATGGAAGTCCTGGGTCCTCTAAGTCTCTCTTCTTTGACGGTACTTCTCAAGGCGCAAGATTTGTCACAGTATAGGCTTATTAAGCTCTTTAGTGGGAGGGCTGTATAGAGCAATGACTTAGATCCTTAGAGCCAGACTGCCTGGGTTTGAATCCTGGCTCAGGTTCTCATGAGCAACGTACACTTAACTGTCAGGGCTTAAAATAGCACCTGCTTCATGAATTAGACCAGCCCCTGGACCATGCTAGAGGCTCAGTTAATATTACCTATTAGTTTTGCAAGTAAAAGTGTATGCCTAACTAGAATGTGGTTTACCTGAAAGGTAAAATTGGAGGACAAAGTTGGTTTAACTGGAAATAATTTATATGAGCAGACACGACCAAGATGGGTTCACCAAAGTGAATCACTACATAGTCACATAAATAACACAGCTTTATTTCTTTATTACTAGAATTACAAGTTAGTATAGCACAGACGATAGTGCATGGGCTTTTAAGTCAGTTATGACACTGTGTCCTTGCTTCAGTTTCTCCACTTGTAAAATGGTTAAAAGTAGTACCTCCTCCGTGGAGTTGGTGTGAGGTTTAGATGAGATAATGCCAGTAAAGTGATTAGCAGTTTCTGACAAACAGTAAACACTTAATATTCTGTTATCAATAATAAATGTTAGTGGTTATTGTCATTTGAAGTAAAATAGCAAGGCATATAAGCCCCATTCAGATAGACCCAGTTGTAACTAATTTAAATGTTCGTCACATACATTGTCACAAATTTAAATGTGGTCAAAACTGGGGCTTCTCGTTGTAGATTTAGACATATGGAAAAAGTTCTAGAACAATTCTATGCCTGGGCCATAGTAGGCACTTATATAAATACTGATACATGAGTGCCTCTGTGAATACACTGATTGTTTTCCTCTGTGAACCTCACATCTCAGTGTCTTAAGATTCTTTGTTTTGCCTTACTATTTCAGGTCAGTTTAGCTGTGGGAGGTTGTTTATGCCATCACTAGGGCTTGCTGTATCTAATCTGGTCTTGATCTGAATCTGTTCAAAGCAGCTAAAAGAAGCCATAGCTAGTTGGCATTCACTGAAAAAAACATGAAGTCTTTGGGGAAAGTTTTTAAGAGTAACAGGAAAAGAACAGGATGTTATTAGATTGGATTTAAATGCCTGGCATGTATATTGGAGTTTGGATTACCTTCTCTATGGGCTAACTCCTGCAAAATTTTAGTTAGCATTTTCCCTCCTACAATTTATTCTTAAAGCTCATTATCTTCTTAATAGATTAAAATTAATTTTAGTTTTAGCCCATGTAAAATTTAATAAGGACAGTAAATCTTTAGCTCCAGTTTTCTCAAATGCTTTACAAAGCAAAATGGTAGTTTTACATTATTATTTGCTCTCAAATATTCAAAGCTTCACTATCCATCATATAAACTGATAAATCCTTAAATTGTAATAACAAATTAACAAGTGATGTTAGCAGAAAACATTGGCCACTAATTCCCAAAGGGAAGCAGAGTTGTGTTTACCCATTCATATACTTAAAATATGTCATTTATTAAATCCCCTTTCCCTTACCACAACCCTTGATCCAAACTGAATGTTCATTTGCGGTAGGTCTAGGGTGTTGCTGTGGCAACACTGGAACTCAAGGCACCAGAATGTGGCCAGGTCAGAATACACCAGAATCTGTACCTCCATGTCCATAGCTCTTTGTTTATGGCATTTATCATTGATTTGCTCTATGTGATTTGTTTGGTTATTTGTGTATCTATCTAGGAGATAGGTCTGAGAAATACCACTGCCTGGAGTCACATCTTCTTGGAAGAAAGAAAGGAAGGAAAGAAGAGAGAAAGGAAGGAAGGAGGATAGGAAGGGAAGAGAAGAGGAAGAGAGGGAGGAGAGGAGGAAGGAAAAGAGGAAGGGAGGATAGCATTTGTATGGAGCCAGAGTCAGAGATGTGAGTCTAGGAAAACATTATTATCTCTCCCACCTTCTATATACCATCCCAGTGATTGCTTTTTTATGTCTCTATCCAATTTCTTGATAAACCTAGACTTAAAAAGAAGTAATCCCAAGATGTTTTCTTAGTTGTCATGAATGAATTCAGTAATTTTTCTTTTTTTAAGTTTAGTTATTCTGAGAGACAGAGAGACAGACAGACAGAGAAAGAAAGAGAAAGCAGCATGAGCAGGGGAAGGGCAGAGAGAGGGAGGGAGAGAGAGAATCCCAAACGGGCTCAGCCCTGTTAGTGCGGAGCCCAACAGGGGGTGGGGTTTGAACTCATAAACCATGAGATCATGACTTGAGCCAAAATCAAGAGTTGGTGGCTTAACCGACTGAGCCGTTCAGCCTCCCCTGGATTCAGTAACTTTGACTCTCATTAGCAGTAGTTCAGTCAACTGGAAAATTTTTTTTTTTTACTTTAGAGGACATACATGTGTGAGTGGGGAAGAGGGGCAGAGGGAGGGAGGAAGAAAGAGAGAGAGAGAGAGAGAGCAGCATGAGCAGGGGAAGGGCAGAGACAGGTAGGGAGAGAGAGAGAGAGAGAGAGAGAGAGAGAGAGAGAGAGAGAATGAATCTTAAGCAGGCTCCAAGCTCAGTGCAGAGTCTGAGTCGGGGCTCAATCCTATGACCTTGGGATCATGACCTGAGCTGAAATCAAGAGTCAGACAATCAACTGACTGAGCCACCCAGGCACCCCAACTGGAAATATTTTTTATTGTAAGATTTGAAATGGGCTATGCTGAATAATTCACAGGTCTATCAAAAATGGTCATGTCTATTCTCCTACTTCAAAGTTTGATTTTTGTGTTTCTGTCAGCTCCAGGAACTGTAAAACCTTCTGAGACATAAAAAGGAGAAAACCTCAAAATTGCTTTCCTTCTATACTCTAACTTTCCCTTTTATCTATAGAAGCTATAAGTATTAACTTTGGAACCACACCTATATTTTGCCCCAAAGACTGTATTAAATAATGTATGATGACATACAGTGAAGTACAGTTGTTGAAATGACTTTGGGAGTGTTCTTTGGCTCCAAAAGACATTTGATTGAGAGCATTCTTTCTGATTGCAAGATAGCAGAGCTCATTAACCCGAGGGATAGAATGACATTTGCTGTGTCTTTTACCGTTTCAAGAATAGGATCTTCCCAGTAGATTATGCTCTTGTCAGTCTTGTTAATATTTTAAGGGAAACACATCAATCTAACTTTCAAAAAATTATGTTTCCTTCTTTGAATCGATAATATATTCATATGGTTTAAAACCCAAAAGGTACAAAAGAGTATAGAGTGAGATGTCTCTCCTCTGCCCTTGTCTCCCAGCCACCCAGTTTCTGGAGATAACCACTGTGTTTTGGATACTCTTCCAGACATGTCCTCATACTGATTTTTGACACATCTCTCTTAATCTAAACAGACATTTGGCTCAGCCCTGAAACGTCAAATTCTGTTATTTCCTAAAGGAGTTTATCCCTGCTGGCCATTTGCTATAAACTGATTCACAAAATGGGAAAATTTAATATAATTAAACTCCCATTCAAATGACTTTGAGAAAGGGTCAAAATTGCTGGGATTAGTTGATTTAAATATTGTTTAAGAGAAAATCAATTGCTATAGAGTCCAGATGGTAGCTCAAAAAAAAAAAAAAAAAAAGAAAAAAAAAGAAAAGAAAAGAAAAGAAAAGAAAAAAGGAAGAAAGAAAGAAAAAGAAAAAAAGACAAAAAGCAGTGTCTTTTCTTAGATTTGTCTGTCAATGAAGAGGATGACTTCTATATTATGAAATTACTTGTTTTTGTTGTTCTTAGCCTTCTCCCATAGTGTCCCTTCTATTACCTCTCCCTTTTTTTGCATGTTTTTTAGCAAAACCTTGTCCTTAGCCTACCTCCTCTACTCTGAGCTTTACATTTACATTAAAAAAATTTTTTTTAAATGTTTATTTAATTTTGAGAGACAGAGAGAGAGACAGAGACAGAGCATGAGTGGGGGAGGGGCAAAGAGAGAGGGAGACACAGAATCTGAAACAGGCTCCAGGCTCTGAGCTGTCAGCACAGAGCCCAACCCGGAGCTCGAACTCACAGACCGTGAGATCATGACCTGAGCCGAAGTCGGATGCCCAACCAACTGAGCCACCCCCAGGTGCCCCTGAGCTTTACATTTACATTTTATACTTTCTTAGAGCTGCTCAGTGGTTCTAGCCACGTGTGCCTCACTTTCTATCCTTATCCTCTGTTCTGGAGCTCATCAATATCCCACAGTCACTCTGTATGGGAGTCAAACCATAAGAGACTTTTAAATACAGAGAACCAACTGAGAGTTGATGGGTGTGGGGGTGTGGGGGGTGGGTTAAATGGGTAACAGGCATTAAGGAGGGCACTTTTCAGAATGAGCACTGGATGTCATATGTAAGAGATGAATCACTGGGTTCTACTCCTGAAGCCAAGACTACACTGTATGTTAACTAACTGGAGCATAAACATAAATAAATAATTAAAAAAACAAACAAATATTTAAAAAAAAAGAATTAACTGTAATAGTCTTGTTGGATACATCTGTGTTTGGGAACAGTACTTCTTTTTTTTTTTAGTTTTTAAAAAAATATTTTTTCTTTTTGAGACTTTGCAAGCAGGGGAAGCACAAATTCTGAACTTACAGCAGTGAGCCCGATGCTGGGCTCGAACTCAAAAACTGTGAGGTAATGACCTGAGCGGAAGTTAAATGGTCAACTGACTGAGCCACCCAGGTGCCCCCGGGAATAGTACTTCTATATGGGGTTTTCCATTCAATGCAATTTGTTGAACTGTATCACCTGCCTTACTATTAATGGGTCATTTGCTTGGATGTAGGAGATGGTTCATTAAACAAAAATTTGAGTCAAACAGATTTTTAGTTAAATTGGACTTTCCTTGATGATGCAGTTCCTAGAATCCACTAGAGTGCATTATATACGAGCTGGTCATGCAGGAAGGTGCATGATCCCACCCATAAGGAGTATTGTATTCATGAAGGGTGTCATAGTGAAGATATAAGGCAAGGTATTTCCCTCAGGCTATGTGCTCTCAGTTCACAATAAGACAACTTTCTGAGGAGGCCTTTTGGGTATTTCGAGGAGTTAATCCTACCTTCCCAGGATTCAAAGAGGCTTTCTCTCATGCTAAACTATATACACACTTAGGGCAGGGTCCCAGGTTTTTATTAGTTCTGATACCATAAATTTATACTAACAGGACATGTACTAATAGAAACAGTGCTTTTATTTTTTTCATTATCAAGTATCAGAACTAGGCAACCAGGGATTTGATTAGAATCTGCCATTCACTTGACACAATTCTCATTGCCCTCAAGGTCTCTGCCAACAAGGTTAGAAACTACCGTGACAATGTTAAGCAGTTCAAAAACTAACGGATCATCTGTGTTAATATATTTTTCCCCCAGTGTGCTTCAGATCAAGTATTTTTCTACTTGTTACTCATTTTAAAAACCATACTGCTTTAAACGGGTTACGTGAAATATAGTCTTACTAGCACAGGCTTGTACCTAGTCAGTTGAAAACTTATCTGGGCCCAAGCTATTTTGGGTATAAGTGGGAACTAATTTTAGTAAAAGTTTGGAATTGTGTACAAAATATTGATGTTCTATTTCTGGTATGTACTCTCATAAGACACCTCATCACTAAAGGAAGGGGCACTGAAAACTCTGTGGTCAGATATTCTTTGTTTATGGTGTTCAAAAAATTCATAATTATGTTTTAGCTACAATGTTGTTACATTATAAGGTGGTTATCTTAGAAGCTAGGATACCGAGATAGTACTGAGAGAATTAGTAGAGAGCTGTTGACTTGTCTAATATACTTCCTATATACTAGTGGCGTAAGCCACCATTTGCCATTAAGAATAGCATAAATGCAACGGGTATTTGTCTCTATATATTTTCAAAAGTTTTAAATGTTTATTTATTTTTGAGAGAGACACAGAGCATGAGCAGGGGAGGGGCAGACCAAGAATCCAAAGCAGGCTCCAGGCTCTGGGCTATCAGCATAGAGCCCAATGTGGGCCTTGAACTCAGGAACATGAGATCATGATCTGAGCCAAAGTCAGATGCTTAACCCACTGAGCCACCCAGGCAACCCTGTCTCTCTATTGTCTTAAAGGTGAGAACTGTATCTCAGTGTTTCATTTTGGCAATATCTTTAGTTAAATGCACCTCCTCAAATGTGGTTTCAAACAACCCACTATTGACCAACTGGTAGGAAAATGGCTGCTATTTTACTTCCTTACTGTGATTTCAGATGGTTTCTGTTTAAATAATTCTCCTGGAAATTGCCTTAGGACTGACAGGTAATGACTCAATAGAACAGTTCCACTTCTGACTCACGGAGAATCTGGTATTAGTCATTTGACTCCTCTGCTTCTCTCATTTAGGAAATGTCACTATAAATGCACCATGAGGTGCTTGTGAAATGCTCCAATGCGCATATAAAAGGTGCTAGAAAATTACAAGGTTAGAGAGTCTTACTTCAAAATGTAGTCTTATAAAACTTCAAACAGGTGTTTGGTTTCATTATAGACCAACTCTAGAATAACCTATTTATGTGTGTACGTCGGGGGGGGAACAACCCACCTCCTCTCCAATGAAATATCTCATTAAAAAGTTTTATAGCTTCTGTAGGCTTTGATAATTGGGTTAAATAAAATAAATGGGGAAAAAAACCAAACATTCAGTGCTGGATTTAATTTAAAAATGTTTCCTAATTAAGTTTAAAAATCCACACAATGTCCAGAGCCTACCATAAATTAAATTAATTAAATCAGTTGCTTATTCCACTTTGGTTAAGTAGAATTAAACCTGTCTGCAGCCTAATTTTTTTTAAGATTAACAAATGTCAGTCTCCCAAAAAAGTATTTCCATTACATAGAAAATACGATGCAGTGTGTAAATGATACACTTTTATTAGAATAACTGACAACCTTTTTTTAAAATAATAAAACTTTATTTTTTGGAACAGCTTTAGATTTACAGAAAAATTGAGAAGATAGTTCAAGGAGTCCCCACAAACCCTATACCTAGTTTCCTCTGTTATCAATATCTTACATTATTGTACATAATAAGATTAACTAAAGATCTGTATAAATTATAAGTCAAATAAAGATGATAAAGTGTATATATATTTTTAAACATTTTTAACATTTATTTATTTTTGAGAGACAGAGAACAGGGGAGGGGCAGAGAGAGAGCGAGACCCAGAATCCGAATCAGCCTCCAGGCTCTGAGCACAGAGCCTGATGCAGGGCTCGAACCCACAAACCATGAGATCATGACCTGAGCTGAAGTCAAACGCTTAACTGACTGAGCCACACAGGTGCCCAAGTATATTTTTTTTATACCAAATTTATTTGGGTTATTGGCACTTCCTTCTATACTTGGATGCTAAGCCATGGTGCCTCAGCTCTGTTTATATTTTCCTGTGAGCCCTGATTTACCTACCTCAGTGGCTAAGAAGAAACCAAAAATTGCTCCAACCTTTTTCTTCTTTTCTTTTCTTTTCTTTTCTTTTCTTTTCTTTTCTTTTCTTTTCTTTTCTTTTCTTCTCTTCTCTTTTCTTTTCTTTTCTTTTCATGTCTCAGCAGCAACTCTGCAGCTTGTTCCACAGCTCTTGAGGCTCATGAGAGCTGGTGCTACTGGGCAGACATAAGTTCCTAAAACATGCATCTCTACCCTTGGCATTCCTGAAGGCATGGGAAGATCCAGATTTTGTGGGGCAGAAAGAGTATACATTTTTGAAGGCCTCTTAAAAAGAATAGACAAAATTAGGTTCATTTCTTAGAAGGGGCCATGCAAATGAAAAGCACTGAAGTTTAGCATTTGTTAATGTCATGGTTAAATCTGATACTGCCATGGAAGTACCCCCAAAATGTGTGTGTGTGTGTGTTGTGTGTGTGTGTGTGTGTGTGTGTGTGTGTGTGTGTAAAACCCAAAACAGTACAGCCATAGGCACATATTATTTCTATCTGGGATTTTTGTCTTCTAGCTCCAATGTAGAATCTAGCATTAGACTGGACCACTTCAATGCTCAAACTCAACTCTCAGATTTCATAAGTCTTACATAAAATGAGGTCTAGGGCAATGAAAAATGTCAGAATGCAAAAGAGCAAGATACAACCTAAATTGGAGCGAGCTGGAATATTATTTATCAACCTAGACACTTCCCTGGGTGAGGACCCAGCCTATTTCTCCTAAACACCTAGAACAAAAGAACTCTCAGAGAGAGATGACTCCTGTAAGTTTTATTTACCTTTGAAAGCATCTTCCCAATAAATCTAGACCATCCTTTCTTCTATGGGACAAAGAATCACACAGGAGCCCTTCCTGTGGGATAGAGCTATGCAGCAGAGTAAAGAAGGAAGTCAGCTGGGGGGTAAAAGGACAGGAGGGCTGAATGGAACAGGCTTACTCTCCTGCCTTCGCTATCTGCAGGCTTTAAAGTAATTCCTCCATTCATCCATCAACCCCCATGTGAGATTTAGAAACTTGATACTCATTTTACAGAAGTATTCAGACTGTTTGCTCTGATTAATCAAAATGTTTAATTCACCTTTTTATATAACATTGTTTTCTTTCTTTCTTTCATTCTTTTTTTTTTTTTTTGAAGTTTATTTATTTTGAAAGAGAGAGCAGGAGAGGGGCAGAGAGAGGGAGAGAGAGAACCCTAAGCAGGCTCCACGCTGTCAGCACGGAGCCCTATGTGGGGCCCGAGCTCACAGACTGTGAGATCATGACCTGAGCCAAAATCAGAGTCAGATGTTTAACCCATTGAGCCACCCAGGCGCCCCAGCATTATTTTCTTTCTTTCTTTCTTTTTTTAATTTTTTTTTTTATGTTCATTTATTTTTCGAGAGAGAGGTTGACAGAGTGTGAGCAGGGGGAAGGGCAGAGAGAGGGAGGAAGACACAGAATCCGAAGCAGGCTCCAGGCTCTGAGCTGTCAGCACAGAGCCTGACGTGGGGCTCAAACCCACGAACTACGAGATCATGACCTGAGCCGAAGTCGGACGCTCAACTGACTGAGCCATCCAGGCGCCCCCCCCAGCATTATTTTCAAAAAAACAAAACCTCCCCTTAATTAAGAGGGAAGATAAAGAAGTTTCCTGTAAAGATACATACGGACATAGAAACAAATTATAGCTCCGTTTCTGTCTACTGGGTCATAGTTTCTACTTCCTTCTGGGTTTCTGCTTAGCATCTGCCTGGTGGCTAACTTCTGCTTACAGTTTCTACTTTTTAACTTCTGCTTGCGCATAACTTGTACTTGTTATAGTCCTAGGCTGGGTGCTGGAAATACAGCAATGAATAAGATGAACCTGACTCCTCATGGGACTTACAATATGACAGGGAATAGATAGAAAGAGAGAGAGAAAGGGAGAGAGAGAGAGCAAGAGCGAGTGAGCTAGAGAGGTGGGAGGAGCGGAGGGAGGGAGGGATGTTATATTATGAAACAAGCACACAGGGTGCAATGAAAACCTACTTGAGGTCAGTGTAATATAAACTGTGGATCATGATCCATGAGTGGGCCCTGAAATCAACCTAGTGACTTAAGACCAATATATTTTTCTTAATGTTTATTTATTTTGAGAGAGAGACAGAGAGACAGAGACAGAGACAGAGTGCAAGCAAGGAAGGGAAGGCAGGAAGAGAGGGAGACACAGAATCTGAAGCAGGCTCCAGGCTCTGAGCTGTCAGCACAGAGCCTGATGCGCAGCTCGAAACCACAAACCGTGAGATCATGACCTGAGCCGAAGTCGGATGCTCAACTGACTGAGCCACCCAGGCACCCCTAAAATTTTTTTTAATGTTTGTTTATTTTTGAGAGAGAGAGAGAGAGATAGAGTGTGAGCAGGGGAAGAGAAGAGAGAGAGGGAGACACAGAATCTGAAGCAGGCTCCAGACTCTGAGCTATCAGCCCAGAGCCCAATGTGGGGCTCAGACACACAGACCGTGAGATCATGACCTGAGCTGAAGTTGGCTGCTTTGCCGACTGAGCCACCCAGGCGCCCCTAAAACCAGTATTTTTTTTAACAAAAGAAATAAAAGAAAATATCATAATAAATCACACATAGTAATGATAAGAATTGTGAAACTTTTGTTGCAGTTTATATTACCAGTGAGTAAACAGACAAAACTCCAGGTTCTTGTGGAGTGTGCTTTCTAGGAGAAAGATAATAACATAGTTTAGTAAAATATAGAATATGTTAGAAGATGATGAACTGAAAAAACAAAAGGCAAGGAGGAGTATATCAAATGTCAGAGGTAAGGACTGAAATTTTAGAGACAGCAGCCAGTGAAGACTTCTGTGAGACAGTGTCTTTTGGGTAAATACCTAAAAAAATTGAGGGACTGAGCCAGACTCACTGTTTGGAGGAAGGACATTCCAGACAGAAGGCATAGCCAGCATAAAGACCTTGAGTGGGCCTGAACGATTGTTTGAATTTGTAGTTGAAGCAAGGCCAATGTGACTGATGGGGAGTGAAAAGGCAATAAGGAAGGAGGGACAATGGGGGCACTGGGTCATGTAAAGAATTGTAGTTCAAAGCAGGGGTATTGGTTTTGACTTTTGAGTGAGATGGGAAACCACTGGGTGATCTTGAGCAAGAGTATCATCTGACTTATGTTTTAATAGGATCATTCTAGCTGCTGGATTAAGAATGTTTTAAGGGGGGGCACCTGGGTGGCTCAGTCGGTTCAGCACCTGACTTTGGCTCAGGTCATGGTCTCACAGTTTGTGATTTGGAACCCTGCTTTAGGTAAAAAACATGAGTCCTGCTTCTCTCTCCCTGTCTCTCTCTCTCTCTCTCTCTCTCTCTCTGCCCCTCACTTGTGCCCTCTCTCGCTCTCAAAAAAAAAAAAAAAAAAAAAAAGTTTTAAGGAAGGCAAAGGCAGAAGCAGGAACAACAGAATGTAAGCTCTCTCCAGGGCAAGAGTGTTTCACTGTGGTACTCGCTTTGTGTCCTTAGTGCTTTCTAACAGTGACGGACGCATAGAAATAATGATTTATTCAAGAAAGAGTATTTGCCAGGGCACCTGGATGGCTCAGTCGACTGAGTGTCCAACTCTTCATTTTGTTTCAGGTCCTGATCTCACGGTTGTGAGATCGAACCCCCCTGCCGGGCTCCGCACTGAGTGTGGAGACTGCTTGAGATTCTCTCTCCCTCTGTCTCTTTTTCTGCCGCTTCCCCCCTCCCTGCCCCATCAAAATAAATAAATAAATAAACATTTAAAAAGACAAGTATTTGCCTGTCTGTGCACCAGGCCATGAAATGTATTTCTTACTGTGAGTCAAAGTCATAGGGGTTTAAAGCTTTTGTCTTAAAGGCAAGTGGCCTAGTCTTGGTCTAACGAAAGGGTCTCTGGGAATTGACATTTAGGCTGAGATCTGAAGAATAAGCAAGAGGAAGTTCGGGAGGAAGAGAAAACAACAATTTTCCAGGAGGTGTAAATTTGGAAATTATCAGCACATGCAGAGTATTTGAAGCACTCTCCAAGTGTTTCTGTCTCTGGAAGGAGGTGCAAAATTAAGGCCATTGCAAACCACCCCACTTGCCCGTTCTTATTTTTTGTACTCATTTCTTCTAACATTTGTCCTATTGAAAAGTAGTATGTAGCAGTCACTTTTTTTTTTTAATAAATTTTTTTTTAAGTTTATTTCTTTTTGAGGCAGAGAGAGACAGAACATGAATGGGGAGGAGCAGAGAGAGAGGGAGACACAGAATCGGAAGCAGGCTCCAGGCTCTGAGCCATCAGCCCAGAGCCCGACACAGGGCTCGAACTCACGGACCGCGAGATCATGACCTGAGCTGAAGTCGGACGCTTAACCGACTGGGCCACCCAGGCACCCCAGTCACTTTTTTTTTTTTTTAAAGTATAAATCTTTAAGGCAGCCTCCTGTGTCATATCATAATAATAGGAAAAGTTAGTAAACTGCAAAATTCCTATTTTGTTTTTATTAGAGGTTTTTTTTAAACTTTTTTAATGTTTATTTTTGAGAGAGACAGAGCATGAGTGGGGGAGGGGCAGAGAGAGAAGGAGACACAGAACCCGAAGCAGGCTCCAGGCTCTCAGCTGTCAGCACGGAACCTGACGGGGGCTTGAACCCACAACCCGTGAGATCATGACCTGGGCTGAAGTTTCATGCTTAACCAATGGAGCCACCCAGGCACCCCTAGCAAATTTCAATTATATACAATGGTGTTGTCAACTACGGTCATCATGTTTTACATTAGATCCTCAGACCTTATTCAAGTTCTTGCTAAAAGTTTGAACCCTTTTACTAACCTCCCTTAATTTCACACACCACCCAGTCCTTGGCAACCATTTTTCTACTCTCTGTTACTATGAGTTTGACAATTTGTTTGTTTGTTTGTTTATTGAGACCACATACAAGTGATATCATGCTGTGTTTGTTTTTCTTTATCTGCCTTACTTCACTCAGTATAATGCTCTCAATTTCTATCCATGTTGTTGCAAATGCCGGGATTTCCTTCTTTAACTGACTGAATAACATTCCATTGTGTATATATACAATATCTTCTTTATCCATTTGGCCACTGAGAATCTTATGTTGTTGCCATGTCTTGACTATTTTGAATAATTCTACAATGAACACAGGAGTGCAGATATCTCTTCAATATCCTGTTTTCATTTCCTTTGGATATATTCCCAGAAGAGGCATTGCTGGATCATATGATAGTTCTATTTTTTTTTTTTTTTTTTTTTTTAATTTTTTTTTTTTCAACGTTTTATTATTTATTTTTTTTTGGGACAGAGAGAGAAACAGAGCATGAACGGGGGAGGGGCAGAGAGAGAGGGAGACACAGAATCGGAAACAGGCTCCAGGCTCTGAGCCATCAGCCCAGAGCCCGACGCGGGGCTCGAACTCACGGACCGCGAGATCGTGACCTGGCTGAAGTCGGACGCTCAACCGACTGCGCCACCCAGGCGCCCCATTTTTTTTTTTTTTTTTTTATTTTTTGAGGAAACTCCATACTGGTTTCCATAGTGGCTGCACCGATGTACATTCACACCAACAGTGCACCAGGGTTCTCTTTTCTCCATATCCTCAAAACACTTGTTATTTTATTGTTTTTTTTTTAATTTTTTTAACATTTATTCATTTTTTGAGAGACAGAGAGAGACAGAGCGTGAGCAGGGGAGGGGCGGAGACAGAGGGAGACACAGAATCCGAAGTGGGCTCCAGGCTCTGAGCTGTCAAGCACAGAGCCTGATGCGGGGTTCTCATGAACCCCTCAGATCATGACCTGAGCCGAAGTTGGACACTTAACTGACTGAGCCACCCAGGCACCCCAATTTTACTGTATTTTTGATGTAGCCATTCTAACAGGTGTGAGGTGACATTTTATTGTGTTTTTTTTTAATCTTTTTAATGTTTATTTATTTATTTTTATTTTTATTTTTTTTAATTTTTTTTTTTTCAACGTTTATTCATTTTTGGGACAGAGAGAGACAGAGCATGAACGGGGGAGGGGCAGAGAGAGAGGGAGACACAGAATAGGAAACAGGCTCTAGGCTCTGAGCCATCAGCCCAGAGCCCGACGCGGGGCTCGAACTCACGGACCGCGAGATCGTGACCTGGCTGAAGTCGGACGCCTAACCGACTGCGCCACCCAGGCGCCCCAATGTTTATTTATTTTTGAGAGAGAGACAGAGTGCAAGCAGGGGAGGGGCAGAGAGAGAGGGAGACACAGAATCGGAAGCAGCCTCCAGACTCCGAGTTGTCAGCACAGAGCCTGATGTGGGGCTCTCATGAACAATGAGATCATGACCTGAGCCGAAGTTGGACTGAGCCACCCAGGCGCCCCTATTACGGGTTTAATTCGCACTTCCCTTGCAATTAGTGATGCTGAGCACCTTTTCATGTACCTGTTTACCATTTGTGTGTCCTTTTTGTTTTTGTTTTTTAATATTTATTTATTTATTTTGAGAGAGAGAGCTGGGGAAGGTGCAGAGAAAGGGGGACATAGAGAATCCCAACCAGACTACGAGCTGTCAGTGCAAAACCCGATGTGGGCCTCCAACTCACAAACTGTGAGATCATGGCCTGAGCTGAAATCAAGAGTTGAGCACTCAGTCTGCTAAGCCACTCAGGTGCCCCTGTATTTTGGAAAAATGTCTATTCAATCCCCATGTCCATTTTTCTTTTCTTTTTTTTTTTTTTTAACGTTTATTTATTTTTGAGACAGAGAGAGACAGAGCATGAACAGGGGAGGGGCAGAGAGAGAGGGAGACACAGAATCGGAAACAGGCTCCAGGCTCTGAGCCATCCGCCCAGAGCCCGACGCGGGGCTCGAACTCACGGACCGCGAGATCGTGACCTGGCTGAAGTTGGACGCTTAACCGACTGCGCCACCCAGGCGCCCCATCCCATGTCCATTTTTCTATTGAGTTGTTTGGTTTTTGCTACTGGTGTACACGAGTTCTTTATATATTTTGGATATTAACCACTTATCAGAAATACATGTGCAAATATTTTCTCCCATTCTGTAGGTTGCCTTTTCATTTCATTGGTGGTTTCTTTTGCTGTGCAGCTTTTCAGTTTGATGTAGTCCCACTTGTTTATTTTAGTTTTTGTTGTCTTGGTTTTTGGTGTCAAATCCAAAAAATCATTGCCAATACTGTGTCAAGGAGCTTACCTTCTATGTTTTCATCTGGGAGTTTTTACAGTTTCAGGTCTTACTTTCAAGTCTTTAATTGATTTTGAGTTGATTTTTGTGTATGGTAGAGGATAGAGATCCAACTTCTTTCTTCTGCAACTGGCTATCCAATTTTCCCAACGTCATTTGTTGAAGAGGCTATCATTTCTCCATGGTGTGTTCTTGGCTCCTTTGTCTTAAAATAATCAACCATATATGCTTGGCTTTATTTCCAGGTTTCTATTCTGTTCTATTGATCTAAGTAACGGTTTTTAGGCCAATACCATCCTGTTTTGTTTATTATAGCTTTGAAATATAACTTGAAATCACAAAGTGTAATGCCTCCAGATTCATGAATGTCTCAGATATTGCATGTTTTCTCAAGCTGTTTCTTTTTGTCTTTCATCCATGCTTTAATTTTGAGTCGGTAAGAGTGTGATTCCTGTGTACAGATGGAAGTATAGTTATATAAACTGCCCAAAAGACTAACAATGCTTTTCTCCTGACTCTTCATCCACAGTGTTCACTACACTGATTTGATTTGAACTGGTGCTAGGTCAGATTCTGCTTCTGTGGTGATACACACACGTACACACACATGCACACTCATAATCTCAGCAAATTTAACTCCCAAACCGTTCACTTAAAGCAATGCTAACTAAACATACCTTTGGTATATGTTATTTTCCGAGGGAAGTTCAGTGTCCTTCATAACTTTCTAGTATTTGTCAAAGTGTGAAATAGAATTAAAGTACTTGAATATGTTGTTTAGAAAAATATCACGATTTAAACTACAATAGAATCCAATTTTAGCTTTCCTAATTAAAATTCTGTAATCTTTGACTTGTCTAAAAAATCAAACTGGAAAAAATATTTAACTTGTTTTAAAGAATTTTAATAATAGTTTCAAATAACTTTTTTCTTATTACAAGGTAAAACATTGTCTTTGTGGAAAACATAGAAAACCCCTAAATGTATAAAAAAGAAAATAAAAATCACCTGTAGTCATATCATTCAGGTGTAATGTCACTATTCACATTTTATAATATTTTCTTACAGTTTCCATACATACATTTAATGTATGTTTTTGGTTTTTTAGTATACTATGGTACTAATACGACCATTTCTTATGAGCTGGCACCACACTAAATATTTTATATATATATATATATATATATATATATATATATTGTTCCATTTAATTGTTACCAGGACCGTATATAAAAGTAGTTACTATCATTCTCATTTTGTAGACAAGAAAAGTGAGGCTCAGACAGGTTTAGTAACTTGTTCAAGGTCATACACTTAGAAAGTGTCTGGGCAAACTGTAGAATGTTGGCTGATCTGACTACAAAGCCTAAAACCTATATTTGCCACCATTATCATGACCTGCTTTTGTCATTTGCCATTAGATTATATGAATCTCCCCATGTCACTAAGTGTTCTTCATCAAATGATTTTAAGGGCTGTAAAGTAGTCTGTTTTGTCAGGCATACCATAATTACTTTGACCATGTCTCTTTGGACATTTAGGTTGCTTCTAAATTTGAAGGCAAGGACCATCTGTGAGTCATTGCTGTAGCCCCCAGCATCCAGCAAAGTATCTGGCACTTTGTTCAGGCTCAAGATGTCAGCTGAATGACTAGGTGGAGAGAGGAAAAGCAACATCCTGTAAGATAAAAAACAAAATATGGAAGCAGGCAGAAGTGAAAATGGCATGTTTGTGGGAAAATGAAGGAAAAATCCTACTCAACAGGAACAGAAAGAATGCATATTAGAGGGGTTGGTTTTCATTAGACTCTTTGAGTTGAAATGAACAGAAACTCATTCAGGCCAACTTTCTTAAGATGGTAATTATCATTAACGAAAGCAGTGATACCACAGGAATTCAAGTCTATAACTGTAATGGGCTCTCTCTTAATATGACCCTACTACTTTCTTTGAATCCATTTCAGGGTGTCTGTTTACTCTTTCTCTAATTACCAACTGGCTCACATACTCTTTATTCTCTTATGCCCATGTATTTTCCTCACCCCTTGGGGTAGGTCAACGTTTCAGCTCACTCATGGCTCATTAATGCCCATCTGTCCTCCTGCTACTTTGTGATCTTCCTGATTTTGCTTCCAGAGTTGAACTGCCTAATGCAGGCTTAAGAGGCATAAAGTTTGACATAATCAGGATAGTGGGTCTGGGAATGATGCCGGAAGGAGATGGTAGGTGTGAACAGGCCTTCGTTATCTCTTCACTGCAGCCGCAAAAGACAATCTACGACTCCGTCCCTTTGAATATAGTGTTTCCTCTTCATGAAATACACAGCTTAAAAATGTCATTCTTCTCCCATAGTAGCCTTTGTACACCTCTAGCATAATACCTGAATTTCCTTATTGTAATTATCTACTTACCTTGTCATGACTCTATAAAAGCTATTCAACGGCAAGGAGAATAAATGAATGAATACATTAGTCAAAACTTATGTACATTTATTTTACAGTAGCATCCATTTATTCACTCATACCGTAGTTTATTGAGTGTCTGTCTATGCCAATGTACAAGGGAAGCTCAGTTAGTGGTGCCTGGCTGGCTCAGTTGGTTAAGTGTGCGACTTTGGCTCAGGTCATGATCTTGCGGTTTGAGAGTTTGAGCCCCGTGTTGGGCTCTGTGCTGACAGCTCAGAGCCTGGAGCCTGTTTCAGATTCTGTGTCACTCCCTCTCTCTGCCCCTCCCCTGCTCATGCTCTGTCTCTCTTTGTCTCTCAATAATAAATAAACTTTAAAAAAAATTAAAAAACAAAAACAAAAACAAAAAGAACAAGGGAAGTTCAATTACCCAGATTGTAAAGAATGGAAAAGCCCCTCTGCTTAACCCATGGGTAGATCCCAAACTATTACAACTATGTCAAAAGCTCTCACAGTGTCTCATAGTAATATACTTTTAGGGGCACCTGGGAGGCTCAATCAGTTCAGCCTCAGACTCCTGATTTCGGCTCATGTCACCATCTCAAGGTTGTGAGATCGAGCCCCACATTGGGCTCTGTGCTGGGCATGGAGCCTGTGTAAGATTCTGTCCCTCTCTCTCTCTGTGCCTCTCTGCTTGCACATGCATGCACACTGCTTTCAGCCTCCAAGAGAAGGGGAAAATGAGAGAAAAACAAAAATAATATAACCAGCACTGGTGGAGTTATCCTGCACCTAAAATGCTTAAGAGAGTCTGGCCACCCAACTTGTTCATAGTAGGAGCTCTGGTGTAACACACAGGCAGACCTGCCGGGAGATTCCGAGGCATGATTAACGTTTTTGCCACCTGCCTCCTGTATGAAACGTTCCTTTAAGGCCAAGGGAATGGTTTTTCAGTGTTCTACACGACACCTGGCATCTTACCTATTCCTTGCTGCTTTTCCCATAGTGATAAAGCAGTCCACCCTAACGTTTTTTAAAAGTGTAGAATAGTCTTGAGATAGGGCTGTTTCCTAAATAACTTCATAGGGGAAAAACAAAGGAAAGGGTGCAGGGTGCCCTCAATCATGTTATTACCTTTTTAACTTTGATTTTTATTTTCCAAATGTTTTCACCTGTAGGAAAAAAGGCAGATAAAAGTATTACACGATGTTCAGCACATTACAGAGTGTGCACATTACAGGAGATCAAAACAGAGCAAAACAAAACACCACCTGCATGACCCAGGCTGTACCTCCTAGGAATGTGCAGTGTATTAATTCGATGATATCATTAGAGGCTCGGGATGTTTTCATTTTTCACTCATTCATCTTTGGCATGTCTTTTCTTGCTCTGAGCCTTGTCTCCTTATGACCGCAAGATGATGTGTTATCAAGGTGAGGAAGAGGAGTCATTTTCTTCCATGGGCCTATTATTATCGGCTAGAAAACTTCTGCTGGACACCCCCTACTAGGTTTCTTGTCATGTCTCATTGTCCAAAATTGCTTCCCTTGCCCAAGCCTAACCCAGTCATTGGCAAGAGGAACTGAATGACAGTAATCAGCGTTCGTCAAGATCACTGGGGCCGGTGGGGGAGGAGTCTAGCCTCCCTTAAATTACAAAGCTAACTTAGACCTGAGCACGCAGGGGTTCTCTTAGCAAGGAAGAAATCTAAAGTGTGGGCTGTAGAGAAGCATGGCCTAGGGAATCAATAGGGTCTGCTGTACATGTCTCCAGCAGAGCAAAACAAGACACATACAGTCAAAAGCACAGTGGTCTGGACCATTTTATGCAAGGGCAAACAGCCCCACATGTAGTATTCATTCTGAGGGATATATTATGTGGCTCTCTAGGGTGGCAAATAGGACATGGGCTTTGGAATCAAACAGGACTGGTCACTTAGCAGTGACTTACCATTAGAGAGGTTACCTTCTATGCAATTCAGCTTGCTCCTTTACAAGGTAGGGATAAACAGTGCCTGCTTCTAAGAGCTTCTGTGGATTAAATTCTATGATGCACCTAAATTACCCAGAATATTACAGGCATTCAAGTGTAAAGTCCTTTCCCTCTTTATTGAAATTACAATAACTCAAAATGATGACTCCCAAGTATGTTCTGTTTGGACTGGATATTTAGATATATTGGACATGTTTTTGTCTAATCTGTTTCAAATAAGAGATTTAGGCTCAAAAATATAAAAAGTCAGTTACTCAGATGCCCAAAATAGTTCATTAATAATAGTAACTGAGAACTTATTAGTTTTATGTACTTTGTATACATTTTCTCATTCATTTTTTTTTAATGTTTTATTTATTTTTAAGACAGAGAGAGACAGAGCATGAGTGGGGATGGGGCAGAGAGAGAGGGAGACACAGAATCTGAAGCAGGCTCCAGGCTCTGAGCTGTCAGCACAGAGCCCGACACGGGGCTCAAACTCACAAACTGTGAGATCATGACCTGGGCCAAAGTCAGACGCTCAACCGACTGAGCCACTTGGGCGCCCCTCATTCATTTTTTAAAAATGTTTTATTTATTTTTGAGAGAGAGAGAGAGAGAGAGAGAGAGAGAGAGAATATGAGTGGGAATGAGAGAGAGGGAGACAGAATCTAAAGCCTGCTATCATCACAGAGCCTGACTTGGGCTTCAACTCACGAAGCATGAGATCATGACCTGAGCTGAAGTCGGGGACTTAACCAACTGAGTCACCCAGGTGCCCCCATTTTTTTTTTATTTTTTTTTTCAACTTTTATTTATTTTTGGGACAGAGAGAGACAGCATGAACGGGGGAGGGGCAGAGAGAGAGGGAGACACAGAATCGGAAACAGGCTCCAGGCTCTGAGCCATCAGCCCAGAGCCTGACGCGGGGCTCGAACTCACGGACCTCGAGATCGTGACCTGGCTGAAGTCGGACGCTTAACCGACTGCGCCACCCAGGCGCCCCCCCCCCCATTTTTTTTTTAAAACAGGAGTGAGAGCACACAGTGGCTAAAGATTACAGATGCTGCTGAATAGCGTACAATGCACAAGGACAGCTCGGCACAACAAAATATATCTCATAGTTTACAGTAACACTGTGGGTTATGTATTACTGCCCTTGTTCCATCAACTGACCATCCAAGAGGCTGACAAGCCCACAAGCACACAACTAGTAAGTGGAGTACCTGGTTTTATCTGACTTTAAAGATCACACTCTTTCAACTCCAATGCATTGCCTGAGTAGGGTGAGAGAGCATCAGTAAACGTGTTACTGAAGATTTAGAAGATGCATTCATAATGTCTACAAAATATATGAAGTCCTTGGCAATGAATCATTAAAAAATGTTGCAAGAGAGGCACCTGGGTTGCTCAGTCGGTTAAGCTTCTGACTTTGGCTCAGGTCTTGATCTCATGGTTCGTGAGTTTGAGCCCCATGTCCAGCTCTGTGCTGACAGCTTGGAGCCTGGAGACTGCTTCAGGTTCGATGTCGCCCTCTCTCTCTGCCCCTCCCCTGCTCGTGTTCTGTCTCTCTTTCTCAAAAATAAAATAAACATTAAAAAAAAATGTTGCAAGAGTCTCTTGAGGAGAGAAAAACACAAATGAAAGATATTAAAGGTGATTTAAATAAATTAAACCAAATGAAATATACAGTGATCTTAGGGCAATGTGGTATTGTTTGAGAATATTCTGCTATAAAAGAAAGCAAATGAGATCAACCTTTCGATGTATTAAGAATGGATGGGAAGTTAATATGTAGCACACATGCGTGTTAAGTAGAAAAGGATGAAAGAATCAAGAGGTACTTAATATTCATGAGGCACTAAAGACCTAAATATTCATGATATATTAACTATGCAAGAGGCACTTAATATTCAGGATATCCTAAGTATATATCCTGTATGAAAACACTCAATATTCTTGAGGTCTTTATTCAACCACCTATTTTTAAAATTTTTTTTTAAATTATTTTTGAGAGTGAGAGAGAGTGAGTAAGCGAGCATGAGCGAGGAAGGGGCAGAGGGAGAAGACACAGAATCCAAAGCAGGCTCCAAGATCCAAGCTGTCAGTACAGAGCTTGACGCAGTGCTCGAAACCACAAAATGGGAGATCATGACCTGAGCTGAAGTCGGACACTTAACTGACTGAGCCACCCAGGTGCCCACCAACAACCCGTTTTTGACCCTTATTCTGGCCCCAAGTATCTTGTATCGAATAATACAAATAAAACCCAAGATTACTCAACACATTAAATTGAAATGGTAAAGCTGTGACCGAGGGTACTTGCCCTTGTGTCTCTCCAATAGAGCAATTATATATCGTTGGTCCTGAGCCACTTTGCTCAAACCTCCACTCTGGTCCTCAAAACCACACCATCCATCCACATGGGGAAGGTTTATGTGGTGGATATATAGATATAGCCATAGATATAGCCATAGATATAGCCATAGATATAGATATAGATATAGATATAGATATAGATATAGATAGACAGACAGACAGATGCAGGGCTCAAACCCACGAATGGTCTCACCGTGCATTTTAAAGTGATTTCATAAACCATCTGAGCTTTTTAAAATTAGCCTTGGGCCTTTCTGTTCTGTAATGTCAGAGATAGCTTGTCTGGTAGAATACTTGGCGGCTGTGGCATCGAGGTAATTCTGCGCAGGGCAGGAAGATTCGGTATATGAAAAAGTCAATGGATTCAAAGACATTTCAGTTAGAACCTCAGTCTAACCTTTTCCTTGTAACTAACAAGCTGATTCTAATGGCAAAGATCCAAGATCACTCAGGACATTCCTGGAGAAGAAGGGGGAAAAAGAGAAATAGGTGAGTGGACACACTTGCCCTATCATATAATAAGGCATATTACAAAGCTTATTTATTAAGACCCTGTAGAACTGGCATATGGCTAAATAAATGTACCAAGAGATATATAGAAGTATGTGGGAACTATGTTGCAACTCTCCAGGGGTGCAGAGAGGGTGGATACAATATCCACTAGCAGGGATGATTCTTTGGGGAGGAAAGTGGCAGCAGCTTGGACTATCAGCAAGCACATATTGTTTCAATCAGCTGAAGCAGTACAGGAAAATGATGGATACTGTTGTGCATATAAAAGAACACTGTAGAACAGAGTCACCCACCTGAGGACCCCCAAACAGTCTGGCAACACTTTAAGGAGCTGGAGTTTTCTTGTCTGTTTCTTCTTTTGTTTTGTTTGTTTGTTTGTTTTTTAATGTTTATTTACTTTTGAGAGAGAAAGAGAGACAGAGCATGAACGGAGGAGGGGCAGAGAGAGAGGGTAACACAGAATCTGAAGCAAATTCCAGGCTCTGAGAGTCAGCACAGAGCCCCATGCGGGACTCGAACCCACAAACCGTGAGATCATGACCTGCGCTGAAGTCGGACGCCCAACAAACCGAGTCACCCAGGTGCCCCTGCTTATTTTTTTGTTTTAGAGAAACAGACAGCTAGAGCTGGGGAGAGGGGCAGAAGGAGAGAGAGAATCCTAAGCAGGCTCCACGCTCAGCATGGAGCCTGATGTGGGGCTTGATCTCACAACCCTGGGATCATGACCTAAGACAAAATCAAGAGTCAGAGGCTCAACCAACTGAGCCACCCAGGCGCCCAGGACTGGGGTTCTTACAAAGTGGTTAGAGGTGAAGTCAGAGAAATATGGTTGTTGGACTGTTACTCTCTTTTAGTCCCAGGCTGATGATAAGATTATATGGGACTAGATAGATTTTTGTTTTAGGTCCTTTGATACAAAAAGAATGTCTTACATAAGTTAATTCTTTTAATTACTGTGCTATGGGTTGCATTGTATTTCCCCTAAAAGATGTTGAAGTCTTAACCCCTGGTATCTGTGAATGTCATATTGTTTGGAAATAGGTATTTGCAGGCGATCAGGTTAAGATGAGGTCACTGGGCACAAAAAACTATGGAGATAATTGAGAAAATGACCTATGATTTCATCCCCTATTTGATAAATATTGTGAGGTGTTTTCTTCCATTAAAAAAATTTTTTTTTTTACATTTTATTTATTTTTGAGAGGGAGACAGAGCACAAGTGGGGGAGGGGCAGAGAGCGAGGGAGCCACAGAATCCGAAGCAGGCTCCAGGTTCCGAGCTGTCAGCACAGAGCCCAATGCAGGGCTCAAACCCACCAACTGTGAGATGATGACCTGAGCTGAAGTCAGTTGCTTAACTGACTGAGCCACCCAGTCACCCCTCTTCCACTTTGAAAATGATGCAAGTATCTACATTTTCTAGCAGATTTGGAAACCTGGCTTTTGTGTGTTCAGTTTTGTTCATTTAATGATATGATGTGTATTTTCTTACATCATTAAATAAACTTCAAAATGTGAAAATAAAAATATAGTTACATCTAGGTTCATCAATTGTGTGACAATTAAGGATGTCGATACTGGGGGAGTCTGCTCACACAATCTCTGTACCTTTCCTTCACTTTGGCTATCAAACTAAAACTGCTCTAAAAAAATAGTTTTTGGGCACCTGGGTGGTTTAGTCAGTTGAGCGTCCGAGTTTGGCGCTGGTCATGATCTCACGGTTCCTGGGTTCGAGCCTTGCATCGGGCTCTGTGCTAATAGCTCAAAGCCTGAAGCGTGCTTTGGATTCGATGTCTACCCCTCTCTGCCCCTCCCCTGCTCTCTCTGTCTCTCTGTCTCTCTCTCTTTCTCTCTCTCAAGAATAAATAAACATTGGGGCGCCTGGGTGGCGCAGTCGGTTGGGCGTCCGACTTCAGCCAGGTCACGATCTTGCGGTCCGTGAGTTCGAGCCCCGCGTCCGGCTCTGGGCTGATGGCTTAGAGCCTGGAGCCTGTTTCCGATTCTGTGTCTCCCTCTCTCTCTGCCCCTCCCCCGTTCATGCTCTGTCTCTCTCTGTCCCAAAAATAAATAAACGTTGAAAAAAAAAAAAAAAGAATAAATAAACATTAAAAAAAAAATCCTTTGGAAACTTCCTTTATCTCTACCCCCCAAGATATATGTTGGCAATCATACTCCAGGTATATGGCTCCCTGATATACATCTGAAGGGTCTCATGATTTTACTAGAGGGTCTCACTAGATTTTACTAAACAATAATAAATGACCTTTTCCTAACAGTAGCTAGCCCCTTCAAGGTCCTGGAAACCTTGCTTCCAAAATTCCTTAGAGATTTCCGCTATCCCTAATCCCCTCCCAGCCTAAGGGTATATAGTCAGTCACCTGTCACAATCCCAGTGCAGCTCTTTCTGCCCACAGGAACTGTCCCGGTGCTTTAATAAACCACCTTTTTGCACCAAAGATGTCTCCAGAATTCTTTCTTGACCATTCGTTCCAAGCCCCAACATTTCCACATCATTTATAAATATCAATATGTTCAGACTCTCATCTACCTCTTCAGTAACTGAGCCACACACCCAGAGCAGAAGTGTTCCCAACTTTCAGGTTCATTTTCTGGAGTTCTCAATCTCCATGTTGACCCAGTTCTTCATGCACTCGTAGTGTGCTAATGCTCACCATCAGATGTTTTCTGTTTCCTGCACACTTACAGGCTTAGTGAAAGGGCTCATTTGAATGATCTTAGCTGCCACTCATAGAATCCCGATTGATGCAGGCAGGCTAGGTCCAATGACCCAGAGAGGGCGTCCCACAGGACTAGCTAAGAGGGTCCCTGGCGTCCTATAGGATGGAATCAAACGTGAGCCAGTAGGAGGTGAAAGCAGAGTTTACTGAAGATATATAGAGAGACATATGAACAGAGCATCTGGGAGACTCGGAAAGGATAAGAGCATGACTCTCTTCTTTGCTTGGGGTCTGGGGTTTTTATTGGTGGTTGTGGTCCGATGCCTGTGTCTTCTTAGGCTTCCAGGATCTGACAGAACAAGGAGAGGGTCCAGGTGTCCTTCATAAATTATTCATTCTCTGCAGCCAGGCATCTCAGTGTCAAGGTGTTTGGAACCAGTGGTCTTGGAGCAGGTTTGTGATGACCCCACCTGCTTACCCCTTACAGTTTATCATTGTGCTGAAGGCTCCAAAGACATCATTATCTCTCTGTCCCTTACTGGAGGGCTTATTCTATTTGTGTTACAAGGGATGTGTAGAGTGGGGTGGGGGGTACAGGTCCTAGCAAGAATAGAAGCTGCAAAAACAATGAAGGAAAAAAAGTGGCTTTTTTTTCCTCATGGGCTCCCTTCAGTGTCCCTGTCTCAAGATGACCTCATTCTGTGTGTGTGTTTGTTTTTAAATTTATTTATTTATTTATTTTCAGAGAGAGAAGAGAGCAGGGGAGGGGCAGAGAGAGAGAGAGAGAGAGAGAGAGAGAGAATCCCAAGCAGGCTCTATGCTGTCAGGGCAGAGCCCAATGGAGGCTTGATCCCATGAACCTCAAGATCATGACCTGAGCCGAAATCCAGAGTCGGATGTTTAACCAACTGAACCACCCAGGTACCCCGACCTCATTCTGTTTTTTAAACAAAGGACCAAGCCTTTTACTTGATGATCCGCCTCCTATTACAACGCTCTTACTTATCAAATATTGAGTTTGTGTAATTAGTCCCTTATGTTTATATTATAAAAATGAAGAAAAGCTTCTTTTATGGCAAATGCTATCCCGTTTTCTTGAACTGATTAATAAAGAAGTGACTTCTTAGGCAACCTCCTCATTAAATAAAAATGCATGGAGTGCCTGCGTGGTCAGTCACTTAGGTGTCCAACTTTGGCTCAGGTCATGATCTCACGGTCTGTGAGTTCGAGCCCCGCGTCGGGCTCTGTGCTGACACCTCAGAGCCTAGAGCCTGCTTCAGATTCTGTGTCTCCCTTTCTCCCAGCTCATTCTCTCTGTCTCTGTCTCTGTCTCTGTCTCTGTCTCTCGCAAACATAAATAAGCATTTAAAAAAAAAAAAAACTAAAGAAAATAATAAAAATGCAAAATATGTCCTGCTCAGAGCAGAGAAGATCTCTAGAAAGATACTGGCCAAAAAGGAAGAGAAAATGCTCCAGGTTTTCCCTTTGGGAATTTCTCACATTCTTTTAGACTGCTACTACCTTCCTTAGCTCCCTCAGATACAGGTTCTTCCCTGTAAAACGTCCAGTCCACCCAGATGTAGACGAAACTTCAGTCTCTCACTAGATATGTGACCACTGTGGGTTTTTTACAAATTATGACTTCATACTAATACTAATAGTCCCAACCAAATACTACAGAGTCTTTCTTCCCTCCTTCCTTATTTATATCCATCTTCCTTCTCCTTCAGGAAAGCCTTGCTTCTCAGTGGGAGGACTCAAAACCAAATTCTACCTGTCTGCCAGTGTTACCTAGCAGAATTGAGCCTCAGTTGCCCATAGCTTTAATTTGCTTAATAAAGGCTAATTGTATTGTCTTCCTTTTTTCCCTGTCTAGTCTCACCTTCCCATCCCCCTCCCGGTGCTTCTGAGATTCACTTCCCAAGTTCACTACCGGCACTCAAATCCTTATGTCAGGATTTCCTTCTAGTGAAACCTAATATAACACACATCCCATCTCCCTACCTCTCCACCGATCCCAAGTCCCACAAAATGGTCTTGTGAAAACTACCAAAATACAGGCTCAAAGCATAAGGTTAAATTAACAATATAGTAAGCAGTATTTAGAAAGCAAAATGCAGTACATGAGTTCAGTAAGACAAAAGTACTTCTCATTTTTATATTTACATTTTAACAGTGAGGCCTTCCATTTTTCATAAAATAGAACTTTACTATTAATATAAGGTATATTTGTGAGTTAAATTATAGGTTGTTTATAGCCAAAGGAAAAAGAAGGGATAAAGAAAAGGAAGCAAAGGAGCAAGAAGGAAGGAAATGCAAGATAGAAGAACCAAATCTATCTACAGGGTGAATGTTCCATTTTTAAATGGCCTTTGTGAATCACACACATTAGCAATGCGTCATTTGACCCACAATCCATGCCTTCAAGGATCAAATGTAGGAACAAATGAATACTGAAGCCTGGGTTTTGATCTCAGGCAAAAAAAGGAGATAATATTGCTTCATCAAATGAGCTATTTGTGAAAAAAAATTTTTTTGGTTATTAAAAAAAAAGCTGTTTTCTTTCTTACCTGTCATCTCTGGTTCAGTTTTAGGAGAGAAAGAAATGAAAATAGGAGCATTCTCAGATTGGTACTAGCTTCATAAGAATGGTTCTTCACATAACACAACATCTCTCTACCTTTTAGAGAATACAAGAAAATACAAGTCTTTGCTCTAAATATACGACAGATAAAATGAGAACCTAACAGAGAAAACTATAAACTTAGTATAAGGAAGTCTGTATTTAAAAATGAATTATAGGGTGTCTTGGTGGCTCAGTCGGCTAAGCATCTGACTTCAGCTCAGGTCATGATCTCACAGTTCATGGGTTCAAGCCCCCCCCCCCGCCGTTGGGCTCTGTGATGGCAGCCCAGAGCCTGCTTAGGATTCTGTGTCTCCCTCTCTGTCTGCCCCTCCCCTTTTCACGCGCACTCTCTCTCTCTCGCTCTCTCTCTCAAAAATAAACGTTAAAAAATGGATTACAGGGGTGCCTGGGTGACTCAGTTGGTTAAGCGACTGACTTCGGCTCAAGGCATGATTTCATGGCTTGTGAGTTGGAGACCTCCCTTGGGCCCTGTGCTGACAGCTCAGAGTCTGGAGCCCACTTCAGATTCTGTCCCTCCCCGTCTTGTGCACATGCTCTCTTTCTCTCTCTCTCTCAAAAATAAATAAACGTTAAAAAATAATAAACATTAAAAAATAAATAAAAATGAATTGTAGTTAAAAATTAATTGGAAATTAAAAAAAATACATGGGGTAGTTATTCATGAAAGTACTCATGATAGGAGTCCTTACATGTAGTGTATTTTACAAACAAAAATGATATTATAAATTAGTAGGAAAGATCCAGAGCTCTTAAAGTAGAAATGCCCTTAGATCTTCTGTATTTGTACAAAAAAATTTCTTCATAAGGAATCTTTCTGGTGAAGAACAAAGAGTAGGTTCTTTATGAAGCTGTCCTTTAATTCAGCTAATGAGTTTAATGGAAAAGGTTTCCTGTGGCTTGCTTTGTGAGTCCCTGAGGTATACATCTTCCTCAAACCCTTAGCTCTGCCTGGCGTGTTGTGAGTGGATCCATCACTTGGAACCAGGATGCTAGCATTTACCCACCTGTCACCTGCCATTTGAACACACGAAAACACAAATAAGTCATGTGACACAACCCCAAGTTTGCCATGACCATTGGATTTGACTGTCACCTTCACTCAACAAGGGCTTCCTGTCCAACTCCTACCTGGCTTCTGATGTCAAAAGACCTCGATTGGAGTCCTGTCTCTGCCACTATTTTTGGTGAATGAGTAAAGAGAAGCTGGATTGTCCAGTAAAAGGTTCTACAAGTTCTTTCTGGGTTGTTTAGAGGAACCAGCTGGAACAGGGATGCCTCTCCCCTTAGCAGCGGAAGGGGCTATGTCCGAAACAACTTCTTGTGACACTAGTGGTTTCCTTTGTCTCCAGTGGGAAGAACTATACCCTGAACCAACTCCCAGGGTGAGCTACAACTAGTGTTCACAGACAACTGGCTCCCAAGCTCAGACCATTTAATGCTCAAGCCCAGGCTTTCTGTCCCTTGCTTAGATGTCCAGTCTTATCCTGCCTTCTAAAAGGGAGAGCACCAGGGGGTGGGATCCCTCTGTTGAAGCACAGCCCTGTTACATATCCAGTTGCACCCTGGCCCTACCTAGCTCACCTCTTTGCAAGATGCTCAGAGAATGGGGGACCCTTCTGCCTGTGGTATGCAGCAAAGGATAGTCTGATGCTCGTGAACACCCTTGGCCTTCAGCATGATATTTAACTTCTTTGACCTTTAGTTTCCTTTTCTGTGAAAAATGAAAAAAAAAAAAAAAAAACCAATGCTTATCTCACAGGACTGTTTTGAAAGTTAGATTTATTCAACCCATATACACATTTGCTGCACAGGTTAAATAAAATGAATCACCCCTGGGGGCACCTGAGTGGCTCTGTCGGTTGAGCTTCTGACCTCGGCTCAGGTCATGATCTCATGAATCCTGAGTTCGAGCCCCATGTCAGACTTGCTGCTGTTAGCACAGAGACCACTGTAGATCCTCTGTCCACCTCTCTCTCTGCCCTTCCCCCGCCCCAAAATAAATAAATATTGAAAAATACATAAATAAAATGAATCACCTTTGACTTTTGTTTCATGAAAAGGACAAAGCTTTTTTTTTAAGTTTATTTTTTTATCTTGAGAGAGAGAGAGAGAGAGAGAGAGAGAGAGAGAGAGAGAGAATGCATAGGAGGCACAGAGGGAGAGGGGGAGACTGAGAATCCCAAGCAGGCTCTGCACCATCAGTGCAGAACCCGATGTGGGGCTTGAACCTACAAAATGCGAGATCATGACCTGAGCCGAGATCAAGAGTCGGATGCTTAACCAACTGAGCCACCCAGGTGCCCCAGGACAAGGACTTCTGAGTCACAGATTTGGTTTCACATTGTGACTTTGTTCCTTCATTCCCCTATGACCTAGCATAAATCCTTAACTCTCTGAACCTAAGAAATGGTGTATTACATGAGATGAGATGATGTCTATAAAAGCATTAAGTACTTACTTGGTACTTGGTATATGCTAAATAAATTGTTAATTTGCCTCCCTGCCTCCCTTCCTTCTTCCTTCCACTCATGCTTCCTTGCTCGCCTTTTCTGCCATCTGACTTCATTTGTTCCACCTATCCTGACTCTTTTCCCCTCCAAGTCTCCCCCAAATGGATATGAAATGCTTCCCCAAGTCCCACAAATTCCCCATAGACTGCAGGGAATGTGAATCCCTGGTTATTGTGGGCATAGGACCGGGTGTGCTTTGTGGAGATGCCTACCACACATGGAGAGGTTGGGCAATGAACATGCATCCATCTTTGTGGTAGTTGCTGTTAACTCATCAAAAAAGTACAGTTACCCCTCACATCAGCACACATCAGATGTGCATCTTCACACACATCTGGGCTGTTCTTTGCTTCCCTCTTCTCGTGAGTTTGTTTTCAGATTTCTTCACAGTGCAACTATCATTTGGAGGGATGTAGGACTTAAGGCAGTAATTCTCGAGTGGATCCAAGTATCGCCCTCTAGTCCCCCTCTTTCTTGGCGTCTCAGATGTGTCCTCATTTCACAAAAGGGCTTGCTGAAATCAATGGAGCTAGAAAGACCAGGAGAAATTGAGACTTGAAATTAGACATTCTGTTGAGGTACGGGGTAAACAGAACCAGCTGAGATGTTGATGAGAGCTCTGTTGGGTCAGTGGAGGGGCTCTCTCTCTAGGTCTCTAATTCAAATGGCTCCAAGTCCCAGACATGTGAGCAAATTAATAAAGGGGTTGGTATAATAGAATAGGGAGTGACAGAGACTATGGCAAACTGGAGAACATCTTCTAGGCCTAAGGACATTCTTTTTTTTTTTTTTTTTTTTTTAGAGAGAGCACATGAAAGCAGAGGAGGGGCAGAGGGGGAGAGAGAGAGAGAGAGAGAGAGAGAGAGAGAATCCCAAGCAGGCTGCTCGCTGCCAGCACAGAGCCCGGTGTGGGGCTCAAACTCATGAACTGTGAAATCATGACCTGAGCCAAAACCAGGAGTCGGATGCTCAACCTACTGAGCCACCCAGGTGCCCCCAAGACATTCATATTTAAAAACAATTTTTTAAGTTTATTTATTCTTGAGATAGAATATATATATATATATATATATAGAGAGAGAGAGAGAGAGAGAGCGCATGAGTAGGGGAGGAGCAGAGCAAAAGAGGGACATGGCATCAGAAGCAGGCTTGAACTCACAAGCCATGAAATCATGACTTGACCTGAAGTTGGATGCTTAACCAACTGAGCCACCCAGGTGCCCTGACATTCACATTTTTAAATTGCAGGGGTACCTGGGTGGCTCTGTCTGTTGAACATCTGACCCTTGATTTCAGCTCAGGTCATGATCTCATGGTTGTGAGCTCGAGCCCCACATCAGGCTCTGCACTGATAGTGTAGAGTGTGGTACCTGCTTGGGATTCTGTCTGTCTGTCTGTCTGTCTGTCTCTCTCTCTCTACCCCTGCCTCACTTGTGCTCTCTCAAAATGAGTAAACTTAAAAAAATTGCAAATATCTACTATGCCATACCAATTACGTTAGAGGGCCAAATTTGCCCTATGGGTCATCAGTTTGTTACCTCCCTGAGACTTACAGAACTTGGTCTGCGGGGACAGGTAATCATGGTGAGCCAGGAAAGTGGTCACCATCAGGAAGGCACAACCAGATATAAAAGGAATGGCCTAAGGGTAAGTGTTGTTATGCCACGCAGTATGAGGGAAATAAGCCAGCAGTTAACAGGGTCCCAGTTGCAGGGATGAGAGTGGCAAGAACCAGGCTCATTGGAGGGCCCCAAGCCCTCTGTGATAGTAGAGGGAACAACACCTAGGGTCTGAGGGTGGTGATCACTCCCAGGAATTTGGAACTGGGAGGCAACAATGGCAAACAGCCTGAAAACAGGCTTCACTTATTGCTGAATCCTTTGCATGCTGAACCAGTGATCCTTAAATCCCTTAAAAATATTTTTATTGCTTCTTCTTTTTTTCCCCTTCCATATGTTCATCTGTTTTTGTTTCTTCAATTCCACATATGAGTGAAACCATATGGTGTTTGTCTTTCTCTGGCTGACTTATTTCGCTTAGTATAATACACTCTAGCTCCATCCACTTCACTGCAAATGGCAAGATTTCGTTCTTTTTGTTGGCCGAATAATATTCCACTGGGTACATATACCACATCTTCTTTATCCATTTATCAATTGATGGACATTTGGGCTCTTTCCAAGTTTGGCTATTTTTGATAAAGCTGCAATAAACAAAGAGAGAGGGTGGAAACAAAGCATAAGAGACTCAATGACAGAGTGTTGATGGAAGGGAGGGGATGGGTGGGGAGCGGGCTACATGGATGGTGGGTACTAAGGAGGGCACTTGTTGGGATGAGCACTGGGTGTTGTATGTAAGTGACGAATCACTGATTTCTACTCCTGAAACCAACATTGCACTGTATGTTAACAAACTAGAATTTAAACAAATATTTGAAAAGAAAAAAAAAAAGTATTGCTTCTTAAAAACTGATTTTTAATTGCTTATTTAGAAAACACAGAAAAGCAGGGGTGCCTGGGTGGCTCAGTCAGTTGAGCGGCCGACTTTGGCTCAGGTCATGATTTCACGGTCTGACAGTTCGAGCCCCACGTGGGGCTCTGTGCTGACAGCTCAGAGTCTAGAGCCTGCTTTGGATTCTGTGTCTCCCTCTCTCTCTGCCCCTTCCCCGCTCATGCTCTGTCTCTCTCTCTCTGTCAAAAATAAATAAACATTAAAAAAATTATTTTTAAATAAAAAGAAAAAAAAAAGAAAACACGGAAAAGCATAATGAAAAGAACTTCTGAACTGTCTGTCCTACTGAAGGGAAGACCCAAAGCTTGGAGCCAGGCAAGGAACCAGAGCTTCTGTCTAAGTAAAGAGGATTGGGGATATGGGGGCAGGAAACTGGAGTAAGAGCTAGAATGGGCTAGCCAGGCTGTATGAAGTATCTAGAACAGGACTAATTTCAGACTATTCATGAAGATCTTTGGTTTGAAAATACTGCAGTTAGGAACCAGAGTATCAAACTTACCTCTTATCTAGTTGGATCTTCCATATTCATAATATAAATTCATCTCTTTTTTTTTTAGGACTCATGAGCTCTTGGAATGTCAAATATTTGTACCCTACTAAAATGTGTGTTCTAGATTCCTTTGTGGAGATATGGACTATTTTCTATTACATACACCACTCATCTTTCACATCATGGATTATATTGTCTTAGAAAGATCCTGGTTTGGCTAAATATATATACAGAAGAGTATAAATCTTTTTGGTTTTCAACTTGTGACCTGTTTTATGTAACAAGTTGTGTTTTTAGTGTAGGAGTACTCCAGGACAAGTAACAAGTTAATCGAGACTATAACCATATGCCTCAGGCCCAAATTAATTGTTGTCAGCTGATATGGTACCATATTGAATTCTAATTCTGGAGTTTGCATTCAGAAGCTGTAGTTTCTGAATGCAAGAATGAATCATTTTTAACCGAGAGAGAGAGAGAGAGAGAGAGAGAGAGAGAGAGAGAGAGAAGAGATTTTAGAAGAGAAACATGATACATACAGAACATTTTAACTTGAGATTTTCAAGGCTAGTCTTAAACTACACTCACACTTCTTCTAAAATAAACAAAATAAATCATTCGTCGTATGTTCATGTAACGGCATTTTCACTGAATAGGGGCTTTGTGTATAACATGTCTCCAAAATGTAAAATGTGAGATTTCTCATGTGTGACTGCCAGAGTGAGTCTACTCAAGCATTCTAACATCTGATATTGTAACATTATTATTATTATTATTATTATTATTATTATTATTATTTTGGCAATAACCACATCTTCTTCAGCAGTTTTGTGATTTTTTAAACTTCCTTCTGCAGAAGGGTTTTTAAAACATGCATGTTGCTTGTATAATGTAACCATTACATCTTTGTAAGCTTGAAAAAACGTAGTAAAAGCGGTTAAGAAACTGTTAACTAGAGGCATTCTGAGAATTTGTGCCAGGCCTGTTTTGCTCATGGGTTTTAGCTCAAGGTATTTAGGTTGAAGAGACAATGATTTACAGTGGTGAACATCTCTACTTGAATGATTAGTGAATGTTTAATGGATTAGTTGAGAAACAGCAACTCAGGAAATACAAATTCTTATTTTAGCTCTTTCTGATCTAGTTTCATGATGTCAAGGCATTTGTTTTACTCTGAGTTATCTCAGCTTGGTATACTATGAAATTGGGTATATTATTAATAAATGCCCGCTCAGCAGTATAGAAAAAATGAAAGAGTCTTCATGGTATCTGAGAAAGAAAATCAGTCCCAGAGTTAGAAGATCTGGCTTTTAAGCAGAGTCTTACCACTTAAAATATCCATGTTCATTTAGACAAGCCACTTCATTTTCCAAGGCTGTCATTTTTCCTTATCTGTCAAACAGAGACAATAATATATGTATCTTCTTGGGGTGCCTGGGTGGCTAAGTTAGTTAAGCGTCTGACTCTTGACTTTGGCTCAGGTCGTGATCTCATAGTTCGTGAAGGGGATTCTCTCTCTCTCCCTCTCTCTCTGCCTCTCTCTCTCTCAAAATAAATAAATAAATGCTAAAAATACGTAGATAGATATATACATATGTATGCATGTATATATATATATGCATATGTGTGTATATATGTATATATCTTCTTTACCTTGTCATGATGGAGGGAAGAACAAAATGCAATAATATTGGTAAGAGTGCTATATTAAACATAAGTTGTAGTTTCAGAAATAAAACCAGGGCTTTGCTAGAGTACCATCTGCTTTAGCAGGGAATTCAACGTCCTGCTGCTCTGTTTCAAACTGTTCAAAGGAGTATGTCAATTGGCGAGGCTACCTCGTGTTCATCTTTGCAGGAATTTTGAGGTTGGTAGTATAATGAAATTCAAAGCGTCTTTATTTTAGCATTCTATTTCTGTTAAGTCATTTATATGCTAGTTCAATGACTCACATTTGTTTTGAGAAATACCACAATTTTTCCCTGTTCATATGTTTCCCATTTGTTTCTCCACCAGTCCTATCCCCATGAACAATAAACTGAAAACAGATATTAGAAGCACCGATGTTTCCTACCATTTGGAAATATACAACACAAAAGGTTTTCAGAAGATATCCTGAAGTTAGCTGTAGTAAAAGCTATAAAAAGTACAGTGATAGCTCATTTTATTTGCTTCTGCTTCTGAAATCAGACAAACGCCTGGTATTTCTAAGGTATAGTTGAATCTCTCTTTTTTTTTTTTTAAACAAAAGTACATTTAATGGTATCAGCATTAATTTCAAACCTGTGTTTCCAACCTTGCCCTCTCCCTAATATTCCGGATTCTTCTATCCAACCGCACACTAGAGATCTCTAACTGCAGTGATGGTGCTTGAAATGCAGCACAGACAAAACAGAATTTTGGGCACTCTATTTTGGTACCCATCTCCCCTAAACTCGTTTATCACCCCAGTCCTCCTTATCTGAATTGATGACACCATCATCACTCAGTTGCTCTGACCAAAACCCTGTGAGTTTCCCATGATTTTCCCCCTTCAGTCTGTATATCTAAGCCATCAGCCAATATTTTGACTTTACTTGCAAAACACACCCTTAATCTGTGCATTTCTTGTCATCTCTCTCTTATCATTTTGGTCCAAGTCATGTCTGTGTCTCTCTCTCCTCCTCCCTCTCACTCCACCTACACAAACACATTTTTCTTTTAGTCTAATTATTTTTGAGAGAGAGAGAGAGCGCTTGCAAGCAGGGGAGGGGCAAAAAGAGGGAGACACAGAATCCGAAGCAGGCTCCAGGCTCTGAGCTGTCAACACAGAACCCAATGCGAGGCTCGAACTCACAAACCACGAGATCATGACCTGTTAGACTGAGCCACTCAGGCGCCCCCACAAACCCATTTTTTTAACCATTTAAGAGTAAGTTGCAGACATGATGTCTCATGCTGTTATACTTCAGTGTGTAATTCCCCACTACAAGGATATTCTCTTATACAACCACATACAGTTTTTCTTAATGTTTATTTTTGAGAGAGAGGGAGAGACAGAGTATGAGTCGGGGAAGGGCAGAGAGAGAGGAAGACACAGAATCTGAAGCAGGCTCCAGACTCTGAGCTGTCAGCACAGAGCCTGACGTGAAGCTCAAACCCAAGAACCATGACATCACGACCTGAGCCGAAGTCAGACGCTTAACCAACTGAGCTACCCAGGGGCCCCAACCACATACACTTTTTAAAACAAGAAAATGAACATTGATTTAATAGTGTTATCTAATCTATAGACCTCATTCAGAATTCCCTAGTTGCCTAATTAAATTAAATTAATTTAGGGTGCCTGGGTGGCTTAGTCAGTTAAGCATCCAACTTCAGGTCAGGTCATGATCTCACGGTTCATGAGTTCAAGCCCTAGGTCAGGCTCTGTGCTGACAGCTCAGAACCTGGAACCTGTTTTGGATTCTGTGTCTCCCTCTCTCTCTGCCCCTACCCCGCTTTCACTCTGTCTCTCTCTCTCTCAAAAAGAAATAAAAACATTAAAAAAAAAAAAAAAGATACACTTGACTGCCTAAATCTACAGCAGATGGGTAAGTCCTGTGTCCTGTCTATCCTGGAATGATTAGTCCATAGATAGCACTATGACAGTCTGATTTCCCCTAATTATTTAGTTGATGTTTTGTTTTTTTTTTTTTTTTTTTTTTTCATGGTTATTCATTTTTGGGACAGAGAGAGACAGAGCATGAACGGGGGAGGGGCAGAGAGAGAGGGAGACACAGAATCGGAAACAGGCTCCAGGCTCTGAGCCATCAGCCCAGAGCCTGATGTGGGGCTCGAACTCACGGACCGCGCGAGATCGTGACCTGGCTGAAGTCGGACGCCTAACCGACTGCGCCACCCAGGCGCCCCTTTAGTTGATGTTTTTAAGAAAATACCTGGAAGGAAGCAGGGACCTGGCTCTATCAAGCACTGCCTTGCAGCCAGATCATTCATTGGTAACTTAAAATATCTGGTCCTATTCCCTTAGCTATAATATGAGTGAGTTATAGAAGGTTATCTTTGAGGAGGCCAGTGGTTCCAGAATTGCACAATTCTGTGATGATGGTTTCTGCCTCTATATTTTCATCTCAGGCTGAATTCTAGCATCATTTTGAGGCTCCTGGTTCATGACATCACGGAAAGGATGATTAAAGGCACAGATCTTGAGCTCAAGGTCCTTGCAGGTTACTAGAGGAGCTCACATACAGGGTTATTGCTTTGGGGAAAGCTGATAAGCAAAACGTATCCTCTCTGCTCAAGGATTCTGACACTAGATAGTGATTATAAAACTTCAACTTTGGGGCGCCTGGGTGGCTCAGCCGGTTAAGCATCCGACTTCGGCTCAGGTCATGATCTCACGGTCCGTGAGTTTGAGCCCCGTGTTGGGCTCTGTGCTGACAGCTCAGAGCCTGGAGCCTGCTTCAGATTCTGTGTCTCCCTCTCTCTCTGACCCTCCCCCATTCATGCTCTGTCTCTCTCTGTCTCAAGAATAAATAAACATTAAAAAAAAATTAAAAAAAAAACTTCAACTTTAAAACCAGAAGTTTCTTAATAATTACTTTTGCAACATTTCCCCTCAAGTATATTTAAGGATGAAGAGCAAAAGATAACTGTCAGGATGCTTTTAAGAAAAAAGTTCCCATATCCCTCTACACTGTATTTCAAAACAGAAAAATGTAAACAAGAGAGTCAGGGTGGGGACATAGGACTTCCAGTTAGGAGCACAAACTAGGAATTGCCAACAGATGATGTATTAGACCCAGATGATCTCTGGGAACCAAAACTGTCAGGAGGGAGTTTGTTTCTTAAGGAATTTCAAGGTTGAGATCTTTATCCCCTTTGGTAGTTGAGCATAGAAAAGGATATCCATAAGCCCAGACCATAGATGCCAACTTTGGAAATCCCTGATGGGGGCAGTGGGCGGGGCAGGTAGTGGCTGTTCCCAGAGACACATGGGGATTTATCCTTCATCGTCTTTTGTGGGGTCTCCCCATCCATCTTCTTTGAACTTTGCTTTTCTCCTGCTTTCTCTCCATTTTCCACCCTCATTGACAAGTGCTTTATTTAGCATTCCAGATAATTATTTTCTTGGATGCTATCTTAATCTTCTTATATTAGACATTTTTAGTTAATAATTTTCTCTGTCATTCTTCCAGGCAAAGGCTGAGGTAAACTCATTTAACACAGTTGTAGGTCAGTAGGGGAGGGAGGGAGATGGTTCTTCCTACTGCTAGTAACAATGCTTTGGGACGATATGTATACACTCAAGGGTGATATTAAAATATTTAATAATCAGTACCACCTAGGGCCCGATTGTCCATTCAGAAAAGATGCAATTAGCAGGCTGGCTGTGGGTCCCAGAGGCCTCCTAGAGTGCCAAATTTACCTCTCTGGGGGCTGGATCAAGAGTCGGGAAGGTGGGACTCCCGGCAGCAGATATGATAAACCAGCATTTTAATAAAGGATATGGCTGTATTTATGCATATTGGCTGATTACCAGGTCTGCACTCAATGGTTTCATGATATAACCCCTCCAAATCTTTCCTTCCCTCCCGTCAGTAATTACATCTAAGTTAAAGGCAAATGGCCCTTCTTTATGGGTTTGAAGGCAATAGTGGATTTTGTTACATTTCCAAACATTTTATTAAACTGTTTTTGGCTTGCAAAAATGTTTTACGGTTTCATGTAACCATATGAACATGTATCATATATGCTTTTGTGGTACTGCCCTTATGCTTACAAAGACCTTCCTTATGGGGTGCCTGGGTGGCTCACTCGGTTAAGTGTCTGACTCTTGTTTCGCCTCAGGCCATAATTTTGCAGTTCCGTGAGTTCAGGCTCTGCCCTGGGCTCTGAGCTGGCAGCACAGAGCCTGATTGGGATTATCTCTCCCCCTTTCTTTCTCCACCACTCATGCTGTCTCTGTCTCTCTAAAAAAAAAAAAAAAACATATATATATATATATATATATATATATATATATATATATATATATGACCTTACTTATATCAATATCAGCTGAACGGTAAGCTGTATTTTCTCTGAGTTATTAAGGATGGTACCATTTTTTAAAGTTTATTTATTTACTTGTTTTAGGTAATCTCTACACCCAATGTGAGGCTTGAATTCACTACCCAGAGATCAAGAGACACATGGTCTTCCAACTGAGCCATCCAGGCACCTCAGGATGATATCATTTATTTATTTATTTGTTTGTTTATTTATCTATTTTTAAGTAGGCTCCATGCCCATAGTGGGGCTTGAACTCAGACCCTGAGATTAAGAGTCATGTGGTCTACTGACTGAGCCAGCTGGACATCCCAGGATGATGTCACCTTAAAATTCAGCTCTTGTTTGCTACCTTTTAAGTATCTTTTAGTTTGTGGTGTCATGTGCAACTCTAACCTGCTTTTTATCCAAAGATCCAGTCTTCTCAACATCATAATTTGAATAATATATGATTTTCCCATTGATTGAGTTTATATTCTCTTTGAGGTTATGTTCTTTATCATGTTTTAGATGAGTTCAGGAATTATCTATTTTGTCCCATTAAGTGGCCTTAATTATTACAGTTTCATATGCATTACTGTCAAGGAGCAGAACAAATTGACCCCTGGAATTGTACAACACGACAGCCTTGACTAGAAGGGACTGGCAGTATTGAATTTTACCTGAGCCTGTGCTCCTGCCAAAGAGTGGAGGTTAAGAAATTGTCCACCCTTTTGTGTTCCAGAAGGGGCTTGGTGGAAAGCAGCACCTTTCCCATACACGTTAGATAAGACTAACCGATTTTTTTTGTTGTTTATCTATGACAAGGCCACATACAGATCTCCAAATTCCCGTTCATAAACGATTCACTGAACCGTTTTGTCCCACTGATCAATGGGAACAAAATGCTTGTTAATCACCCGGTTGAGATTCCTTCCTTCCTCCAGGCCCCTGAGCTTTGAGGCACCCACAGCCTGAGCCAGTATACAATCCCTCTTTAACAGCCCCTCCAGAGAATTAGGCTGGCCTCAGAGTAAAAAACAATTTTTCAATCCCACTCTTACTTCACTACCTCACACTACCCCTTTCTAATCTTGTTTATTCCTCCTCCAAAAAAACAAATTCTTTTTACTCTGGAGAAGCTTGCAAATCTTATGGTAATGAGTTCTTGCTATTGCAGTCTTTCCTTCCCTTTCTTGAAATAATCCTTTCCATAAAATCTCTCCTTGTTAAATCTCCACTTGCTTGCAGGCTCTGCACTGTCATGGGGCTCGATCTCATGAACCATGAGATCATGACCTGAGCCAAGATCGAGTTGGATGCTAAACCTACTGAGCCACCCAGGTGCCCCTTCATTGGTTTTTTATTTGGAAGGACTCACTCATTACCTTTTACTGCCAAATTTTTCTTTCCTGTTGTTATATACTCATAAGAAAAAAAATTATTTTGCTAAATCTGTCTCCTCTCAATTTAAGCTTTTTAAAAACTTAAACAAACCAAGAAAAGCAGAAATAGGTTCATGAATACAGAGAACAAGTTGATGGTTGCCAGAGGTGAGGGAGGTGGGGGATGGGCAAGATGGGTGAAGGGGCATGGGAAGTACAGTCTTCCAGTTACACAATGACTAAGTCATGGTGATGAAAGTCAGCGTAGGGAATGTACTCAGTGGTATTGAAATAGCGTATGGTGACAGATGGTAATAGACATGTCAAATCACTATGTTTGACACCTGAAACTAATGTAACATTGTGTGTCGACTACAAAAAAATTACTGAGGCATAATTTATCCACAGTTACTACATCCATTTAAAGGGTACAATTTGATGAGATTTGACATGTGTATAACCTCTGTGAAACTTCCAGTACAATCGATACGTGGGATATTTCCGTCGCTCCTAAAAGTATCCTTGAGTTACTGTCTTTTAAAAAAAATTTTTTTTTTAACATTTATTTATTTTTGAGAGACAGAGCATGAGTGGGGGAGGGGCAGGCCGAGGGGAGACACAGAATCTAAAGGAGCCTCCAGGCTCTGAGCTATCAGTCCAGAGCCTGACACGGGGCTCAAACCCACAAATGGTGAGATCATGTCCTGAGCCAAAGTAAGACACTTAACTGACTGAGCCACCCAGGTGCCCCTGGGCTACTTTTTTATACAACCCTTCTGCCCTTGGCCCCATGCAAACACTGTCCTATGTGTTTTTTGTCACTTTGTCATAAAATTTTCTAGAAGTTTATGTATGTAGAATCATACTTAGCATGATGATTTTTAGATTCAAAGACATTGTTGCATGTATCAGAAGTTCATACTTTTATTCTCTTGTTGTTTTGTTCACTTCTGTTAGTATGGGTGTACCATGTTTTGTTGATTCAGTGGTTTATTGATGGATATTCATGTTTTTCCCAACTCAGTTTTTGAGTATTATGAATAAAGCTACAGTGACTAGTTAAATCCACATTTTTGTGTGAACATATGTTTTCATTTCTTTTAGAGGGAAGTAAAAAGGCAGGTATATATTTAACTTTTAAGAAACTGCTGTGAAACTACCATCTTACGTTAAAAAAAAAATGTTTATTTTGAGAGAGAGAGAGGAAGAAAGAGAACGTGAGCAGGGGAAGGGCAGAGAGAAAGGGAGAGAGAGAATCCCCAGCAGGCTCTTCTCTGTAAGCACAGAGCTGGGCCTGGGGCTCAATTTCATGAACCATGAGATCAAGGCTCAAGCCAAAAGCAGGAGTCGGACATTGAACTGACTGAGCCACCCAGGCGCCCCACCATTTTACATTTTAACCAGCAGTGAATAAACCCCATTTAAGTTTGTACTAACATACAGTTTGGGAAGAAACAACCTGTTTATCATATTTGGTTTTTCTACAAAGGTGCTATACATCTTCAGTTATCAAATCTTTTATATCATTCAGTGAAGTTTTACTTCTCTTCATCACACAGGACTTGCTCACTTCTGATTAGGGTTAGTCCCAGGTGTTTTATGTTTCTGTTATGAAAGGGAACTTTTTGTAGCTTATGTTTTGACTGCTTACAATTGTCTTTAAAAAAAAAACAACAACTCGGGGCGCCTGGGTGGCGCAGTCGGTTAAGCGTCCGACTTCAGCCAGGTCACGATCTCGCGGTCCATGAGTTCGAGCCCCGCGTCGGGCTCTGGGCTGATGGCTCAGAGCCTGGAGCCTGTTTCCAATTCTGTGTCTCCCTCTCTCTCTGCCCCTCCCCCGTTCATGCTCTGTCTCTCTCTGTCCCAAAAATAAATAAACGTTGAAAAAAAAATTAAAAAAAAAAAAACAACAACAACTTTATTTTTCAGAAAGGTTTTTGATTTATAGAAAAATTTAAAGCTGGTACAGAAAGTTCCTCTATGTCCAGCACCCAGTTTCCCATTATTAACATCTTACATTATTATGGTATATTCATTACAATTCATAAGCCAATATTAATGCATTATGTATAACTAGAGTCTACATTTCATTCTGATTTCCTTTGTTGTTATTCAGTGTCCTTTTTCCGTTCCAGTGTCCCATCCAGGGTATCATACTCTATTTGTAATCAGGTGTCTTTTGTCTCAGCTGTGAGTTTCCCAGCTCTTTTGATTTTGTTTTGTTTTGAAACACCTTGACAGTTTTTTTTCCCCTTTCTCTTTATTTTTTTTTTTAAAGTTTACATCCAAGTTAGTTAGCCTATAGTGCAACAATGATTTCAGGAGTAGATTCCTTAGTGCCCCTTACCCATTTAGCCCATCCCCCCCTCCCACCACCCATCCGGTAACACTCCGTTTGTTCTCCATATTTAAGAGTCTCTTATGTTTTGTCCCCCTCCTTGTTTTTATATTATTTTTGTTTCCCTTTCCTTATGTTCATCTGTTCTGTGTCTTAAAGTCCTCATGAGTGAAGCCATATGATATTTGTCTTTCTCTGACTGACTAATTTCACTTAGCATAATACCTCCAGTTCCATCCACTTAGTTGCAAATGGCAAGATTTCATTCTTTTTGATTGCCGAGTAATACCCCATTATATCTATGTACCACATCTTCTTCATCCATTCATCCGTTGCTGGACATTTGGGCTCTTTCCATACTTTGGCTATTGTTGCTGCTGCTATAAACATTGGGGTGCATGTGCCCCTTCGAAACAGCACACTTGTATCCCTTGGGTAAATCCCTAGTAGTGCAATTTCTGGGTCATAGGGTAGTTCTGTTTTTAATTTTTTGAGTAACCTCCATATTGTTTTCCAGAGTGGGCTGCACCAGTTTGCATTCCCACCAACAATGCAAAAGAGAACCTCTTTCTCCACATCCTGGCCAACATCTTTTGTTGCCTGAGTTGCTCATGTTAATCACCCTGACAGCTTTAAGAAATACTGGTCAGGTACTTTGCAGCAAATTCCTCAACTGAAATTCATTTGCTGTGTTTCTCAGGTAGACCAGAGTTATGGTTTTGGGAAGGGAGAGCTCAAAGAACAGTTGCCATGTTCCTCACTTCGGTCTCTCATCGTGACTAATGAGTGTTCATGTTGACCTTGATCATTTCACTGAGGTAACAATGGCCAGATTTCTTCACTGAAAAGTAACTCTTCCCGCATTCCCTTTCCGTATTGTATTCTTTTTCAGAAAGTCACTCTGCACAGGCTACACTTAAAGAGTGGGCGAGTTATGTCTATGCAAATTATTACATAACTACATATACCATTTGAGATTTTTCTGCATGGGGGATTTTTCTTCTCCCCCATTTTACTTTTTTTACTTGGCTACTTCTGTATATCTGTATGAACTCACAGATTTTTATTTGTATATCGGGTTATTTATTTTGTGGCTCAAAGTGTTCTGGTTTTGGCCAGTAGGTTCTCTTTCAGTTGGTTCCTGTGTCCCTTTGATGGGGTTTGTGGGGTTCGGAGCTGACGAGCAAGAGACAATTCTTGAAGACGTCTTTGGTGCAAAAAGGTGATTTTATTAAAGCGTGGGGACAGACCCTGTGGGCAGAAAGAGCTGCACTGGGGTTTTGACGAGTGGCTTCTTATATATAGCCATGGGGCTGGGGGGAAGTGAAGTCAAAAGGGAAGCTTCCAAAGAGATATTCTCTGATTCTCTGTGCCGGAGACGCAAGGTTATTGTGCGAAGATGCAAGGTTACTGGAGGCCTAGCTATTGTCAAGCTAAGGTGGTTTTTCCCTCTAGCAAGGCATTAACATTAAGACAGTAGGGAGTTCCTGGACTTTAGGCTACTGATGGGATTGCCTTTTTCTTGTACACTGGTGGACACTCTTAATCAGTTTCACCTTTTGTTTTTTGTCCCTTTCTGTTTTTGAGTAGCCGGCAGCGGCCAAGGAATATCAAACATATCCCACCTGGGGACGGGTGTGTGCTAGCTTGTACTTCCCCCTCAGCCTGCCTTACGCTCCCTCATCACCTTTTACATATCCCCATTATTGTGGATGTTTTAAAATTAGTTTTGGGGGGCACCAGGGTGGCTCAGTCAGTTAAGCGTCCGACTCTTGATTTAGGCTCGGGTCACGATCTCACAGTTCAGTTAGTGAGACCCAGCCCCACGTTGTCAGCACAAAGCCTGCTTGGGATTCTCTCTCTCCTCTCTCTCTGCCCTTTTCTGTGCTCACACATTCTCTCCTTCCCAAAATAATTAAATAAACATTTTTTAAAAATAATATTATTTTTATTTTTATCACTTCCTTCCTTTCTGGCACTATAAAATGCTCTAGGTTCATTTTGTATATTTCCTGTTCCGGTCCTAGAATTGTCCATTTCTCCAAGGATCCCTGGTTTCTTTTATTAGAATAACATTAGAAAGCAAGATGTGGGTGTAGGTGTGTTTATTGCTGTGGGGATGCTATGGCTCTTGAACCCTGTCAGCTGACAGAGCATTACATGTCTATACATATTTCTGTCTATCCTCTGTATCCATCTTGAGCTAAACATGAATTTAAACGGACATCTCCATGGGGTGCCTGAGTGGCTCAGTCGGTTAAGCATCTGACTGCAGCTCAGGTCATGATCTCAAGGTTTGTGAGTTGAAGCCCAGCGTTGGGCTCTGGGCTGACACCTCAGAGCCTGGAGCCTGCTTCAGATTCTGTGTCTCCCTCTGTCTGCCCCTCCGATGCTTGTACCCTGTCTCTCACATTGTCTCAAAAGTAGAAATAAACATTACAAAAATAATAATAAATAAACTGATGTCTCCAATTCTGATCCATTACCATATGTATCATTCAAACCTCCACCTCTTCTTACCTATAAACTCACGTATTAAAGTTTCTTTCCAACGATTCCTTCTCTGCAAACCTTAATAGCTTTAATCACACTTTAGAAATTTTTTTAATCCCTCAGAAACTTTAGTTTCTTCTGAAAACTAAGTTATAAGCAATTGTGAACTGTTATACCAACATTCTACAGATTTGCAAATGTATGAATGTATTCCATAATTTCTAGAGCATATGCCTTTTCCACTTTTCTAATAATGAAGCACTAATGATGAGAGAGCATAAGGCACAAGCCAGCATACCCCACCCCCCCACCCCTGGGGGGATATGTGTGACATTCCTCAGGCATTCTGGCTGCCCAAGAACAAAGGAAAGGACAGAAAACAAATGCTTAAGCTGATACAGTGTACAAATACCTTAGTGATATTACAAGAAAATGCCAATCTTATCAATAGCCTAAGGTCCAGGAACTCCTCCCTACTGTCTTAATATTAATGCTTTGCTACAGGAAAAACAACCTTAGCTTGACAATAGCTGGGCCTCTAGTAATCTGTGAGTCTTCTTTAGCATTTGAAAATCTCTTTAAGAAACTTCCTCTTGACTTTACCTCCCCAACTCCATAGTACATAACTAGTGGCTTTTCACAACCCCAGTGCAGCTCTTTCTGCCCAAGGGTCCTGTCCCCGTGCTTTAATAAAATCACCTTTTTTGCACCAAAGACATCTTCAAGAACTCTTTCTTGGCTGTTAGCTCTGAACCCCACCATCAGTCCAAAACCTCATCCCTAACACAACCAAATATCTTTTAGTTTCTCTAATGAGAAGCCAAAAATAGATAAACCTATGCTTTGTAATGAATGTTTCAGTATTTTATCTTATTTGGAAATGATCGAGAAATGTGATTGTAAGCAGAAAGAGTTAGGGTTCCCTGGGTGGGGGGAATACGACACAGCTTTCTGGACATAAGAAAAGTCATTTTAGTCTCCCCTATACCTTGTGATCTGTACCTGACCAGCTCTATTGGCCCAAAGCACATTTCTTGCAGAACTTCCTGGGATATGTGGCAATTGTAGAATAGACCTCAGCAGTCTAAATAATTTTAAGGGAACAACAACAACAAACAGCTATTAGTAGGCCAGGAGATAGCCTAAATCATATCAGGGACGATAAATCAGGGGTAATACTCTCACTGTTGGTTTAAAAGTAAAGATCTCCGTGAAGCACATTCTTGAGTGATCTTTACAAGATTTAAACCCCTTGGAGTACCCAGATGCTGGACCAAGTAAAGCTGACTTCCATCCATTAAGACCTGGACTCTGTCACCCTAAGATGACCTTTGCCCCAATTTCATGCCCATTTCCCCCATTGCTCAAGCCCATTCATGAATGTTTACGTACCCTTAGCGTAAAAGCTCCCTAGTTTTGTTGTTCCAGGAAACATTATTTTGGGAAATATCCCTGGAGTTCTCCTTTTCTTGCAGCTGATAAAACCCATTACTTTTCCTATTCTTTGGTTTGGTTGTGTCTTTTAGCTCAACATGCAGGAACAGGGAAACCTAGATCCAGGTGACTATAATGACAATGATCCATCATTTAATTTATCTTAGCCAAACTCCAAGGTTTTAAGTTACCAAAAATATTTGGGGAAAAGTATTTAAGTCGACATAAATATTGCTGAAAATTTCATTTATAAACTTTGATCTTGCTTACATTTATGTAATTCACTTGTTCTTAACAATCACTTTTAGATTACCTATAGAAATTTTATTAAACGTCAGATAAAATCAACCATTATCCCAAATTAATATTTGTTTGGTTGACAGATCCTTTAAGCCTTTTATTTGCTTTATATTTAACGCTGATAACTTTAAAGACACGTCTGTTTTAATTAAACCACCAACCTAATCTAGCCTTCATATGGAATATTTTCCCAGATCACTTGAATCTGAAACTTATTTGGGTTGATGTCTATTCTATTTCTGATAATTTTTATGAATACTAAGTATACAGTTACTTGTTTAAACCAGTTACACAGAGCTCTTTTACAAATGAATTTTGGTAATACCATCCAGAGGTAAAATATTTCACACATCTACTGTCACCAGTTAGGCTTCAAGACCTGACCTTTACTGCCCACCTGCTCCTACTCACCCACCTTTGCCCCGCATTCTTCCTTAAGCTCCTCTTTCCAGCTTATCCCTTAACTCAGGCATATGGAAAGAAAAAACCACCCCTCCAGCAATAGTGACTGCCCTGACAAGACCTCCAGCCGGCCCAGACCACCCAGACCAGTTTGAGCTTAACCCCTGACAGCTATCTGCACAGATGGACAATGGACTCATCTCTAGAATGACCTATCACTACCTTTCCCTCATTATAATATTAAAATCTCCACCTGAGGAGGAGCACAAGACTCATATACACAACATACAATGTGTGTATAGGCACGTTTCCTTAAGGCACATGTGTGACCTTATACCTGCCCCTACATAGGATGATAAGGCTTCCCTATCTAAATATTCATCCTAATCCCAAATAAAAGGAACCCATCCACTCTTGTGCCAGGAGTCATGGCTTTGGAAGCCATTCCCCTTGGTCTCCTTATTTGCTGCAAATAAAATTTTCTTTGTGGTGAGTTACACTACTACACATGTATAGACACACATGAACATACAGAGACAAACAATTTATAGCTGTGGTTTTAAATTTAAAGTCTTGAATGAGATAGGTACAAAACTCACTGGATATAAAAGAAATTGAATTTAAATTAGTTTTTTTAGTAGATGGAATAAGTTAAAATTGTTTAGTCTAGATGGCTAAACCTTTTTCTGTTTAATATTTGTGGAGAAGATTTTGGAGATTTGTGTTTTTCCCTGGAATTAATCTTAAGGACGTTGTGCTACAGTTTGGGCACAAAAGTGTGTTTAGTAGTTCTGATGGGGTTTTGGGGTGATGGTGGGGTTTGGAGGGGATGGCCAAGAAAGAATTCTTGAAGATGTCTTTGGTGCAGAAAGGTGTTTTTTATTAAAGTGTGGGGATAAGACCCATGGGCAGAAAGAGCTGCACTGAGGTTGTGAAGGGTGACTGGTTATATAATATGGAGTTGGGGAGGTAAAGTCAAGAGGAAGTTTCTTAAAGGGATTTTCATATGCTAAAGAAGATTTACAGATTACTGAAGGTTTAGCTATTGTCAAGCTAAGGTTGTTTTTCCCTCTAGCAAAGCATTAATGTTAAAACAGTAGGGAGCAGTTCCTGAACTTTAGGCTATGGATAAGACTGCCCTTTTTTTGGTAACTATACTAAGATACTTGTAAGCTGATGAAGACTCTTAACAATTTAACCATCTCTTTTCTATCCTTTCCTTTGTTCTATTAAAAAAAATTTTTTTAATGTTTATTTTTGAGAGAGAGAGAGAGAGAGTGCGAGCACTAGCGGGGGAGGGGCAGAGAGTGAGGGAGACACAAAATCCAAAGCAGACTCCAGGCTGTGAGCTATCAGCACAGAGCCTGATGAGGGGCTCCAACCCACAACGTTGGGATCATGACCTGAGCTGAAGTCTGACGCTTAACCGACTGAGCCACCCAGGAGCCCCCTTTCCTTTGTTCTTGGGCAGCCAAGAGCTCCTGAGGAATATTACCCATATCCCACCTTGGGGAGCGGGGTGTGCTAGCTTGTGCTTTGCCCGCAGCTTGCCTTATGGTTCCTCATTAGTTCTTATTTGTTTTTTTTAAAAGATTATTTATTTATTTTGAGAGCAAGAGGGGGAGAGGCAGAGAGAAAGGTAGAGAGAGAATCCCAAGCAGTTTCCACATTGAGTGGACTCAGAGCACTAGGTCTTGAACCATGAGGTCATGACCTGCGCTGAAATCAAGAGTTTGGACGCTTAACCAACTGAGCCACCCAGGTGCTCCTTAGTAGTTCTTACTTAAAGCCCTCTCTCACCTTTTTTTTCTGTTTCAGGTAGTTGTGGACTGTGTTTACATTTCAAAGGCATGATAAGATTAATAACTTCAAGGGACAGTGGAAGAAGGCAAATCCCTTCAAGAATGATTGGCTTTCCTAAGGCCAATAATTTGGAAGCCTTTGGAGATAACAGAATTTTTGCAGCTGGAAAAAGGAATAGGTTAATTTTGAATTGCCTCCAGAGCTGACTTTTGCTTTGCTAAAGATTTGTAAGACAAAGACAGTTATTCTCAATTCCTCAGAAAGTTGGGTTGTAAGTTGGTCCATCTATCCAAGTACATTATCTTCAATTTTCTGCCTTCTCTCTGGGTACAAAGTTCTAATTTTAAATATTTCTGGCAGTACTGAATAACTCCCCTCGCATGTAAGAGGGGTCCCCAAAGTGGATGCAGAGGATACTATTTTCCCAAGATCCAGAGTCAATTCCATAGATAGCTGAAAGAAAGAACCAATAACTGACATGTCCCAAGCAGGCAAAAAGCCAAGCCCATTTATGTAAAATAAGACAATAGCTATCCCTGGGAGAAAAAAGATCAATAACCGATGGGTCTGGATTTGGACAGGAAGAGACAACTTGAAATTTTATTTTCCTCTTTCGACTGGACTACAGACAGACAATCAGAGGAACTGGGTCTGGTATGAATTTTCACCCTTTGCTGCCTTCTGCCAGATTTTCCAGGATCCTCTCAATAGACTCTGGAATCTACCAGAGTTTCCCTTCAGCTGTTTAAAGGAGCAACATAGCAGTTTACCAGAAAATCCCTCAGTCTCATAAACTCTGGGAGGGGTCCATATGGGAGCCCTACTTTGAAGGTAGATATGAGGGTATCTACAAGGTCATTAACTTGGTAGGCTTTTGTTTATGGTTGTGTAGTCTTTTTTGTTTTAATGTTTTTATTTCTTTTTGAGAGAGAAAGAAGAGAGAAAGAGAGACAGAGAGACAGAGCACTAGTGGGGGAAGGGCAGAAAGAGAGAAAGGGAGACACAGAATCAGAAGCAGGCTCCGGGCTCTGAGCTGTCAGCATAGAGCCTGATGCCGGGCTTGAACTCACTCATGAAACACGAGATCACGCCCTGAGCCAAAGTTAGATGCTCAACCAACTGAGTCACCAAGGCACCCTATGGTTGTGTAGTCTTTTCAGAGTAGAAAAACAATTCAGACAGAGGATTAGTAGAATAAGTACTTAAATGAGGAAAGAGGGGAGCACTAGGAGTTAGCCAGTCTTACAATCTTGGTTTAGGTACCTCTTACATCTTCCATTTTTCATTAGCCTTTTGCAATGAATCTTTCAATGACACTGTTTTGGAACTGTGAAACCTTTTGGAGGCTTCTGCTTGTCATTTAAAAGAGGTATCCTATTCTGTTTAATTTGGGAACCCTTGTTTTCAAGTGCACTTTTTTTTTTTTTTTTTGAGAAATGGTGCAAGTGAGTGAGGGGCAGCGAGTGTGAGAGAGAGAGTCCCGTAAGGGGCAGAAAGAGAGAGAGAGAGAGAGAGAGGGAGAAAGAGAGAGAAGCGGGGCTCATGCTCACCCAAAATGGGGCATGAACCCACCCAAAGCAGGGCTGGAGCTCACCCACTGTGGGACTTGAACTCACGAACCTTGAGATCGTGACCTGTGCTGAAGTCAGATGCTTAGCAACTGAGCCACCCAGGTGCCCAAGTGTACTTCTTAAATTATCATACCTAATTGGAACATTCCCCATAAAGGCCATTGTATTTCTAGGCTGTAATTCCTCTGAGGGCTCACAGCCGTTTGGTAGGACCCTAGGTGCCAATGGAGTTAACACGTATTTCTTTTCAGCCATAGCTAGCTGCAAATAGGGTGCAGCTCACACATCTGTCTAGCCTTTTTTGGACACCCCCTTCAACTTGATGGTTACCAAGCCAAAGTCTTTAGGACACAAAATGAGCTTGTAGATTTTTTATAGCTCCTGGGACCATAGTTCTTAGATATAAAATAAGCAGGTGTGCCAGAAGGTGGAGGGCTCAATTCTTTTGATTTTAAGGATCCCATTCTAGTATTATTTATTATTTTTCTGTTGGCTAAGCCTTTATCTCATGTGCACATTAACATACCAATAGTACCAAGGAAATGGAGCTGTGGATGCCAGCAGTAACTGTAACTGAACCAAGGGACCAACGTGAATTTTCTCCTTCGTGAGTCACAAAGTGTGTCAGGTTGAGTTGTGGCACAAAGAAAACTTTATAAGCAGCAAATAAGGAGATCACAGGGAATGGCTTCTAAAGCCATGACTCTCAGAGCAAGGGTGGATGGTTTCCTTTTATTTGGGGTTAGGATGAATATTTAGATAAGGAAGCCTTGTCATCCTGTGTGAACGCGGCATAAGGTCATGCATGCACCTTAAGAAAACATGCCTATTGGGGTGCTGGGGTGGCTCAGTCGGTTAAGCGTCCGGCTCTTGGTTTTGGCTCAGGTCATTGATCTCACGATTTTGTGAGTTTGAGCCCCACGTCAGGTTCTAAGCCGACAGCGCAGAGCCTGCTTGGGATTCTGTCTCCTTCTCTCTCTCTGCCCCTCCCCAACTTGTGCTGACTCTGTCTCTCTCAAAATAAATAAATAAACTTAAAAAAATTTTAAGAAAACATGCCTATACACACATTGTATGTGGTATAAATGAGGTTTGTGTTCCTTCTTGGATGGAGATTTTAGTATTATAATGAGGGAAAGGTAGTGATAGGCCATTTAAAATTTTTAAAAAAATATTTATGTATTTTTGAGAGAGAGAGAGAGAGACAGAGACAGAGTGTGAGCAGGGGAGGAGTAGAGAGAGAGGGAGACACAGGATATGAAGCAGGTTCCAGGCAAATCCCAAAGTGGGGCTTGAACTCATAAACTGTGAGATCATGACCTGAGCCAAAGTCAGATGCTCAACCGACTAAGCCACCCTGGCACCCCAGTCATAGGTTATTCTAGAGGTCACTCCACAGTCCATCTGTGCAGGTGGGAGTCAGGGGGTCAAGCTCAGATTGGTCAGGGTCGTCTGGGCCTGCTGGAAGTCCTGTCAGGGCAGTCACTATTGCTGGAGGGACTGTTTTGCTTTCCATATGACTGAGTTAAGGGATAAGCTGGAAAGAAGAGCTTAAGGAATAATGTGGGGCAAAGGTGGATGAGTACGAGCAGGTGGGCAGTAAAGGTCAGGTCTTGGGGTCTAGCTGGTGACATAACCAAAGAACTAGGGACTGGGGAAAGCATTGAACCAGCAGACCTCAAGAATGTGGACTGCTTTCCATACCAACAGAGAAGTGCAGCTGCTACCAGCCCTTCTCACCCTGGAATCTGAGGACAGAAACAAGGGCTGGGGCTTAGAACTTACTGGGAACTGTCTGAGAGAAGGCACAGAGCACACCACTAGCAATTTCCAGCAAGGACTATACTAGCGGACTCCACTAATGGACACTACTGACTGGAAATGGGGAGAGGGGTAAACCAGTAAACCCCAGTAAATCGGGACAGTCGATTGGAACTGGGGAAGGGATTCCAACGTTTATTTATTTTTGGGACAGAGAGAGACAGAGCATGAATGGGGGAGGGGCAGAGAGAGAGGGAGACACAGAATCGGAAACAGGCTCCAGGCTCTGAGCCATCAGCCCAGAGCCTGACGCGGGGCTCGAACTCCCGGACCGCGAGATGGTGACCTGGCTGAAGTCGGACGCTTAACCGACTGCGCCACCCAGGCACCCCTGGGGAAGGGATTCCAATGTGGAACTGCAGGCTGAACCAGGCGGTCAGGACTGGTGTTCTAGGATAGCCTCCTGTTAGCCTAAGCTGACCCAGTAACGGACGCTGCACAGGAAAACCAATCAGGAGCTCAAACACAGAGTGAAACTCCAGTCAAGAGGGACCAAGAGGGACTTACCAAGGGCCCTTAGAAATAGCAAGAAAGACAGTGAACTCAAAGGTTCACAGGCATCATGCCTGTCTCTTGTTTCTCTGAATGCCGTCCGAAGTTCACTTCAGACTCCAAGTCTGCTGCTGCGTCTGTTACATAACAAAAATATACTGAGTAAATTTGAAGATATAATTGGCTTTATTAATTGATTCATGGATTACGCAGCACCCCATGTAGCAAGTCGAGTGGAACTCTAAAGGGCTGCAGAGAAGGAAAGGTTCTTAACGGCAGGATCAGGAAGTCATAAACAGAAAAAAGGATTACTTCAGGGGACGTTATCTTCATTTGGGGACAAATGGGTTCTTTTATGTGGATGGGTGGACAGGTTACTTCATTGGTGCTGATCAGAAAATTCCTGACTGACCAGGTAGGACTACATTTCTGGGGGAGGCTATAACAGCAATGTAATACTGTTAGGTATTACACCCCAGTTTGGTTGACTTGGCTTCGGTGACACCATTTGGGCCTGTGGTTTTCTTTTTAACACTACAGAAGAAAGAGCTGGAGAGATTTGAATTAGAACAGCGACAGCATGCCATTACACTCTTAGAAATTCAGTACATGCCACCCCGAAACATATTGAACTTTGGCATATTGACTATTTTGAGTGAAAGGCACTTGAAAGACAGCAAATACAAGAAAAACACTGACTTTTCTTTCTTTAAAGATGAGATTCCTATGTGAACTATGTCCTTTCTACACCAGAAAGTAAACACATTTTAATCATCAAGGACAGGAAGTTTAAATCAACAGAATTCTGTACAAACAGATCTTGTTAAAATAATTCTGATCTTGCCTTAGCCTGCCCACATAGTTGAGTCAATTTGCCACCATTGCCCCTCTTTGTTCAACCTAACATAAAAGCAAATTGGTTTCAGAACTTCTTTGGATCCTCATCCCTTATGAAGGCTCCCAGGTCATGAAAAACTTCCATTAAATGAATTTGTATGCTTTCTGTTGCATCCACACGACTCCTGAAACAGAATGCTACGGGCACCAGTGACAGTCACGACAAAATTTATTGCAATGAGAGGCAAGGCCAACCGATCGGGACCGACACTCTTGACCAGAGTGCGGTCCCAACAGCCGGGGTACAGAGTTTTTATAGCCGACCACATCGTCTTATCATCACCTGGGAACAGAGCAAAGAAACCGTTCCCAGATGGGGGTGGAAACAGTTCAGACGTGCTCTTGCCCCAATCCAATCAAACACTAATCCAGTTGATTTTCCTTGAACTTTTGTTCCCTTGATTGATAAAACAAGGCTGTTATCTCTTAATCTGTTATTTCCTAAGGCTACAGGTTAGCCCGACACTACAATTTAACCCTTACACTTTTCTTCTATTGATCTGTCTTATGTCAATTTCATTCTAGGGCCAAAAAGAACCCTAAGAGATTTAGTAAAGGTAACAGTTTGCTTCTCCTACAAGTCAAAGGACATCAGTGACCTCTAGAAGCTGGGAATAGCCCTCAGCTGATAGCCAGGAAGAAAATGACAACCACAAGGAACTGAATTCTGCCAAGAACCTGAATGATGAGCAAAGAAAGGGATTCTTCTTTAGGGCTTCCAAAGGAATGCAGCCTGCCACCACTTAGATTTTAGCTCTATGACATCTATGGCAGATTTCTAACACACAAGTATAAGATAATACATGTGTGTTGTTTTAAGCCACAAAATTTGTGATAATTTTCTTACAGCATCGATAGAAAGTGAATACAGCAAGAAATGTTGTATCTTTATTTCATTTAAATCAAAGTTTATCCAATGTTGAATCTTCATTCTGCTGAGCTGACAGGGTGTTCAATCCCAGACATTATTGAGGACATTTTCCTTACCAGTGACATTCAGGGTCTCAAGGATCTAACCAGGTGTTGAAACCTCAGGGAGACTCCTGGAACCGTCTGTCATCATTTGCTACAGTCAGATGCCATTGTCTTTGACTATCTGGTCCCATGGATTCTGGTGGTAGCGTTAGGATCTTTACAAGGCTGGAATCGGTTCATCCCCTCTATAGAGGCACATGAAATCATTCCCTCATTTGTCCTATCTGGATGTTAAATCATCTCTGGGGAACGTGGTGGGAGTGGGGATGTGACTTTGGTTGCTTTCTGTCCCACTCCCAGTTAGGACAAATATTTCCCATAGGAGTTTTTGCTTTTACTCAAGGGCACTTACCCATCGGCACCCTAACACACACATACACATACATGCACACAGACATACACCCACACGGTGGCCAGAGATTGTGATGTCTCTGATCAGTTTTTACCATTCACACTCTCCTGAGGCAAAGAAGACAGGTTACCTACTAGGATTTGGGAGATAAACAAAACAAATTAGCATTTTAATAGATTATCTTGCAACATTCCTGCACTCATAAATTGATAGTGTTGCTTAAAGGAACTTTTGCGCCCCTTCTTGGTGTCTAGGCATTTCCCAGATATTGGGTCACTGATGGTCTTAATTCTGACATGAGTCTATTCCAGGAGGGCAACTTCACATAAAGTAGCAGCTGCTGGGTAGGTGATACATATCCTTGGGCTTCTCAAGGCCAGGGTTAACAAACTTGAATATTGGGTGAATTTCTTGCTTTCCAGAGGGCTGAATGACTCTTTTCTCCCAACTGTGGCTGCATCCCTGCTGCATGGGAGTTTTCTTTGATTCTGGTTAACCTCTGGGAGAAGAGATTTATAGAGAAGCAAGGGTGGAGCAAGAGACCATTTATGTACCTATGACAATATTCTAAGCAAGAGATGATGGGGGCTTGAACCAGGGCAGAAGTAATACAAGAGGTAAATGACTGGATTTTGGTTACTTTGAAAGGTAAAGCCAGACATCTGATTGGGTTAAAGGGAAAGCCAAATATAAGTAGGCTTGTCAGGACTGATTTGCTCTCACATATCTCACAGCTGGGAGGAATTTTAAATGACTTAAGAGAACATTTCACATCTTGAAACCAGAGAAAAGTTGTCTAAAGGCTGTCACACAAGAATTTAGTTTTGGCAGTTAAAGAATTGGTTTTCCAACCTAAATCTGCAGCCAATATTTCATTATTTTCTGATTCACCTCTCTTTCTACAGTCTCTGGGTTTTCATTATCTCACCATTTCGGATGGCATTAAGTGTCAGTTCTTTCTCCCTTCCTACATCCATCACCAGGTGAGTCTGTCAGCTTTTTTCTCTTTCTTAGAACACTCCAAAAAGAGATGAGAGGTACTGTTTCCAGGGGGAAAGAATGCAGAATAATTAAAAATTATTCCTGTATTCCATTCATCAGCTTGGTTTTAAGATGACTGAAAACCTCATACTGAAATAAACACCCTAAGAAATACACAATACTCCTCTATTACTGTTAGTGGTGAATCTACTTTGTTTTATATTTAATTCCTTCATAGCTCTAGAATCAAATAATTGTGATTGCAAAACTTGAAGAACTGATGAAAACTAAGTTTAATTTTTAATTTTTTTTTAATGTTTAGTTTTTGAGACACAGAGAGAGACAGAGAGAAACAGAGACACAGAGAGAGACAGTGCAAGCGGGAAAGGGGCAGAGAGAGAGGCAGACACAGAATCTGAAGCAGGCTCCAGGCTCTGAGCTGTGACACAGAGCCGGAGGAAGGCCGGAACCCACTAACTGTGAGATCATGACCTGAGCCAAAGTCCCACACTTAACTGACTGAGCCACCCAGGTGCCCCTAATTTTTTGTTTAAACGTTGAATACTGGTAGAAGTCACATAAAATTTTAATAAATCAGCACCCATTTTGGGCAAGTAGTACTTCTGCTTTCATTCTATGGTGGACTTCATCTTTGCTTTTAACAAACTGCAGGCTACATTGCTGTTATTCAGAAGGTGTAAATAACTTGGGCAAGGTAGTTATCATTCTATGTTTTTTCCCCCCCCCCCATTCAGAAAATCTCAGCCCTGTTTCCTATCTTAGGGGCCTCAGATAACTTAAAAGCCTCATTGAACATTTGGTGTCTAGTGCAAAATAGTATGCTTGATGCCGAGGAGGAATACCAAGATGTACAGGACACAGAGCCCTGCCCTTCTAGAGCAAGAATTTGGATGAAGCGGACCAGCGGAGAAACCAACCGTCAGTCGGTATAACCTCTCCTTTTTTGGCCTTTCGCTATCAAGTACATCCAGTGTGTATCATCAAGTGTGGTGTGCACTCAACTAGTTTAATTCCCAAACTGCCATCCTAAGGTGGGAAATGCAGAATTCTATTTAATTTTCACTTTTAAAGGGGTGATTATGGGTTTGCAGTCTTAGGTGTTTGCTGAGGGATTTCCTTTTTCCTGTCCCGGAGAGGCGTACCTAATTCCCACCTGCTTCCTAAGACAACCCACACTTCCCTTCCTGGTCTAAAACCTCACTGAGTACTGACCAATAGGTTCGGCCCGATTTCTCTGAGGGGCGGGACCTCGTGCCTGGGCTTCGGAGACCCGCCCCCCGTACGTGGCCTGCGTGCGTGACGCCGTGCGGCGCGAGGCGGTTTCTCCAGAGTGTGGCGCCCCCCGGCGGCAGCGAGAACTCAATGTGACAACCGGACGTGAGCGCCTGCCATGGAGCCGCAGAAACAGGCGCGAACACCCGGGGACCCCGTCGCGTGGCCGCGTGGGCCCTCGAGGTCTCAGACGCCGGACCGCGAGGAGGGGCCGGAGGGCAACACAGCGCCCGCGGCGGCTTTTCTGGGCGCGGAGGCGGACGACGCCTGTGCGGACGCGCTGTGGGAGCTGCCGGTGGAGCCCGCCGAGCGGAGGCCCGAGTGCAGCCGCTGCAGGTGACCGCAGAGCCGGGGGGGGGGGGGGGGGTGGGGGGGGTGGGGGGGGGGGGGCGGGGACCGTGGCCTACGGCGGCTTTCGGGGGAGGCTGCAGCGCCCCCTGCCGGGAAGGCGGCTACTCAGGCTCCACCCAGGGGAGCGCTGCCTCTGGCATCTCCGCGCGTGTGTCCGCTGGTGACCTTGGAATCACTCTGTGAAATTGCTGTTACAGCCTTGTAGTAAGAAGCCGTTCACTCAGGTTCATGAGCGTTTAGCCTTACTTCCTGCAAGACACTGAACGTGTCATGGGATGAGAGTTCTGCTGTTGACAAACTTAAGAGTATGATACGGGAAGTAAGGGGTAATGACAGTAATGCTTCCAGTAATGAACACTTTCCTGCTCGAGTGACATAGTCATCTCACAGTAAAAAAAGCAAAAGTAATTAGAGGAGACAGTCAAGGTGGCTAGGAGAATAGTTAAGATTGTTTTCTGAATTCTGAATTCATTTATTGAGCACCTGTTGTGTGCCAAGCACTGTGCTAGATCTGGGGAACTCAGGCACGGAGAACATGGTCTCTGCCCCGATTGGGGCACTTACAGTCTAATGAAGAGACAGTTTATTAAACAGGTAACGATAACTAGCCCTGAATGCTCACAGTATGCCCAGTTGTTTCAGTGATACCTCATTGTGGTGGTGTCCTTCAGGATTGCTTTCCCTGCTTGTTTGCATTTCATGCTGTTCAGATACACGATTCTCTTTAACTTGTGGGTGTTCAGGATCTTTTCGCTTGGTTACTGAAGGTCTCCATCTATCACCTGTCTTTCTGTTGCCTTTCACAATCTTAACGGTTAGATAGTGCCTCCGCTTCCTCACCTGGGAATGAATAGCTCAGCAGTTTGTCATCACGTCCTGCACAGCCCTGACAAGGCTCTCGTTAAAGTCACCAGTGATCTCCCTCAAATGAAATCCACTGTATCCTTTTCACTTTTATACTAGATCTCTTGGCGGCATTCTGGAGTTGAATGCCGACTTCTTGAAACACTGTTTCTTTGGTTTCCCTGTGGTTTATCTGCTTTGTCTGCCCTCGTCGTCTTTGCCTGTTCTTCTGAAAATCTAAATGTTGGGCTTCCTCAGCTCTTGATTCTAGATTCTCTTATCTTATAACCCCACACATTTTCCGCAGGTGATCTTACCAGTTTTCATGGTAAGATCGATACCCGAATACTTCTAGCTCAGACCTTCGTCCTGAGCTCCAGACCTATGCATTCATTTAACCAGTGTTGATGGAATGCTTTGCAGATTTTTGGTAATATGGTGCATTCTGTGCCCTCATGGGTTGTTCAATCTGTTATTGGATACAGATAACAAACCAGCAACCAAATATGTAATTATGGAACAGAAAAGCAAAAGCAAACAAACAATGAAGCAAAGGAATGGGATGTTGTGACATAAAATAGGATGGTATCAGGAAATACTTCTGAGGAAATAGCATTTATACTAAAATTGAAAGATGAGAAGAATCCAGGGAAGAGAAAAGAATTCAAAGAAGGAGAACAGAAGGCCAGACTGGTTTCATGTCTTTACTACTTGATTGCTTGGAGTATCTTATGTTGGACATTTTGGGCTTTTTCCAGGGTTGGGTTGTACGACCCCAGAGGAAGGGATCTTGAGTGTAGGGATCTGTTTATATCTCCCAAGTGTACTATCGAGAGTAAGACATTCAATATAGACTTTTGAGGAGGATGAATAATTTGTGTCTAGAAGGGACTGCATGTTTGAATGGAAGGGGTGTACGAATACAATTTATTTAAACAAGCTCCCTAAAGGTGTTAGGAGATAACACTTAACAGTGCTGCAAAGGGGTCACTAGGATGCTAAAAGACAAGTATTACACATATAAACCCAAGGCTAAATTATCATGCTAGCTTTATCATCTAGTTTTTGCTCTATTTAGAACTGCTGATTATAAATGCTATAGTTTTGTTTTTTTTTTTAAAGAAAATTAGTCTCCTACATTTAGCGAAGATTTATAGTTTTTCCAGTCCACTTCCCGCTCCACTTAATAGATTTTATTTTTTAGGGAAGTCTTAGATTCACAACAAAATTGAGTGGAAGGAGTAGAGACCTATGTTCTGCCTCCACCCTGGTATCTTCCCTCATTAGCAGAGTCCCCTGCCATAGCAGTACATTTGTTAAAATGGATGAACATCATCATAATTCAATATGCATAGTTTTACACTGGGGTCCACTCTTGGAGTTGTACATATTTTGATTTTGGAAAACTTCATAATAATATGTATCCACTATTATAGTATACTATAGAGTATTGTTACTGTCCTAAAATTTTCTTTGCTCTGCCTTTTCATCCATCCCTACACCCTAACGTAATCTGCTTTTTAGAAAATAAGAATGACTTTGATTTTAGTTTATTTCCAGTTACATTTAGTTAATATTTTAGGATTATGATTCATTCCAACATTTGTGCACTTTGCTTCTCCTACTGAAATTTTGTACCTTTTAAAAGTTCTTCTCCCCTTTGGCACAGTATGCATTTTATTTATTTTAATTGGTTTAACTAATTTTATTATTATTATTTTTTTACATTTTTTAAAATGTTTGCTGTTTTGAGAGCGACAGAGAGACAGAACATGAGCACAGGAGGGGGAGGGGCAGAGAGAGAGGGAGACACAGAATCCGAAGCAGGCTCCAGGATCTGAGCTGTCAGCACAGACTCTGATGCGGCACTTGAACTCACAAACTGTGAGATCATGACCTGAGCCAAAGTCAGACACTTAACTGACTGAGCCACCCACGTGCCCTGTTCAACTAATTTTAATTGGTTAGATTATCATTCTAGAAGTCTGGAGAATATTTAGGTGTTATCAGTAAAATATAAGCTAATTGATGGCTCTTTATATTTTATTTCATTAAGCTGTTAGGGTTATACTAGTTTCCTGGATGAACTTACCTACATTTATGCTTATAATAGTTCTTAAAACCAAAATGCATTCTTAGATTTGAGTGATCAGCAAGTCACAATTATTTGGCCATTTACTTTAAGCAGTATTCACTTCTCTAAACATATTACTGTAATTGTCATAGTCTTGGAGTTCCAAAAATTGGTTTTATTCAGGAAGTACAAACTCAGTTTAACTTCACAGCAGAATCTTGCTAGTTGGAAATACAAGTTCTCTGAAACATGAATGGGATATTCTTTCAAAGATCCCAAACTAATTTGTTATTGCTGGATACATATTAAGAGTGTGTTCCTCTTGAGGGAACAGGATGTACAGGAGTACAGTGTATAGAGAATAGTGTATTTGGACAGCTTGGTGGAAAGGAGGGAGTGGAAAGAGGCAAACCTGTAGAGATTAGCGGTGGTTGCTCTCGGAAGGACCAGGTAAGCAGTTAGGGAGGTTAAGAAAAATTGTGCTGAATGTACTAGGAACCAACAAACCAAGCACTGGAGTATTTTTTATTTTTTAATTTTTTAAATGTTTATTTATATTTAAGAGGGAGAGAGAGACAGAGTGCAAGTGGCAGAGGGACAGAGAGAAAGGGAGACAGAACCCGAAGCAGGCTCCAGGCTCCAGGTTGTCAGCATAGAGCCCGACGTGGGGCTCGCACACACCAGCTGTGAAATCATGACCTGAGCCGAAGTTGGACGTTTAACCGACTGAGCCACCCAGGTGCCCCTGGAGTATTTTTATATTTAGATGATTGTCACAAGTTCAACTTCATTAGGTGGCTTTTAGCTGTAATAATTTATATTCTATTTTATTAAAAAAATGCAAACTGATTGGTGATATGGTGGTAAAAGTCTTGACTGGGAAGAGTTAAGGCCTCATTCTAGTAAAGATGCTAGGCATCTTAATTATACTTTTACATCTTCTATAGATAAGGCCATGGGTCTGAGGATAAGACTTAGAAACCACTTGCAAATCATTGGTCCTAAGAATAATGGAATAATGTCAAAATATGCAGTAGTTTTTAATTTGTCTGAGGGAGGGAAACAGTGGCAAGGGCATGCACACAGAGTGACACAGGCCCTGAGGCAAAAATTTTTCTTTCTCCAGTGCTTTCTTCCCCCAAAAGTAAAAAATTATAACGATTATAATATACCACACCAGTATATTTAGTATGTATGTATGTATTTATTTATTTAGTGCCCATATGTGTGCATGAGCAGGGTAGGGGGCAGAGGGAAAGAGAATATTAAGCAGGCTCCACAGGACCGTGAGATCATGACCTGAGCCAAAATCAAGAGTCAGATGCTTAACAGACTGAGCTACCCAGGTGCCCCTAGCACACATTTTTTGAGCACTGACCACATGCAGGTTACCTATCAGGCCTAGGTATTTTACATGCAATATTTTATTTATTTCTCATAACAGCATTCTAGAGTTGGTGATATTATTAGCTTTTAAATAACAAGAAGGTACAACACCAAAAAAACAAATAATTGGATTAAAAATGGGCAGAGAACCTAAACACATATTTTTCCACAGAAGACATACAGTTGACCAACAGACACATGACAAGATGATCAACATCACCCATCATCGGGGAAATATGAATCAAAAACCGCAATGAGATATCACTTTGCACCCAACAGAATAGCTAGAATCAAAAATTCAAGAAATAACAAGTATTGATGAGGATGTCGAGAAAAGGGGACTCTTGTGCATGCTGGTGGCAATGTAAATTGGTGAAGCCACTGTAGAAAACAGTATGGAGGTTACTCAAAAAGTTGAAAATAGAACTACCGTATGATCCATTAATTCCACTACTGGGTGTTTACCCAAAGGAAATGAAAACGCTAATTTGAAAAGATACATGCACCCCTGTGTGTTTTGCAGCTTTATTTTTAATAGCTAATATATGGAAACAACCCAAGGTTCTATCTATAAATAAATGGATAAAGGATATGTTATGTGTGTATACATATATGTGTGTGTGTGTGTTATTTGTAATATTATAACGTGATATATTTTTTGTACATATGTAAAATGGAATATTCCTCCGCCAAAAAAAGAGAGATCTTGTCATTTGCAACTACATGCATAGACCTAGAGGGTGAAATAAATCAGACAGAAAAACACAAATATCATCTGATTTCACTTATATGTGGAATCTAAAAAAAACCAAATGGACAAAGAGACAAACAAAAAACCCCCAGACTCTTAAATACGGAAAAGAAACTGGTGGTTGCCGGAGGGGAGAGGAGGGGTGGGTGGTGGTGAAATAGGTGAAGGGGATTAAGAGGTGCAGACTTGCAGTTATAAAATAAATAAGTCATAGAGTTGAAAAGTACAGCATATATTGAAATAGATAGTCAATAACATTTTAATAACATTGCACGGTGACAGATATGACTACACTTATCATGGTGAGCCCTTAGTAATTTGTAGAATTGTCGAATCATTATGTTGTAGTCCTGGAGCCAGTATCACACTGTAGGTTATTTATAATTCAGTAAAATTTAAAGATAAATGATGAGAAAGGAGTAGTAATTAGGTAACAATTCAGTCTCTGCTCCAGTCCATCTGGCTCCTGAGCTCAGCCAGCACTTGACCTGGCTCTTTGTTTGCTGAAGAAGCCTTATGATTTTGTTGGTAGAGTAGGTGTAGTCACTAGTTGAAGTGGAGCCACCAAGGCTGCAAGATTTTCATACTTTTTATTTATTATTTATTTATTTTTAAATGTCAGTGGGGGAGAAGCAGAGAGAGAGGGAAAGAGATAATCTCAAGCAAGCTCCTTGCTGTCATCACAGAACCGCACATGGGGCTCGATCTAATGAATCTGGGAGATCATGACCTGACCTGAAACCAGGAGTCAGATGCTTAACTGACTGAGCCACCCAGGTGCCCCTTATTTATTTATCTTTAGAGTAGGCTTCACACCCAATGTGAGGCTTAAACTCACGGCCCTGAGGTGTAAAGTCTCATGCACTATGGACAAAGCCAGCCAGGCATCCCTGATTTTCTTATTTTTTAAATTGAAGTATGTTCAGAGGTGCCTGGGTGGCTCAGTGGGTTAAGTGTCCGACTTTGGCTCAGGTCATGATCTGGCAGTTGAGTTTGAGCCCCGGGTCGGACTCTGTGTGATAGCTCAGAGCCTGGAGCCTGCCTCTGATTCTGTCTCCCTGTCTCTCTGCCCCTCCCCCACTTGTGCTCTGTCTGTCTGTCTCTCTCAAAAATAAATAAAAACATTAAAAAAACTTTAAACTGAGGTATTTTTACTTCAAGCTTAGTAAAAAGATGCCTGTGCTTTAGTATTCTCTAACTCCTTTTTTTAAATTGAGATATTATTGACATAACATTATGTAAGATTTGATACATTTGTATAATGCAGTATGATTAGCACTGGTTGTGTTAGCTTTGATTACATAATTATTATATCTTTTTTTTTCTGGTGAGAAAAAAGAAGATTTAAGGTCTAGTGTCAGAAAATTTGAAGTATAGTCCCTGACTTATGATGGTTCAACATAGGATTTTTCAACTTGACAATGGTGTGGGAGCAATACGCATTTAGTAGAATCTGTACTTTGAATTCTTAATTTTTACTTTTTCCTGGTCTGACGATATGTGGTACGATATTCTCATGATGCTGGATGGCAGCAGGGAACTGTAGCTCCCAAATCAGCTGTGTGGTCATGAGAGTAACAACCGATGCATTTGCAACCATTCTGTGCCCATATAGCCATTCTGTCTTTCACTTTCAGTACAGTAATCCATACATTATGTGAGATATTCAACATTACTAAAAATAGTCTTTGTTAGATGATTTTGCCCAACAGTAGATAAGTGTTCTGAGCACATTTAAGGTTGGCCTGGCTAAGCTATGGTATTTGGTAGGTTGGGTGTATTAAATGCATTTTGACTCAAGTTAGTTTCAGCTTTGATATGTTTATGAGAATGTAACCCTGTTGTAAGTTGAGGTAGATCTGCATATCATACATTACTGTTGACTCTAATCACTATACTGTGTATTTGATTTGTAGAACTTAATTCATCTTCTAGTTCCAAGTTTATACCTTTTAACAACATCTAGCTCCTTTATTGAAATTTTTAACCTTTCCTTATTCTTTAGGTTTGGATATTCTGGAGAAAAAAAGTGGTGGGGATAAAATCATGAGAGAGGGATGGAGGGGAGACTGCAGGTGTTTATGAAGAATGCAAGAGCCACACATTGGCAGCCAACAGATGTTTTGCTTTGAATTGGTATTTTATCAGCTTTTAAATTAGTTCTAACAGTTAAAAATCAAGATGGTTTATCTCAAAAATCCAGATTTCTGGCTTCCTTGAGAATACGAAGATCTAGCAGTTCAGGGAGTACCTTTCTGAGCAGTATTGGTTGAGCTGAGTATTGGTCATGACCTTGGGTTGGGCGAGATCTGTCCAGGGCACCATAGCTCCTTAGCTATTCCTGCTTGATTTATTTTATTAACTAGTAGGGATTTGCTTTTTGATTCTGGGTCTCATGTACACTATTGTGACTGGTCTGCTTAAGCAGTGGGGTGAATCAGACTGCAAGTTTGGTAGGTACAAGTGAAAAATGGTGATTCCTAAGGGAATTAGTTTAGAATATACTAAGAGTTGAATTGGTATCAACACTTAGGTTTACAAAACAAACTATTTTGGTAAATTTAAAATCAACTAGATTAAAAAATTTTTTTTTAAATGTTTTTTCCTTTTTTTTAATTACAAAAAAAATTTTAATGTTTATTTATTATTGAGAGGCAGAGAGACACAGAGTGTGAGCAGGGGAGGGGTAGAGACAGGGGGAGACACAGAATCTCAAGTAGGCTCCAGGCTCTGAGCTGTCAGCACAGAGCCTGACGTGGGGCTTGAACTCACGAGCTGTGAGATCATGACCTGAGCTGAAGTTAGACGCTTAACCAACTGAGCCACCCAGGAGTCCCTAAAATCAGCTAGATTCTTGATGATGATTTTTAGAGTAAAAAATTAGATAATTTGAAAATTTAATTCTTTGTTCATATCAAAAGTATCATATTCCTAAGAGAAAAGTATGAAGTTAATTTGTTCTTTCCTATTGGTATAGAAAATATGTTTATTCTTTGAAGTAGTTCATTTGTAATATATGTGGAAAGCTAACTGATTTACAAATTACTGTGCAAACTAATCATATGTTCAAAGTTGAGCAAAGATGATATATGTTAAGAGGGAATTTTTTTTCTTAATCTTAATTAAGTCTCCAAAGAGGAGTGACCAATTTTAAAAACCACGTTAGAGCTTTCTAAATGTTTGATTTATTTTCCCCAAGAAAAATAAGAATTATATCATTACCCTCTGATGGATAGAAGTTGTCTTCAAAGAACATCAAAGCACATTAATTTTTAAAGTACATTTGCCCAAAATTAATAATTCATCATTCTGTTCGTGCTTATGTAGTGAGAAAAAATATTCAGAAGTAGTCTAGTTGAAAATTTGGTATCATTTAAAAAGGGTTCACAGGTTACAAAGTGCTTTACCTGTGCATTTTAATTTAATACATAAGACAACTTTGATTTAAAGTTACTCCTTTTTATAGACTCTCAGGGTCAGGTGACTAGTGAGGGGCTTTCATACTTTTATTCCTACACCATATAGTAGAAGATTATATTGAAGCGAGCAGTATGACTACTCTTGTTTTCCTGCTGCATATAATATTTCCAGTGAGCTGTTTCTTCGTGGTCTTTGAATCTGTAGATTCTTTTCCTCTTCCTTGGCTGTTTTTAGTTATTTTGGGATGAGAGCTTTTTAATTACTCTCTTTTTTAAGATTGAGCTTTTATTTCTTGAATCCTTTACCTGCCTAAGGTCAGTTTCTTATTTGTCAGTAGGTCCTCATTTTTCAGTCAGAAAGGCAAATTTGAAGATATTACTGATTGGGAATTTATTTTGTTTTCTCCTGTTCACTTATTTGTTTGCTTCTCTCTGTCTCTCTCCTCTCTCTCTCTCTCTCTCTTTTTTTTTTTTTTTTGGCTTTCTCTACTGGAAGCCTCATGAGAAGGCTGTGGGAAAAAAGGTAGCAGTGAAATGAAGTAAGTAGAAGTCTTCCAGAGTTCCTTGGGGGAAAAAAATGAAGCTATAGAATGAGTCTCTGGACTTTGCAAAGGGCGAGAGGGGTTAACCTCTTGGAGAAATATCTGACTCTTTGCCTATGTAGAGGTGTTACTTGGCAGGCTACTTTTTTTTTTTTAAATTGTGCTAAAATGTACACGTATAATACTTATCATTTTAACTATTTTTTTAAAAAAATTTTAACGTTTATTTATTATTGAGAGACAGAGCATGAGCAGGGGAGGGGGGAGACACAGAATCTGAAGCGTCAGCACAGAGCTTGACGCGGGGCTCGAACTCACAAACTGCGAGATCATGACCTGAGCCGACGTTGGATGCTTAACTGACTGGGCCACCCAGGCGCCCCTCATTTTAATTACTTTTAACTGTATAACTCAGTGTCATTGATACATTCATAATGTTCTGTAACCATCACTACTATCTATACGCAACACTTTTTTCATCATCGTCAATGTTGACTCCGTACCCATCAAATAATCACTTCTCATACCTTCCCCCCACCCGGCCCAGCCAGTGGTAACTTCTATTTTATTTTGTATTTCTATGAATTTGCTTATTCTAGATTCTTCATGTAACATATAATACTTATCCTTCTGTGTCTGACATTTCACTTAGAATGTTTTCAAGTTCTCTCCATGTTGTAGCATATCAAAATTTCTTTCCTTTTTATGACTAAATTATATGTATATACCACTTTTGTTTATCCATCATTCATTTTTTTTTCTTATTTGTTAAAATAACAATGGTTTGTTGATGAACACTTGGTTTGTTTCTACCTTTTGGCTATTGTGAATAGTGCTGCTGTGAACCTTGGCACACAAATATCTGTTTTTGTTCCAATAATTTTGGGTATATATCTAGGAATGGAATTGCTGGGTCATGTGGTAGTTCTGTGTTTGACTTTCTGAGGAGTCGCCAAACTGTTTTCCAGTTCCGTTTCAAACAGAGGTCATTAGATTAAAAAAAATATTTATTGATTTATTTTGAGAGACAGGGTGTGTGTGCGCGCACGTGTGTGAGCCAGGAGGAGGGGCAGAGAGAGAATCCCAAGCAGGTTACGCACTGTCAGCACAGAGCCTGATGCAGGGCTCAATTTGCAGACGGTGAGATCATGACCTGAGCTGAAATGAACAGTCAGACCCTTAACCAACTGAGCCACCCAGGTGCCCTGAGGTCATTAGATTTTTAACATCTGGGTCTGCTCATTTTATTCCTTTCCTGGAGACCTTCCATGCTTGTATTTCAGGTACACAGTGGAGTTGAGGCTCTAGTGTGTCATCCAAAGCCTTTGCATCTCTTCCTCCACCGTACCCTTCCCATACCCTCTCTTCTAACCACCTGGAATGCGTCCCTCGAACAGGTGTTTTTCATGTTCTGCTTTATGCCTTTGTTCTCTTATTTCCTCTGTACCAAATGCTCTTTTCTTATCCCTTCTTTCTGAAATGCTACACTGTTTCAATGTCCAGCTCAAGTACCCTGTCTTGCCAGGACCCATTTCCATAAGTTTTGCTGCCTTCTAAGTTTGAATTGTTTGTTCTTTTGACTTCTGTTTTCTCCATGACACCAGTAGCTGTCTGTGGCTTCCTTCTTGGTCGTCTCTTTCAGACTCAGGTTTATTTACCACCAAATGTTTTAATGCTAGCATAGGCCTTCTGAGGCCTAGGGAAGCGAGGTACAATTACGTGGTAAAACTTTTCACTGATTGTTAAATGCTCATATACATAATCCACAAAATGGATTGCTTCAACGGTGTGTGTTTTGGAATCAGAACTGAGTTCTAGTCCCAGCTCTCCTTTCTTGAGAAAGCTACTTAACCTCTCTAAGCCTTGCTTTCTTCATCTGTAAGTTAGGACAGTAATACTACCTGTCTTTGACAGTTTTTTTGAGATTAAATGAAGGGGAAGTATTTATGATAGTGCCTGTAACATAAAAGTGTGTGGCTAGCATTAAACTCTTCCTCTTGACCTTTTCCTCCTCGTTCTTTTCTTTCTTTTTCTTTCTCCTTTCTTCTCCTTACCCCCTTTCCCTCTTCTTCCCGTTTTCTCCCTCTTTCTTTGCCTCTTCCCTGAAATATCAGAATTGTTATTTATGAAATTGGTCTATTTTACATTTAGTTAGCTTTTTTTATGTTAGAGTAGCTCTTTTTCTAGGTTCAGAGATTAAGGGCAAGTAAATAATTTTGCATGTGTTGAGCTATAGGTCACCACAAATAAATTGCCTCTTGATAGAGATTTTGTCATTCTTGGGCTTTCAAAAGTACTCACTTTGCAGCTACAAATAAATGTTATATTGATGACAAACACTTTCTTAGGGCATCAAAATCAGTGTTTTATCTTGTAGTATTATTATATTCTCTTTTTTTATGGTTTAAGTACTTATAAGTCCTTTTTATTTTTTTTATTTTTGTTTTTTATTATATATATAATTTATTGTCAAATTGGTTTCCATACAACACCCAGTGCTCATCCCAACAGGTGCCCTCCTCAATGCCCATCACCCACTTTCCCCCTCCCCCACCCCCATCAACCCTCAGTTTGTTCTCAGTATTAAGAGTCTCTTATGGTTTGCCTCCTTCCCTCTCTGTAACTTCTTTTTTCCCCCTCCCCCTCTCCCATGGTCTTCTGTTAAGTTTCTCAGGATCCACATATGAGTGAAAACATATGGTATGTGTCTTTCTCTGCCTGACTTATTTCACTTAGCATAATACTCTCCAGTTCCATCCATGTTGCTACAAATGGCCAGATTTCATTCTTTCTCATTGCCAGTAGTATTCCATTGTATATATAAACCACATCCTCTTTATCCATTTGTCAGTTGATGGACATTTAGGCTCTTTCCATAATTTGGCTATTGTTGAAAGTGCTGCTATAAACATTGGGATATAAGTGCCCCTATGCATCAGCACTCCTGTATGCCTTGGGTAAATTCCTAGCAATGCTATTGTTGGGTCTATTATATTCTCTCAAAGTACTTAAGTAACACATTTTCTCTCTTCTATCAAAGAAACTTCTTAGTTCTGTTTTGAGAATTTATGCAAAATTACATATAAATTTATTTAAAATTAGGAAGAATACTTCCTTAATGAAGCAGGTATATAAAATCTGTACTTTAAATAGTATTTATTTATTTATTTATTTATTTTAACGTTTATTCATTTTTGAGAGACAGAGTGAGAGTGTGCGAGTGGGGCAGGGGCTGAGAGAAAGGGAGACACAGAATCCAAAGCAGGCTTCACTCTCTGAGCTGTCAACACAGAACCTGATGCAGGGCTCAAACCTGTGAACTGTGAGATCATGAGCTGAGCTGAAGTCGTATGCTCAACCAACTGAGCCATCCAGGCTCCCCTAAAGGGTTTTTTTTTTTAAAGTTTATTTTTGAGAGAGATTCCCAAGCAGGCTCCATGCCATCAGCACAGAGCCCAACGTAGGGCTCGATCCAGTGAACCATAAGATCATGACCTGAGCCGAAAGAAATGAAGAGTCAGATGCCTAACCCACTGACCTACCTAGGTGCCCCTAAAGTCTGTACTATTCTTTGTAAGATATCTCTAATGAAGATAGCTGGTCCTTGGGACCACTTTAGTGTGAATTCTTGCTTGTCAGAATGGACATTCATGCGGTTCCCTTTCCTTTGCCAGTGGATAAGAAACAGAATTCTATTACACACAGACCTGGAAACTCAGTTTTAGATGTTCTTTATTCATTCAGTCATTATTTATTCAATGTCCAGTGTCCAATAAATGCATAGCTTAGGTCATAGAAAATGATTGAGAGATTGTTTCCTCTAAAATTGGTGGTGAACTGAGTGCAAGAGAAAATATGTCTAAATAATATTTAAGACAAATTATGAAAGTATACAATAAAAGCTTACAGAGGAAAGAGTGATTGACTTAATTTGCTAAGAAGGATGTTTGCTATTTTTTTTATAACTGTTTTCATTTCTATAGAAGAGGATAGGGGCGCCTGGGTGGCGCAGTCGGTTAAGCGTCCGACTTCAGCCAGGTCACAATCTCGCGGTCCGTGAGTTTGAGCCCCGCGTCAGGCTCTGGGCTGATGGCTCGGAGCCTGGAGCCTGTTTCTGATTCTGTGTCTCCCTCTCTCTCTGCCCCTCCCCCGTTCATGCTCTGTCTCTCTCTGTCCCAAAAATAAATAAACGTTGGAAAAAAAAAATTTTTATAGAAGAGGATAAAGTATAAAATAAATAATAGGATAACTGAATGTAGGTGACTTTTATGGTAAGAGTCTTCAGTGTTAGTTGATCTGTCACTTTGTCAGTTTTAGTAGGGGCTTTATATGTCTGCCCTGTATAGTCATTTCTCTGGACACATGGCTTTGTTTTCCAGGGATCTGCCTCCTCATAAGTCTTCTTTAATTGTAATAAAAGTTACTGAAAATTTTCTTAATTGTAAAACCTATAGTTGGAACAAGCTTATTTCTAGGCCAGTGATTCTTAAATTATTTTGATTATATACCACAGTTAGTTAAAAAACGTAGGGTGAAATTCTAATAGGTATATATATTTATCTATGATTATGTACATTTATTATATACTAATGTATGATGTGTCCCATAAAACATACACACACACGAAAAGATTTTAAAAAGGAAGAGGCAATGGTGAAATAAACCATTTAAAAATGTCTTGTTTATTGTGATGGAGTCACGCCAGCATTATTATTTATTTTGAAGCATAATATACGCGTATGGTGAGGTTCATTGTTAAAGACAGGATGATGTGAGTCTACAGATCAAGTAATTTTTATATTGCTTTTTAAAGTTACTGGCATAAACTATCATAACAGTAGAACAGATCAATGAAACCAGGAGCCGATTTGTTGTAGACTCTGGGTCTGGAGTTCTTTCTTGTCCAACAAGACAGCAGATGCAGAATTTAAATGTGAGAGAGGCTAATGTGCAGAAGACAAAAGCCCCAAGTAAGGGTCCTTGCTTCTTTTTTATTAGGATCAGAAGGCTTACAAACATGGTGATGGACGTGCACAAAGAGGCAATAAATCTGTGAACATTAACTCATGGACGTGAGGAAAAATGGGTCTTGAAAATATGGGGGGTTATGCCTTTGGGTTAATACGAAACAAAATCCTGGTGCTGGGCAGCTGGGCGGAAGGTTGTTTACAGTGGACATGAGGCATCACCTCTGTTTGTCTTAGCTAGCCAGGGGATGAGACAGAGCAAATAACCTCAGGGTTAACAAGGTACCTTTTCTGATTAGAGCCCTAATCAGCTCTGCTCTGGGCAGCTTCACCTGCAGCAGTGATCTACAGTCCAATTCACCTGTTTAGCTAACTTGGTCCTTTCCTCCTGTTAAAGCAGCTTTCTGCTATAGTACTAAATTGGGGGGCGCTTCCGCCCTGAATACCTAATCTTGGTTATTTCATATACCTATGTTCTTTATTGGGGACTTTCCTCCCCTCTCTCTATACTGGGGCTTTGGCCCCACCTTCTCTATACTTATGTACCTAATCTTGTTTACCCAAACTTGGGTGTGAACATCCTATGGCTTTCTAATTCTTTATGCCTTGTTAACCCATTGGTGTAAGTCCAGGGAATTTCTAAGCTTATTCCCCACACTGGTTCTTTGAAAAGATCAACCAGGTTGAGAGATCTGTAGCCAAACTCTTAAAAAAAAAAAAAAAAAAAAAAAAAAAAGAAAAAAGAGAGAGGACTTAAAATCACAAATGAAAGAGGAGAAGTAACTGGTAACACCACAGAAATACAAATAATTGTAAGAGAACGTTATGAAAAATTATATGCCAACAAACTGGACAACCTAGAAGTAATGGATAAATTCCTAGAAACATAAAATCTACCAAAAGCTGAAGCAAGAAGAAATAGAAAATTTGAACAGATTGAGGGGCGCCTGGGTGGCGCAGTCGGTTAAGCGTCCGACTTCAGCCAGGTCATGATCTCGCGGTCCGTGAGTTCAAGCCTCGCGTCAGGCTCTGGGCTGATGGCTCAGAGCCTGGAGCCTGTTTCCGATTCTGTGTCTCCCTCTCTCTCTGCCCCTCCCCCATTCATGCTCTGTCTCTCTCTGTCCCCCCCCAAAAAATAAATAAAAAACGTTGAAAAAAATTAAAAAAAAAAAAAAAAAAAAAAGAAAATTTGAACAGATTGATAACCAGCAATGAAATTGAATCAGTAATCAAAAACCTCCCAATAAATAGAAGTCCAGGACCAGATGGATTCAAAGGCAAATTCTACCAGATATTTAAAGAAGAGTTAATACTTATTCTCAAACAATTCCAAAAACTAGAAGAGGAGGGAAAACTTCCAAATTTGTTTTATGAGGTCAGTGTTACCTAGATACCAAAACCAGGTAAAGACACTACCAAAAAAAAAAAAGAACTATGAGCCGGTATCTCTGATGCATTTAGATGCAAAAATCCTCAACAAAATACTTGCAAACTGAATCTAATAATACATTAAAAAAATTGTTCACCATGATCAAGTGGAAAATATTCCCAGGATGCAAGAGTGGTTCAGTATTTGCAAACCAATCAATGTGATACATCCCATCAATAAGAGATCATCTCAATATATGTAGAAAAAGCATTGGACAAAGTACAACAACATCCATTCATGATAAAACCCCTTGGGACACATGGGTGGCTCAGTTGGTTATGTGTTGACTCTTGATTTTGGCTCAGGTCATGATCTCACAGTTCATGAGATCAAGGTCCGTGTTAGGCTCTGGTACTGACATCATGAGCCTTCTTGGGATTCTCTCTCTTCCCTCTCTCTTTCTGCCTGTCCCCAGTCAGGTGCATGTGTGCACGCTATCGAAAACAACCCCCAAAAACAAAACAAAACAAAACAAAACAAAACAAAACAAAACACCCCCAAACCCTCAACAAAGTAGATTTAGAGGGAAAATACCTAAACATAACAAAGACCTTACATGAAAAACCCACAGCTAGCATACTCAGTTGGGGAAAACTCAAGAGTTTTTCCCCTAAAGTCGGGAACAGGACAAGGGTGTCCATTCTCACCGCTGTTACTAAGCGTAGTAATAGAAGTCCTAGCCACAACAGTTAGACAACAGAAAGAAATTAAAGGCATCCACACTGGGAAGGAAGAAGTACAATTTTTACTCTTTGCAGATGACATAGTATTATATATAGAAAACCCTAAAGGCTCCACCAGAAATCTGCTAGAAATGGTAAGAAGTGTATTCAGTAAAGTCATATGACACAAACTCAGTGTACAGAAATCTCTTGCATTTATGTGCACTAATAATGAAGCAGCAGAAAGAGAAATTAAGAAAACAATCCCATTTACAGCTGTACCAAAGATAATAAAATACCTAGGAATAAACTTAACTAAAGAGGTGAAAGACCTTTACTCTGAAAACTGTACATCATTGATAAAAGAAATTGAAGACAGCACAAAGAAATGGAAAGACATTCCATTTAACAAATACGTAACAAACATTGTTAAAATGTCTGTACTACCCAAAGCAGTCTATAGATTTAATGAATCCCTATCAAAATACCAACGGCATTTTTTTGCAGAACTAGAACAAACAATCCTAGAATGTGTATGGAACCACAAAAGACCCTAAATAGGTAAAGCAATCTTAAAAAAGAAAGACAAAACTGGAGGTAGCACAATTCCAGACTTAGAGTTATATTACAAAGCTGTAGTAATCAAAACACTATGGTATGGGCACAAAAATAGACACATAGATCAGTGGAGCAGAGTAGAAAACCCAGAAATAAACCCACAATTATATGGTCAATTAGTCTTCAACAAAGTAGGAACGAATATCCAATCAGAAAAAAGACAGGTTCTTCAACAATTGGTGTGGGGGAAAACTGGACAGTTACAAGCAAATGAATGAAACTTGACCACTTTCTTATACTATACACAAAAGTAAGCTCAAAAAGGATTAAAAACCTAAACGTGAGACTTGAAACCATAAAGATCCTAGAGGAGAGCACAGGCAGTAATGTCTAGACACTGGCCACTATAGTATTTTTCTGAATGTCTCCTGAGGCAAGGTAAATAAAAGGAAAAATAAACTATTGAGACTACATCAAAATAAAAAGCTCCTGCACAGTGAAGGAAATAATTAAACTAAAAGGCAACCTATGGAATGGGAGAAGATAATTGCAAATGACATATCTGATACAAGGTTAGTATCCAAATATAAAGAACTGTTACAACTCAACACCCAAAAAACAAATAATCCAATTAAAACATAGGCAGAAAACATGAAAAAACATTTCTCCAAAGAAGACCTATACTATAGATGGCCAACAGACCCATGAGAAGATGCCCAACATCAGTCATCATCAGGGAAATGCAAATCAAAACTACAAAGAGATAGCGCTTCACACCTATCAGAATGGCTAAAATCAGAACAACAAATCAGAAAATACAAATCAGAAACAACAAATGTTGGTGAGGGTATGGAGAAAAAGAAACCCTCTTGCACTGTTGGTGGGAATGCAAACTGGTGCAGCCATTGTGGAAAACAGTATGGAGGTTCCTCAAAACGTTAAAAATAGAACTACTCTACCATCCAGTAATTGCACTAATGGGTATTTACCCCCCTCCCCCCAAAACAAAAACACTTAATTAAAGAGATACCTGTGTTTATTGCAGCATTATCTACAATAGCCAAATTATATAAAGAAGATGTGTGTGTATGTATACACACACACACGTACATACAATGGAATATTATTCAGCCATAAAAAGAATGAAAGCGTGCCATTTGCAACAACATGGGTGGAGCTAGAGAGTATTATGCTAAACAAAAGAAGTCAGAGAAAGACAAATACCATATGATTTCACTCATGTGGAATTTAAGAAACAGAACAAATGAGCAAAGGGAAAAAGAAAGAGAGGCAAACCGAGAAACAGACCCTTATCTATAGAGAACAAGTTGATAGTTACCAGATGGGAGGTGGCTGGAGGGTTAGAAATAGATGAAGGGGATTAAAGAGTATACTTATCATAATGAACACTGAGTAATGTGTAGAGTTGTTGAATCACTATCTTGTACACCTGAAACTAATATAATACTGTATGTTAACAACAGTGGAATTACAATAAAAAACTTAATTGAAAAGATAGTTATTGTCCTGTCAGATTCAATTTTGTACCTCTAATGAAGCATTTGAACTAGGAATAGGTAAGAAACAGCTCTGCCATAAACTTACTCATTTGTGATTTTGTAACTAGAACAGTATAGATTCTTTACAAGTGTGTATGATTTCTTTGTGGGTGCCATTGTGAACCCTACCTGTTATGGAATGCCTCTTTTTATTTCAGGATACCACCTATCCTAACATATTACCGTATGACATACCACCTAAGGAGGGAATGTTATTCTATATGCTAAATGTTAGTAATGTTTAATTCAAAGTGAAAGTGGTAATGTTTTCTTTTGGCATTCCTTTGGGTCATTTTACTTAATCTGCTTTGGAAACCACTGCTCTAGACATGCCGTCTGGGGCACAGGTCTCTGAAAGTCTCATCTAAAGATATTCTCTTTATGGCGTTACTTCCTCTATCAGTGTTTTTCTTTTCTTTCTACACCTATCCTTCCTCTACTCGTAGAAGAAGTTATAATGTAGTGATGAAAACAACTTTGGTGGGTATGAGAATATTATTGTTATTTATACTGGAAGCAGTCAGAGCATCTTAACAACTGATAAGATGTTACATGTTTTTATTACCTTTATGACATGAAAATTTATTTAATACTGTATTTATTATACTAAATTTTTATTATGATATGTTAATAATGAAAATGTGTTTCTTCTTTCATTGGTTATGCTGAATATTATTCCAGAAATTTAAAAAGTATTTTATAGATTATTTAAGTTTCTTTAAAGGGACGGTAGAGGGCACTGTGGTATTTACTTTTTCGAAACCTATTTTAACATTAGAAAGTTTGGCATTTTTATGTGTAATGCAGTGTATCTCTTCAGCTAATCTATTGAAAAGCTATAAAACTCTTTGTTCTTTGCCTTTTCAGTCCGTTGGGACGATAAAAATTTTGTTGAGTACTGGAAACTTTGAGATGCACTATTTTTCTGGGTTCTACATTTGCTTTTGTTTAGTAGATAAAAGAAATCCTTTAAAAATAATAATTCTTGTAAATCTATTCACTAATTTTTAAAGTTTGCCTTTGTGAGATTTTCTTGATTAAAATCAGTCCTATGAGAAAAATAGCTTTCAGTGAATATTATATAAGAATTTAATTAAACTTTGGAAAGATGTTTTTTCTAAGCCCTAGCATCGCTAGTCATATGTCAGATACAATTTTATTTGCCTACAGCCTGTCAGAGATACCACGCCCGGAGTGACAGAGTACCCTTGTATTATAGCATGCACTGAGGAAGCCAGTCAATCTTAGTCTGACAGGAAACCTACATATTTATTCCTACATCTTTAATGAGAAAAGAAGAAAAAGCTTATTTCATAAAATTTCCTCAGGGAAATTATTTGAAAATTTCATTTATATTTTAAGAATGTAATTAACCTTAATTGGGTTGTATAGATTTTAAAGAAGATGAATCTTGATGGAAAACAGTATTTATAATACATTGCAATGCATTGTAAAATTTTCTCTCTTCTGCTTTTACAAGGCATTGCAAATGTAGAAGAAAGAAAAATCTCAACTCCTCCTTTGGTCATTCTATTATAAATTAGCTGAAAAATACTAGTCATAAATGATTATGTTTTTTATAACCTTTGCCTGCGATTTGGGAGTTATTCCCCAGAACTTTCTTGGTGTGTGACCAGCTTTGTGAAGGAGGACACTGAAAACCTCTGATGTGCTTAAGATCACCTAGCAAGATAATGAATGACCTTGTCAGTGACATATCTTAATAGTTACTCCCCAAACCTGTACCCATTTGGCCAGTTGATATTTCTTCAGACATTGACATTTCTTCTCCAGATTTACAAAAATTCTGGAAGTAGCTTGATTTTTATTTTAAAATGAATGTTTACTATTATAAATAATCACTTTTGATGTGTAGTTATTTGGTATTTATTTTCCTGTCAACTGTAATAGTTCATAGGAAGCGAGGAACTTGTAAAAAATTCCTTCTGGCATAGATAGATAGAATAGGCTCCATGAGGGCAGGAATCTTTGTCTGTTACATTGCCCCAAGTGCCTAATTCTGTCACAGAGTTAGGTATACAATAAATATTTGAATAAAAATTTGTTGAATTTATATTTAATCCATTATCAATTTGAAATATTTAAACCTTCATGAGTTAAGTTTGGATGTAGGGAAGCTTGTTTGTTCTTCAGAGAAGGTTTTAGAATGAGGAGAACAATTTCTCTGCTACTTATCCAGTAGTTTGGTAAGAGATGGTTTAGCACTTGAGCAGCTAGTCACCAGCACAGTGCATGCAAACAATTGTGGAGGAGGAAATTATGAGCAAACTTGCTGTTAAAGTAACAAGCAAGCCCAAATTTATATTGTAAAGTAACTTGCTAAACATAAACTTGATCAGTTGGAATGCAAAATGTTTTAAAGAACTATAGTTTTATTAGAGCTTATTAGAACTAGAATTAGGTTAATAGAGGGGACATGCTTTACAATTAATAGGTAATGATGTTTTATGAGCCTGTCAAAGTAGAAACCAAAAGAATTAATTTTAGCTTAAATCATCGTTATGGTTTTTACACATAAAATGCTGTTTTTCTTTTTTGCTTTTGGTAAGTATTTCCTTCGGTAAATCTTTTTGTGTCAGGTGTTATTGCTTACCAGGATGGTCACAAATTACAGCAAAGGGAGATCTGAGACTCTGAATTTCATTTGTAATACAAACTAATTGCTTAAATATTAGAGAGGAAAGGAAGGAGAGATCAATATGTGATATGTTAGCAAAGGGAGGGGTAGGATGAGGAATTGTGTAGGAGGAGAACGGTGTCCCAAAGTGGAGGCAGGAGGGAAGGCAGAGGGATCCCATCATGTGTTCTGCAGTATTCATTGGTAGCTTGTTATGCTAGGTGCTGGGGTGAAAAGTGGAAAGGCCACGTCTTTGCCCTCCTGCAGCCTACATTGTAGGAAAGGAAGCCCCCCCTTCACGTAACATAATGCCGTCTAGTAGCAAAATGCCTGTCTCTTACTTAATTTAGGTTGAACATTATTTTTCCACCACATTTTCACATTTTTAAAAACAACAGCCTTATTAAGATATGATTCACATATCGTGGCATTCATTCTTTTAAGGTATACAACTCAGAGGTTTTTGTTAAAGAAGACCACTATCGCAGTGGTTTTACCAGGGTTCTCTTTGAAGGTCTCTTTTCCAGATCTTTCCCTTAAGATGCCTTCTTCTTTTGGTAAAACATCCTGCTTGTTAGGCTCCACTAATTACCGGCTGATTGTCCTATCCTTTCTATCCAGTGCCCTAGGCTATACATATCTCAACGGTCTGATCCACTTATAAGTAGGCAGGGGTAGTTTTTGAGGCCTCTCTTTGAGGTTTGCTCGGACTGCAGGTGGGCTCTTCTTAAGCTGTCTCTTTCCATGGTTCTTTCTGATCCCCTGTCTGGCTTATGATACAGCTTGTTGGTCTCTATTAAGAGGAGTTATTGTCTTTGAGAGCACCCTTAGGCTTGAACTTGCTCACACTCTTTCAAATGAAGTCAGTCCCTTTAGGGAGAGCTTCAGAGCTCTCTTTTCTTACAGTCTGCCTCTCCTGGGCAGACTCTCCTAGCCAGTGTTCTGGCTACAGGGCTGAGCAAGCCTGTGGCTTGCTGCTTCTGGTGTCAAACTTAAGTTCTGTGAGCAGACTAGGTTGAGGACGCTTGGAGCTCTAGCATCGCCAGCCTCCTGCACTGCGGTAAAGCTTGTTTTATAGGAGGAAGGCTGTGTGGAGGAAGGCAGCCTCTGCTCTCTTGACCACACTTGCCAGAAATTTAGCCTGCTTGGAGTGGAGGGGGTGAGAAATGCTGGTGGCCTGCCTCGTTTGTGACATAAGGGATAAGCCTTGATTAAGAACTGGGAGGGAGTGGGGCGCCTGGGTGGCTCAACCAGTTAAGCGTCCTAAGTGTCCCACCTTGGCTCGTGTCATGATCTCACGGTTCATAAGTTCAAGCCCCACGTTGGGCTCTGTGCTGACAGCTCAGAGCCTGGAGCCTGCTTTGGAATCTATGTCTCCCTCTCTCTCAAAAATAAAAAAAAAAAAAAAAAAAAAGAACTGAGAGGGAGGTTGGTTCTCTTGGTCACACCTACATGGAGTGGAGTTTGTCAGCTTGACCTGGGGCAGGGTAGGAAATTGGTTATGGCTCAGATGCCACAAATGGTCCCAATACCAAGTTTTAGTAGATTTTCTGGAGTAATGTTTCTTTGTTTGAATATGCCCTAGAAAATTGCAAGGGACTTACAGTGATTGTTTTTTTTCTTAACTTTATATTTTAATTCCACTTAAGTTAGCATAGTGTTACATTAGTTTCAGGTGTACGATAAGGTGATCCAAACATCCATGCATGACCCAATGCTCATCACGACAAGTGCACTCCTTAATCCCCATCATCTATTTCATCCATCCCTCCACCCATCTCCCCTCTGGTAACTGTCAGTTCTCTATAGTTAAGAGTCTGTTTTTTACTTTGTCTCTTACTCCTTTTTTTCCCCTTTGCCTTTTTGTTTCTTAAATTCCCCGTATGAGTGAAATCATACGGCATTTGTCTTTCCTGACTGACTTATTTTGCTTAGCGTTTTATTCTTTAGCTCCATCCATGTTGTTGCAAATGGCAACATTTAATTCTTTTTTATGGCTGAATAATGTTCCACTATATGTATGAATATACACACCCCACACCTTCCATCATTCGATGGACACTTGGGTTGTGTCCATATGTTGGCTACTGTAAATAATTCTTCTATGAACATAGTATATGTGTTCCTTTGAATTAGTGTTTTTGTATTCTTTGGATAAGTACCCAGTATGCTGGGTTATAGGGTATTTCTATTTTTCAGTGATTGTTTTTTAAAATAGTTTTGGTCAGCTTTCCTTATTTCACTGGACTTTTGGTCTGTGAAGCAGCTTTTCCTGTCCTCCTGGAAGTGGAACTCTCCAAACTACTTAATTCTAAATGCTCCTAAAGTTCAAAGATGTGTTCCTAGGAAGGAAACTACCATTTCAAGTAACTGAATTTTTTTTTTTCTTTTTCTTTTATGAACAAAGGTTTTGGTCAGACATGAAAAGCAGAGCAGTTCTCTGCAGTGTCTCAAGTGTCATACTGAGGACTTTTATAATCACTATATGTGTGATAAGCTAAAGATGTTATATTCAGGGTTTATTTTACCTAGTGTTGTAATGCCCACAGAAATCTATAGCTTCTACCCAGGTTGTTTACTTGACTGGATTTTTCAATTTTTTGAGTTTACTGATATGTGAATGTTTCCTATATAGGATATTTGATTTTTTTTTTTTGCATTCTTTCATAGTCTAAGTGTCAAACAGCTTACAGGTATTTAAGGTGATATCCATTTAAATTCTGAATTTTTAAATTGCCTTCATTTGATATTAAATTACATTTTACAAAAGAATTTTAGTGACATCGGATTGTGCATTTTATTTATGTAGAGTTTCATACAAAAAGTCAGCAACTTAAAATTTTAGAATTTGGATGTATTTCATCCTCTTCATCTTTCTGCTCAGTGAGGAGTCTTTTCTTTTTAAAATTTTTTTTTTTCAACGTTTATTTATTTTTGGGACAGAGAGAGACAGAGCATGAACAGGGGAGGGCAGAGAGAGAGGGAGACACAGAATCAGAAACAGGCTCCAGGCTCTGAGCCATCAGCCCAGAGCCCGACGCGGGGCTCGAACTCATGGACCGCGAGATCGTGACCTGGCTGAAGTCGGACGCTTAACCGACTGCGCCACCCAGGCGCCCCAGTGAGGAGTCTTTTCTAATTGCAGCCTTTGACCTCTTTGTCAACATACCTAGTTCTGTCAACCATCTTTGCTCCTCTCTGTATTTACTCATGTTTACTCTTCTTATGACCACTGAAAGATGCTCTCCATCCCTATAACTCTGCTCCCATTCTTAACAGGGAATCCATTGTAGGGCAGAGTAATCATACTGAATCATGTCAGCTATCACTGGAAAGTGGATTATGATGGTTTTCCTTGGATTGACCATCCATTCTAGGTTCCTTGGTGGAGAGGGGAGGCGTGGTCATGTTGTGCAATATGTTTCTCCATTTAAGATATCATCTAGATAATTTCTTCAGCAGGAGCATAGGTTTGACACTTTCTTACAGAATGAGGTGGTAGATTTAATTGAACCAATTTACTCACACTCTGTGGTTTATTAATGTAATCATTTCTTACTTCAGGCTCTAACTCTACGTAAGTTAAACTGAAGAAGGAATTGATAACAGTTTTGTAGTAGTAATAGTATGCTGTTGGGAATTTCTTTTAAGATTCACTGTGTACTGTTGTAATGGCATGTAACATTTGCCTGTAAGAGTGACTTGTCATGAAAATGTACTCCCATGATATACTGTATCTGGCTGTTTGATGAATTTTATATTGTAAACACACACATCAAATATAGGTTTTAATGGTAAAAGATCCATGTATATTCCTATAATACATTTGGAAGGACACACAAGAAACTGATCCCCTAGGTTGGAGGACTGAGATAGAAATGTATACTTTTATCTCATTTGAATTTTGTAATGAGTATAAGTGTTACTAAAACAATAGTACATCACTAAGAGGTAAGTAAAACAAAAATGACAAACAATAACAAAAGGGAAAATAAATGGATAAGGCAGACATTCTGTGGATATAATTCTAGCTAAATGTAATCTGGTGGCCCATTTGGGTTTCTTCTTACAATTGGTAAGCTCTTTGTGTCGATTGATGGGTCATAAGTGTATTCCTATATTTCATCATCATATTGTTCCCTCCAATATCAGATGATTTAGAAGAGTTGCCGAATTTCTCTTTGACATCAGATCTTTTCTTGATTTGGAATGCAAGTTAGAAGTGTTGCCTCAGGAATAGAAAGACCATGTTGATGGCTTATGAGTATTCTTCACTAATAACTCAGGCCAGATTTTTTTGAGTTACTTTGATCTATATAGATGGTAAAGAATTTACTTGAATCTTTTTCCAAATGCTCATATCTAAAGTCTAATTGATTGAATCACTCTTGGTGTTTCATTTTAAAAGAATGCAGCTTTGGCAAATGTCTTTACGTAGAGAAGAGGGATTATGTTCAGGTTTTGGGTTATTGTTCTTTCATTGTATTTTAAGCATTTACAGGTTTCCTTTTTCTTTCTGCCCTTTAGCCGGCCTCAGAAAGTATGTTTGTGTCCATTTCTACCATTGCATCCTCTGCATATCTCTACTCATTTGTACATAATTCAACATCCAGCAGAGGTAAGATTTTATAAAATACATAATTGCAAATAGAATATTAGTACATAAGAGAAAACACACCAATGAATATCCTTATACCTCCCAGCTCTTTAACATTTCTGAAAATAAATTGATGATAAATGCTTTGTCTTTGGGAAAAAATAGTTTCTTTTGTATGTTATATGATAGTATAGTGTCATATGCTTTAGAGACAGATAAAAATGGTTATTTCATAAAACAGTATTGTTTCACAACAAACTGTAATTGAATAGTATAGAAATTGAGAACCCCAACCATTTTGCATGAAGAAAAAATGAGATTTTTGTGATTGAAGAACTAAGAAACTTGTTGCTTTTTAAATTTTGATCATAGTTTATATTTCTTAATGTTTCTTGATAAGTAGAAATAATGTCAGCATTTTAGTGTTAGAAAATGAATATATAAAGTTTTATTTCTTTAAATGAATACAACAAATATGTATATATTATAGCATATGTGTTGTATATAAAGACTTTTTAATTAATATTTTCTTATATACATGAGAATTATGCATGTGCTGGTGTTTGTAACTCTTGATTAGCTGCAGTAATGAAGAATGGAGGGAAGGATTTGATTGATAACCAGAAAAGAGAATCATTATAAAATTAGTTGATGCATGGTACAAAGTGGGTTTAGATTAACTGAAGTTAAAATTCTTCTAACATTTGGGAACTCAGGATATCATCTATTGAGTTAGGCTTTTGAAGAAGGGATTTTTTTTTCCTTAAATTTCTGAAGTATATGCTATTTTAAATCTTTAACAAAGTGTTTAAAGATATCAGTCTTTTTCCTTTTCCAAATGATGAAAACACTTATTCTTTTATTGTAAATTATTAAATATTCCATTTATTGAGCAGCCCTTTTGTCAGTGTTAACAACATGCTTTTGTTAGGATTTGAACAGTTTGGTCACCATAATTATTTATGCTGTAATTATTTATTTTTTTATTTTTATAAAAAGTTTTTATTTTTTATTTTGAGAGAGAGAGAATCCGAGGCAGGCTTTGAACTATCACTATAGAGCCTGCTGTGGGGCTCGATTTCACGAACTGTGAGATCAGGACCTGATCTGGAATCAAGAGTTGGACACTTCACTGACTGAGCAAGGTGCCCCACTTTGCTGCATTTAAACTTGCAACACTCTGCAACTCAAATTTATAACAAAAATTAGTTTATCAGCAGTAATGGTTTTGGATAAAACTTCACTTTTGATAGTGAATGCTTTTTTCATTTTGCAGTGTATGTAGTATCATGTCGTTTTATTATTTTGTGGTTTCAGACATAATATGGCATTTAAAATAAAGGTGTTTTCATTGATGTGTGGCAATTTTAATGTTTTCAAAGCCTTCCACATTGGTAAGAAAGAAGTGAAACTGTCATTATTTGAGATTACATTGTACTACAGAAAACCCTGAAGACTCCACCAAAAAATTACAAGAACTAATAAATGAATTCAGTAAAGTTGCATGATACGCTAGTATATAGAAATCTGTTATGTTTCTATACATTAACAATGAAGTATCAGAAAGATAAACAAAGAAATCAATTTCAATTATAATTGTACCAAAAAGAATAGAATACCTAGCAACAAATTTAACTAAGGAGGTGAAAGACCTTTAGCATGAAAACTATTAAGATGTTGATGAATGAAATTGATGAGGACACAAACAAATGAAAGGTATATCATGCTCATGGATTGGAAGAATTAACATTTTTAAAATGTCTGTAATGCCCATAGAGTTCTACTGATTCAGCGCAATACCTCTTAAAATACCAGTAGGGGTACCTGGGTGGCTCAGTTGGTTAAGTGTCTGACTCTTGATTTTGGTTCAGGTTATGATCTCACAGTGGTGAGATTGAGCCTTGCATCAGGCTCTGTGCTGGGTGTGGAGCCTGTTTAAGATTCTCTCTCTCCCTCTCCCTCTGCCCCTCCCCTGCTCTTGTTCACATTCTCTCTCTCTCTCTCTCTAAAGTAAAGTAAAGTAAAATAAATAAAATAAAATACCAATAGCATTTTCACAGAACCAGAGCAAATAATCCTAACATTTGCATATCACCACAAACTGCCCCGAATAGCTAAAGCAATTTTGAGATAGAAGAACAAAGGTGGAGGTGTTACAATCCCACATTTTAAGATATACTCTGAAGCTATAGAAATCAAAATAGTGTGGTACTAGCACAAAAAGAGACACATATATCAATAGAACAGGATAGAGAGCCCAGAAGGAAACCCACACTTCCATGGTCAGTTCATCTACAAACAAATGAGGCAAGAATATGCAATGGGGAAAAGATAGTTTCTTCTACAAATGGCGTTAGAAAAACTGGACGGCTACATTCAAAACAGTGAAATTGGACTACTTTCTTATACCATACACAGAAATAAACCCCAAATGGTTTAAAGTCCTAAATGTGAGACCTGAAACCATGAAACTCCAGAAAGAACACATTGACAGTAAAGTCTTGGACGTTGGCCTTAACAGCATTTTTATGGATATGTCTCCTCAAGCAAGGGAAACAAAATAAAAAATATAGTGTAAAAAATGGTGCTGGTAATGCACCAAAATTAAAGGTTTCTGTGCAGTGAAGGAAACAATAAACAAAATGAATATGGGAAGGTGTTTGAAAATGATAAATCTCATAAAGGGTTAATATCCAAAATACATAGAGAATTTATTCAACTCAACATCCAAAAACAAATAATCCAATTAAAAATGGGTATAGAACCTGAATAGACATTTCTCCAAGAAAGAAATACAGATGTCCAACAGACACACAAAAAGATGCTCAACATCACTTATCAGGGAAATGCAGAGCAAAACCACAATGAGATATTACCCCATACACCTGTCAGAATGACTGGTATCAAGAAGACAAGAAATAACATGTTGAGAATATGAAGAAAAAGGATGCCTTGTGCACTTTTGGTGGGAATGTAAATTGGTACATCCAGTATGAAAAGTATGGAAGTTCATCAAAAAATTAAGAATAGAGGGGCATCTGGGTGGTTCAGTCGGTTAAGTGGTTGACTCTTGATTTCAGCTCAAGTCATGATCTCATGGTTTGTGGGATTGAACCCCACATCGGGCTCTATGCTGACAGCACGGAGCCTGCTTCGAATTTTCTCTCTCCCTCTCTCTTTGTCCCTGCCCATCTTGTGTGCACTGTCTCTGTCTCATTCTCAAAAATAAATAAACATTAAAAAAATTAAAATAGAAATACCATGTGACCAATAATTCCATCTGTGAGTATTTACCCACAGAAAATGAAAACACTAATTTGAGTAGATATATGCACCTCTATGTTTATTGGAGCATTATTTACAATAGCCAAGATATGGAGGCAACCTAAGTGTCCATCAGTAGATGAATGGATAAAGAAGAGGTGGTGTACACACACACACACACACACACACGCACACACACACTTACACACAATGGAATATGATTCACCTGTAAAATAAGGATGAGGTCTTGCCGTTTGTGTGATAACGTGGGTAGACATGGAGAGTATATTATGCTAAGTGTAATAAGTCTGACAGAGAAAGACAAATACCATATGATTTCACTTACACATGGAATCTAAAAACCAAAACAAATGAACAAATAAAGAACACAAACAGACTCATAAATACAGAGAACAAACTGGTGGTTGCCAGAGGAGAGGGGTGTAGAGGGATGGGTGAAATCGGTAAAGGGCATTAAGAGGTACACATTTCCAGTTGTAAAGTAAATAATCACGGAAATGAAAATTGCAGCATAGGGAATATAGTTATTAATATTGTAATAATGTGCAGTGACAGGTGGTAACTACATTTATTGTGGTGATCATTGTGTAATGTATAGAATTGTCAAGTCGCTGTATTGTATACCTGAAACTAATATAACATTGTGTGTCAACTATGCTTCAATAATAAAAATTAAAATAAAAAGTGAAAGTTCAGAAAAGTAGGTGTTTTCATTGATTTGTGGCAATTTAAATGCTTTCAAATATTTTATTCATTCCTTTATTCCTTCTTTTATTCATTCTTCCTCACATTTTTTGCTTCCTTCCCTTCTTTCTTTCATGGTTAGTTCATGGTGTAGGTGATCCATCTGCAGTTGTGTGTGTTTTGTACAGTTCTATGCAAGTACATCCATATTGTTTTCCTTATCATCCAAGGAGCTTTCTAGTTTTAATCTAACTCAATAATACTGGGTTGCCTTGTGCTTAATGTCAGCACACTTTTTTAAAAAAAATAAAAATGTATTCAAAATTAAAAGTGATCAAGACCACTTGGGTAGGCTTTAGGAGGGGGGCTGTGGAAAAAAAAGATTTGGTGGAGCGGATGATATGGAGGTGATATGACGGAGCATTTCAAAGAGTAGATATATGTATGTAGAAAATTACTTAAGGATAAAATAAAACGCTTACTTCAAAATAACAAAAATATTTACAAGGAGGACATGTTCTGTGAAACCACATGACCTTTTGTGAACAGTGTATATGTAACCATAGTGATGTAAGCACTGTTGATTGATTTAACTAAAGCTATTAGATGATATGAGAGTAAGGAGTGATGGAAGAAAGGTAAATCCTCATTTATTCTAAGGGGCTGTTGTGACACAGTGCATTAATTAAGAGGAAGGGCTCAGGAGCCAGATTGCTTGAGTTTAAAGCCTTAATAGCTCTGTAAATTGTAACCCTGGGCAAGTTCATTAACCTCTCTGTGCTTTCGTTTCATCATTAGTAAAATGGACATGATAAAAGATATACTTCTTTATTGGTTTATTGTGAGCATTACATGAATCAGTCAGTGTATTATTATGTACATTGAAGTCAGCTATTATGATAATAAATGGTAGCTTGTAGATAGTATTTAAATTTGATAAATCAAAAATTAGTAAGACACATTATATAGAAATATGGAGATAACTACCAAAGGAAATAGCTGAAAGAGTTAAAGTGATTGCTTCTGGGAAGTGGTATTGGGGAGTGTATCTGGGAACATTATAGATCTTTTGGCACTATTTAATTTGACATTTATCTGTATGTTGATAGAAGTTCGGAGAGTGGTTTAAGAACGTATCGTAGTCTCAGAGGTTGTAAGGAGGGAAGAAAACAGTAGGACACGCTGGAAAATGTCCTAAACCTCTCCTCCCCCCTCCTCCCGTCCCTTTTCTCGTAAGAGCTACTCCACGTTAGTTTCAGGCTCCCTCACAGCTCTGGCTTGCTGCATTTTCTTTTTAGTTACAGTCCCAGCAAATTCTGACTCTCCTATTTCGTTTGCCAACTTTCAGGTTGATGAATTTAACTGTCCTCAGCGTCTCTAGATTTACCTTTTTGTATTATTGTAATCAACACTTCAGGGACTTAGGGGCAAAAGAGGTTGACACAAAAATGTCCCTGAAGGGTGTATGTGTGTGTGAGTGGTTGATGAATACTGTTACTAGCCATACTTTTTGTTTTTGTTACCAACATATGTAATGTAATTACAAAGTTATTTTTAATTACTTTAGTAAATTCTGTATAACATTACTGTTTTGTGTATTAATATGCTGTGTGTGTTGTGCTATCATGGTGAAATAATTTACTTTGAGGATATATGAAGCAGTGTTATATACATTGATAAAGGTAACGGGGGCTGTATGTAGGTGAACTGGTTAGAGAGGGACTCCATCACTTACTTGATCAGGCTTGACATTCCTAGTTGGGCTGGTGGAGAAGAGCCAGACAGTGACTGACCACTGTAGACCAAAATAACCAGAGGAAGGAGGCTGAGGCAAAATAGTGAATCAGTTGGGTATACTAGGATAAAGGAGAGGATTCTTTTTTCTTAAATGTTATTTATTATTTTTGAGAAAGAGAGAGAGAGAGAGAGCTCAATCAGTGGAGGGTTGGAGAGAGAGGGGGACAGAGGGTCCGAAGTGGGTTCTGTCCTGACAGCAGTCAGCCCCGTGTGGGACTCGAACTCGTGAACTGTGAGATCATGACCTCACCCATTGTCAGATGCTCACATGACTGAGCCACCCACATGCCCTAAAGGATAGGATTCTTGTGACAAAAAGGTGGTTTTTAGTGCTAGAAGCTAGGACATTGGAAAAACAATCACTGATGATAGTTAATGGAGTTTATAGGGATGGTCACCATATTTCCCCACTCTAAAGTTTTTACATTTTTCCTCTTTCTATACCCTTTATTATTTTGAAGTAGGCCATAAATCCAGTCTGCATTCAGGTGGGTAGGAGAGATTAAGCAAGCTCCACCTGCTGTATTATGGAGTACTTATGTTTATTACTTGGAATTCTTCTGTAAGGAAGATTTGTCTCTCCTCTCCTATTTATTTATTTTGCATTTTGGGTCATAATCCAAATAGTTTGCTACTTACTTTGTTACTCACATTGTTCCATTTTGGTCATTGAGAGCTCTTTAAATTAAGATTGGTTTCTGTGTCCCTTTGATATGACCCATTATTATTACTTTTTTTTTTCAGCACTTTTTTTCTGGACATAAAGAGTTAGGCAGTTATCTTCAAGTTGACGTACTATAAAATATAATTACTACTGAAATGTAGAATAAATTATTCAATTTAGTTAAACACAAATTTCGTTTTTCATAATCTTAACCAATAGTTAGCTTAATGTTATCTTATTTGATTAGTAAACCCGGAAACACACCCAAGTAGAGGAAAATGTGCACTTGTATTCTATTAATACTGATAACTCAGAGAAACTAGCTCTTTTTATTCGGCTGTGGTCTGTAATACAAGTCTTGTGAAAGTTATCTATCACGTAATGAATCAGATGTTCATCATGAAAGTTTTAAAAGTGTGTTTGTCTACGTGCAAATCTATGTTTTGATTAATTTTTTAATTAAAGGAAAACAAAGTGTTGCGGACAGTTCCCCTTTTAGCAGCATGCCTCCCCCAGGACAAGTGTAAAGTCAAGATTGGTCGTCGCTTCAGTGAAGAAAGGTAAATTACTTTTTAGGGCACTTTAGCATAACTCTTAGCTACACAGAGCTTTAAAAATGATTTCCTTTACCTTATCCTTCAGACCCAGAACATGGTACATTGGCAGAGGTAAAAAAAGAAATATATATATATATATATATATATATATATATATATATATATATATATATATATAAGACAATCAAAGCAAACAAAAAGACCCTCAAAAAACATGAGCCAGAGTGCAATAGACAAAGGGATTATCTGAATTCCATAGTAATATATGTTGAGCCTTTTAAAGGCATATTTTCCTGTTTATTTCATTTTGGTTAAAACTGCCTTTGGGATGATAGAGTATTTGTATTAGATTTAGTTTTGTTTTTTCTTCTTTTAATTAACAATTATATATGATAAACATTTATGTAAATAAACACATATTTATCCATTTTTAGACCATTAAAGCTTTCTAAGGCAGTGCGACTAGTACTATATTTAGTATTCTTGTTACAGCATGTCATGTTTTTTTAAAGGATAGAATGCCTTCTCCTGTCATATTTAAAATATTCTTTTTGATGAAGCCCAGTATTTTTTATAGACAGTAGCCCATTAGTTGATAACTTCACTGACACTTCTATAATGTTCTTGGATCTTATTTCATACTCTATTATATAACCCATTATCAAAAAATATAAATTATATATTATATATTTAAATTTTTCTACAAGTCTTTTTTTAACTTTGAAGCATTTTTTTTTTTTTTTTTGGCTTTTCTGCCCATTCACAAAGCCTTCACAAATTATTCTGATCCTATCTAACACAGTTAAATCTACTTTCATACAAAATTTAACTTTTGAAAATATGAAGATTTCAAAAGAGTAAGTAAGACTCATACTGGCTCCAGGCTCAGGGAAGTGACCAGACTTTTTCCTTCCTTTATTGTTTTGGGTTCCTTTATTATTTGGCTTCATATTATGAAAATAACATCATGTTAGAGTTTTATAAAATTGTGTTTTCCCTTCTCTGAAACTATTGTTTAAGAACACTTTCTCATATAATATTTTCTTATGCAAACTTTTCATTACCTTGCCCTCAGAGGTGAGATTTGCTCTGGACTTGGTGCTGCTGTTGGGGATTTTGCCATTTGGTTGGGAATGGAAGTGAAAACCAGAACTCTTTGCATGGGGGAGTGTCCACATCATTTACATTGTGACACTTCTTTCATATAGAGACTCTTTATAATGAATGATAGTTTGTTTCTCTATAATTCTTGGGTGAATATAGATCTATCCCAACTTGATCCAACTGCAGCTTGGATCTAATTAACCGCAAAAGTGGTGAGCATTTATAGTGGTAGAAATAGCAACTATTTGGGTCATCCTTGACATTTGGCCATCTAACCTGTCCACAAATTTGTTTCTGGATGAGAAACTTGACCCTTTTTCAGATAGCTCATCCCATTTTGAACCATATTAAGTGCGTGATGTAGTGCTTATTCAGGAAATTATTATTTGCTGATGGTTTTTAAATGAAAGCCAATTAAGATTATTGATTTAATATTAATCTGGCAATGGAGTGATTAATTTAAGCTTTTGTTAGAGTACATGATGTAACCATGAGGAATCGTTCAGAGACCTACTGCTTTTGGTGTCCTTTGTAAATGGAATTTAAAAATGCTAGTCTTCAGTTTTTGGCCTCTAGTATATT